>NC_046312.1:129141688-129799491 GCF_009819535.1 Lacerta agilis
TCCTCATCTGCAGCCAGATATGACACAGTCCATATGCACAGACCACCTCTGTGAGAACTAGGCCAAAGAGTACCTGAAGTATTCAGTGACAATATTACCTGGTTACCTGGCTATTGCAGTCATGAAAAACTCTATAAAGTGGGCTGTGCAATGCAAGTATTCGAGTAATCAAGAAGTCAAGTAGAAAAGTGACGAATCTGATTTGGTATTCCTGTGAAACAAACTGTAGAACAGCAGTTTTACATGTTGTCTACAGTTTCACATCCTTCTGTAAGTAAAACTTCTTTGATGAATGATGGTCCACAGGAAGCTTGCATTTCATGATCAATGATTGTAAAGGCTACGTCAAAGCATTTTGGAAATGATAAATGGATTAAAATCCCTTTGCTGGGAGAAGTAGTTTTAAAAGAGAAAAAGCAAGGAAAAGGGGGAAAGAGGAAGGAAAGGTCTTGCCGATTTTAGATAGGTTTTTGAGATCATGATATGTTATATAATTTTTCGATTTTTCTTATAAGCCTTCTTGCGAATTAGCATCCTGTGCGTCAGTTTCTTAATAGAACAGTGTGTGTGTGTGTGTGTGTGTGTGTGTGTGTGTGTGTGTGTGTTGCTGATTTGTCTCACATATGGAGCACAAATCCACTGAACAGAGAATCCTAGGCCTCAGCCCAAATGGCCCCTGATTTTTACAACCCCATTTGGGAAATGGGGAAGAATCCCAGACCTTAGATGGGGGGAATGTTTCCAAAGCTCACAATCAGGAAATCAGTTTATAATTTGTCAAACATTCATGAGTTACGGTCAAAACCCAGAAATAATATTTATAGCGTCCTAAAGATTAAAATGTGTTGTGTTATAACTTTCCCTCGGCCACCACTTCATTATGCACAATTCAGGTGTTGCTGCTAGACAATATGGCCAAATTAAGACCAATTTACAGATTCAAATGAATCAAAAAGGTAATCTTTTCAGAAATTACCATTATGGGTTGCGCTGGAGGCTCAGGGTCACTGTGAGTTTGCATGTTCGGATCTCAAAACAACAACAAAAACAACAACAAACGAACAAACAACAACCCCACGCCACCTACAGAAAACAACAAGCTGAATCTTTCTTCCTAACATTTTAGTTCACTATTCAGAAAGAGGGATTTACCAGCGCCGAGGGCCTTCTGGCAGTTCCCTCACTGCGAGAAGCAAAGCTACAGGGAACCAGGCAGAGGACCTTCTTGATAGTGGCGCCTGCCCTGTGGAACGCCCTCCCATCAGAGGTCAAGGGAATAAACAACTACCTGACTTTCAGAAAATACCTGAAGGCAGCCCTGTTAGGGAAGTTTTTAATCTGTGATATTTTAAATGTATTTTAATATTTGTTGGAAGCCGCCCAGAGTGGCTGGGGAGACAAAGCCAGATGGGCGGGGTACAAATAAATTATTTATTATTATTATTATTATTATTATTATTATTACCCCCTATGGGACAGAATTCAAACATGCAATCTCCTCCTGGCCCCAACTAATACAGTCCAGAAGAAGCATTATCACTTGATTTGACTTATGGTATAAGGTGATCAAGGTATAAGATGTTTGGTTTTTTTTTTTTTTGTACCTACATATGTACCTAAAGCCCTATAAAATGAAGAGCAAGCTGTAAGGTTCAAAAAGCTAACTAGGAGTGTACACGAATCTTTTCAGAAGCATCCTTTCTCATAACTAATCCTCATCTTCATGAGTAGCTTTCATGAGAATGTAGTTTCAAGATCCAGTAGTGCAGCATCATAGTCACAAGGCTTGTCCCTGGCTCAGGTGATATTTCAGGCTCCTGCTCAACCTTAAGCTTAAATTTTTTAAATAAAAATAATCAAGGATTAAATAACTTCCTGTATGTTTTGTTGTTGTTCAGTCGTTCAGTCGTGTCCGACTCTTCGTGAGCCCATGGACCAGAGCACGCCAGGCACCCCTATCCTCCACTGCCTCCTTCAGTTTGGCCAAACTCATGCCAGTCGCTTCAAGAACACTGTCCAACCATCTCATCCTCTGTTGTCCCCTTCCCCTTCTCCTTGTGCCCTCCATCTTTCCCAACATCAGGGTCTTTTCCAGGGAGTCTTCTCTTCTCATGAGGTGGCCAAAGTACTGGAGCCTCAGCTTCAGGATCTGTCCTTCCAGTGAGCACTCAGGGCTGATTTCTTTGAGAATGGATAGGTTTGATCTTCTTGCAGTCCATGGGACTCTCAAGAGTCTCCTCCAGCACCATAATTCAAAAGCATCAATTCTTCGGCAATCAGCCTTCTTTATGGTCCAGCTCTCACTTCCGTACATTACTACTGGGAAAACCATAGCTTTAACTATACGGACCTTTGTCGGCAAGGTGATGTCTTTGCTTTTTAAGATGCTATCCACTTTTATGGCCTGCCTGTTCTGTAATTACTCTCTGCCCCTAGTGGCTCCCACCTCACAAAATCCCTGGCTAAGAGCCAGGAGCAGCCATTCCTGCTGTAATTCCCACTACAACAGGAGTAGGGAAGATCTGGTCCTCCAGATATTGTTGGACTTCAGCTCCCATCAGTCCCAGCTAGCGTGGCCAGTGGCCGGAGATGATGTGAATGGTGGTAGTCCTCTGATATCTGGAGGGCCACTGGTTTAGTTCCCTCATCTACACAACCATCAAAGGCACAGGAGACCTGTCCTCTTTGTATTTGCAGTCTGAAATTTAGCCTGTTCCCAAGGGCAAGATGGAGGAGTGAAATCTTAGGCTGAAGGACCTGAATGGGGGTGAAGGGGTATAGGCTGCATGCATAGCTTGAAAGTTTCTGCAATTCATTACACACACATGGCCCTCACTCCTCCAGAACGAGACCCCAAACACATTCAGGTTTTTTTTTTTCCACCACCAGGAACAATCATCTGCATCAACCCATCTGGCCTCTCAGCAGTTTTCATCCCCCAGATCCTCCTTCCTCTCCCATGCTCCGTTCTCTGCCTGCCCTGAATCTGAGCATCAGAAGACTGGGAGCTTCAAACATCTACACAGCTCTGAGTCTGCTGGGCAATGCTTTTAGTGAGCTTCCTTTTTAAAAAGAATGAAATACTATGCTTGGATACGCACCAACACGTATCTATTTAGACAAACTATTGTGTAGGGTTTGGCAGCCACGTTTTGTGGTATGGAACAGTTTCACAAAAGGCCAAGAGGTAATTCATGGTGCACATTAATATCATTCCCAAAAAGGCTAGCCAGCTAATTATACTTCCCAGTCACAATTACTGCTTACTCTGCGCCTGTTACATCGCAAGAACTGTCTCCAGCAGATGAGGCAGGGTATTTTTACTTGTTTTTTAAAATAAAGTTAAGCTGTTCCTCCCCTCCCCATTTTTCATTTATTTTTCTCATGCTGTTTGATGCACCATAGGCTTACAGGGTTATCAGTATGGGGTTTTTTTTTTTTGGTGCTTATTTGCAAGGAGATTTTAATGCACCAAAATAACATATCTAGTGTTTTAGAAGATTCAAAGCATTTGAATTATTTCAGGCCAGGTCAAAAGAGGTGGTAAAATGGGCTGTACCACTTCAAACTGTGGGGTGGGGTGAATACCATTTCTGAATGTTCCACTAGGTAGAATTACAGTTACTCCCTACAAGTAAGAAAGCTAACGCATTAGGAAGAAATGGAGTAGACTGGGTACAAACAATTGTACTGGCTTTTCAATGTGCAGCATTTTTTTCTTAGAAGTGTCATTTTTTTAAGGGCTCACAATTGCTTTTTGAAGTCGTACAATTCTATTCTACCTCCTGACAACTCCATCACCACATTCTACCTCCTGTGTAGACTCTGCCTCAGTTATCCTTACAACTGTCCTGTTAGAGGTAACAACAGGATTACCCCACGTTGGAGATTCAGCTTTACCTTTTATAGGTACCGTTTCTGAGCATGTACTGGAAAACATCCCCCCGCCTCCCCCACAAAAAAAGGAAACTTCCATATAATAAAATAGCTAAGCAACATCCGGGGTGAGCCCAAAGTAGAGAACAAAGCTACACACAGAAAGAGAAATCATTTCTATATGCTTGAGAACACCTGAATAGCCTTTTTTTCAGAGAGGGAACAAGCACTATTCCTCAATATAGGAACTCTAATGGCTCTAACAAAAGGACAGTGTCTTATGTAATCTCTTTCTCTTTCTTTTTTTGGCCACAAGGCTATGGGGCGGTGGATGGAGGTGGAGAGCAAACAACCCTGCAGCGCCTAAAGTGTAAAATGTCCGAATTGTCTCTATATTTGCTGCCACTGTAATAAATCAAATAATAATAATTCCTGTGATCTACCTCCATGTTCAGTTCAGGGTCAGGTACTTTACCCTCCTACTCTATGCATGCACACATACACACACATGCCCCTAAACCAGGGTTCCCCAAATTAAGGCCCGGGGGCCCGGATGCGGCCCAATCGCCTTCTAAATCCGGCCCGCGGACGGTCCAGGAATCAGCGTGTTTTTACATGAATAGAATGTGTCCTTTTATTTAAAATGCATCTCTGGGTTATTTGTGGGGCATAGGAATTCGTTCATTTTTTTCCCCAAAATATAGCCCGGCCCCCCACAAGGTCTGAGGGACAGTGGACCGGCCCCCTGCTGAAAAAAGTTTGCTGACCCCTGCCCTAAACATAGGAAATTGCCTTATACTGAGTCAGGCCACGGGTAATTCTAGCTTAGCGTTAGCTATTCTGAAAGGCAACAGCTCTCCAAGCTCTGAGGCAGAGAGTTTTCCACTAGCTCTGCTTCCTGAGATGACAAGAACTGAATCTTTCTACATGCAAAGTAGGAACCCTAATACGGAGAGGTGGACTTTCCTCGCTTGCACCAGTGACACCCTAGTTGCACCTTGTTAAAGACAATGAGTTTTTAACAGGATTTTCCCAACTTGTTTTTTCTCATGTCCCTCCTATTATCGCCCCCAAGCTTTTTTTGCTTTTTTTTTTTTTGGTAATTGTTCTTCTTCCTTGCCTCCTGCTCCCCTTTACTAATTATTTTTGAATCTTATATGTAGTCATGCCTCGGGCTATATCATGTAGATTTATGAACAGGTTTGGGGTTTTTTTAGATGCTGAGTATCTGCCAGGTCATATCACCAGTTAGGTGCCAAGGCGTGCATGGCAGTGCATATGCCACCCCACCAACACTCAAGAGCCTGGGAGCGGTTTTAGGGAGAGCCAGGCAGGAGCCCACTTTCCAAGACCCTCCTGCTTCTGTTTGGGTGCAGGACTTTGAACAATACGAAAGCTGCGTCTTCTTATTAAACAAGCAAACAATTTGTTTTTAATGTATAAAAAAAGGGCGGGGAACCTCCCAAGGATGTCATAATCAGCTATTTCTATTCAGCATAGCTGAACCACTTCCGCCTGTAAGGTCCTCGGTTAGTTGCTCATGAGTAAGCAGGCAAAACTCCGAGTTGTCCTTTAATACTTTTATTGTGCAAACTATGTACAGTGCAAAGCTTAAAAGTTCATGTCTGTATCAAGCGTCAGCAGAATCCGGGAATGGCCCCTTCCGGTCCTGACCCCAACAAAAGAGTTTTGGTATACGAAACCCCCCCCCTCCCATCCTTTCGTTTCACCCCTCGACGCCTTTGGGGCGACGGAAGGTGCATGTCTCTTTCATCACCCCTTGGACTAGGGGAGTGCAGGGTCTTTCCAGCACCCTCAGAGCCGCTACCCTCCATTCCCTGAAACGCACGCCCCTCCCCGCTGGAAGCCTCGCTGCTCCCTCCGCTGCCAGAGGAGGTGCTGCTGGTCAGGTGGGATCGGGGCTCTCTGTAGCATCCTGAGAGCCCTTCCACCACCTTGCGCTGCGCTGGGGACAGTTCCCTGACACCGCCCTACCTTAGAAATCAGTTTTTTCCAGGTTTGGATTTACCGTTTGACAAATGCTACTGTGAAATTCATACTGGGAATATGTCAACTGGGGGGGGGGCAGATTGAACACCCACACTATCCAACCTATTTTTATACTGCAGTGCCCGCAGAGCTCTAAACGAAGGTTGCAGTTCTAAGCGCATCTACCAGTATGTAAATTCCACCAACACCAATATAACACGCTTCCATGGAAGTATGTTTTGCATTAAACCCAGTTACAGAACTCTCGCTCAGCAGACACACCTAAACACAACTGAAACCCAGAAACCTAGTTGCTTTTATCAATAGCAGCATGCATTTAGAAGGGGGCTCTCTTGGGAGTTCAACAGCCCTTGGTGATTCAGGAGTGGCATTTGCTGTGGCAGCCCCTAAGCTGTGGAATTCTTTCCTCAAAGAAGCACATATGGCACCTTCATCATACAGCTTTCATCATATCCTGAAGACACACCTCTTTACCCTGGCATTTGACACCAGTGAGAGGTATTTCATGACCGACCTTATTCCTTAGGGCTCCACACTTAATATTCTCATTATTCATTGCATTTTCTCCTCACTTACTGCAGCAAATGTCTCAAGGTGACTTACAATTACAAAAGCATACATAATACAAAATTTTAAATACATCATAATACTATTGACTTAAAGTGTTCATCCTTCAATAAAACAAAAAGGACAAATCCTACCCACCCCTACTAAAAGATGAACAGCAATCCTGGCTAGGATACCCTAAATAAAAGCCAAGTGCCTGGGTGAACAGGAATGTCTTTGCTGGCCCCTAGAAGCTGATATTGATGGTGCTGGGCATGTATGTGATCTAGGAAGCATGCAGGGAAGGATCCTGCTACTTCCCTGGAAGTTTGGGGAGGGGGTGAGCTTACAAAAGGGTTTACTCAAACAAAGTGGGAAAAACAGCAGGGGCAAGCAGGTGCTCTCTGGCCCATGTACAATTTTCATTTTTACTAGGCTTTTCGCAAATATGAATTGTTGGGTCCAACATAATTTCAAGCCACCCACTGGGTTCTCCAATGTATTCAGACACCTCCAAACATGGAAGCTAATAGTTGGTATCATGGCTGATAGCTACTGAAAGACCTAGCCTCCATGAAGGCCTGTCCTGATTTTAGCAAAGGATCTTACTTAACACTTCGGTGTGAGTTAAATGACTTGAGAAACAGGAGGTGAGGGCTTTGTAAAGTTACTGAAAAAAAGGGAGGTCAACTTTAAAAGAGCTGGCTTAGGGTGTCCCTTCATAGTGAAGGACACTTGCTTGGTAGGGGAAATAGTGATCCCCCCCCCCTCAAATGCATTCATTACCGCGAAGTAGGTAAGTCTAAAAATCTGTGCTATTAACATTCTCCCTAATTAGTCAACAGACTGACATATTTTGAAAGGGTTTTTGAATATATTCCTTACTGCGCTTGATTATCATTGGCGAATCAAGAAATGCAAGAGAACAGATGTCAGGTAATATCAACATCAGATGCCAAAGGCAGTCATCACGTTTTCTTTCAGCTGCTTACCAGTGTGACTCCTTTTATGTACCATAAGGACATTGGGCCCAATGCAAACCATGCCACAGACGTCACATTTCAGTTTACCATTCGGAAGGCGGATTCCTCCCTCGCCTGACAGCTCCTGAAATTTCCTGTTCTCCACCATCTCGTGGTTCTCAGTTAGGGGCTCTTCCAAGCTGCTCCCTTCATTATGACCCCTGATCCCATCTTCCCGCCTCAGGGGCTTCCTGTCAGAATCCTCATCATCACTTTGCATTTCTAGCTTTATGGAATTTGCTGCGGATAAATAAATAAATAGCACATTAAGAAAATTAACTTTTGTTTCATTAGCGACTGTAATAAAGAACAACAATACTGGCTGTGTTAGTTTTAAATACTAATTCCAAAAAGGTTCACAGGACATCTTCCATTTCCTGCAAGCTTTGTTCAGCTTGAAAGTTTGCTGATCTGCTATAATGGCCCAACCAATCAGGAAACAGAAACACAAATCAGCAATTGTGGAACACATTGTGTGCATAGTCATGTAAGCAGGTCAAGAACTGACACAGCAGGCCCCCAAGAAGCACTTGTTGCTATATAATATTAATACTCATTGTTAGCTATTATTATTCTGAGATAAAGGGCAGAATGGAAATGTAATAAATACACAAATTAAAAAAAAAGAATTTGAGTACCATCTGTGTACATATTGCTTTACAAAGAACAATGCTGATAAATCTCTATCCCGTAGCAGTCAAAGTTATGGTCAGCAAGATGTTCATCAAGGCATGCCAAGGCTCTGAGCAATTCAGAATTACAAGACCCCTCTGCTTTAGTGTTTGAATTGGCCAACTAGACCCAGGGTCCAGAAAGGACCAGCAAGCACTCTCCCACCCAGATGCGTTCTACCACACCATTGGTATCTCCTGCCCCAGTGCTGTGCTGCCCAGGACAGTAAATGTGCGAAGGCTCCCCTTTACCACATAGATAGGAAGCTGCCTTATATGGGGCCAGATCATTGGTCCAGCTAGCCCTGAAGGATCTACTCTGGCTAGCAGTGGCCAATGGATGACAGAGGCATGACTACAAGGTTTCAGACAGAGAAGCCTTTCTGAACCTCTGCTAGCAGAGGTCCTTTTATTAAGTGAAGGGAGCTGAAGCTGCACCCAAAGCACATGGCGGCCCCTCCCATAGGAAATATGTTGTTGTTGTTCAGTCGTTCAGTCGTGTCCGACTCTTCGTGACCCCATGGACCAGAGCACGCCAGGCACCCCTATCCTCCACTGCCTCCCACAGTTTGGCCAAACTCATGTTAGTAGCTTCGAGAACACTGTCCAACCATCTCATCCTCTGTCGTCCCCTTCTCCTTGTGCCCTCCATCTTTCTCAACATCAGGGTCTTTTCCAGGGAGTCTTCTCTTCTCATGAGGTGGCCAAAGTACTGGAGCCTCAACTTCAGGATCTGTCCTTCTAGTGAGCACTCAGGGCTGATTTCTTTAAGAATGGATAGGTTTTATCTTCTTGCAGTCCATGGGACTCTCAAGAGTCTCCTCCAGCACCATAATTCAAAAGCATCAATTCTTCAGCGAAATACGTAGCATCACTCAAAGCTGAACTCTCTTCCAGTACTGGACTCGAACTATTAGAGAAGCTTCCCCAGCCGACCCCAGCTGCCCCAATAAATAAAAACAAGATGCAGTCGTAGGAGAGGGGCTGTTGGACCCTTAAAGCCTTTTGCACTGAAAGTGTTTTTGCCCAAAAGTTAGTTAGTTAGTTAGTTAGTGAAATAAACAATTAACTAAGGAAAGATTACCTAACTAACAAAGAATTGTGTACCTAGTGAGAAGGCAAGCAAAGGCATATTTTTCTTGGGAACATACGTTTGTATTTTGCTCCCAACGTTGTTCCCAAACTTTTTGTTATTTAAGAAACGAGGTTGGGGTAGGGGCATCTGGTTCCTTAAATAACAAAAGGTTTGATTTTCAGAAGAGGAAGCCCTGCTGACAACAGAGCTGACACGAAAAGTGTATTTAGCAGCAGCAGCATCGACTTCACCTGTGGTATTACTGTAAGTGCTCCCTTCTGAACCCTGGCTAGAATCCAGTTGGATCCGCTTGTAAAAACCAGCAAAACAAAAGAGTGCCAGTCGGCTTTGAAGTACAGCCTTTCACACACACAGATTGTTTGAACGCAGTGCATTGTGAGACTCCCACACGCTTGAGGAATAAAAACTGCCAGTTCTCATGCTCCGCTGCAAATCACCTTGGTCACTAAGCAAAGTTGTGCACACAGTTTTTTAAATGTCCATCCTCCCCTTTCTCGGTCCTTACCATTGTCAGGAACCTGCCATTAGAGCTTGTTGCTGTGCGAAGATTTCCTCTCCATCTGGGACTAAGAGAAGAATTGCAGGTCTCCAAGGAGGGAAATGCTGCTACAGCAGGGATCTCCTCAGCTCTTGACAAGTAGCCCTGCTACCTAGGGAATTCCCTCTGCCTTAACATTACTTCATACACACAGAGGAGGAGCACACACAGAGAAGAGAGAGAGAGAGAGAGAGAGAGAGAGAGAGAGAGAGAGAGAGAGAGAGAGAGGAGGGTCTCATTTATTTGGGGTACAGCTACTAAGCACTCTGGGGATCATCTGAAAGTGATAGGGGAGATTCTAGCATCTTCTGAATCACTGGGAAGCAGGGTGGATTTGATTTAAATCAACTGATTTAAATCACGATTACATCACTAGTCAGTAAGGCTCAGGGCCGATTTAAATAAAAAAAATCTGATTTAAATAAAAAAATCCAATTTAAATCGGATTTTTTTTTTTTTTTAAATCGGTCCTGAGCCTTACTGACTAGTGATTTAAATCATGATTCAAATCAGTTTGATTTAAATCAAATCCACCCTGCTGGGAAGTCACTGTGCTCAACTGTGGCTGGATCAAGACCATAGTTACCATATTTTTCCATGTATAAGACGACCCCCCAATTTTAAACTAAATTTTTTTTGGGGGGGAATATAGTCTTATACACAGAAAAATACAGTATATTCTTTACATTCAGGATACAATTGTACCAATGCTTACCTGGAAGTAAGCCCCATTGAACTCAATGCGATTTACTTCCTAAACATGTGTAGGATGATTCGTGAATTGTGTTGCACTCATTATTATCTGGTTGACCCTGTTTGGTTGAACAACAACAATAATAAGATAAACTGGTGTGAGACCGTGACTAACCCAAGGCCACACAATGGTGCTGGAGGAGACTCTTGAGAGTCTCATGGACTGCAAAAAGATCAAACTTATCCATCCTTAAAGAAATCAGCGCTGAGTGCTCACTGGAAGGGCAGATCCTGAAGTTGAGGCTCCAATACTTTGGCCACCTCATGAGAAGAGAAGACTCCCTGGAAAAGACCCTGATGTTGGGAAAGTTGGAGGGCACAAGGAGAAGGGGACGACAGAGGACGAGATGGTTGGACAGTGTTCTTGAAGCGACTGGCCATATCAGTTCTACTGGCAATGATCAAAAGATGTATCAATGCCTTTGGGCTTCAGAGCATATTATATCACAAATGGGTGATGTAGGGCAGCCGCAGAGCCAGTCACAAAATGGTGGCAGGTGGCAGCAGAGTGTGACATAAACTGGTCCTTCTACATCATTGATGGCCAAACTTGGCCCTCTAGTTGGTTTTTTGGGACTACAATTCCCATCATCACTGACCACTGGTCCTGTTAGCTAGGGATGATGGGAGTTGTAGTCCCAAAACAGCTGGAGGGCCAAGTTTGGCCATCACTGTTCTACATGCATCCATAAATGGAATAGGAAGGAAACTTGGCTAAAATATAATGAATTGGTAGAAGAGATTAACCAACATCCAGTAATTAAAAAATATGAGGAGTTAAAACAAAAGTGTTTAAGTTGGTTGGAATATCATCAATTAAAATCAGTATATGAGAAGGATAAAAAGACAAGAGGCTTTGAAGAGAAAATATCAACTTGGGAAAAGGAAATAGTATACAGTAATCAGAAAAGTATGTCCAAAATATACAGGCTGTTACAAGGAGGTAACACACCTAGACAAGAAAAAAGCAGGATGGTGAAGATGTGGGAGAAAGATCTAGGACACAGTATAGAGTACGAAAGCTGGGAAAAGGTGTGGTCGAAAACTATCAACTTTACTGCCTGTTACCTGATCAGAGAGAATTTAATGAAAATGCACCAAAGGTGGTATATGACGCCGGAGAGTCCTGGCCAAAATAAATAAAACCAATCAAAATAAATGCTGGAAGTGTCAGAAACAGAAAGGATCATTCTACCACTTGTGGTGGACATGCTCCGAGATTGGAAAATACTGGGCTATGATACATGAAGAACTAAAGAAAATACTCGGGGTCAATTTCAGCAAAAAACCAGAAGTGTATCTGCTAGGAATACTAAATGAAGAAATACCAAAAAATAAGACCATAGTCTTACTATATGCAACATCTGCGGCTAGAATATTGTTAGCCAAACATTGGAAAGAGAAATTCCCACCAGAGAAGAATGGCTCCGTAAGGTGTGTGAATATTTAGAATCAGCTAAGTTAACGGATATTATAAGACACAAACCCAAATCCCTAGGGAAAAAAGAATGGGAATGCCTGAGTGTGTACCTTAAAAAACAAAGGCTAAAACTGAACATCTGGTTGAGCTTAGAGTGAAGTGAATTTGAGAGGATTTCGGTGAGGGTAAGAAGACTTAAACTGAGTTAAATAAGTCCATGGGAGAAACAAGGAAGAAGAAATTAACAAAAATGGATTAAAAGCAGAAGGTTGAGAGGGAGTGCTGTGTGGTAGGTGGGAGTCATTATTCCTTTTTCTCTTTCTCTTTTGGTTTATGATGTGTACATAGTAACAATGCAATGAAATTATAGTAAGGATGAGTAATGTGGACAATGTAGTTACAGATTTAATCTCCCTTGCATTGTAAATAGGATTTAATCTATTGATGTTTTCTTCTTGTTTTTTTCTTCTATATATTTTTCCCCTATATTTTTATTCTTGGTTTTTCTCCCTTAGGAATGGAATGTTAGAATTTTATTGTGTAATTGTCAAAGATAAATAAAGGTATTTTTAAAAAAGTGCCGTATCAGTTCTACTGGCAATGATGAAAAGATGTATCAATGCCTTTGGGTTTCAGAGCATATTACATCACAAATGGGTGGTGTAGGGCAGCCGCAGAGCCAGTCACAAAACGGTGGCAGGTGGCAGCAGAGTGTGACATAAACTGGTCCTTCTACATCATTGATGGCCAACCTGGCCTTCTAGTTGTTTTGGGGACTACAATTCCCATCATCACTGACCACTGGTCCTGTTAGCTAGGGATGATGGGAGTTGTAGTCCCAAAACAACTGGAGGGCCAAGTTTGGCCATCACTGTTCTACATGCATTTCTCTTCCCTATAACAGATTCCCCCTCTTATAACCTTCCTTTCTATTCCTTGCCTAGCTATCTATTTATTTTAATAATAAATATTAACCGTTTATCTTACTTTCTAATTTCTCCAATACCACCCTTGCTTCCACTCCTCCCCAAAACTTATCTGTCTCCTGGCCACCTCTACTCAGCATGCAAGGGATTTCTGTTGCTGGCTTTGTTCCAACCAAAATGGTGTGGCACAGCTAGTGGGCGGTGTGGGCAAGTGGACGCTGCACTGGGCAGGCTGTGGCACTGAGGCCCACCTGACAGTGGCCCCCGGTTTGCAGCCATAGCATTTGGGTTGAGAAGCACTGCCATCAAGTAAAACAGCAATTATCCAATACTATCAATTGTGCTTGGTCCATCAGTTAGGAGTAGAACTGCCAACGGACTGAGCATCCTACCTGTAGCCACTCTTGCCAGCCTGTAAGTATCTAATTATCAGTTGCATAAAAAACAAAAACACTAAAGTGGTCTAAAATTACTAACAGGGAAATGATAGGGTTAAATTTTAAGTCTTTCCAATATTTGGTTGGTGTTAAAGACCTAACTCTCAGATTATTCTTGTGGCTTCCTCCATTTTCCTATTCAGTTACGTGCTTGCTGGCTCTTTATCACACAACCTGTGATCTTGTAAGACCATAATGGGCTCTTGAGCTCTTGAGTGGTGGATTCAGGAACACGAAGAGGCAAAACACCATGCAGGGTTCAGCAGGATTTATTTTGAGTTGCATATGCAAAGCAAAAGGCACAATCCAAAAGTTGGACTGAGCACTGAGAGACTGATGCGTATTCCTTATAAAGACAATACAGAAACCGAAAATAGAAACCGAAAATTGGCTCAAGGTTCACATGTTCCCTAGGAGGGTAACCTCCCAAAGCCTCCCCAGCTCGCTCTCCCCAGTCTGGGAATGTCCTGGCAAGCCTTGAATGTACTTGGCAGGCTTCCCAGAAATATAGCAACATAAGCAACAACAGTCCCCTATTGTATGCTGAAGGTTGAACCTATTCATAAGGCATGTGTGTGTCTAATCAGCAAGAAAGCATAACTTCAGTTAACCGGCAATAATACTTGTTGCATTAGATAGGAAATACAAAAGCATAAATCAATAATACCCATGCAGGGGGATGAGTCTACTAACTAGGAAATACCTTACATCTTAATGGACTGAATATAATATTAATACAGTTGGCAGGAGCCAACTCCAGCTGCATTCCTCCTGTCTGCTCAGAAAGCGCATACATCCCGTCCAAGGCTGAGAGCCCCCCCTTTCTCACACAACTGAGAGCTGCCCCTCTCCCAAAGACCCATAGGAACATTACACAAATATGCAATCAATACATACCAATACATGTAAGGATACACAACTCCAACAAGCCTGATGCCTCCAGTATGATCAATCAACAAGACCAGCTCTTAAGCCCATTAAAGGCTAACCACAATTAATATTAACGGCACATTCCTTAAAAGGGGCCCCTGTGATGTTTCTATGGTAACAGCCAAGGTGCTATTTCTGTATTAACAGGCCATTGTTTAATTCCAGACCGTACACCGTTATCTAAACCTTGAAGCTGCTGGCTAGTTTTGGCTGATTTCCCAGAAATAGTTGAAGAAGCAAGATTAGGCACATTCCTTTGTCTCTCTTAATATTACAAAAATACAGAAAATATATTAATGCACAAATGCTGTGAATGATACACAAATAAACAAGCTTAGAAAGCAATTAAGGCATTCACAATCAATATGGGATATTTAGCTATTTGAACTGTCCCCTTCAATCTGGGGCCTGCAAAAGTGAGTAAACTTTCTGCCTTCCTTTGAATAAAATTAATGATAGCAGTGAGAATATCTGACTGTGTCATCCTATGAAAAAAAAATAAGGAATTAAATCCAGAGACTGGGGAATGGCGGCAATGGGGAGATGGGGCCATCATTTTCCGGCTAATGAAATCATTGATGGAGACAAGCAAAGAGCCATACTTATCAGTGTATGTGGCAGGAAAACATATTCCCCTTTGAGAAGTTTATTGCAGCCACAATAGCCAGGGGATAAAAGTTTGGCAGAGGTGCAAAAGTTCTTGTCTGAAAACTGTTGTCCAAAGCCAAGTACAATTGTGGAATGCTTCAAATTCCATAGCAGAAGGAGAATAGGCCTGATTTCAATAAACTCACTGAACACTGTTCTTTTGGGGATGTTCTGGAGGACATATTAAGTGGCAGATTTGTTTGTGGAGCTGGTAGTATTAAAACCCAGAAGCAATTACTGACAGATAGGGATCTGATTTGAGACAAAGCTGTTAAGGTGGTAACTGCCAAGGAGGTAGCCGTGGGGGGAAATGACAGGATTTACACCTAGACAATATAGATACCCAAACGGAACCCACAGATAAACGCAAAGGCCACAACAGACATTTAGAGACCTAAGAGGTATTTCATAGTTGCCGAATTTAACAGATAGACTTAGAATCATAGAATCCTAGAGTTGGAAGAGACCCCAAGGGCCATCCAGTCCAACCCCCTGCCAAGCAGGAAACACCATCAAAGCATTCCTGACAGATGGCTGTCAAGCCTCCGCTTAAAGACCTCCAAAGAAGGAGACTCCACCACACTCCTTGGCAGCAAATTCCACTGCCGAACAGCTCTCACTGTCAGGAAGTTCTTCCTAATGTTTAGGTGGAATCTTCTTTCTTGTAGTTTGAATCCACTGCCCCGTGTCCGCTTCACATGCCCTGGTGAAAGCTGCCAGGTTGCTGGGTGGAGCCCTAACTGGGCAGAGCTGTGCTTCTGTGGCTCTTCCCAGCAGGATGGAAAAAGCAAAGTGTGTGCTGTGTAAGCCAGCTGCTGCACCGAGCAACTTATGAGTTGTGGGGTGGGCATGCTGAGAGTCACCCCCCTCCCCTGGAACCCAGGGCGCCTCCCCCCCCTCCCAGCGATGCCCCTGCACATCTCCATTCTGGTGCAGCTAGTTGTCTTGCCAAACATGTAAATAGAGTTGGATTGGGGCAATCAATTATGTGATCCGGTCGATTTTCCATGGCCCTTCTGCCTTTCTGTCTCTGTCTTCTGGGAACTTAAGTGTGACCTTGACCATTTCTTTGTCAGCCTGTCCCCAGACTGGGGGGTTTAGCAGTAGGCCACAAAGTCAACCCACTTGCTCTTTATGTTGTCACAATAACCCCCAGACAAGGATCAAGCAATTTTGAACTTGGATTACTCTAACTGTAAGAGGCACAATGCGTGGGTCAGATAGTCTAAACCAATGCCTACGCAACCACTCACATATCTTGTATTTTAATAAAGTTGTGGCCAAAATTTTATGCCAAAAACCAAACCAAAATTAATGTTTCTGGTGTGAGTTATTTACTGGAGGTTGCTGGGGGACCTCAACACGCAAAAAGTGTTCCAAGAGGGAGTGCGTGAAGGGAAGCAGGTACAGTGATCCACAGCAGAATACGGAAACGTAGAGTAGCAACATTTTGAGAGCAGTTGTTGCAATAAGAGTCGCACAACATTAAGTGGGTTGTTACACATTTTACACTCATCTGGCATCATCTTACAAAATCTGCAGCTGAAAACCTTAGAGTCCTGCTTTTGAGCCAAGACCACTTCAGATGGCTGGACTAGGCCTTATTACATGCACCAGCTATCACACATTGAAAATATGAAAATAAATTGTCATTTTATTTTATTTATTTATGCCCGTAACTTTCAGGCTTCCTTGCTATGGCAGTTTTCTGTCTGTAGTAACAGATGGCAATGCAAAAAATATAAAATAGTTCAGAATGCAAACTTTCCTTCAGTTCCATGTGTGTCATGGTCCTTAGCATAAATAAATGGCATTGTGGTATCTCATTAAATCTATACATCTGTGTAGCAACTTGCAATTTCTCGATATTTCCTGACATAATGTTCAAACCAACAGCTTTTGCTCACATGTTTCTTTTCTCACAATGGCATCTTTAAGCCACAAGAAAGGCAAACAACAGCAAAGCCATACCGTAAATATTTCTGAATTGCTCATACAGAGTATTTGTCATTCATCTTCTCGGCTTTTCTTTAAAGATAATATGCCTAGCTGCAATTATGTCTTCACTAATCCAAATGTTTAGCTGAAGAAATCTTTACTTAAAAACAACAACACCAAACCAACCAACACACGCACAAACACACTTATGTACATAACAAAATTCTAAAGCTGTTCTGACTTATTGGCAGCACTTAAAATAATTCAGAGTTTCCACATTTCAGACAAATCAACTGCTTTTGGAATATATATATTTTTGTGGAAATGTGGCATGCAAATAAAGTGATGGTGAGGACTTTCAAATGTTATCTCCACAATTAAAAAGAAAGAAAGCAACTCCAATCCAACTCAAACTTTTAAATTCAATGGAAGAGATAAATTCAGTCAGGGTTGTGGGATGGTCCTTAAAGGACTCAGGCACAGGCCTACAAGACAAATTACAAACTTGAAGCAGGAGAATAAAAGAGCCCTCATCTCCCTTGAGCACATGGAATGAGCTGTCTATTTCTTTGGATCGTGGCCATGGCAAGCCATTTCATGACTCTTGCACAACATGAAAACGAACCCAAAGTGACTCAGCAATATGACCTACTAACCCCCCAAGATATCTTGTGATCACCAGAAAGTACAGGAGAGGTGCTCCAGGGCCAATAATTAGTACAAGAAATTCCAAATATGGGATCATATGAGAGATAAGACTCATCTTACTTCCTGCTGAATGAAGGCTATTCTACACCATTTGCTTTACTGAACTGGAACCTTTCCATAAATTTCCGTCATATGGGATATAATCTGCTCTCATTGAGAACAGGGCCATTAGAGTAGGAAAACCCCAAATGGAAATAGACAGCCTTGAGAAGGCAAAGTTCCACAAAGAGCAGTTTATAAAAGATGTGATGCTGATGCATTTCATCTCCCATTTTTGCTTAATTTTCAGGTTAACATAGCAAACTGCCTTCCTTCTAGCACTTTCTTCAATCTTCAGGGACGTTGGTTTGTTTGCATTTCGTACCTCATACCCAAGACTCAACACCAACAACAATTTAGAAACTACTGTATATTCTGGCGTATAAGACTACTTTTTAATCCAGGAAAATCCTCTCAAAAGTCGGGGGTCGTCTTATACGCCGGGTGGAGAATCTGTGGTCGAGTATATCTCAAACTCTATATTTTAACTGGAAAAGTTGGGGGTCGTCTTATACGCCCAGTCGTCTTATACGCCGGAATATACGGTAAGTAAATACTCCACCAAAACGCCAGAATAAAAAAAAGCTCCATGAAACGAGAGCGTGCAAGAGAAGCATGGTTCGTTAGCAGAGCAAGAAATGAGCAAGAGATGAGGCAGTCTAGATAACCGTTGCAGGTTGCAGCAAGTCCTGGGCAAAATGTCTATGACTCACTGAAGCTTGATCAGTCCCAAAGAGTTAATATAGGGCTTATGGACTTCTCATATTAAAGCTCTGATGATCAACTATCCTATAAGAGCATGCAACCCACTGAAATTAATGAACCTGAGTACATTAGAGCCATTAATTTCGGCAGGTCTACTCTGAGGAAAACTTAGCTGAATACCACTTCT
The DNA here is from genome assembly GCF_009819535.1 of Lacerta agilis. Lineage (NCBI taxonomy): Eukaryota > Metazoa > Chordata > Lepidosauria > Squamata > Lacertidae > Lacerta > Lacerta agilis. The sequence goes on from NC_046312.1 coordinate 129,160,139, forward strand.
CAACTGTGGGGTGCTGCTGTTACCTTTACAATGCATGAGATTCATGTGAACACAAGCATAACTGGTCAACATATTTCTCTTCTATTTTTTTTATATTCTATTTTACAGGCCACGCCTTACTCAAAAGTAAGCCCTGCTGAGTTCAAAAGGGCTTACTGTCAGGTAAGGGTGCACATAGCATTGTATCCTAAATTGATTCACATATATTTATACTAGCAAAAAATAAAAATATAAAAAAATAACGGAGCCTTGAAGAGATGTCTAAGGCAAGAGAATTTGTGGGAGAGATATATGGCATTACTTACTGTTTTACCAGAAATATGTATAAATTATTCTGCCAGACCAGGGAATGATACTATAAAAGCATTGCAGAAGCTGCATGTACCGTGAGAGAGAGCAGAGCCCAGTCCTTTTTCTTGGCATTAATTGATTGAGCTAAAATCAGAAGAGGACAGTATTCCACCCAGGGGTGGGGTGGGGTGGGGCAGGGCAGGGGGGCTGGTCTGGGATGCAAGCATTACATTTCATTTCTTTGCATGAGGCTGGAAAGAAATTGAAAGTGCTTGGGTATCATAGCATTTTATCAAGATTATTCTTGTATGCAGCATTTTCTAGGTGCACATTCCAAAATTAAAAATTTCTGAAATTTGACCTCTAAAAATATTTCAGATACGGTATGTACTGGCGTGAAAACATGGAAACATGTGAAAACAACTATTCTGTCTTTTCCTTTACCTTTACGAATTCAGTTTATGCAATCTGTAGATCACCTCTAAGGAAAAGTTCACCTCTAAGGAAATTCACGTGAGGAAATTGACTGATTTTTGAAAGTTAAACTGTGTTGAGAAAGGCAGTTTCCAAGGTAAAATACAGTAAGTCTTGACTGAATGTTCCCTGCTACACTTGTAACATTTGGGCAGAGTGTCGGGGAGGGAATAATGAAGATGATTACACCAAGGGATAAGATTCCTTTCTTTCACTCTCTTTCTGAGTGACTAATTCCCTGAGCAGAGGACTGTTGACAGATATGATATCCCGAACAAATCATTCATATTAACATTTCTACATTCCCAACATTTGCACTTTTGCAAAACAAATAAAGAGCTGCCATGAGGGCAGAAGAAAAGACATAGCTAATTAAAGTGTTAGCAAAACTGTGCAGAAGGATGTGGCGAAAGGGCGTAACATGTTACTTGCACTTGAATGCTGGAGCTTTTAGCCAACAGTTGTCACATTAATACACACACACACACACACACACACACACACACACACAATATGCAATTCCGTTACCATTAGCAATGGAAACTTGTTTCATTATAAACAAAACCAAGAGATTCTATGCCAAAATAAAAAAAATACTGGATTGTTGGCAAATGGATATATTTGCACGCAAAGTATCACAAGCGTTGAATGGACCATGAGATCATCCAGTAGGGTCCCTGGCTCCTACTTGGCAACCCACAAAAAACTCCTTCAGGGGTGAGTTTGCCGTTCTCCTCTCCTTTGACTTTGCTGCTCTTCTCTTGTACCACAATTCATTCTTTCTTTCTTTCTTTCTTTCTTTCTTTCATTTCACACATTCAGCACTTTTATGAAAGGAAGCGGGTAGTCACATTATCTCACCATAACCAAATGAACCAAGATCAAGAAATTCCCCTAACTTAATGTCTTCAAGAGGAAACTACTTTTCTATTCATCTGTAATACGAAGTTGAGTGAGATCACTGGTTCAATCTATTCTGGAAGCAATTATTCAATCTTAGGCTTTCCCCCAGCCCTGCTAGGAAGTCAGACCAAAAATCTGTCTTTGAACTGGAGAGGCCAGGGACCAAACCAGGGTCCTTCTGTAGGTGCTGTGCCACGGAGCTCCTAACCCCTCCAAATATGGCGCACCTGTTTCAGCCTACTTAAAATAACATAGAAATGGAATAATGCCCAAATTCTATTACATTCTTTTCTAATCTCTTTGCCCTTGGCAGATCAGAATTTGGTCTAGCAGATGAAAGGGTTATTTTTCAGGAATGTAGTCATTTAGGAGCTGATACCAGGAAAAATGTCACTAGGAAACAGAATACTCAATTGCCTGAGGTGGTGTGCAAATAATTTCTTTGAATTTTCTTTGACATTTTCCTGGTTGAAACCAGTTTGCCTGGGGATGGGCTGGTTGAACTGCTGCTCACTCCTGCTTTCCCGGCTTTCCAGATGCTGGTATGATTTTCTTTTAACTCCCTGCTGCAACTGGGATTAACCAGCAAAATCCAAGCAACACACAGAAACTCCCTCCGCCTTGTTCCCTATAATCAGCATGGCAAGAGGAACAAAGGACCTCTTGTTTTCAAATGATACCAGAATTCCATGACTCCCAGTATGTTTCTATAAAAAAAAAAAACAACTCCATGGTAGCAGTCCAAAAGAGCAGCAGATACTCTTTTCAAGATTCTATCCTAACTAATTTCTGCACTAAAAAAGTGCAAATTCCTTCATTAGCAAATCTAGATCTTATAAAATGAAATTATCCGGACAGATAAAATTTTAAGAATCTTCTGATAAAAATGTGTGCCTTTTAAAAGTTCCTTTTTTAAAAATGTTCCTTTTTTAAAGAAAAACCTCAAACACAAACAAACAGAGACTTTTGGAATAAGACTAAGTCACTGAGAAGTTCATTCAAAAGTCTACTTAACATTTGGTTTTAAGCAAATTAGTAAAATACCTCCAGTGGTAGGCTTTTTTCTTGTCTTGGTTGTTTTCTGTTACCCCCCTGAAAAGGGCTAAGAAATAAGTTTTTAAAGAAACAAACCAAATCCTGGAGGCTTGGTGGGGTGTGCATGTGTTGGAATTGCACAGGAGCTTCCGAAGTTTGAGTTCTATATTGTGTTATAGGTACACTAGGGGCACACTCCTTCATAGTCCGGGCCTTCTATTTATTCTTAAACTGGGACTCAAGTAGTCTAAGCAAATACAGCAAAAGTAAAGCTTTCTTGATTTATTTCATTCTATTTTTAGTGCTGAGGCCATCAGAGGGAGAGAAGAAGAAGAAGAGTTTGGATTTGATACCCCGCTTTTCACTACCCGAAGGAGTCTCAAAGCGGCTAACATTCTCCTTTCCCTTCCTCCCCCACAACAAACACCCTGTGAGGTGAGTGGGGCTGAGAGACTTCAGAGAAGTGTGACTAGCCCAAGGTCACCCAGCAGCTGCATGTGGAGGAGCGGAGACGCGAACCCGGTTCACCAGATTACGAGTCCACCGCTCTTAGCCGCTACACCACACTGGTAGCTGTCAGGCCAACTCCACTGCGTGTGGATACAGCTCTAGCGAAGAGCACCCTGCTTCTCTCTAGCTACCACCTGCCATCACTGAGGAAGACGGGGGAGCAACTCTTCCACTTCGATCCAGCTCCATGAGCTCCCAATTCCTTTTGCACCACCAAGATGAACACTGTGGCAGCTCACGAAGAGTCTGATACGTGGCTGGTTGGGGGGCTGCGAATTTCAAAAGTTGTGCAGGCCCGTTCAATACAAAATGGAAAACACTCTACCCCCTTCTGCTTTGGTTAATGGCCTCAGGCATTATTTAAGTTTTAATTATAACTGTAGTTCTTGAGAGGCATTTGCCAACGTTGAGGTCCGTCCGTCCCCGTCCCCCCGTAGCAAAACATGCATTCCTATTCTAAATTATTGACACTGAAATGACACCAAGAGTTCAGGATTATGATCAGTGTGATAGGCAACAATAAGGAAATACACATAATGATCATGATCGCCAAAACCATATGCACCAGATGGGTATAAGCCCATGAGATTTTACTAGTTGCAGCAGCTCTCACATCAAAGCCACTTCTTATACTCAGGAGAATATAGCCTACTTGCAAAAGCAGAAGTAAAAACCAAAGTGTGTGTGTGTGTGTTAGAGAGAGAGAGAGAGAGAGAGAGATGAGAGGAGAGAGAGGAGAGAGAGAGAGAGAGAGAGAGAGAGATGTATTTTACTGGCTCCTTTGGATCAGAAACAGTAATCTCAGCTGCTAAATATTGCAATTTAATAAAATAATAGATAACAGGAAGGAATGAGTCCTATGATCAGAAACACTGGACGGTTTTATCACTATGGTATCAGAAAACAACATTTTCCACTTAGGGAAAAACTGACCACAGTGCATTGTTTTACTTTGTTGTCAAGACTGAAACACAAAAGCACCATAATGTTTCCAGATCCTGCACGTTTAAAGATGCACCAAGGCAGAAAACCACAATCACAAGTCACTGCTAAATATCTTCTTGTGTTTCATATGAACACTTTACAGCTATCATCATCATCATCATCATTATTATTTTAAAGTACATTAATATAATTTAAAATAATACTATTTACAATGGGGTGGACGCGGGTAGCGCTCTGAGTTAAACCACTGTGCTGCTTGGGCTTGCCAATCAGAAGGTCGGTGGTTCGAATCCCCGCGACGGGGTGAGCTCCCGTTGTTCGGTCCCAGCTCCTCCCAACCTGGCAGTTTGAAAGCACACAGTGCAAGTAGATAAATAGGTACCGCTCTGGTGGGAAGGTAAATGGCGTTTCTGTGAGCTGCTCTGGTTCGCCAGAAGCAGCTTAGTCATGCTGGCCACATGACCCAGAAGCTGTACGCCGGCTCCCTTGGCCAGTAAAGTGATATGAGCGCCACAACCCCAGGGTCGTCCATGACTGGACCTAACGGTCAGGGGTCCCTTTACCTTTACAAGGGGGGGGGTGGAGGTATGTAGAAATGGCAAGATCTTCACTGGTCTTTTAAAAGGAGCACAGAATTATAGAACTGTGGATTTGGAATGCACCCCAAGGCTCTTTTAGTCCAAATCTTTGCAATGACTCTGCTGAGCTTCTTTCAGAAATATGAAATAGGGGCCACCATCAAAAAGACATTCATTTCTAGTAGATGATGATAGCCTTGCAGGATGGTTTCTGAACTAGAGGAGTCCGTATATGGGAGAAGGAATCCCCACAAATGGTACTCACGGAGCTACCACCGAGAATGTTCCCATCGTTTTAGAAAAAGCCATTAGAAACTGATAGCTCAACATGAAATCCCACTGAATGGTGGTGGTGGTTGTTTAAGGAAAATATTACTGTATTGTACCCTTGCATGGTGTATCCAGTTATGCTGAGAACCACATCTGTTAGTTTCAGCAATACTGAAGCATAATATTTTCATACACCATTCACCGGGCCCAAATAACTCTCAGTTATTAACAGTAGGCCAAGCAAGTGGGGAAAATAGTGGTGCTTTTGGGCTTTCTGGATGGGTATCTGGTTGGTCACTGAGAACACGATGATGGACTAGATGGGCCTTTGGTCTCATCTAGCAGGGCTTTCCTTATACTGTATTCTTATAGCCCTGTCAGCCCAGTCTAATGCAAACAGACCTGCAGTCTCGACTCACCAAGCTGCATGCAGCCCACTACCACCACCAGCTATCCACTGTGGCCTACCATGGAGTTGTCAGCCATTCCCAAGGAGGCATCAAAAACAAGCAGCTGAGCCTATGGCAAAGTGTCATGCTTGGCTATCTGTGTTCAGCTTTGGATGCCACACTTTTTTGTACATCTGAATTGGAATTAAGGTGGCAATGATCATCATTCCAGTATTCAGAGTAAATACTTCCTCCTTCTGTTTAACAAGCATTCAACCTGATTTGTTAGAGCTTAGTTGACGTTGGCTATTTAATGAACATTTGTCCTGATTTGCTTGTGGGGAGATCAGACAACTGCTTCAAGCAAACGTGCAATCTCACACTTTCCAGTGTGTTTCCCCATTACTTTTCTTATTGCAAAAATAAATAAATAAAATCCAATCTTTTTTGGGGGGTGGGGAGGATTGTTTGACAAGAGCTCCAAATCAGTTTCAGTGTATGAATTTGTCAGGATATCACTGAATCCCACGTGAAAACAGTGACAATCCGGAAATGACCTGAGATTGGTTAAACATAACTGTGTGTTTTTGGGTGGCAGGAATCAAGTGCTCAATAAATCTTTTGCTGCCTGGCTGGCACTGCAAAAGTAGGGAAAGTTTGTCCAGCCCCTGGCAGGCACAGTAAGGTGTTGAATTTGGGTGCTCATTCGGTTTGGTGGTCACAAATCATGAAACTCAGCCATAGTACTCGCTAGGACCACTTGGGAATAGGGGGAAGGCACACTCAAATACTGCTGTAATCTTACGCCGATCTTTAAAAAAGTAATATCAATCAGCCAGCAGTGGGCAAGAAGGAGGGCCTTAAGTGCTCCTGGTCCACAGTCCTCAAACTACAAATGCAATTTTAAAAATGGAAAAACCAGCCCTAAGAATACCAGATGCTTCTCCGCTGTGGTGAAAACAAGGCCTTTTGTTTTCTCTCATTCCATTGGGAGGACTGTCTAGAGGGAAACAACAGAGGAGGGAGAGAGAGAGAAAGAGAGAGAGAGAGAGAGAGATGCACACACATTTTTAAAGCCTTTCTAGGAAAGCCCTAGTACAGTTTCATCTCTTTCCAAACAAATGCAGCAGCAATGATGGTTGTTTATAACATTGTAATTATAAAGAGGGGTGAACCATGAGATGTGCTGTGGGGAGGTTCTGTGGGTAACGAAGCCCCAGCCTATTAAGGTTAGATATACCGTATTTTTCTGTGTATAACACGCCCCCATGTATAAGACGCCCCCTATTTTTGGTGACTCCAAATTGAGAAAATGGGTGGAGATTGTATCCGTGTATAAGACGACCCACAATTTTGAACATAATTTTTTAATACAAAAACCTAGTCTTATACACAGAAAAGTACGGTACTCAGTATCAACACACTCTACAAAACTGTTAAAAAGAATGACTTATATTAAGACCAATCAAAAAATTGCAAGATAGTGTGTAAGTTTTCAGGCTCACTGCTATTCTGCTTCAGAATGAATGCTAAGAAGGTGGTAATGTTGGGGATATGCTAATATGTTACTGGGCACAATGGAATGCCTTGTTGGTAAAATGGGAGAAGCATTTCAGTAATTAATCGTGTTACCCCATCCTTCTTTATTTAGACGTCAGTCTCAATGCATTCAGTGGGGCTTACTTCCAGGTAAATGCACAGGTTGAACTGTGTCTGCTGCAAAAGAACAAAATCTCAGAAGCAAGCCGGAACTAAGAAGCAATATCTTCTCTCACTTTGAATATATAAACACTACTTGCTCAAAACTATCACTGGCACCCAGTGGAACTCCTGGGCCCTGCATAAGAAATAAAGAAACGCAGGCCGACCCCCGTTTACACGTGTGCATTTTAACCACTTGTTTATTTATTTATATTTTATAAAATCACTGATACGGCGCCTTTTGGAGGATAGGTTGGAAGAAGTACTTGTTCACTTAACAATATCCATTGAAAAAGGTCTATGCATAGCTCTCTGCTTTTCGCGTAAATGTGCAAAGCATGTTCCTTTCCAAGTGCTTTGGTAGTTAATTAGCATGAACTTCTATCAATTAACTGCTATAGATCACAGGCAGCAGTGATTGGTTTTGATCGGGGCAGGGCTGAGCGCTGCCCCCAGGCTATGCAATCTAGAAATTCTCCTAGCCCTAATTCCTCAAAGATGTTTAAGGGGAGGAGTTGTTACTAACCAGTATGGTGTCGTTGCTCTTGCCATGCTCCGAAGTACTCTCTAGTTCAGTATTTCTGCACATTTAACAGGGCAGCAGCCAAGTTCCACATCACAGGTATTCTCACATGTAACAAGGATGGGATTTGGAGGGAAATTTGGCCTCTCTGCTAACACTGTGCAGCATAACATCAAAATTAGCTCACAATTAAAAAGAGGGAAATTCACTGTTCCACGCATGCCACAAATGGAAACAGGTGAATTGAGCATAGATTGATCTGACAGTTTGCATAACACAAGGACTGGCTGCTTTCATCCAGCAACTCCAATCCATTTCCACTGTCAGCAAGATATAACATTTTAATCTGTCTCACTAATGTTCTTTAAGTGCAGCTCCTTGGCTGAAGGTAACTGTCAGTCACTTTTATTTCACAGCGGATGATAAATTCATGTATCACCCAGATCTCCCTATGGACCTTCCTGGCTTTCTTATGGCAATGACTAGTGATCAATCAAGTTCCACTAAGATTTATATTCAACACTTCACTTGAAACAGTTTACAATGCTGCACTTGGTTTTTCACCATTCCAAGTCGTTATTGTCATTTTTTGTGAAATTTGGGGGGGGGGGGGGGTTGGCCACAACCCAATAAAACATGATAGTTTCCAAGTGTAGTAACATTGTTAGAGAAAATAATATAAGAGTTTGTTCACACAATGTGTTCTACTGACAAACCAAATCCTTTAAATGAATTCACACAAGTAATTTTCATCACTTGATGGCTGTAACAGTAAGTGATGACAGAGCTTTCACATGATCTCACTAACAGATGGCATAGAAAAAACACCCCACGTCACTTTTCAACAAGAACAATTTTCAACAAAGCCAGTCAGAATCATAGAATCGTAGGGTTTGATGGGATCCTAAAGATCATCTAGTCCAACCCCCCTGCAATGCAGGAAATCTCCACATGCGGTATCCCATCCAATTTGAAACCATAGTGGACCCTGCTTAGCTTTGCAAATGTCCCAGCAGTTTTATTGCCACACCACTTTACATGCAGTTGGCAAATTTAATGCTAATGGCCCATGGGAATGTGGGAAAACAGCTCCCTGCTGCCAATAATTCTCCCTGTACAAGAATTATAAAGAACTGTCAGGCTGGATCACAGCTTGGGCTGATAAAATAATATTCCCAAGAGGGAAGTCACTCTCATGGCCCTACAGAAATTTTCCGAATGGCTGGGAAAGGTAGTTCAGTATCAGATTCTATACTGTTTAAAATAATGTATATTTTTAGATTCATGTTATTCTAGCATGATAAGAAACAGAAGGAACACAGAACTGGCATAGGCTTTGCATCATCTACAATACAGGCCCCCCTGTATAGAGAGCAAAAGATATTCAGATTTTATATGTTCACATTTCAAACGCTCAGCTCTTATGGCCGTTAGTACATGATAATCCAGTACATAAATGACCTTTGTGTTGGAATTGCCTCCAGAAAGCTGTCACTCTGTGGCTGGCTCCCACAGCACATAATGACATTGTGGGGGCAATTTCTATGTCCGTACTCCCATCCATCTGTGGGGCAGGGAGCTCATGAAGTGTTAAGAAGATTGCCTCAGGCTCAGTCCCTGGTGGGTGAAACATTACAAAAAAACACCATGGGTTGGATCCAGACTCTTCCCCACCCACCCCAGACAGCAAAAGCATCCCATCCGTGGAGCTCTGTCGCCTTCCGTTCACAGGAGGCAAAACTGGCACCCCAACCAGCACCTTTGACCATTTTCAAAGCAGGAATAAGGGGGTTGGTGCCAGAAGTGGGTGAATGAAGCCTGTGGATCAATAGAGCTTATGGAGAAGCTTATGATAAAATCATTGATATACCGGTAACATTTCTGAGCTGAAAACCCACATCATTTTCATCCATTTAGGCAACTATTCAACTTTGTGATTTAGCTTCTACAAGCTCATTGTCTTTTGTGTGAAAAGCAGCAGCAAAGACATAGTTAAGCCTGAGCATCCAGAGCAAGCTGTTGAGCAGAGGCAAAGCTGCACAAGTCCAGCCCAGCCCTGATTCCCTTCTACACTATCCCAGATCTCTGAAGCCTCACAGGCCTGAGGCCAAGAGTGTCATCTTACTCTCATTGTGAAAGGGGGGAAAGTGTTTTTCCCACCCCCCTCGGTGGTTTACATCCATCTCTGAGTGCAATCTTCCTGTTTTTCCACATTTTCTAGCAGCCTGAAATCATCCCAAGGGCATATCCGCAAGGATCTCGTAAGAATGATGCTTTCTCAGTTTACAGTTCATCCTTATAATGATGTACTTATCTCATTAAAAGCTCAGTTAAATGATACACATAGCATTTCATTCAAAAAGGTGCCTTTAAACGTCACTTTCCCCCACTTGAATAAATTGCACCATGAAATAGGTCAAAAGCTATGCTGGGCGTGGGATAATGGCCTTCAAGGTCTCCTAGTTCTAGATAGTTCATTTTATACTGAAAGAAGAAGACTCAATTGTGAAAACAGTGAAATAAATGTGGCATACCTAAATAGGATTCCTACAAGTCAAAGGGACACATAAAAGTGAAGGGGGCATGTGGGACCTGGAACACAATATTTTGCAGTGCGAAAGGCCCGCTGCTCAGGATTTCAACCATCTCCATTCCGTTCTCTCACCCACCCATTCTAGTTCTCCATTTCCCCCTCAAACTGTCAGTCATTGAGCATGCTCAATGCTTGTGATTCTTCTTCCTTATTATTGTATTATTTGACTCCCACAAACTTCAGGGTTTCCCCCAAGCCTACTTTCCTCTGGTTTGTGGTTTCCTCTGATCGCCAAAGAATTGATGCTTTTGAATTATGGTGCTGGAGGAGACTCTTGAGAGTCCCATGGACTGCAAAAAGATCAAACTTATCCATCCTTAAAGAAATCAGCCCTGAGTGCTCACTGGAAGGGCAGATCCTGAAGTTGAGGCTCCAGTACTTTGGCCACCTCATGAGAAGAGAAGACTCCCTGGAAAAGACCCTGATGTTGGGAAAGATGGAGGGCACAAGGAGAAGGGGACGACAGAGGATGAGATGGTTGGACAGTGTTCTCAAAGCGACTGGCATGAGTTTGGCCAAACTGCGGGAGGCAGTGGAGGATAGGGGTGCCTGGAGTGCACGAAGAGTCGGACACGACTGAACAACAACAGCTGGTGTCCCCATTTCAAGGCACCCACGGCCTTGGATGTCAGAAATAGAGGGAAATGTGTCTTTTACCTGTCTAAATTTTGTTAGTGGAAGATTATTCACACTTCTGAGCTGCTCAGGAACCTTCGCTAGACAGAGAGTAAAAGAAGCTGTTTCTTACCTACACATGGTTATTAATTGCTTGCGTTCTATAACCAACTGCTTATTAATGCAAGCAATATGGACAGTCTGGGGAGGCTTTTAGCACTTGAAACACACATGAAACAAGAAACTCAACAATGGAACATTGCAGACTGTGGTAAAAGCCCAGGAATACCTTTTAAATGTACTGTATAGACTTTAGCTACATTTCCTTTCTGCTTGATTAAGTATTCCATATCACTTGAAAGTTTATAGATTCATACCCACAGCACAAAGTAGGGTACTAACTATTTTATATCTCCGGTCCTTCTGAGGAAAACATAGCAAAGGCATTTACCTCAAAAAGTCAAGTCACTCAGGGCTGGTTGAAATATTATTTTCCCTCCATGTGCATTTAACTTATGAATAACAAGCAGGACTAAGTTGAAATTCCAGTTATTTACAATAACACAGAGATGCTAGAAGTCCATCAGCTGAATGGGCTATTACATACATTCTCTATTCTTGTGTTTTTAAATTGTACAATTTCACAACATTGATAGATCAACTTAGATATGCGTGCACACACACACACACACACACACAAACACACACACTTTACAAAATAAATAAATAAAATCCACTATTTACCTCTCTGGTAACAGAGAACGTGATATTTTGAATAAGGCATGTTAAAATTTTCTTGCCATTTCTTTTTTACGAACTAGAGACAACAGAACTAGTTGAAGTGGAGCAGGAGTTAAGCCGGTTCTTGTGCCTGAGTCCCTCCTTAGTGCAAGTAAGATTCAGAACATGCAGAGTGCCTTCTGAAAATGAATGTTTACATCAATTCTGCTTCTGACCCATAAAAACATATACTGTTCTCATAGCCAAATGTGTGCAGTGCAAGCACATGTGCTCACACAGAGAACTAATAAACAGAACTTAATCCGTACTAAAACCTACTAGACCCTTGTCAGTGTCTTCAGTTCTTTACACAAATATCTCATTTTTAAAAAAAACTACATTATTTAAAACTCAGAGCAGAACTCAGTTCAAATTTTTTTGAACACTGATTGTCACCATCTCCTTAAATAATCTAAATGTCCGTGTTTTCTGACAGATACCTCATAATATTTTTAAAGCAGAAAATAAAAATCACTACAAAACTAATTAGCACTTCTATCCCTCATTTAGATTCCTTTTATAACAACTTTAAGAACCTAAGGAGAGTCCTGTTGGATCAGACAAAAGGCTCATATAGTCTAGCATTGTGTTCTCATATTTGACAACCAGAAGCCTATAAGAAGTCACTAGTTTCTTAGTGTGGCCATTCCTGCTGTCAGTGTTGTCCTTTAGTATATAAAAAAATCCCTCTCACAGACATTGGGTCATAGGTCCGTTGTTGAATACTGGCAGCCCTCTAATCTAAAACAGCTACTCCCCAGGAGGACCAAGGGGCCAAATAATGGACACACGCAGACAGACCTGCAACAAATCATATACCAACGATCATAACATCAATTTGCTCATATGCCAGTATGATATGTCATCCTGCTTTTAGGAGGCCTAAAAGGCAGGACAGAAAGAAATAATGTTGTAGTGACAGCCCCCACGCAAGATCTGGTTATTCTACTCTGGTTCATGTAAAAAGTCAATCCAGAATGCTTTTGAGAATGTTCTCAGATGACTGGGTGTCCCAGAGTTGGCTCTGGGTCCACAGAAACGAGCACTGGAGATTATTTGGCTGAAAGGGAGGCCAGTACGCCAAGGTTACAAAATGGGGACAGGCGTCTCCAACAAGAGACGACAGCCATAGCTTCGCTTTGTATTATGTTTAATTTTCCTGGATTTCCAACCTGCCCACCTCATGGAAAGACTACAGATGTACTGTGTTCGGCATCAACAGCTCATGCTGTTGAGATAGTTTTCACAGGCAAACTATTGAGGCTGGCAGCAAAACGGCAGACTATACAGAATCATAGAATTGTAGAGTTGGAAGGGACCCTGATGGCCATCTAGTCCAACCCCCTGCAATGCAGGAATTTCAACCAGATCATACATGACAGATGGCTGCTTTGCTATGCATAATGAGGACTACTGTTAGCAACTATAATTGGTTAAAAACTAGCATATGTTATCCTTAGCTATTCTTCAAAAATAAGGTTGCATTTTCTTCATTATCCCATACTATTTTGCTTTCAGGTCCCCACTCCACTGTACATCACAAACAAACAAACAAACAAACAAACATGGCAGTTTTATTTTATTTTGTTTCCAATGCATGCAATTCATGCTGACTTAAATCACCTCAAGGAGCAGCGAAAAAAGGAAGATTATTTCTGGGCTTCCTATTCTTCTTTCTCCCATACTAAAAACTCACAGTTCTTTTACTTTGAAAGAAAGCTTATTATGGAAAAGAGGAGCAATATAAGCTTCTGTATTGTGGCCGCTTCAATTTTGCCAAGTTATTTTATTCAGCAGGCCTATTGTGAGGACAAATGGAAGATTCCTTGGATAGAGTGCACAAACCCTTTTGGCTTCCACTAGCTTTATTTCTGGCCTTAAGGCTTACAACATCTCAAACTCACTAATATTATTAATGCAATACAGGGTGCATGTGGGGGTAATACATAATGGAATAACCCCCATGAACCCCAGCAGCTCTCTCACTCTTCTCTTATTCTGGTAATGTAAGGCAGGAGAGTTTCTGCTAAATTTCATCTCCTGGAGCAGCCTTGTTCGTTTTGAGCAATTTCACAGGTCTCCGAATTTGTGCACTTGTGAGGTGGGGACGATGACGCACAATTAATTTCACAATCCGCACACTATGGTACACTTGTATTTTCCTATGAAGCAGTGATCTCCACGTAGGAAAAAGTAATGTGTGAATCAGCCCACAGTGTTCCTGCTCTGTTTCCTGCTCTGACTAAGTCAAATGCCCTCTGTTATGAGATTTCCCCTTGACTTTTGGCTAAGTGCCACAGGATGGTTTCACCAAGGCAAAGAAAAACATTTTTAAAAACCGGGGGGGGGGGGGAGAGAACCCCTCTCTGTAGTTGCCTCCTCCTCCGCTTCTGACATGAAAGGCACCATCAGATGCGCAGACAGGCTCCCCGGGTATATACAGTCATATACTATATATTGCATCGTAAACAAAATTAACGTAGAGCTTTGCAAACACCATTCTAACTTTCTTGGATAGGAAACGTTGGAACTACAACCCGTGCGTCAGGCTGCTGTCGGCAGCTTCTTGCCGATTCCCAGGCAAAGAGTGAGAAAGAGAAACAGCAAGCTTTTTCAGTTCTGTTTATTAATACAATTTACAGAGATGAATCCAAGATGCACCGTAATGCTTAACGTTGCCCCGAGTGAAGCTCCACCCCCCGTCTCCACTACTTCCCTATTCATTAGACTCCTCCTCCTGCCTCTGATGGTGGCTGTTTATGTGGCAGTTGCCTCTGAGCTCTCTGTTCTGCTATTCTCAGCGAACACCTGGTTTGGGGGGAAGGTAGCTACTGGAGGAGACCCTAGAGAGTCCCATGGACTGCAAAAAGATCAAACTTATCCATCCTTAAAGAAATCAGCCCTGAGTGCTCACTGGAAGGACAGATCCTGAAGTTGAGGCTCCAGTACTTTGGCCACCTCATGAGAAGAGAAGACTCCCTAGAAAAGACCCTGATGTTGGGAAAGATGGAGGGCATAAGGAGAAGGGGACGACAGAGGATGAGATGGTTGGACAGTGTTCTCGAAGCGACTGGCATGAGTTTGGCCAAACTGCGGGAGGCAGTGGAGGATAGGGGTGCCTGGCGTGCTCTGGTCCATGGGGTCACGAAGAGTCGGACACAAATGAACGACTGAACAACAACAACACAGGTTCTGGGATGCTCTCAAGCAACAGCATCTCATTCAACTGCTGCTCAGGCTCTGCTTGCTGAATGCTATCCAATTCCTCCTCCTCTCCCATTATTTCCCAGCTTTTGCCCTCATCTCCCTCTGCCTATGCCAAACCACTCCTGGAGGCCTATGCTATCTGCCCCTTCCTCCTCCCTGGGCGACGCCTGGGGCAACAGTCTCCACCATTCTTCCTCATCTACCCAGTCCCTGACACCATGTCTTGATTACTGAACAAATGAACTTGTTTGAGACCAGTGGGGTCTGGGACTTTGGAACTGGCTATTTTATAGCTCACTTAGAGAAGAAGAAGAAGAAGAAGAAGAAGAAGAAGAAGAAGAAGAAGAAGAAGAAGAAGAAGAAGAAGAGTTTGGATTTGATATCCCGCTTTATCACTACCCCAAGGGGTCTCAAAGTGGCTAACATTCTCCTTTCTCTTCCTGCCCCACAACAAACACTCTGTGAGGTGAGTGGGGCTGAGAGACTTCAGAGAAGTGTGACTAGGCAAGGTCACCCAGCCAGCAGCTACATATGGAGGAGCGGAGACGCGAACCCGGTTCACCAGATTATAAATCTACCGCTCTTAACCATTACATCACACTGGAAGTGTGGCTGGTGGGGGCTAACTAATGACAGGCTGAGGTTGATGGGGCAGTGTCCACTACTTTCTTGCCTAAGCTGCTCAACAGCAATATTGGAATAAGTTCCTAAGTTATAGGGGTATTGTGAGGATAAGTAGATAAGGAGTTGTTGTGAGGAGTTTAGAAAAGGGGTCAGCAACCTTTTTCAGCCATGGTCCGGTCCACCATCCCTCAAACCATGTGGTGGGCCAGACTATATTTTTTTTGGGGGGGGGGGAATGAACAAATTCCAATGCCCCACAAATAACCCAGTGATGCATTTTAAATAAAAGGACACATTCTACTCATGTAAAAACATGCTGATTCCCGGACCGTCCGTGGGCTGGATTGAGAAGGCGATTGGGCCGCATCCGGCCCACGGGCCTTAGGTTGCCTACCCCTGGTTTAGAATGTTGAAAGAACTCTATGAATGATGGGTGGGAAGATGAAGGAATCTGTTGGTGAACTATTGATCAATTTATAGTGGTTCACCTAGAGCTTAACCACATAAGGAGAGCCTTCCAGTATCAAGTCAAAGGCCCATCTAGTCCAGCATCCTATGCTCATTGTGGGAAGCATGCAATCAGGACCCGGGTACAAGAGCACTCTCCCCTCCAGTGGTTTCCAGCAGCTGTTGTTCAGAAACCTGCCGCCTCTGACAGTGGAGGTAGAACATAGCTACTAACTGAAGTGTGAAGATTACCCAGGATCAATTAACACAGATTAGTCAAGGCACAGATTAGTTAAGAGATTCTGAGGAAGCCCTCTTGGTTTCTACCAGACCACCAAGGCACAGGGTGGACCACAGAGGTTCTTTTAAATGAAATAAAAGTGGAGCAAGGGAGACTGAAGTTAGCCAATATCTCTCCCATAAATTGCTGAACTAGATAGACCTTTAGTCTGTTATGTGTGGGGAAGCAGTTCATATAGGTTTAGTAATCAACAAGGACGTTAGCTGGAAGACCAAATTGGGGCACAGGAAAAGGCTGGTGTGCCCAGTTCCTTCCCTTGTCCTCATCTTCTCTTGCTATTTTGTGCCTGGCTGAATCTGAAAGCTCCCCTTTCTCATAAGAAACAGAGGGAACTGCAAGAAACCTAGATGATGGAGATGCATGTGCCGCGACAAAGGAGGACATCATTAAGAGCAGGGTGACAATGGCCCTCTGAAAGTCTCCATCCTATTTGTGCATGGTGAAGTTTGGAGGCATTCTGCCTAGTACAGTATTCTCCGTGGGGAAAATGAAATTCTCCAACAGTTCTTGGGGACCTAGCTCTCACCATTAGCAGTGGCAGCAGCAATTGTGCTGGCAGGCTGGCTACCCTTCTGCATCCTCCTCATTGCACTAGACCTATCACCATCCCATTTTGGAGAATATTCTAGGGCACAGCAAGATGAAACATCCTGTTCTTTTGCCAAAGGGTTCTGTGCAAGATTGATAGAACTGGGGATATTTTTTGCTATGACCTTTCCTTTCAAAGAATCCTCATAGAGGCTAACTTCAGGGATAAGTGCTTTCTTTAATTATGTAGAATCTAGACCCAGTCCCCTTGTTGTTCTCCCAGGCTACTAATGCCATGGTTCAACCATTCTTCTCTGTCATATTTCCACCTGCTGCACTGTACTTTTCAAATGTCCCATGCTCCTGGGGCCTAAATGAGAATCTATTCATGATGTTACATTACTGTCATAGGAAAGTCTATACTTTTATAGCACCGAATTTATACATTCCTGGCATCTAAAACAATTCTGTATCCTCTAGCCTTTCCTAGCAACCTCTAACGCATACTTTCTTTAAAATGCTCTCCCTCCCTCCCTCCCTCTCTCTCAAAAAGTACCCCCCTACCCATATCGGGTTGCTTGGCAACAATGTCATAAAACAATGAAGCTATAAGCACTAAGCACTAATACATGTGAAATAAAAATCTATTTATTCAAGGCTGAAAAATACTTTTTGACTTTCTAGCTGGCACCAGCACACCCGAGCTTCTCACATGCTTTGCATTTATCTTATATTTATTTTTGAAAACCCGTGCCTGACAAGTTTAGGCTACCAGAATGTGTCCAAATAAAACAATATACTATCAAAAATTTACACAGTGTATTGTAACAGAAATTTTATGAGACTTTTTTTTTAAGCTTCTTTACCATTGCATCATATATATTTTTGGTTTGCATTACAGCTTATAAAACCCACCAATCTTTCAGGCTTATGTTGATTCCAATAGCCAGTGCAAATTAAAGCACTTGGAAAACAAACAAGCCAGAGATATATAATGGAATCATGTGCAAATTTAAACATCAGTCTTGAAACTTTTTGACACTCAACGATACATTTTCAAAAGCAATCCTGCATGGGAGTTACATTCACAAATCCCATTACTTGTAACAGGATTAGTGACTGAAGCTTTGAAAACATTCCAAGAGTTTTAGAATTAATATACACATTTACCTGTACCAGTCTTCTAAACCCCACTGCTCATTCATTTGAGCGAAAACACAGAGAGTTAACTTGTAACACAGAATACACACACACACACACATGCACGCACACGCACACGCCAACATCCCACTAGGTAGTTTTCTTTCTTTTTTAAAATGTTTGCCTCATTTAACAATTATGCTGCAGAGGTTGCCTGGATGACAAGTGAATCGCCACAGAAACTTCAAATTTTATATATATATATATATATATATATATATATATATATATATATATATATATATATATATATTAATTATTAGGGCTTTTCATATACAATAAACAAGCTGATCTAAACAGAAAGAGAAAGAAGAATGCTGGGTCCTCTCTCACAGATAATAATAATAATAATAATAATAATAATAATAATAATAATAATAATAATAATAATAATAATTTATTTATACCCCGCCCATCTGGCTGGGTTTCCCCAGCCACTCTGGGCGGCTTCCAACAGAACATTAAAATGCAATAATCTATTAAACATTAAAAGCCTCCCTAAACAGGGCTGCCTTCAGGTAAACCTTGTCACACACACAGAGTTGAACCATCCCAGCTCTCACCTGGGAGCTTCCCTTTTTCCCGCCAGCCTCCCACCCTCGGAGATCTTCACATCACACTGAGAGCCAGTGTGGTGTAGTGGTTAAGAGTGGTAGACTCGTAATCTGGGGAACCGGGTTCGCGTCCCCGCTCCTCCACATGCAGCTGCTGGGTGACCTTGGTCTAGTCACACTTCTCTGAAGTCTCTCAGCCCCACTCGCCTCACAGAGTGTTTGTTGTGGGGGAGGAAGGGAAAGGAGAATGTTAGCCGCTTTGAGACTTCTTCAATTAGTGATAAAGCGAGATATCAAATCCAAACTCTTCTTCTTCTTCTTCCCTTCCCTTCCTCCCACTCAGGGTCCTTCACCAGCCAGCCATCACTTTAATCTGCACACAATCCCCACAGAGTAGAGGTCCACTACATTTCATCATCCACTGCATCTAACTCAACTATTCCAATCTCCTGCCCTGGCAGTCCTCCATCTATATCATTTTCCAAAGGACTCTTTGTCTAGTTCATTTTTGTTTGCCATTTTATGCATCTCAGCTCTGAGTTCTTTTAACTGCTCATCCAGAAACTTCAGGTGCAATGCTCAAAGTAGGAGAAGGAAATAAGTAAATGTGCAAGTAAACAACCATAATTGGTAAGGTCACATTTGGAGGATTTGTCTATTCATTTAGCCTGCCAGGAGCTGCTGGTAAGCATGTAGGGAAAATGCAGGGAAAGAAATAATTCAAAATGTCAAAATCTACAACCTCTACATCTTGGCGCTTTTTGGAGAGACTGGGGAAGGTGAGATCAAATGCTGAAACATGGTTTGCAAGGTGAAGTCTCAGGCTCACCCAGGCCAATCTCTCGCTCCCTCCTGCCCTTGTGAACCACAGTAAGTAGCTTCCGGTCTTACTTTAGTGTCAAACCTGTCTGCCGATTCATCCATACTATTCATCCAACCTATCTATTGTTGTTGTTGGATGTATAGGTGTGGAGAGCAGCAGACATGTTTTCCCCTCCTACCCCTTTTATCATCACAACTACATTCTGAGGTATATAATAATAATAATAATAATAATAATAATAATAATAATGGCGGCTAACACCAATAAAATCACAACAAAAACATAAAACAATTCATTAAAATACAGATTAAAATACAATTTAAAATTAAATCTAAACTGCAGCCTCATTTTTAAGTAGCCCACCAACCACACCAAAAGAACGAAACATCAGGGTTAAACTGAAACCAACCCAAAGGCCAGGTGGAACAGCTCCGTCTTGCAGGCCCTGCGGAAAGATGCCAAATCCCGCAGGGCCCTGGTCTCTTGTGACAGACTGTTCCACCAAGTCGGGGCCAGTACTGAGAAGGCCCTGGCCCTAGTTGAAGCCAACCTAGCATCCTTGTGGCTCGGGACCTCCAAAAAGTTATTATTTGAGGACCTTAAGGTCCTACCCGGGGCATACCAGGAGAGGCGGTCCCTTAGGTATGAGGGTCCTAAGCCGCATAGGGCTTTAAAGGTCAAAACCAGCACCTTAAACCTGACCCTGTACTCCACCGGGAGCCAGTGCAGTTGGTAGAGCACTGGATGAATGTGGTCCCGCGGCAAAGACCCCGTGAGGAGCCTCGCCGCGGCATTCTGCACCCGCTGGAGTTTCTGGGGCAGCTTCAGGGGCAGCCCCGCGTAGAGCGAGTTACAATAATCAAGTCTGGAGGTGACCGCCGCATGGATCACTGTGGCCAGATCAGGGCGAGAGAGGTAGGGGGCTGACAGATAACTACTGGTCCAAGGCCACCCAGTGAGCAGCTTCCCAGAGGGAGCATTTGAATCCAGGTCTCCACAGTCTAATACTCTTACCACTACACCACACTAAATTATGGGTTGCACTTGCCTAAAGTGCTGCAATTGATCCTGGTTTGTAGGAAAGCACAAACCGTACATTGGCCATTGGGACGAACTGCAAAGTATGGTTTGCTGAGAATTTGAAGTTGTTTACAGCATCATGCAAGGGCCAGAGATGGGGTACGGAGAGTGCAAGCAAGACACATGAAGTTTGGCATTAACGGTGAAATTTTTCAAATATTCTTATAACCATCAGGGCTACAAAAAAAATCAGTTAAAAAATAGAACCAACCTTCTGCATAACCAACCATCCATTTACAAAAAAAGAGAAAGAAAATAGAAAAGCAAAGAAAATGTTAGTTAGGCTGCCACAGAAGAGGCTTTTTAAATTTGTGGGACAGGTTGTGTTGCATAAGTTATTTATTGTATTTATTTCATAAAAAATACACACTGCTTTATTGTTAAAAAAAACAAAAAAACAACAACCCACCAGCACCTCAAAAGATAAGAGAGTAAAACCAATAAAAAATTACAACCCTGCTTTGAAACATACAAAGTTAAAATACTAAAATTACCTCAACTGTCTAAGCATCTGGGTAAAAAGGTAAAGGGGCCCCTGACCATTAGGTCCAGTCGTGTCCGACTCTGGGGTTGCAGCGCTCATCTCGCGTTACTGGCCGAGGGAGCTGGCAGACAGCTTCCGGGTCATGTGGCCAGCATGACTAAGCCGCTTCTGGCGAACCAGAGCAGCGCACGGAAACACCGTTTACCTTCCTGCAGGAGCAGTACCTATTTATCTACTTGCACTTTTGATGTGGTTTCGAACTGCTAGGTGGGCAGGAGCTGGGACCGAGCAACGGGAGCTCACCCCGTCACTGGGATTCGAACCGCTGACCTTCTGATCAGCAAGCCCTGGGCTCTGTGGTTTAACCCACAGTGCCACCCGCATCTGGGTAGGTCTATCTAAACAGGAATGTTTTTAGCAGTGAAGGCACCTGCCTGATATCAATAGGCAGGGAGTTCCAAAGTGCAGGCGCTGCCACACTAATTCTTACAAAGAAGAGCAGGTATTATGTGGCACCTGCAATAGTGCCAATTCTGCAGATCAAGGTGGTCAGAGTGGGCACATGTGGGATAAAGTGATCTCATAGGTAAACTGGTCCTGAGTTGTTAAGGGCTTATGCTAATAGTAACACTTCAAACTTGTCCTGGTAGAAAATCAGCATCCGGTGCAGATCTCCGAGCACAGGAGTTATATGCTGACATGGCCTGCACTAACTGCAACTTCCGGATCAAGCACAAGGGATGCTCCGGATCATGTCACCCTGCTTCATAATCAGACTGGCACTAACGAAACATCCATGACTGTTTAAGGACCATTGCTATTCACTTCATGCTTATTGTGTAGGTTTGCGATTAACTGTTGAAAGGCATTTTGAGATGTGGGAGGGAAATGAAGAATTAAACACAGAGGCACAAATGCTGACACAACAATCTTTAAAACCAGTGTGGCCTAGAATAAGAAGCCCCTGAAGATCTGTAGCTTTCAGCTGACACGCCCCCCTATTATGTGGTGGTTTAATTAGTTGTTTCCATTCTGAGAGCCGCTTCTTGGTTTGGTTAAAGGAACACACTAATCAGCAGCTGAAAACTAAACTGATTATTTCAGAAATCTTAGCCGCTGCATAAACCAGAGCAAAGCAGACGTATGGATGTGTGCATGTGATGAGCAATCAGAAAATTTAAGGAGGGAGGAATAAGCCCATCATATGGCTGGTTTTATTTCTTTCCCTCCATTTTTAATCCAGGTGATAGGGACATAGGAAGCAGCCCTACTGAGAAAGGCCAAGGATTGAACCTGAAACCTCCTGCATGCAAAGCAGAACGCTTTACCACCGAGCAACAGGCCTGGTCCTTTCCAGATGGTGCTGGACCAACTTCCAGAGCCCCATGTAGGGGCCAATGATCAGGAGTCATGGGAGTTGCAGTCCAAGCCACCAGGTTGAGGTTCTGGCCACTGGGCATCTATGCTGTTTACTGTTTATGGGGTGCTTTTCCAAGGGGTTTCCTTGTTAATCGGAGACCGTGTGAGTTCTGTGCATCCATTTCATGTGGAAATTAACATGCTGGGGGAGAAGATCAGGATTGTTCTTGCTGGCCCCTTTGCTCAAGCCTGCCTGTGTTAAAAATGCCATTTGCAGAGGGGGGCTCCATTCATAAAGACCCATACCCTCAATTGCGACAGGTATGGATCACAGCCCAAATGTGCCAATGGAAACTTGAACACATGGACGCTTAATCACTGGCATCGTTCTGGCCCCTCTTCCCACCCCCAGAGTCCTATCTACCCCCAAATGAATGCATGCACAGAACTTTAGTTTGAGATCAAGCATCTCTTGATTCATTTCAGAGTGCCCAGTTAGCTGCCCAATACAAACTTTCCTCTGCACAGGGTCAATAGATAAAGAAACAGTTACCTATTGTTTAATGGGAAATTATTTAGAAAACTGAATAATGTTCTGATATATACAGCCACAGGACTACAAAGAATGGCTCTGGGAGTCGTGTATGAAAACCTTGACAGGTATAAAAACCTTCACTAGTCGCAGTACAGGAATCCTGGAAAAATTACAAACGCCTTAGAAATTGGCCTACTTTACCAGGGTCTGTTTTACCCAATTTCTTACTCTGCTCTTATCCATAGGGCAACATGCCATGCTCCCTGCTGAGTCAGCACTGTAATGTGCAAATGGAATTACAGAGAGCAATCCTGAGAATCACAGAGATCTTTTTCTATGGGGCATATTATTATTATTATTACCGTTATTATTAATCATCATCATCATCATCTTCATCCCACATTTTTCCCAGACTCAAAGCAGCTTACAGATAATATTTTAAAAGCTCCAAACACTGCAACTGAGATATAAATCACTTTGAACACCTGAAATGTGTTACATAAACGTCAAATATTATTATTCCTTCTATTATGGGTCTGAGCTCTAACCTGCTGGTGCAAGCATCTTACAGAGAGTTCACTGTGTAATTGCTAAAATGAAAGCAAACTTGACACTGGAAATTAAGAATGTCTGGTGTGCTCTGGGGGCTTTATTCTTGGTTGTTGTTTTTTTAAATATTGACTGAATGTGATATGCTTTAATAAAAGCTCATCTGAAAATATTTTTCAAACTTCTCTTTAAAAAAAAATCATTTTGCCTCTAGTTCATCGCATAGCATTGATCAATAGATCTCTGATTAATTACAGTATCGCCAGTAATTATTCTTGGCTATTGTGAACCCTGGTGGGATTTGTTGTGCTACAGCAAGGTGGCAGATCAAGGGGTAGGAAGGGGGTGGGTGCGATTCGGGAGAGGCCCAAGCGGAGGGAGAACTTGCAATCCCAGTCTCTCAGAGCTGGGGACTCCATGGCCCCCCCGAAGTTGGGCGAGTCCAACTCCCCTTAGCCCCAGCCACAATGGTCTGGGGTGGTGAGAGTTGTGGTCCAGTTCTTCATCCCTCTTCTAGAACAATCGCTGCAGAACTACAAGGCTGAAAACTAGAAACTAAATAGGTTTCAGAATTATTTAAGTTCAGCTGACCATTCTTGTATTCATCACTTCTCTGACAAAGTCCAAGACACTGACTTAGAAGAAGGGGGGTGGGGCAAACCCTTGGTGTTCATACACAAGCAGGAAAACAAACTGCATTTCAGGGTAGGGTGATTATTGATTTCTTAATGGATTACTACTGGACAAAATTTACACTCCCGCCAAAAGCATCAATCTTGGGATAATAATTACAAACCTCTCTCAGCGCACTGAGCATCCTGAGGGAAGGGGGGGGGGGAATCTTATTACTATCTGCCGGGAAATGGCTGCGTTTCTATTTCTCCTGTCCCAACCACATTACAGCAACACATTTAAAATATATGCTATTCTTATAGGTAAAAAGCTGAAACACACATCTTTGCAAGAAGGTTGCATAAGGAAGGCACCCGGTTGAAAATTTTAGGAAGGTGATTATGTGAACTCATAATCACCCATTAAATAGGGCAAGCATGTCTTTGCCATCTAGTGACACCCGCTGCAAGAGCTGCTTCTGGGGGTTTTTTTGCTTAAAAAAGAACAAAAGTTACAGCCAGGCTTTAACTCTGGTTTCCAGTATCTTCACTCACCTCTACTGTTCTCATATAAGACAGCAAGCACAGAAAAATGTAACACATGCATGAAAACAGTTAACACATTTTTAATTACGGTCTATACAATCAAGGCATTTAAAGGGCATTTAACCATTAAAATTAGGGGTGTCAACCAATTATGTCAGGTGAGAAAAAAGGCACTTTTCTTCTTTTCTCATAATACAGAACTGAGTAGTGCTTAGCCGATGAAATTAACCAGGAGGAGATTCAAGACAGAAAAAGATATTAGTTTGTCACACTGTGCATAATTAACTTTTGGAATCTGCTGTCACACACAATGGTGATGGCCACTTGCTTAGATTGTTCTGTACTGAGAAAAGACAAATTCATGTTGAATACATGGCAACTAAATGAAACCTCTGGATTCAGAGGTAGTCTATCTCTGAATTCCCAATTTCTGGTGGGCAAAACACTTTTGAGTTCTAGCCTTGCCCTCCTTTCCTTGAGGGCTTTCAAGAAATATATGGCAGGCCAGTGCGGGAAACAACGTTTAGAAGATTAATATTCCATTTTTCAATCAAATTATCCCCAAGGTAGCTTTACAATAGACTGTAACAACACACACACACACACACACACACACACACAGAGAGAGAGAGAGAGAGAGAGAGAGAGAGAGAGAGACAAAAGCCTATAGCTTTGGATAGGACCAAAGTGTGATTCTCTTTAGGTCCAGAGAATATGACGTTGAGATTAGATGCCTTCACCTGAATCAATAGGGCTATACATTTAAACTCTATTCACTACCTAGTTTTTAACTGAATAAATTATTACACTTTTGTTCTGCAAAACCTTAGGAAAGGCCCCTTTTGTGGATGCTGCAAGATGGGGACTGTTTATCTTCATCATCAGAACATTCACAATTAATGGTCCTTATTACAGTAATAATGCCCAAGGGTTACAGTTTCAAATTAACAGCAACAAAAACCCTCAAGGTTCAATTGTTTAGTTCAAGATTTAGATGTAAAAAAGGGTATCTTTCCTGACTGGCACAAAACCAAATTCAGGACAGGAGGCAGTTTTGCAAAATGCTACAATCAATGGGAACTCCTTTTGTTAATTTTTCAAGGATGGTTAAGAAGGGCTTACAAATGGTTATATTTTCTGAGAATATCTGATCCCAATACAGGAACCTGTGACCTCATTCTCATGAGCTTCATTACCTTTAATGACATCAGTACATAACTATATGTGATTGGCCATTATGACATTGAGACATTGGTGCTTCACCTTTAGCAATGGTAAATTTGCTCTGCCACCCCAACCTCCCTTACTTGAAGGACACTCCTTTCGGTTCCCTAAGGGGAGTGGAGAATGAGGTCACTGGGATATAGCTGAACAATCATGAGGGAGTTACAGGTAGGTAGCCGTGTTGGTCTGCCATAGTCAAAACAAAATAAAATAAAAAATTCCTTCCAGTAGCACCTTAGAGACCAACTAAGTTTGTTCTTGGTATGAGCTTTCGTGTGCATGCACACTTCTTCAGATACCATGAGGGAGCAGACCTTGGCAATTTAAGACTGCTCTGATCTCTACTCATCCTGCTGGAAAGGGGCTGAACACCCCTTTGGGGTAGGGTTTGTAAAGAAATGAAATCTTTATGATGTACTTTATCTGCATTTAGATGTCATGATTTGAGTTGTAACCTGCCCTGGAATCAGAAAACAATGAAGAGCAGGTTCAAAATGTCTTCAGCAACTAAACTATGCACTGGAACAATTTGTATTTTTTATTTCTTTGCTCTCTCACGAACTTGACTTGTACAAGTGGTCTTTACACTCCTAAGTACAATTACGTGAAGACTGCAAGTTTGCCTCTGCAATCAGGGGTGTTTGGTTGCAGAACATCTCCTACACAGAAGGTCACCTGTGGCTTCTGCTTGTTTTTTTTTGTGGGTGACAAAAGGTATTTTTTCTAATAGCACCCAAACACACATTTTTGACTCCCTGGTCCTGGATGGGGTAACTGTGCCCCTGAAGGACCAGGTGCGTAGCCTGGGAGTCATTTTGGGCTCACAGCTGTCCATGGAAGCACAGGTTACCGGTAATTCTGCGTCCAGGGCAGCTGTCTACCAGCTCCATCTGGTACGCAGGCTAAGACCCCACCTGCCCGTAGACTGTCTCACCAGAGTGGTGCATGCTCTGGTTATCTCCCGCTTGGACTACTGCAATGCGCTCTACGTGGGGCTACCTTTGAAGGTGACCCAGAAACTACAATTAATCCAGAATGCGGCAGCTAGACTGGTGACTGGGAGTGGCCGCCGGGACCACATAACACCGGTCCTGAGAGATCTACATTGGCTCCCAGTACGTTTCCGAGCACAATTCAAAGTGTTGGTGCTGACCTTTAAAGCCCTAAACGGCCTCGGTCCTGTATACCTGAAGGAGCGTCTCCACCCCCATCATTCAGCCCGGACACTGAGATCCAGCGCCAAGGGCCTTCTGGCGGTTCCCTCACTGCGAGAAGCAAAGCTACAGGGAACCAGGCAGAGGGCCTTCTCGGTAGTGGCGCCCGCCCTGTGGAACGCCCTCCCATCAGGGGTCAGAGAGATAAACAACTACCAGACATTTAGAAAATACCTGAAGGCAGCCCTGTTTAGGGAAGTTTTTAATCTTTGACTTTGTATTATATTTTAATATATGTTGGAAGCTGCCCAGAGTGGCCGGGGAAATCCAGCCAGATGGGCGGGGTACAAATTATAAATATTATTATTATGACAATCCCTAACTCTAAATGTAACTTCCCGTCAAAACATACTTCTGTAAATCCCACGGGAATAATGCAAAAATTCACAAGTCTTGCACCAAGGCAGAAGGCTAGACGTGGGGTACTTTTAAAAGGAAGAAATTTCCCACAACAAAAGGGGAAATAGGAAGAGCCAGAAATTCTAGCAAGTTAAATTCTATTCAAGGCAGATGGAGAAGGAACTGGAAGATAATAATAATAAATAAATAAATAATAAAAAGTCTAAGTACCTCAGAAACGAGAAGTCCGCAGGAAAGAGATAATTAGATGCCAAAGAAGTTTAAAGCACAGTGGAGGAAGGATAATAGTTATCTGAAGAAGTGTGCATGCACATGAAAGCTCATACCAAGAACAAACTTAGTTGGTCTCTAAGGTGCTACTGGAAGGAATTTTTTTATTTTATTTAGTTATCCTCACTGTTTTACTTCTTCTATCACTGCAGAATGTGTCCAAGTAATCACTCAACAAAATGCTAAAGATTAGCACATGACGGATCCAAACAAGTAGGTTAGTAGTGACTTCCAAGAGAGACTATAGACCAGGTGGGGCTTAACTTCCAGGGGGGGAAAGCAATGCTAAGGCTCAAGTGACTCTGGAAGACTGTGTGTGTCTTCGCTGTTGTTACTCAACCATGAGAGAAATTGCCTACACTATGACAGTCATATCTCAGCTCACTGTACTCATTTCTGAGTGGACATGTTCTAGATTGTGCCGTTAGTTGACTGCACTGCTCATTTTCTCAGATTCTCAGCATTATTCGGTAACTTTTCGCTTGACTTGACTTTCTATATCTTGTGCCTCCTTACAAAATGGCAGGAAATAAAATACCAAGAGCCCCTGGGACCCTACAAAAAGCGGAAAGGCATTTTTTGAACCATCAACCAATAGGCACCTTGCTATAACAGCTCATTTACAACTGGAAATATATCACATTATGCCAGCTCTACCTACTCTGTAACACCGAGCAAGCTGTCAAAGATAGCGTTACAAAATAGTTATTGTAAGAGAACCCCTTAAGCAGTAAAATTAATTTGACCTATTTTATTACTGAATTATTACTCCCACACAAATTCTGTTCAGTAGATATTTATTAGTGTTGACATTAGTATTCCAGTTAGGCAATCTCCACAGCAGGCAGTCTTCCTTATCAAAGGTGTACTGAGGAAATCTGATGTAAACACCCCGACGCCAGACTAATCACAATTGGGACGAACATACATGCCCTGCAACCCAGATACCACACATACACCATAAATTACACAACCGATACACAAAATATAAAAATGTATATTTTAAAATTGCTCAGTGCGTGCGACTGTTTATAAATTTATGTCAGCATTAAAACTTTTGCAGAAACTGTCAAAGAGTCTTGATGCAGTAATAGCAGAAGAAATGTGGGGAATGAGACGAATATTAGAAGAAAACACTATGACTACAGAGGGCCTCATGAAGAAGCTCTACATCCATCCAAAGTTCTATTTTGTGGCCATCAAGCCATTCTGCAGCAACTACTTGCATATCCCTAAATATATCTTCACAGTTACAAAGCATAGTTAAATCCAGATGAAAACAGACACAGGGCACTGAGAGAAAAATCCAATATTTGCAGAAACAGAAACATCATATGGTGCTTTAAAATATATATATATTTACTAGTAGGTTTGTGCCCTCCACTGGAAAGATCACATTGCTTGGGTTTTTCAGATTAAAAATTTCAACAGAAACAAGTGACCTCATGGAGGGCCACTTTGACATGGGGGGGTGGGGGTGGCATACCTTCCTGCCAATCTCCTGATGCCATGATGATATCAGGTGACCGAACCTCAAGTTTAGGGCTTCAGCTAGTGTCCAGGAGACCAAGGGCCACCATAAGCCTGCACTCCTTGCCTCTGAGAAAGACCATCATGGCGCAGGGAGACCTTGCCTTCCAGGCTCTTTCCATCGGCCAGTAATGGAGCAGCTATCCAAGTCTTGCTTTTCTCTTCCCTCCCTACTGATTCTTCCTTTACACCCTGTCTCTTAGATTCTGCGCCTGCAGCCGAGGGCCGTCTATCTTTTAACAACTATATAATGCAGACAGGTGGAAATAGGTAGGCTACAGATATAGAAGTTAGATTAGGTTTAGTAATAGAGGAAGTAATGATAAGGTAATTAAAATGAGACAAGATGATTAGAGTTTTAATCTAGAATAGAAAAAGGTAAGGAAATTACTAAAGATGATTTACAAGGAAAGCAGCCGGAGAGGATGAGAGGAAGTCAACCTACAATGTTATATAGAAGATTAGATAGGTTTAAATATGTATTTTTGTTTGGTTATATTGTTTTTATTGTATGTAGTGTTTTTGTTTGTGTTATGCTAAAAATCAATAAAAAATGGGGGGGGGGGAATTAACAACTATACAGAAATTTCTGTACACATATTTCTATACATGTTCTGAACACATGTTTTCAATTGTTCTTAATGTTTTAAAATGTTTGTAAATTTATTTTAGTTGTATTGTTTTACCGCTTGTTTTTTTTTTTTTTTTGCTGCTGCGCTGGGCTCATTTGGACAGAAAGGCAGTACAGATATTTAATTAATAGCAATAACAATAAATAACCTACACAGAAATATCTGGTCAAAAAATGCTAGCAACTTTATAAAATTTTAATAATAACAATTAGGCTGTAAAAGACTATATGCGTCTGACCACATTAGGGGTTAGTTTCTTCTCACTCTGCATTACATTTCACGCGTTTTCATTCATACGTCTGTTGCATATTGTTCCACGTCAGCCTGTGGTTTTTTAATGCACAAAAAATGTTTTTTATATTTTATTTTTACAAAGTACATATTTTGTATGCCTTGTTACCTAAAATACGCATCCTGGTGCTTTTTGAGCAGAGAACTGAATCACAAAATTCAGAGAAGTGCAAAAACTAAAGGATAACTGTGTTATGGTCCATGTTTCAGCCTGAAAAGTATAAACCGGGTCAATTCAACAACAATACCTCCAAGGTTAAGAGAGATCCAACCTCTAGTCCTTCCAGTGTCAATCTGCTGGCACCAGAGCTCAAAT
Source organism: Lacerta agilis (assembly GCF_009819535.1). Taxonomy (NCBI): domain Eukaryota; kingdom Metazoa; phylum Chordata; class Lepidosauria; order Squamata; family Lacertidae; genus Lacerta; species Lacerta agilis. The sequence continues at coordinate 129,190,431 of NC_046312.1, forward strand.
TCCATCCCCTGAACCCTAGGAGGGACTCCTCTGCTACCAGACTCCAACACTGGATCACAGATTCATTGGGAGATCTGGAACAATGTAAGGGACCTTCCCAAAGGCAGCTCCAACAGGTTGAAACCCTTTTACAGTACTAGCCAAATGCAGCACTCAGGAAGTGAGGTTTCTATCTATATTATCTTAGCCCAGGATACTGTACTACAGATTACACCTACTGCTCTGGCAGTTTCCCCAAGGTATTGTTGAGACAACCTGTATTTTTCTACATCAGCTGCAGGACCACTAAATTGGTCCTGAGCCAGTACCATAGTCCTTATCCAAGATCCTAACCTGGCCTGGCCTGCAGAGAAATATACATGAAATTATGTCTTTAAGCTTATGTTTTAAAGCCATGGTGTTGCAGGGAAAACTAGAAGCTTTGCAAAATCAAACTTTCGTCTCTAGCTTAAGGAAAACACCAGGATCTGGAGAGGGGAGGGGAGGGGCACCTGGGCGTGGGAAGAATTTTGCAACAGCAAAACATGTGTCTGCTCTAAGTTTAAGGAAGATGGCAAAATGGAGAGAGGTCAGTGAAAGGGCTCCATTATGACTGACAGCTGTGATTTAAAAAGTTAAGAGACTACCATAATTCATTTTGGAAAATATGACTTTTTATAGCTGCCTGGCACAAAAGCTCCTGTACCTATTTGTGATTTGGCAAGAGTTATCTACTTTGCAGGGGCTAGTTTGTATGCAATTTTATCCACTTCAAGCAAAGGTGTGGGGGAGGGAGTTATAGTCATTTTTTCCACTTTCCAGTAATAATAATAATAATAATAATAATAATAATAATAATAATAATAATAATAATAATTTATTATTTATACCCCGCCCATCTGGCCGGGTCTCCCCAGCCACTCAGTACAGAAAGAGGGGAAAGTGAGCGGATTCCAGCAAATATAATAGCTGCCCTTGTTGGAAAACCATTGCAGGTGCCTATTTTAAATTTGCCAGGATTCATGCTATCAGAATGTCTGCAAATTTTATCCAGTTCTGCCCCAAACAAGAATTTAGAGACTTTTCACTTTTAAAATTTAAAAAATCAGAATTTAAAAAGGTCCAGTACAAAAGCCCAGGCCGTATTTGCCTGTAATTTGGCATGTTTTATCCAATCTGCAGGGGCCACAATGCTTGCAAATTCGCCAATTTCTGTTGAAAGGAAAACGATTATAGATGTTTTATGATTTCCCAGTAGTGAAGGCGGGGAGAGGAAACAGAGCAGATTTGGGCAGACAGTGCAATCTACGAAGCACCTGCACTGAGGCAAGTTGTTTTACAAAGCGCTGAATCTGGATCTAAACGGAATCTTGTGGTTGGTGAACACCCCTCCTAATTACATCTTTCACAACTGCACTATAATTTTTATTTTTGCAACTACGTCTTATCATCTCTCCACCCCCCCACTCCAATAAATGGAAGGTTGTTGCAGGGGTCTGAGTATCTTTCTTAGGTAGCCCTTCTGTTGGAGGGACATTCTCAATGTAGCACTTCTACTGGAGGAACCACCAGACCATAAGGTTTTTCCCACTGGGAACATTCCATTTTATCCACGTCAAACATTGCATCTGTATAGTTGTACATGCACTGTGAAAGCTAGCTGCATGAAGGCATGGGCACCCAATTGGAGCACATTAGGGCTTGCCGATCGGAAGGTCGGCAGTTCAAATCCCCGCGACGGGGTGAGCTCCTGTTGCTCGGTCCCAGCTCCTGCCAACCTAGCAGTTCGAAAGCACGCCAAAAAGTGCAAGTAGATAAATAGGTACCACTCCGGCGGGAAGGTAAACAGCGTTTCTGTGCGCTGCTCTGGTTCGCCAGAAGCGGCTTAGTCATGCTGGCCACATGACCCGGAAGCTGTACGCCGGCTCCCTCAACCAATAAAGCAAGATGAGCGCCGCAACCCCAGAGTCGTCCGCGACTGGACCTAATGGTCAGGGGTCCCTTTACCTTTTACTATCACTTTGATACTTGTTCACCCCCATTTTGCTGGCACTTTATCTTTTTCTTTTCTTTCTTTTTTAATAATTTGAAGCTGAGAGCATCTCACAATATCATTCAAGTACATACCCATGTTGTTGTTGTTTTAAAGTGGCAAACCCCAACTGCAGCAGTACCTTGCCACTGCATAGCCTTTGGCCATTTTAATCGTTTGATGGACAACTGCTCTGGATTTTTAAGAAGTAGATTTATAGCCCAATTCTATTTATTCTATTTATTCGCTATTTACTCAGAAGTCCATTACTTTAAACGAGACTTAGGCTGCAATCCCAAGCACAGCATACTTACTAGGATGCAAGCCCTTATTAAATGCAGTTAACTACAGTTGTGCAGTGCAATCATATGCATGTCTACGCAGAAGTAACCCTGCGGATTTCAATGAGACCTCACTTCCTGGCAGTGCTGGCTCCAGAGGATGGCAAGGTTGGGCAGTCAACAGGTAGAGGCATCACTATTTCTGCCTTGCACACGGTATACAATAAGAACAGATGCAGCCCATGGGAATTCTCTTTTCATGTTGTTCCAGGTTAGGAGATCTCACGTAAGAGTAGTGTGTCTGAACTCCCCTGCCCCCCTCCCCCCGGTGAAATCCTAGGGCCAACCCTACTCCCATGTGCTTAGGATTACAGCCTACATTTAGGAGTTTTAAGTTCATGTTCAAAGAACAGAAGTACAGTTATTATCCACAGAGCAAGTCATATTTGCAGCACGGTTTAAGCCTTTCCTCCTTTTTTTTTTTTACATGAAGACAGGATATAGGAGGGCAGGTGGTGAGACTAACGAAGATATACTGCTAAGAAGAAAAACTGTGCTAATGTCTCACACCAAATGCAACTGACCTGTAGAAAACTCTATGAACTGAATACAGAGGTGCTATATGTACTTTTGTCATCCATGAAAATAGTTCAATAAAAACATTTTTTAAAAAATAGAAAGGAAAAACTGTCTTAATATTGTTGATTAATTAATTAATTCGATTTCCCACTGTAATCAGGACTGCATGCTCAATGGCAGAACCTTAAAGCATGCATGCCCTAGTGAGAAACAGGCAAGCATTTATTCGTGTGTGTGTGTGTGTGTGTGTGTATACACATACTATATAATTTCACATCTATTACTAGTAAGCTGTATTTAACAAGCATTACACCCAGTAATGAAATTTGACAAACTTATGGTGTGAGGGAAGAAATAGTCTCAAACAAGTTTTACAACAATGCTGTACAATTACAGTATGCAAATTAAGTGGAATCATGTCATATGCCAATTGGATGAGTCATGTCTGGTGAAACGATCCTCCAAGGAAGCCAGTTGCAGATAACTGTATGTTGACTAAATGAGACGCCTTGCCCTTTGGAGACCAATGGGAGTGGGCAGGAAATTTAAAGCCATTTTGTAAAAATCAACAGTGTGCAGGTTATCTTGCAAGCACCAAAGTCTTACAGGCTGGGAAAAGAGGAGGAAATGTCAGAGGTCTCTCCCACGCACACACATATCACAGAACACCTGAGTGCCAAAAACAAACAAGGTACAGTGGTACCTCTGGTTACGAACGGGACGTTCGTAACCCGTGACGTGCGTAACCTGAAGTGCCGCGTCTGCACATGTGCGCGATGCGATTCGGCGCTTCTGAGCATGGTGTCATTTGACGCGTCTGCGCATGCGCGAACCGCCGAACCCGGAAGTAACGCATTCCGTTATTTCCGGGTTTTGCGCGTACGTAACCCATGTTGCACGCATCCTGAAGCATTCGTAACAAGAGGCACGACTGTACTGAAATGGCACCAACCACAAGGGTCATAGTGAATGTGTGCCACGTCGCCACTGGTGTGGACAGAACGTAGCAGTATTTGCACATTTTAAAAGTGCAAGACTCCAAATATTGCAGAAAATACACTTATCGCTTAGAGTACTGACTGGGCAGCGCTAGGAGCCACCCATCGGGAAGCAGTCCAAGCTTGAGGTGGTTGATGTCTGATTATTCACATGCTGAGACAATGAAGAGGCTGCGTTTGCCAATTACATTGTGCCTGCAGGTGAGGAAGGCTGAATAATGCCCCTACCCTCGCTATATTTCTTTGCTTCAGGCACTTCCCCCCCCCTCCCATAGCATGGCTCACTTCTGGTCTCAGGGCAGATGTGTGAGAAACAAACATGGCTGCCTAAGGTGCCAAAGGAAGCTGTTTAAAAAGCTGAATGAACAGCAAGCCACCTGGTATTCCTCCAAGTGATTGAAGAGGGTGTGGGAGAAACTGACAGGATGACTGTTATGCACACATGCGGGAGGAGAGGGTGTGACAGGTTGTGCTTTATTACAAAGCAATCTTCCCCAAAAAGCCATTAATGTGAATATAATAGTTCTGCCGCAGATTAACCAATGATTCAACTCCACCCTCATCGTAACCTTCAGCAAGAGGGCAGAGTGGTCTAACAACTATGTAACTGGCACGTATAAAAGCCTTCCGAGGGCTCTGTATACTTTGCATATTCGCAGGATCACCACCCAAGAATGGAACCTATTCCCTTCTGCAGGGAAGGCCCAGAGCTCAGAGGTAGAGCCCTGAAGGTGGTTTTGCATGCAAAAGGCCCACACTCCAGTTGCAGGATCTCAGGTGCCACAGCTGGGAAGGACTGACCCTGGAGACCTGCTACCAGTTGCAACTGTGCTATTTTGGACCACGGCCTAGCTCAGTTTAAAGAAATGTTAAATTTCAGCATTTTTATTTTTTAAAAAAAGTGGAGGGAGCCCCAAACCTTTATTCTTTGTTTCTGCAGGAGAATTGCTGGAAAGCATGCAAGGATTATCTCGTGAAAGTTGATAGCCAATGGCCAGATTACAGCAATCACATAGAAGCTTCTCCAAAATGTTCCATGTGCCAGTTGACTCCAAAAGGTGAGCAGTTGCGTGGCAATGTCCCTCCACTCCCCGAGGAATTAATGACACAGACATGTTATGCAAATTTTAATGGGCGTAAAGGCCACAACTTTATTGGTTACGGATGTTGAGCGGTATTGGCTTAGGCATTGGGCCCTATCAGCTATATCCGACCCCAACCCGTGTGTTGGAAGTCAGTGAAGGGTTAACCACCAGTAAGGAACCCCAGTGATGAACATCGCCCAGGATTCCCCCTGTGATCACCATTAGGGGCATGCCTTAGGCCCTCAGCTCCCCGGGCTTCGGACAGGGCCACGCCCCCGGAATCCTTTAACAGAATACCCTTCATCTGAGGGGCAGTTGATGACGCAATCTCCCCTCCCCACTTCATATGGAAATTTTCCAATGCCTAACCGCCAAACCAAGAGTTGTGACGATTGCTACGAGGTAGGTGAAAAAACCCATTTGGCTAGCCCAATTGGGAAAAAGTCCTACCAGGCCCCCCGGCCAACCAAGGCGACCAACTGAAGTCCACAGCAAGGTCGAAGCTAAATCTAAGGGCGGGTGGGCGGGCGAACCTAACCAGCTGGGGGAAGCGGGACGAAAAGGGCGAGCTTCCCGCCCGTCGCTAGTTTAAAGGGACTAAGACACACACACCCCCAGGCCAACCAGATTGGTCGGCCTGCGGGAGGCACGGGGAATAATCTACCAATCGTGCAGGGGCTGCGTTCAGCCCCTACGCGCATGATCGGGTCTTGACGCCCGCAAATCCACCTCCAGCTGATGCGGAAGTGGCCTTCCAGCACAGGGACTCACAATGCAAAATAAGGTCATTTTTGCCACACTCCTGCAAAACACACACAAACAAGTAGCATAAAGAAAATCAACAGTGGAGAGCCACTGCATGTGTTTTGCCATATGGAGAAAGCCATCAGAAAACAGCAATGTAGCATCTGTAAAGCAACCTGCTGGCTCTCAGAAGTTAGAAAGTAGATAGATGGTGGTCCAGAATGACACTTTAATTCACAGTTCTTCATCCTCCCCCCGCCCCACCAAGTATTTCCTCTTCTCTGTTTTCAAAATCCTGCGCTGGAATCTTTAAACTGCTGTTAAATGGCAATGAAATTCCCTCTGGAACAGCATGATTCTGAGTTTCAACCATTCGGAGTAGAGGCACCGCTACGGTTCTGCCAGAGGTGTTGCCTGATGGGAGTTAAGATCTGAATGGTTCTCAATTATTGCAAGTGCCTTTCCCCTTTGGATGTGAAGCCTACCTGCAGAGCTGGAGTCAGGGCCCTGTGTACTCTGCAGGTATGGGTGAGCGAAACTATGGTTTAGCATGAATGAGCAAGCACACTGGCACCAGGAGGAAAAATCACAGCCGCTTCATTCTACCAAAACTCCAGCTACCAGGAGCAAACCTATGATTTGGCTCAGGCTTACATGTGAACGAAGCGTGGCAGTCGCACTGTGCTATCATTTCTGTTTCCCCATTAAAGAATGTCACTGGAATGATGCTACAGCCTGAAGTTGTGTCACTGATAGAAGCACAAGGAAAATGGCAAGTCTGCTGGGCTGCGGGTTACAGTTTTGCTGCTTCGATGGGGTGACAGAGCTTCTAGATTTGAAGAACAAAATTTTAAAACCACTGCCACCACATAGACTTAAGCTACATCTTCCCACACCCACCCTCTAACGGTTTTGGGGTTTTTCACTCTTCTATCCTCCAGTCCCCACACCTTTGCTTTCATCGCCATTTTTTTTTTCAGAAATCAGAACTGAACACTTCAGCTCAGTTCTAGAAAAAACATTTTGAGATATATATATATAGAGAGAGAGAGAGAGAGAGAGAGAGAGAGAGAGAGAGATTTTGTCCAAATTGATCACAACAACCTTGCAAAATACTTATTCCATTATAGATATTTTATAGTTCACACAAAATCTAACGGTACCCTGGCATTTTAATCATTCAATCAACACTTTCCAATATGTTTTGCAATAAAACAGAGGATTCACAGTACACATGCAAACATAGCTTATAACTAATTAAAGTTTGGAAACAGACATTTACAACCAATTAAAGTTGTCGATATTAAACAAAGTGACAAATAAAATAGCAAAGATGGGCAATAGATTGGGGGGAAAAATGGATCATGGCTGTTAAGACCCACAGTACGCACCAAATAAAAATAGCTTTGTTATATTATTGTGCAGTTAACTAACAGCCAAGTCAGGATTTAGATATTTAATTATTTTTCCAAAGTTGGAATGGATGAAATCTGTTTAAAGCCAACATGTTTCAAAAAGGCAGGACCCCAGATGAAAACAGATGAAATGGCACAGTTGAGGCCACTGAAGTGGTGAGCTTGTGTCTGGACTGTACCACTTTAGACGGCAGGTGGAAGCTCCCATGACCACACTCTCTTCCATTCCAAAACATTCCCTGCACATGGGAAAACAGTATGTTAAGGGGCACTAAGTTTTCTGTGCACTGGGGATTTTGATGTGGAGGACCATTCAGTCACGTGAATCTCCACCTGCAGTTTGGAGTGGTACAGCCCAGATCCAGGCTCAGCGCCTCAATGAGAACTAGGCCAATGCACCAAGAAGGGAACTGGTACACCTGATAACGGTTACAGCAAAGCAAAGAGCATCAACTGACCCAAAATCACGAAGACAAGTCACAAGCTACAAAACTTTAGTCACAAACTAATCTGACCTGGGAAAACACTCTTTCCCATTATAAAATACAGTCATCATTTACAACACAGCATGAGGGAGGGTGAACAATCTTGTTGGCTCTAAGCTTAAGAAACATTGACCCAAACCTCCTGAGCTAGGCACCAAATGGCTCCTTAAACCAAGGTTGCAGTTGCCAAAACGGAATGAAACCGCTGTAATACAGTGCCTCTGACATCCACCCCACAGAATCCGTCCAAAAGAAAACCACGGTACTGAAAGCCACAGAGCGATTGAGCAGAAGTAACAGAGTCACACCACCCCTGTTTCTCTCACAATAAAGGTCATCCATCAAGGTGCCCGTGGCTAATTCAGTTCCAAAACCTGATTGGAACACAGATTGTAGTGGATCAGTCTCATTCAGGAATATCTGTCATTGTGTTACAACCATCCTCTCCACCACCCTGCCAGTTTAGTTGCTTCCAAGGGCGCAGTTCGAGAAATGTACATCTATCTGTGGATTTGCGTGTAAAGTACCATATTGGGTGCCACCGAGATAACATCACTGTTACCTGGTGAGAGTGAACTAAGATAGAGTCTGTCAAAAATAAACTTTATGTGTTTTAAAAATAATTATCAGTAAAAAAAAATTGTTTTAAGTATTTTGACAACATCTGTGATTTCTTTCTGAGGAAAATAGGACAAGTGACTATATACTTGTGACTTGTATTTCTAAAACCTTGTCACCTGGGAACAACGCTATTTTCCAAAACCAGAACAGTAAGAATTAGATGGCCAAATACAACATTGTATCTGTGTTTTTTTTTTAATGTTTTAATGGGGTTTTGTGGATCTACTGCCCATCTAATGTCAACCCATGCCAACTTCACAGCAGGATCAGACTTGCTGTGCAAATAGATTTCTCTCTTTGGAAGCTGAAAAAGCACAAGCTTGTTGCATACACTAAGCACACAGAATATAAACAAAAGCATCCAAAATCACCCCAAATAAAAAAATAGCTTGTTGGTGCAACTAGGGGGTGGGGGAGGGAATAGGACATAACATTGCAAAGCAGCTCAGTCAATATGGTGAATCTTCTACAGTGCACCACTGGAAGTCTTAATGGATGGATGAATGGCAGAAAGTGAGGGACTACTACCATTCAAAAGTTTTAATAATCCCTTCTCTTGGAGCGTGTTACAGCCTTACACCTACTTCCTGAAGTTGTGTAACAGGCACTCTCCTTGTGGCTACTTTCTGGGCACAAATTCTTAAGGAAATTGGAATCAGCATTCACTGGTCCCAGACCTCAAATGGTTTCTTCTCGCACTTTTCTCAGGAATTAACACCAACCTCCCTCTGCAAAATTACCTTTGGTATTTTTCCTTTTAGTTGCAACTAGACTGACAGTAACACAGGGATGGAAGCATGTTTCTGTTGTTACCATTAACTGCCGGGAAGCTTTGTTGTTTCTGAAAAATTGACCCATCATCTTAAGGATCCGAAGGGGACTGCTAAACCAATGGAATTTGCTGCCACTTGAAGGCTATGAACAAACAACATATGAAACCACTTATCCCTGTGAAGTATGACTTCATTTGGCAACCTATGACATATGACTTTGTTTGTCTGATCGGCCCAAACCATGCCCTGCTACACCCGACCCTGCTTAACAAGACAACGTTCCACCTTTTTGTTCAGTGCCTTATGACTCCCTCGCTGCTTTGTTCTCACCATTCCAGTGACTGGGGTTTGGTTTGTGTTTTCCCCCTTAAGTACATTCAGAGTTATTGTATTGCAACTTACTAATGCCGTTGTCCTTTCTACATCTTAATACTACAGTGGTACCTCTGCTTATTTAACTTATATGCAGAATTCATCATGCGAAAGGCTAGACTGGATGAATCCCAAGCCGGAATTAAGATTGCCGGAAGAAATATCAACAACCTCAGATATGCTGATGACACAACCTCGATGGCAGAAGGTGAGGAGGAATTAAAGAACCTTTTAATGAGGGTGAAAGAGGAGAGCGCAAAATATGGTCTGAAGCTCAACATCAAAAAAACTAAGATCATGGCCACTGGTCCCATCACCTCCTGGCAAATAGAAGGGGAAGAAATGGAGGCAATGAGAGATTTTACTTTCTTGGGTTCCATGATCACTGCAGATGGTGACAGCAGTCACGAAATTAAAATACACCTGCTTCTTGGGAGAAAAGAAATGACTAACCTAGACAGCATCTTAAAAAGCAGAGACATCACTTTGCCAACAAAGGTCCATATAGTTAAAGCTATGGTTTTCCCAGTAGTAATGTATGGAAGTGAGAGCTGGACCATAAAGAAGGCTGATCGCCGAAGAATTGATGCTTTTGAATTATGGTGCTGGAGGAGACTCTTGAGAGTCCCATGGACTGCAAGAAGATCAAACATATCCATCCTTAAAGAAATCAGCCCTGAGTGCTCACTGGAAGGACAGATCCTGAAGTTGAGGCTCCAATACTTTGGCCACCTTATGAGAAGAGAAGACTCCCTGGAAAAGACCCTGATGTTGGGAAAGATGGTGGGCACAAGGAGAAGGGGACGACAGAGGAGGAGATGGTTGGACAGTGTTCTCGAAGCAACTGGCATGAGTTTGGCCAAACTGCGGGAGGCAGTGGAGGATAGGGGTGCCTGGCATGCTCTGGTCCATGGGGTCACGAAGAGTCGGACACGACTGAACGACTGAACAACAAAAACCTCTGGTTACGTACTTAATTCGTTCCGGAGGTCCGTTCTTAGCCTAAAACTGTTCTTAACCTGAAGCACCACTTTATCTAATGGGACCTCCCGTTGTCGCTGCGCCGCCAGAGCACAATTTCTGTTCTCATCCTGAAGCAAAGTTCTTAACCTGAAGTGTTATTTCTTGGTTATCAGAGTATGTAACCTGAAGTGTATGTAACCCGAGGTACCATTGTAAAAAATTTTAAAAGGCAGCCTAGAATTCTCTTAAATAGATAAATCACATGGGTGAGCAACAGTTTCACCTGCCCTTCACCTTGGGTACAGGACAAAAGACAGTAGCTTTTCTCCTTCTGGGATAGCAGTATGGGTCTAGGGCAGGTATAGGCAAACTTGGCCCTCCAGATGTTTTGAGACTACAATTCTCATCATCCCTGACCACTGGTCCTGTTAGCTAGGGATGTTGGGAGTTGTAGTCCCCAAAATATCTGGAGAGCCAAGTTTGCCTATTCCTGGTCTAGGGCAAGGAGAGCTCAATTACACAGGCAGGCTAGGCAGCTGCCTAGGACACCTGCCATGCAAACAGGAGAGTGCCAAATCTTCATGTTTGAGCATGGCTGGTTCCCCTCAGAAGCAGAGAATGTGCCCCCAAACCCTTTTGCAACATCACAGTGGCTCACACTGCCAAGAGGGCTTGAAGCTGGACAAAAGTGCCTATTCACTACTTAAATTAGTTTCTCAGCACTCACTTATAAAATTTTCAAGACTGTATTCAAATTGATCATCCACCAAGAATACACAGTATTTTTCTCTTTCTCTCTCAAGAGACACATATTGCACTGTATATATAATATTGTTAGTTAGCAGGCACAGTCTCGTGCTGCTCTCTTTATAAAAGAGGAGCTCTTGGCTTCATCTATAATCTATGTATGCTATATGTAATTATAGATGTGGTAATGAAAAGATGAAACTGACATCTATGCAACATGTGCCAAAAATATTTGACCTGCAACCTTTTGGAAGCAAACCTGAAATCATTAGTAGTTTAGCCAAGTCTTACTCACCTGGAATTGCCACAGGCTAATAAATACGAAGGGAAAAAACCCTCTCTCCCAAGCATGTAATTTTACTAGAGTTGGGTGAGATTGGCTTGTTTCGAAAGCAGTTGTTTCTCTCTCCTGTCTGGTACACACACTGTTTACGGTACACGAAAAAGCCAAGAAAATTGCCTGTTATGGGCTTCTTCCTTGTTTCAACTGGATACAAATACAGCCAGACTAAGGCAAGGGGTGTAGTCCCAAATTGATCTGTTCAGGAAAGCCACAGTGGAAAAGCTTCTGTCATTCTTTGGAGGAATAAATCCCAGAAGAGTAACAGAATCAATACTAAAAACAAAATATAAAATCAAAAAATCAAAAAAGCCTTCCAGTAGCACCTTAGAGACCAACTAAGTTTGTTCTCGGTATGAGCTTTCGTGTGCATGCACACTTATCTGAAGAAGTGCGCATGCACACGAAAGCTCATACCAAGAACAAACTTAGTTGTTCTCTAAGGTGCTACTGGAAGGATTTTTTGATTTTATATTTTGTTTTGACTATGGCAGACCAACACGGCTACCTAGAATTAATACTGTTGATTTCGGGGTGGGAGTGGGCGTTAGATACGCAAAAACAGCTCTATATATCATTTAATCTTCTATTAAATCGAAAAAATTAAGCTATCAGTCCCACACTCATTAGGGCAGGACCCCAAGTAGGGCTCCCAGACTCTGAACTTTCATTTCATTTCCCCCCTCCCCAAAGGAAGTCTCCAGCCCTCCTGGAAAGAAAGTCATGAAGCAAAATGTGCAGGTACCTTCCTAAGTGATTTATGTGAAATGAGCAAGCCAGGCTGCTCCCAGGGTGATTGATGAGTGATTTATTTGGACACCAGCCAATAGGGATCTCTGGATTCCTAAGGAGTTGCTGTATTCCTCTCTCCTTGATGCAGAAATTCAAGAGGTTAGAACTTTTCTCATATGGAAATATAATCACGGGCAAAGCTTCATTATGACTGTTATGCTAACACACCTACCATGGCAGCCATTTTGTGACTGGTGCCCCCAGCACTCTCTCAAAATTCAAATCAGCCGCCACCGTTCAGTCCAAAATGTTTGGCAACTCTTGTATTGATGCAACATAGCAGCATGATACAGCCTTTTAGCATAGGACTAAGTTGCCAACACAGGTCAGAAACGCAACAAGCACAAAGAAGTTTCTGTTGCCTTCAAGTGTGTGAAATGCTGCATAGTAAACAGCCCAAATCCATAAACCCATCCATACCAGGTGAGCCTAATGACCCGAATATGAATGTCTCAGAAAGTTTTAACCCCACAACTACAGCACTCCATTGGCTGTTGCCTAGGTCCAGATTCCAGAAACTAGGGCTGGGCAAATATACAGATATATAATCCAAATCCAGTTTGAAGTCCATATCGTGATCTCAGTTTCATAATTTTTGGCCTGATAGTGTGTGTGTGTGTGTGTGCGCGCTAAGCAAAAAACATGATGCAAGAAAAACTGTGAAGCCAGCCAGTGCTTCCACATAGCTCCATCCTTATTTCAGACATCGTGATAAATCGATATATTGTGATGTTTAGCTGGAGATATATCACAATGTTGAAAACCACATATCGTCCAGTCCTGCCAGCGACACAGTGTGCGTACATCAAGCATCAGAATGCACTCAGCATGCATCCTGTCTTCTAGTGTCTTGACAGTTTTACATGCCATTATATTTAGTTTTAAACATATTTTGGAGAGAAAGTAGGATAGAATTTGAAACCATTCATTTCTAAATATGAAGTTGAGAAAACAAAAATAGCAGCAGCAAAGAAGCCACTCTCTGGAGGTTTCTGTGGAGTCCTTGAAGGACTCTCTGGAGGTTTCTGTGGAGACCTTGCTTCAGATGGAACAGATTTTTAGGGACATGCAAGCTCTGCCACCTAGCTGGTTTTAACATAGATTCACAGAATTGTAGAGTTGGAAGGAGCTCTGAGGATCATCTAGTCCAGGCATCCCCAAACTGCGGCCCTCCAGATGTTTTGGCCTACAACTCCCGAGATCCCTAGCTAACAGGACCAGTGGTCAGGAATGATGGGAATTGTAGGTCAAAACATCTGAACGGCCGAAGTTTGGGGATGCCTGATCTAGTCCAACCCCCTGCAATGCAGGAATATGCATCTGTCCCATATGGGGATTGAATTGCAACCTTGGTGTTATCAGCACCACACTCTAACCACCTGAGCTATCCAGGGCATCTTCTCCAAAGAAAATGCAGAAGAACTATTGAAACAACAATGGGAGAAAGAAAGTACCCACAGTAAACCCTGTAGAGAACCCCAGTCATAACTTGGTTGCAATTACATTTCTACTGAACAGGAATAGAGCACATATCCTGCAGGTGTGAAGTCCCAGTTCAATTCTCGACACCCTCCAGGTAACAGGTCTAGGAAAGTCCCCTGGCCAGAGGATGTGGAGAGCTGTTGCCAGAAGACAATATTGATCTAGATGGATCAACTATCTCACAATAAGGAAGCTCTTCTGTTCATAGGTCCTACCAAAAACAAGTAACAAAGTCCATAGGTTCAACCCATTTTTTTCTTTTTTGCAAAATATACAGGAACTGTTCTGTCACCGCTGCTTAAAAACTTGACTCAAAATGTATTTCAATGTACCAACCAAGCACCTCATCTAAAGATATTTCATAAAATAAATGACAGGAGATTTAATTAAAACCACATAGTAAGCCCTGCCCACACATTTTGGGGCTATCCACTCCCACAGAGAAGGACTGGTGTACCTGTGCATGTGTGCACATAGACACACACCAATACACACACACACAAATATGCTTCTTTCATCAGAACCCCAATCCATGGACAGAAATTGCTGTTGATAAACCTGAAGAAGTTACAAATGCTCAGAGCTTTAGAAACTGGTGGCCCTTTCTATCTCCTGATCACAGGAGGCAACAACTCAGGTATGCTCCACTTCAATGGCCCCTCCTGAACTCCATCCCCTGGCCTTTCCCCTGCCTCATAAACCGAGACCCTCGTGCCAATGGTAGTGAAAATGCAGAAGTGGGAATTCAAAAGATCTGTGCTGCCGCTGTGCGTACAGCACCCTCTGCATGTCCCACACTGTCAACGGGATCTCTGGTGCAGGTGGCTGGGGTGCCTGGGAACAGTGGAAGGTTTTAGTGAAGGTCTAAGAATAAACTGCTTTGAGGTTCAAACCCCAAGACCTCTGTATTCAGGCAAAAGTCCTGCTGCTTGGCAACAGAATTGGGTCTGTATTCACAGGGCAAGTCAGAGGCACAAAGATATATTCCCATCCACCATCCTGGAACAGCCATCTATTTTAAATCTAGACAAAATTGTGCATTGTACTTGCTGGTTTGGGTTAACATGGGGTAACAGCTGGATTTAGATGATAACATTCTAAGAAAGAGCAACTGCTTGATTTCAATATGTTCATTTTCACCCAACAATTAAAAGTGTACTCTTCTGCATGCCTACTCAGAAGATAGTCTCACTGAGTTCAGTGAAGCTTACTCCCAAGTAAGTGCTCACTGAACTGCAGCCTAATTTGGGCAAGCATTCCTGTCGACATAACAAAACAGGAGTTTTCTTTCTCATCGTTGATAAAAAAAAGAAATAAAGAAAATGAAGGAAGTGAGCAGTAAAGTTTCATAGCTCAATAAAATGCACATCTGAACCCCAATTCCACAGGTTTGGTATTGTCTAAATGTCTGAATTATGAGAAGCTACCATATAAAGTTCAGTTCAGAGTACTAGCAATCATATTCTTTTGCAACTATATATAATAATTGGATATTTCATAGTAACTCTCAATTTAAAAGGCTCGTAAAAACCTGTGTTTTACTCATAACCTCCCGGAGGACAGGAGAAAAGCCTGAGTGCAACACCTTCCTCTCAGCCAGGGGTGATATGAAGATCATACTTTATTATTACAAGAAGTTCATTCTTAAAGCTTCACCTTTCTAGCCGAGCGTTATTTGCAAAAAAATAAAAATCCACTTTGCAGGAATCCCCAAGCAAATGCACAGTAAGAGTGGGCAGATGGAAAACAAAGTTGTAAATTCAAGTTTCTCAGTTTTAGAGGTGCATTAAGACATTCCAATCAACATGAAGAGCAACCCACAATCCGTTAAAAAAAAATATCTCATGCAATTACATCCAGTGGATATTTAATACTCTAAAGGTATAGAATGTTCGCAAACTCAAAGCGGTTTTGAAACACATTATTTCCCTCAAAGAATTATGGGCACTGTAGTTTACCCCTCAAAGAAGTACAATTCCCAGCAGCTCCTAATAAACTACAGCACCCAGAATTCTTTGAGGGCAGAGGGAAATGTGCTCCCAATGTGCTTTAAAGGCATGGTGTGTATGAAGCCTGAGTCTAAGTTTGAAAGTTTAAAGTGGTTCAACAATTAGAAAGCTATTACAACTAATACCAATTCAGAGGCAGCGAGAGGAAGACAGAACAGCCACAGAGTATAGGGTTGGGGGTTTGTCAAGCCTTCAGTCATTCAGCTCACTGAATATAGCTTTATAATATTTTTGACTCTTTGTCTTCATTTTGCCTTTGGTTTGGAATCATGCCTAAAAACGGTTTCGCTCACAAAAGAAACCACAACAATTTCTAGCAAAGCCTAGGTTTTTCCTACCTGGCTCAGAGAAGTACTAGCCCCCTCCAAGCTATCCTGGGATACCTCAGACTGGCAATCAAGCTCAGATTTAGACAAGACATTAGCATGAACTACAACAAATCTGTCCTGTCCTCTCTTCTTGCATTTGTAGATCGAACAAGATTGATAAACCTGCTAGGCAAAAGCTGTATGAAAGGTGACTTACTGCTTGTCATGTGACTTGGTGAGGTATGCTGCCCATTGGGTGTGCTTGAGGTGAGGTCAATTGCCATATTGGAGTGCTCCCTTTCGGGCGAAAGTTCATTGTCACCTATTCCATAGAAGAAAAACTTCTGTCAGTTTCACAGAGGAAAATTGACATTTCTGTTCAAGTAAGAACATGTGCTTGCGAAGGGGAGGGGAGATTATATTTGAAAGCTCAGTTCCCAGCATGATTAGATTCTTCCACAGCTTAGGAAGGGTCATTTTCTGCGGCAATATATATTAGGACTTCCTATTTGCTGCTCTGGGACAGGTATATCACTCTGTACGCACACCCCTTTTCATATCATACTCAGTTACTTGACTTTGCATAGTATGTATAATTTTAAAAGCAGAACATGTCGTCCCGCAGGGGAGCATTAAAAACATACGGAGTACAAACATGAAAAAGTTACAGTCCACCCTGCTTCCCTTCAATGCACGGATCCAAAGCATATATGCAGTTACACTGAAGTGCCTATTGTATTTAGTATTAAGAGTCACCCAACAACCCATGCTGTCTTAAAATAATGAATTCAATAAGAAGACAGAGAACATTGTGGCCCCTAAGCAGCAAAAGGCACGAAATAAAATAAAAGCAATACTTACATGGCATGTATCCATCAGTAGCCTCTGCTTCCATAGTCAAAGTGCAGTGCTGCAAGGCAAAAAGTACACTGTCAAAGTTGCCCTCGCGCTGTCACTTATTAAACATCTGGGCTCCTAAGCCATTTGCCCATTTTCTGCTGCTGCTGCTGCTGCTGCTGCTATCAATTTAATCAGTGTTTGAGCAGCAAAGGTAGAAAACCTTAAACGCCAGAAACAAACCTGTGCGGAAGGAAAGTGGGAGGGAAACAGACACAGTTCCCCTGTTTCTAAAGAAGAGTCCTGTTTGTGTCAACGAAGATGTCAATGCTTTATCAGTAAACAGCCTCCTAATCTGCAGTAGTCCACAGTGTACTTGCTAGTAAGTGTGACTGAACTCAGGGGGGCTTAACTGCCAAGTGAGAACTTTGGGATACTGAGCTGAACGCCTTGTGGGATGCCGGCACCGCAAGGTTTCCTGCCACCGCAGTTGTTCCATGGTGTCTTCAGAACAAGTAGGTGAGTCCATACTTTTTAAAAGCAGAGTTGCAGCAACTATTTTACACAGGGTCCAGTTCATTCTCACTTATCTATTCTAGCCAACCCCCGGGAGCCCCTTCCAAAATACTTTCAGACCGCATGCTCTACACTGTAGTAATCTCAAAAAAGTTTCTTGAAGCACTTTTACTAGCAGAGAGCAAGCTATTACTTTCCAGAAACCTAAGTCACTGTATTAGATGACTCCCCCACTAGCTCAAGACTTGATTAAAAATGAAATGAAATGAAAAGCTTGGTCGTCATCGCCGTATCATTTTAAGAGGAAACTTTAAAATGAAGGGTGTGTGTGTGGAAATAATGGCAAAAGAAGAGTTTCAATTTTTCCTCCCAGTCCCCAGCTCCCTTTTGCCTTTAGTTTCAAAACTCTCGCTACACCAAGCAGTTAAATTATTCACAATGAGCCATTTCTGTATCGATCGCCAAGTATATTTAGACCCAGCTCCTGGAATTTCTCCATTACTTACTGGAAAACAGGCAGCTTCATTTCTTGTCTCCTAAACCACTTCCCTTCACCTCATCCCCCTCTTTTTTTAAATAAATAAATAAATAAATAAGATATACACTTTTCTGTCTTCTTCCCCCACTCTGCAAACTGCAGATCAAATTCCTAAGACACTTAGTATACATAACGCTTACATTTCAACAGGCGAAGCTGCCATCCAACTGATGTTTGAATACATGGCTTTAAATAACAATAATAAATATAAAACATAATATATGAGCTCTAAATGCTTGAGCAGAGGAGCCATGCCCTCCTGCCTCTTCAAATTTACCTTATCTTCCCTTTCCTGCAGGTAACACACTCGGTAACAAGGGTTTGGGGTGGGGGGAGTTGTCTGAAAACAACAAGCTTTTGGTGGGGTGGTGAGATACTATCCCAGGCAATGAGATGGGGAAGAAAGGAAAGGAAACACACAGGGTGGGGTGGGGGAGAAGAGAGAGAAAAAGTTCTACGATTAAAATAAAAGTTTGTTCACCATTTCTAGCTTCTGGTGGCAGCTCCTAACCCCTCCTCCCTGCCAAGAGCGAAGAGACAGAGGGGGATTATGGTGCACTGGAGGTATAGGCAAGATGGGGAAGCGTTTTGAAATAAGCCAGCCCCCTCTCCTCCTCCTCCTCTTCTTCTTCCCCCTCCCTCTCCCCTCCCCGCCTCCAGAGTTCAAGGGAAGAGGAAGAAAACTTACAGGTAGGTCACATTCAGAGCAAATGGATCGGTGGGGAAACAAAGCACAAGGAAGGAGAAAGGAGCGTCCCTCTCTCTCTCTCTCTCTGTCCTACCCACCCACCTTTTCCCCCCACCTTCCCCAGGATGGTCTTGTTGGAATGGCACGTACTTTCAGGAAAGATGAAGAACAAAAAGGGGAGAGAGAGAGAGGTCAGCCAAAGCGACAAGCAATGCGATTAACTAGACGAGAGAAAACTTGATCCACCGGTTCCTTAAGAATCGGGGCGGGGGGGGATCTTGGAGAGAAAGAAAGGGGGTGCTTGGAAAGGGGTGGATCAGGGAGTTTTAAAAGGGAAAGGGAACCAAGCAGCAAGAAACCAAGGCCAGCTTCACAGGAACTGTTTTTTTGGCCCTGGGCGAAATAAAGAGATCTTAATTTCATCTCTCTCTCTCTCTCTTATGCTCCTTCCCGAGTCCATAGCAGAACCTGTCAAAGTAATTTAAGCCCTGCGTTTTCAAATGCAATGTGTGCCATCATGCCAGAAAAACCTTTGCGTTCGCGTTCAGAGGAATCTTTAATCGTGGGTTTCCTTGCGTGCATCTTGAATGGGAGACTGTTGCAAACTGCAACGGTGACAAGCCCCTGTCAGTTTCAAAGAATGAGGGCGGGGGGGCGGCGGCGGTGAGGACTGACTAATCAATTGAGCACCCAAGAAAGCAGATTCCTCGCTTTAAAAAACAAAAACCTGACATGCTTTAATAGATATTGCCTTTTCGGTCTCTTGAATCGCTCGATCTACACTGAAGAAGAATGTTTTGAAAAATCATCATCATACATCTTCGCCTTCGTGCACAATTATAAATATTTGCGGGGGGGGGGAGCGGGTAAAAACAGCAACAAGTCATTTGACTCCCGGGGCTCGGGAGATGCTCCATAATTACGCGTTGCTCTGACAGACCCTCCTCTCCTTTACGGCCCGCTCCCCCTCGCCTTTGCAAAACACAGACACACACAGACACAACACACAAGATGCACAGAAGACAGAGGTCGCATTTTGCACACAGATTTTGCAGGGCTGCTCTTGCGCCGCCGCCCGCCCCCCCGCGCTTCCAACCAAAATAAGCACCCCCCAGCAAAGATTTACCTCAGCAGCAGAGCATGTTGCAAATCAGCTCCATCACCCTTGTTTGTTTGTTTTGTTAATGAGCTTCTTTAAGCCCCCCCCCCTTCTTTCTCCCTCCCTTTTCTTTTCTTTTCTTTTCTTTTCCTCCTCTCCTCCTGTGCGTAACGCTCGTATGTTTGGTGCGCCGCAGTTGGTTATGGAAACTAAGGCAGTGGATCTGTAGCTAAGGGTAATCCTGCATGGTTGTTTTTTTTTTTAACTTCCTCCATCTTCAGAGAGCAGGGTTAGCCTGGGACAGCTGGTCAAACCCCGAGAAACCGATCCAGGGAACTCGGGCGCGCACAGGCGCACACATCCTCCTCCTGGCGCGCACATCTCTCTCTCTCTCTCTCTCTCGCCCAGGCGCCCGGAGCCAGCGAGGGAGGAGACGGAGAGAGAGAGAGCGAGGTCTGGCGAGGCGCGTCGCCGGGTGCTCCTCTGGAGCCGCTCAGCAGACTCGGCAATCGATTGCAGGACAAGTGCTCAGCTGCTCCCGCCGCCGCGCGCGCGCCTCCTGCGCCTCCTTTGCTCCCCGGCTCAGCGGCGGCTCGGCGGCCAAGGCTGCTTCTCCAGCACCCAGAGGTGCCATGCAGATTACTGATCCTCCTTAGCGAGACGCGCCGGGAAGAGATCGGCCTCCATCTCTCTCTCTCTCTCTCTCTCTCTCTCTCTCTCTCTCTCTCTTCTTTTTCCCCCACCCCTCCCTCCAGGAGGAAAGCAAGCGCAGCGCAGGGAAGGGGGGCCGGGATAAAAAGTTTGTGGGTGTTTTGCTTCCTTCTTGCTTGGACACAGGTGCCTCTTTATTTTTTTGCCTTCTTGCTTTGGACACAGGTGCCTCTTTATTTTTTTAGCAAGGTTTCCCCCCCACTCCTCCTCCAGCTGATTCTAGGCAGTAAACAAAGAAAGAGACAGAAGAAAATTGCGTGCGTATTTGTAGGTTGTGTGTGTTGCACGGAAAAACCAGCAAAGTCCTTGGCCTTTTTTAAGCTTTGAAAGCATATGATGGTGGGGGGAGGGGTATAATGCATTTACTGTATATCTCACCTTTCCCTCCAAGGAGTTCAAGGTGGTATATACCGGTACATAGTTCTTCACCTCCTCATTGAATCCCCACAACAACCCTGAGAGGTAGGTTGGGCTGAAAGGCAGTGAGTGGCCCAAGGTAACCCAGTGAGTTTCACAGCAGAGCAGGGATTCAAACTCTGGTCTCTCAGCTTCCTAGTCTGGCACTCCAACCACTACACTACGCTGCTCAATCTCAAAGGCACCCTCCTTTTAGTACTTGTGCTGTTCAGGTGGTAGCTGGCAATAAAAATGGGGGGGGGGAGACTCCAGGGTGCATTTGTAGTTGCTGAGCATCAGTCATCAGAGCAGATCTCCTCAGAAATCAGCCCCTTTGTGTTAAATTGGGCTTACTCCTAGGAAAATGTGCAGCTGCCTTTGCTGGGAAACAGGAATTCTCATTAGGCCTAAAACATTTAATTGAGTATATTGGTTAGATTAATCAATTTTAATTTGTTAGATTAATGTGGTCTCCAGTTCTTTATTGAAAAATACTATTAATCCAAGTATTTATAAAAATTGCAGAGGGCAAGCACCAGTTTTAAAAAGCTTTCTTCCATTTACTTAGGAGATAATGCCTCTTCTTATTTATTATTATTCGTTACAGTTATTTATATCCTGTTTCCAAGTATACAAATCCTTCCAAGGCAGCTGACAAGAAACATTAAAGTGGATTTTTTAAAAATACACAAATCAACAGGATTCAGATCCCCACTCAGCCATGACGCTCGCTGTGTGCTCTTGGGTCAGTCAGTGCCTCTCAGCCTACCGGTAACTTAGCAGAGTAAGGAGAAGATCCAGGTATGCCACCCTGAGCTCCTTGGAAAAAAGGTCGGAAATTAATATAGTAACAGATCAACATATTGAAAGTCATCAAAATCCTTCCCACAGTGCAGTTGGTGACAGGAGCAACATCTTCAAAGTTTGTACGTCCTATGACACGTAAATCATTTTAAAACAAATTATGGTACTTTAGGATTTGGATCAGCTAAGATAACTGTATTTGGGTGACAGGCCATCACAAAACTTGCCTTGGACACCAGTCTGGAAAAAGAAAATTTCCTCGCAGGACTGATGCCAAAGCTACAACCCTAAATATTCTTATTTTGAAGGATGTCCTTCTGAAGTCAAGGAGACGTACTTTAAATTAAGTATAATTAGGCTCAGGATGCAAATGAGATAAGTAAATTAATGTAGCTACTTAGAATATTTGAAATGAGATAGAATATGAATATAGCTACATAAAAGATGCACACAGTGCTTTTTAAAACTGAAATGCTCTCAGAAATTGTTGTGGAAATTCTCATTTGTGAGCATCGATGTCTAATATTATCCAGGTATTTTCTGAGTGCTCCCGTGTTTATTAAACTTTTGACGTGCAATTATACTGCATTTCAATATTTGATACCTGAGTGTTGATACTTGGCAGTATTTGATAGCTGACATGCAACAACAATAAATATTTGACATTAATGGTGGGTCATACATCATCATGGCTTTCAGGCTTTCTATCATCACACAGCACTTTCCCCACTGATGTGTCTGTCAAGGAACACCTATGCATTTTTTAAATGCTCCTCTGTGTTCTGTTGTTTTTGTAAACAAAAACTGTCTGCCAGTAGGAAACCAGTGAGGAAGGTACTAATTGTGCTAGAACCTTTCAACACTCACCTGAAAGTGCCACCATCCACTTCACTACTCAGGGCTTTATAACATGCCACATATGTAGATCTGGCCTTAACTGGGTCAAGGTGTTGCCTGAAGCTCATAGGAAGCTGCCTTATACTGAGTCAGACCATCTTGCTCAGTATTGTCTACACTGACTCCAGGATTTCACGCAGGGTCTTTCTAATTCTCCCTGGAGATGCTGGGGATTGAACCTGGGACCTTTGGCTTACAAGGCAGATGCTCACCCTCTGAGCCATGGCCCTTCCCCACATGCAGTTCCCACATTCTCTAGAGAATCTAGGTGATGAAACACAAGAGGAGACAGCTAGAATCAAGTTGGAAAGAACTTCAGAATAGATATGACCAAATGTATGGTAATATAAGAACCTACTCTGTGGCAGTAATGGTGGTAGGAAGAACATATCTTAGGGCCACAACTGCACAGAGCTGTCCTGACCACGACAATGAGTGGTGAGGTCTGCTTAAAATCTTGGACTGGCGGATTTTGGAATTTGAAAGGGTGGGGGTGGGTTGAAAAATGAATGTTTATATGGAAATTCTCTTGGTGTAGACATATGGCTTGGCAATGGATAAATTGTTAATAAGAATTCAACTTTGTAGGAGGGAAGGGGGGGAGAAGGGTCAAAATAAATTCAATTCTAATTGGGTTGTTTGTAATGAAATTTGGAATTAGGCAATGTAGGTTCAGGAATATGGTGAATGCAGAGGATTGGGTAAAATGATAAATAAGACATGTAAGATGAATAATTAGTAAAAGAGTTAAATAAGGAAAATGTGAAAAGGAGAAAAAGTAACATGGGGATTAATTGGCAATAACTGTGAATTAGGGTTAATTTGGGAATCAACGGGGCGGGGGGGGGAATCGGGGAAGTCTGTAAAGATGATATGTGTAAAGTAAGTGGTTAAATTGGGAAAGAATTGTTGATTATCCCAGTGAGACGGGGGTTTGTTTTGTATGCTCCCCTTGGTGAGAGAAAGGGGAGTTTGGAAAATTTTAATCATGTATTGTAATTTGGATTTAATTGGAAAACTTCTTAATAAATATTATTTTTTTAAAAAAAAAATCTTCTTGGCTGACAGCATCTTAGCAGAAAGGCATGAATGGATGGGTCCAAGGGACTGTAAAACCTAGATTGGAAAAAATGGTTGAAATTCCCAACCTCCTTGAAGTTTTCAGGCTGCTCCTAAAGCCTGATGACCGTAGCAGCTAATAAAGGTAAAGGGATCCCTGACCGTTAGGTCCGGTCACGGACGACTCTGGGGTTGCGGCGCTCATCTCGCTTTACTGGCCGAGGGAACCGGCGTACAGCTTCCGAGTCATGTGGCCAGCATCACTAAGCCGCTTCTGGCAAACCAGAGCAGCGCAGTAGCAGCTAATAACTAGCCACAAATATCCCGTTAGAGTAAGAATGCTTGAGTACAGGCATCTCCAAACTCGGCCCTCCGGGTGTTTTGGGGACTACAACTCCCATCATTCCTAGCTCCAGTGGTCAGGGATGATGGGAATTGTAGTCCCAAAACATCTGGAAGGCCGAGTTTGCCTATGCCTGCTTGAGTAGCTGGCAATTAAATTCCAGAATTGTTTGAAGGATGCATTTTTATCTAGATCAGTGTTGGGACTGCCACTCACATCAGCACAGGATTTAGGGTTGTGTGGGTGGTTTCTCCACACAAGGTGCACAGCTGAAGATCCATAAAAAAGCAACTACCGTATACCAAAAGGAATTATTGTGAAAATAAGGAATACTTAGGGGGGCACCAAATTTTGTCTTCATTCGGGGTGCCACATCATCCCTAAACTGTTGGCCATGTGGGCTGAAGCTGATGGAAGTTGAAGTTCAATAGCATTTGGATTCCACTGCAGGCTCTCCCCCCTGCTCTGAACTTCCTTCAGTCCACCTTCTGCAGCAGTTTGGGTGCTGAAACAGAAACTGTGCGCTGGATGCACTTTATTCTCTGTCCTAGACAATGTAAAACTATATAGGCCTTAATAATCTGTACATTAATCTCTGCCAAAACCCCCCCACATTATATATTCCTTATAAAGTATTCCATTTTTATGTTTATATGCAGCAGTATCAATAAAAAATACCTATAAAGACAATAATGAGCCTCCTTAATATTTGCTGAGCCTGTCTTATTAATTTTTAAGTTGATGCTATACAATGCAATAATTGTTTTCTATTACTATAAATCATTATTTTCATTGAAACCGTTGGCAGCTTGGAAATGTATGCATTTCATTTAGATAGACAGATAGACAGAGAGAGACACTAGTATCGAAAGGTTATTTTTATCTTTCCAATCACCACATTTTTGTCTTAAGAGAGAAGAAAGTTCCCTATAGTTGTATGGGAATTTCCCACAGCATACAAGAAAATGAGGAAGCCCTGGTACATACGGAGTTCTGTGCACATGATCAGTCAATATGAGCAGACTGTTCGAAAAGTTAATCATCAAAAATCCACTTATTGCAGGGTATTCTGCTTAACTGCAAAAAAGTGCTGCATTTTAATAAAACGTGTTGTTAATTTTTATATTTCACAATGACCAGGAGCCAAGTGTTCCTGGGGAAATAATAAAGGTTGTGTTGATGTTATGTTGCGTTAGATTTTTGCAATAATGGATATTCTTGTTTTTAATCAGCCATGAAGGAGAAGTCTCAGGAGCGCACACGGTCAGCCGCATGAATCCAAGTGCCTTGTCCATATCCACACCAACCAAAATTCATCCAAAAGCCAGTACTAGACTCTATATACCTCTTGAGATTATGCTGTAAGAGTGGAATCAAGGTACCTGTGGATGCAAGGGATTTTATCCTCAAAATGTCACAGAAGGACACCGATTATTCAACCTCCTCCTTCAGGCCAGACTTTAAAAGGCCCCATATACCTGAAAAAAGCTCCACCGGATGACACAGCAAGGATACCACGGAAACAGCAACTGTCATTGAGAAGGCTCTATAAAGAGCACTCACTAGTTTTCCTCCACTTGTGTTCAAGCCATTTCTCAGCTCCTTTCATTGCCCTCAGCTCTGGTTTAAAAAATAAAATAGCTATTAAAAATACTGAACCACAACCTTTTAAATCTGCATTCTAATTTTCATAGTGAAGCATTGGATTCATTTAGTGTGACACTAGATGGAGGAGTGGTTCATATCTTTTGTTATGAGCTTGCATATTAAACTTGCTCTTAATACTTCATAGATTATAAGGCAGGAAAAGTTCTGTCATCACCAGGCCTTAAAGAACTTCTGGAGAAAACCACTCGCCTCTAGTACAATGGAAGACCACTGTTGGAGGTATTTAAGGCTGTAATGCCTATATGATAATCTGTGTTTAGTCTCATACCAATAACAAACTTACCGGTAGTTGGTCTCTAAGGTGCTACTTTTTAATTTTGCCTAAAGTTTGTTCTATATAATAGGAAGAAAGTTTGCAACAGTGTGGCTAGAAAACTTGGAATTCAGTCAATGAACCGTCTTGTCACTTGGCATAACTATTAGAGCTGTAAGCATTGAAGCGGATCCCACCGCTACCACCAAAATGTGGCAAACCCCCCCTCCTCCATAGACCCCATATACTCTATAACCACCATGGATTATCTTGTGGTTTTTGCATGATGTAAATTTTTGGAACTTGGAGACTCCGGCAGAAGGTGAACAAATAAGGATTTATTTTGCAGAACTAAGTTGGTATAACAAAATGATTTGTCAGGAGATAAAGTTCTTTTAGGAAACAGTTAACTAATAATTATACTCAAAACAAAATAATAATAAAAAATCCTTCCAGTAGCACCTTAGAGACCAACTAAGTTTGTTCTTGGTATGAGCTTTCGTCTGCATGCACACTTCTTACCAAGAACAAACTTAGTTGGTCTCTAAGGTGCTACTGGAAGGAATTTTTTATTTTATTTTGTTTTGGCTATGGCAGACCAACACGGCTACCTACCTGTAATAATTATACTAAAGCTTGTGGATGTTACAGGCTTCTAAGAAGGTAGTAAACACACAGCTTCTTTTTAAAACTTCTGTTGCTTATTTAGTTATTACTCTTCAGTTAGATCAGAAGTTCCCAAACCTATTTCGGCTACTGCCCCTTAAAAAAAATAAAAAATTCATAGCCCCCCCCCCTGGGCTAGGTGGACTAGGCCCCAGGATTAAAAACCCATGGGGAGGACTGGAGTGAAGCCTGCCGGCTCAGTCTGATCTGCCAAATAGGCAGGCAAGCTGCAATCCACTTCCTGGGTGAAGCCAAAAAGGGTTTCCCCAAGCCCAGGAAAATCCCTTGCCTCCAGCACAACCTGCTGGATCCAGGGAGGCATTGTCTCCATCCCACAACGGTGCCCGACCTGGCGGTAAGCAGCATTAAACAACAGGTGAAACATGCACGGATGTCCTTTTTTTTCAAAATTTTCTTCTCTATGCTTTCACTGCTCCCCTATTTTTATTCAACATCCCGCAATTGTACCCAAGGCTACCACCGTCCCCTGTTATTGCCCACTTTGGGAAACACCGAGTTAAATGTCACAAATTTTCTAGACTAGATGATAAATGCCTGGCTTATTTTGAGTTTGGTTACTTCAGTTTCTTAAAACTTGATTGCATACGTGTTGCAGCTTAATATTTTGGAACTGAAACACGGTGCTGCTTTCTGTCAGTTTCCCAATGTTCTATCAATCATACTCTTGAGGTGCTTCAAGCAGTAGAGTGGATCCAGGGGATCTCCACACCCATCTTAACTGTCCTGGGAGTCTTCTCTTTCTAGATCTCTCCCCTCCTGACTGACATGAGACCCAAGGAGACTTTATCCTCACAGCTTCTCCTTCTTCTCAATCTCAGCCCTCCACTTAACTCCTGTCTGAATACTTTCTCTCTTTTTTAAAAAAACAAAGATTCTTTATTACAAAACAATTTACATAGAGAATAAACAAAACAAAAAACAACATAAACAGACCATAGACACTGACTGACAACATCTCATTTGACATTAAAGGTAAAGGTAAAGGGACCCCTGCCTGTTAGGTCCAGTTGTGGACGACTGGGGTTGCGGCGCTCATCTGGCTTTATTGGCCGAGGGAGCCGGTGTACAGCTTCCCGGTCATGTGGCCAGCATGACAAAGCCGCTTCTGGTGAACCAGAGCAGCGCACAGAAACGCCGTTTACCTTCCCGCCAGAGCGGTACCTATTTCTCTACTTGCACTTTTTGGCATGCTTTCAAACTGCTAGGTTGGCAGGAGCTGGGACCAAGCAATGGGAGCTCACCCCATCGTGGGGATTCGAACTGCCGACCTTCTGATCGGCAAGCCCTAGGCTCTGTGGTTTAACCCACAGCGCCACCCGCATCCCTACACCACCCACATCCCTAATTTGACATTACATACCCTTTAACTACCGATTCACCTCATTGTGCTTTTTATACATTGCTAGTCTATAAGCACTTCATTTTTATTATTCTTTTCAGTTAGTTATCAGGGAGGGAATTACTTTATAATTTCCTTAAACCTCAAGATTCAATCCAAATCTGTCAGGAGATTTGTGTTATTACAGTACTTTTTAAGATATTCTTTGAACATTATCCAATCTACTAAATTTCTGGTTAGAATTGCCTCTTGTTCTCCCTTGCAAGTTCTGAATATTCTATCATCTTTGCTTGCCAATCAGTTTTTGTGGGGATTACATCACCTTTCCAATTTTTTGTTATTAAAACCCTCGCCGCTGTGGTTGCATACATAAAGAGGGTTCTGTGGGGGTTTTTTTGTATACCTGAATGTTTTCTCAAGACACTAAACATGGTCTATCTAAGCTTAGGGACTCCTTTCTCTGTAGATATTTCCCTCAGAGTGGATGTTACCAATTCCGCATCTCTCCCTCAAACAATCCCTCAAACTAACGGCTCCTTTTATTTTCCCTCCCAAAGTGCTGGCTCCACCCCCTTCTGACTAGCTGTCTTGGTAGCCAATCAGAGAGAGGCTCCAGCACCCGGGTGGAATACTGAGGCACTGGAACCACCTTGAGATCTTCGGATAAAGGGTGGTATACAGATTTAATGAATATCTACTACTACTACCACTTCCTAAGAACCTGCTTCATTATGAGAACAATTGGGCCTAGAGATCCAGGAACACAGAGTGCAAATTATTTCCATTTCCCCTCTTTTCCCGATGAACCTGCCTGGTTCAAAAACCTTGATGTTAAGCAAGCGCAAGGCATCACAATTGTTAGCTGCATCTAAAGAAGACCAGACTTGACATGACATTATTCAGATTGTTAGTGTGGTTCTGTTTCTTAAAATAAATAACAGCATCCAGAATTGAGAGCTGAATTTGGAAAGCAGCAACAGTAAGGGAGGAGGTTCAACGATCAGAATCAGCCTCCTGGTTCCTGCCAGTTGCAATTTCATAATAAAATGATTTCCCACAAAACCACAGGAAAGAAAGTAAATCAGTTTTTGTTTTCCCCAAATCAACATTAAAAAGGTACCTAGGACAAAACAACCGCTGGACCCATTTGCCTGAAATTTGGCAGGTTTCCTACCTAGTTCTACCTCTTTCATGTATACTATTTTAATGGTAAAAAAAATAATTAAGTGAAGACTTTAAACCGTGAAAACCACTACAACTCTCCTTCTGAAATGTGACAGGAAAAGAGCTACCATGGCTTAAATTTTCATTCTTTTCTTCCAAAAAAGAAAAAAAGTAATGGTTGCCTTTCAGGGTGGGGGGTGGAGATGAAAGGTGGCCAGCACAAAGAACTCTGGATCTATTTGTCTGTAATTTGGCATGCTCTATTCACTCACAAGGGGCTACTATGTCTGCAAACATCAGCCAATCCTGTCTAAAAATTAATTTTAATAAATCATAAACATTTCTATATTTTTTCCTATATTGAATGGGTGAAGGAAGCATAGAGTGGAGTAGGAGCAAATCCTTAGAACCTTTGTTCACAATGCATGCAGTTGTGTTTAAAGAAGCCATGCTGAAGGTTGGTTCCCCTGCACAAGGTGCCGAGCTGAAGGGGGGAATAATAATAATAATAATAATAATAATAATAATAATAATAATAATAATAATAATAATAATAATAGCCATATTTATATGGGTACCTACTGAGAAGATCCATTAAATTCCAACTGTACCAAAAGGAATTATTATGAAAATAAGAAATATTAGGCGGGGGGTGCCAAATGTTTCCCTCACTCAGGGCACCATCAAAGTCTGCCCCTGAAAGAAGTCTTGACAACAACACTCGAGAGCCAGTGTGGTGTTGTGGTTAAGAGTGGTAGACTCGTAATCTGGGGAACCGGGTTCGATTCCCTGCTCCTCCACATGCGGCTGCTGGGTGACCTTGGGCTAGTCACACTTCTCTGAAGTCTCTCAGCCCCACTCACCTCACAGAGTGTTTGTTGTGGGGGAGGAAGGGAAAGGAGAATGTTAGCTGCTTTGAGACTCCTTCGGGTAGTGATAAAGCGGGATATCAAATCCAAACACCTCTTCTTCTTCTCTTCTTCTGTAAAGAAAATCCCTTTCTGTAGGAAACAGAATGAAATGTGGATGGTTTTGGCACTTTCCCTGTTTTGGCACTCCAAATGGCCCCCAGTTCAAATAAGTGAGAAGGCAGCACTTGCTGCTGGTAGTTAACTGAAATAAATGTTACTAAGAACTCTGGCCGCAAGTTTCAACAACAAAGATACGTTTACTCATGAGTAAATTCAAATATAGTATCAATCCTGTTAAGAATTACAGTCTTAAATAAAGAAAATGGTTTCACATTGAAAAGTCTCTTGAAAGTCTTTTAGAGGTTGATGTAAGGGCTTCTACGATGCGAGTCAGATGTATGATGAGACAACTGGAGAACAGGACGGGGCCCCATTTCAGCGTAGACGCCTTCCTCAGCTCGTTTTTTGAAAGAAGTGTAAAAAGTATATAATTTCTATTTCTTTGACTCTTGAGTAAATGTGGCGTCTTAGAGAAGGTTTTCTTGTGTTTTCTATGCGTTTCCCTGGTAGTTAACTGGCATAAGAATATTCACAATGTTGTCATATTTATTCTGATGGTTAGTCTTTTTCAGATTCACCATTTTTCAGATTTACCATTGAAAGCAACTTACATGATTTACATGATTTGTGATTTCTCTACTTTCTCATATCCGTTACTGGTGTTTGGTTTACAACAATGCTTATGCCCATGGAATTGCACATATTTGCCACTAAGGAAGTAAACTGGTGCTAAGATTAAAAAGTAATCTGGATTTTTTAGTTCTTAGTGGGACAGTGTTATTCTATGATAAATTTGCTTAAATAAATTTCAGATATTGCAGCTATATCAGAATTATCATTAGAATTTCATTGTGGAGCTTAAAATTCCCAATTTGCAAAAAGGTTTTCAACTAGAGACATATTCTTTACAGCTGTTTGCACTTTCTGAATTTAAGTGGCTATCATATCTGATCCAGACACACCGTCTTCTCCTGTTGCATGGTAACAATATTACTGAAATCACATTAGGCAACATGGTATGCGCTGCCGATGGCTATCCACCGTGTATTGATTTTGGTATTTTAAAGCTTAGCTATGATTCTCAACATATAAAAAAAACAAACCCTGTTGTCGTAGAGCGTTTCTGCTATAAATTGCTTTTATGTTAAAAAAATAAGATTCACTCTGTAACAATGTCCTGGGATTTCCAAGACCTATCTTACACTATCATGAAATTATTATTAGAATAAAAATGTTTCAAGCATAATATCCAATCACAACATTGTTTTATTTTTATTTTTATTTTTTTGTTACAGAATGGACAGTTTTATTTCCAAAACAGCTTTCTGATCTTAGTTGTTCCATTGATATATTTTGTTCATATCCTTGTAACTCAGACTTCTGCATGGTGTTTTTAGAGATACGAGGCAGTCACATTTTCTTTGGCCCCTTCCTCCCTCAGTCTGTTTATCCCCTCTGCTGATTTCTGATGTTGCATATAAATTATACTGGTTGTCACAACTGACAACCTTTGCAGCTGGGCGTGACTTGCCCTTGACTTCACCAGCATGGTGGTTCAAGCAGGAATATTGTTGACAAACTGTGACCACCCCCAGCAAAGCTTTAGAACCTGTAGAAATTTTATTTAATAAAAAGTTAAGAAGTAAAATACATACATAAATAAAATGGTAAATTAAGAAATTGGAAAGCAAGCACACATTTTTAAATGTTGCTGTACAATTGTAGAACCTAATCAATATACATGGCCAACACTGAATTGCTTGAATAACTTATGTATCTCCTCAGCCCGTTCCCTCCATCATATTTGGGGAATGTTTCTCTAGCAATATTGAACCTGTTGTAAGTTTTATCAATCTTTTCATACACCAGAAATGTCCAAGATATTTCTTAACCTGACCTGAAAAGGAATATTTCCAAAAGGCAGAATTCACCAGCCAAAATCATGTTGGCAGAAAGGGGTCACAGGAAGATAGGAAGCAGTCCTATAATAAGACTATTTGGCTTAGTAGTATTATGGTTCTCCACATTGACTACAACAATCTCTCCTTAGATTCAGACAGGAGTGGTCCCTCCCAGCTTTACCTGAGGATGCCAGGGGGACCTTTGGCAACTAGTTTTATGCATCAGTCTGTGTAGAGATGGAGGGGGGTAGGGCAGGATGGGACCAGTAAAGCCTGGTCCATGACAGCTTTCAGAGGTGATGGGACAAATCTGTCTGGTTCCATTCCCAGGTGGATTTTTAAGGGAATTAAGAAAAAAACAACACCCTGCCTAAAAATATCCATTCAAAAAGATATACGTAAAAACAACTTAAGAAGTAGTCTGAGGGTAGCACGCTGCTTCCACCCACCAACTCAAATGTCCCTTTAAACCAATTGCATATTCACTCTTTACAAGGGGGCAGACATCTTTTCGCCCCAAACAATTCCCCCTGGGAATAACAGAATGTCACCAAGAATCATTTTTTTTTATTTTTTTTTTAAACAGAATTTATTGACATTTTCACCAAATAACACAAACCCAACCCCACACCTACAAATACCAAAACAAATACAAATACACATAATGTCAGGATTCTTCTTCTTATCTATATACCTTACAAAAAAAAATTCTAGTTCTGAATCTTGACGTTTGACTTCCCCCGCCTATACACCTTCGGTTTTAGAACAGTAAACTATTTCCTTAACAACTTTTCTCTATAAAAAATTTAACTTTACTTAAAAAGAAAAAACACAATTGTCTTAATCTTTGCATTATAACCTAAATCTTAACCAAGTATTCTTATAGCTAAACTTATTTCTTCTATCGTTTATCATGCTGCTTTTAACTTAAAGTTCAATATCTCCTTACTTATTTAGAATAAACTTATAATTAACAGACTTCACACTCCGATTTCGGATACCGTGGCAGACCATTCAGATTATACATTTAATACTTCAACCCACTCCCCCTCTGTCCATTGTTTTTTTCTGCCTTTCACCAGAACCGGTTCTCCAATTATCTTCTTCTGGATGTCCACAGATCCAGGCTGCATTCACAACAAACCTTGCATCGAGCTTCAGGATATTCATCCCCTCCATTCTGGGTTTCTCCGTTTCTTTGTGCCATACTACTTCTTCTTGTAGAAATCTTAATTCTATGTCCCTTGCCCCCGAGCTGCCACCTCGGGGTCTGGATATTGAAAATCTTCCCGTTCCAGGGCTGCCACCCCCAGAAACCGGCCCCTCTTCCATTCGGAGTTGCCCAGCCGTCTCAGACCATCCTTCCAACACCTCTCCCAGCTCTTTGCAAAAGTCAGTTTCCATTGTGTAAAACTTTTGAAAAGCCTCTTCTGTGGAAAATAAGTTCTTTCCATTTATAATTCCACTCAAGGCTTTTAGTTTCCGATCAAGCAGTTCCAGTTGAAAGACAGTAAGCTTTTCCTCATCCTCCCAATCATTCAATGCCAACACGAGCGCAAAATCCAGCATCTTGGGGGGGAGGATGGGTATCAAGTTTCAGTTCCTGTCTCTTCCTTCCTTTGTTTCAATTTTTTCCCCACGAAAGTCCAAGTCGCCGCCATTTCTCCAATGCCGGAGTATAAAGACCAAAACTTCAAATGGAGATATTTTTTCCTCAGTTAACCCCCAAAAGGAGATCTCAACAGACTCAGTTTTCAAATTCCAAATGCTTTCAATTGATTGTTGTAGCAGCAGTCACTTAAAGAGTTAATTTCTTTCACCACCCAAAGGGAGGGAGGCGGGCTGCCTTTCTTCTTTCCCCCAGATCGTTCCAGGAAAACAAAGAGTCAATCAATTACTTACAGCCTCTGGGTTCTTAACAGCTCCTTAATGACAGGTAGAACTTAGACGCTCATCACAGGCTTTGTCGCCGCATTTACATCCCGGTTGGGGCATTTCCCCTGTAGCCCGGCTCCGTCGTCCCTTCACCCCCACTCCCCCTTTACAGGGGGAGCGGGGGAAGGGTTCGGAGCCACAACGGGCACAGCCGGGGAGCCCAGAGTGCGGGACGCTCTTCCCGCACCCCAACCGGAGCCCCGCTTTGCGGTAGCAGGGCTCCTAACCCCCGGGATGGACTGGGTGCTTCGCAGCCGAAGCAACCCACGACCACCCGCAATGGCGTCCGCCGCCGGAAGAAGAATCATTTAGTTTGCTTTCTATCCCCTTGTAAAATCAGTCATGTTACACACCACCCCAGTCTCTGCCAAGCGTTTCCATGAGATTCCAGGGGTTCCTGGCACTCACCCAAGGTCATGTTTCCATTGTGAATTCAGGGCATGGAGGAGGCTGTGGCTTCTTATGTTACAACTTGCCATGCTCACTGGTCTCTCCGTTGTAACCTCTCCCATCAGCAGCCAGGATAGTCAGGAATCCCTTGCCCCAAGCAACTCTCCCCACCATCTGCTATCCCATGCCTTGTTATAGTTAGTTAGTTAGTAGATAGATAGATAGATAGATGGATGGATGGATAGATAGAGATAGATAGATAGATAGATAGATAGATAGATAGATAGATAGATAGAGATAGAGAGATAGATAATACTTTATTCGGCTATAAGCCCACAAGGTAAAACAAATCAATAAATAAAAACAGCATTTTACATTCTAAAATATCAACTAAAATATTTCAACGCATAATCTCCTTCACATTACGTACAAGCTCTAGATGTACCATATTGTGGCCTTAAAGATAAAGATGGAACATAGAATTTACTAGATTTTTAATAGTCATGAAGCATTCCATGAAGTCTTTTATATGAAAGAACTGAAATCAGGAATCTGGCAACCTGTAATGTTCTATAAGAGTCAATGTCCTGGAGTAGATAAGCTAGATGAAATTCGGGTGGTTTAGCAACAATTTCCAGAATGATTGAACTCAGAATCCTTGATGGGGGAACAATGTATAAAGGGCAATTTAACAAGATATGGTAAAGGGATTCTATTGATTTGTTATCACATGCGCATAAAACAGAGGTTTCACCATTAGGATAGATAGATAGATAGATAGATAGATAGATAGATAGATAGATAGATGCATTTCCCCTCTGTGCACAGCCCACCCATTCCCTGCCACCTGTCAGCCCAGGCCCAAGGATTCCTCTCTGATGTGGGTCATCAACACTTTTTGTCATGTTAATGCTTCTATTCCTTTCCTGGCTTGGAAAGGAAACTTAGCCTGCATATTCCCACTGGCCTGGAATCTTCCCTTCAAATAATCTTCCCTAATCCCTATTCCAAATAATCTTCCCTATTCCAAATAATACCTAGATCCCGACATTTATTAATTTCTTGGGGGGAGGGGTCTCCCCGTCCCCCAAACTTATAACAGTATTTTCCTATGTTAAATGTTGGGAAGTTATGCTAGTGTGCACATCAACCAAAAAAGTATGGTTACGACAAACATATTTTTTTTGGGGGGGGGGGATTTTAAAGTAATCAAGAAGACTGCTTAAAAATGATCTGGAACAGGGAAGATTTGGTTCTCTTGGATGTTCTGCTGCATAGATCTCCTTAAAAATTCTATAATTTTCTATAGTGAAAGTGATTGGGCAAATTCCAGTTGACATTAAACACTTTTATGATCCATTGGTTTCACTGGGATTGATTTAAAATGTACTCAAATTTCCCATTGATGGGAAATGTGCTGAACTTTGAGTGAATTGTGTAAGGTGTGTTACTTTGCCTCGATAACTGAAGTTAGTGGACCCTTGTTTTCCTTTGTGTCCAGACATAGATCAAGTTCAACAAAAACTCTGGGCCATTTACTTATTTAATTTTTTTTAAAAAAATATTTATATATTTCTTTTCACATAGAATCATAGAATTGCAGAGTTGGAAGGGATTCCAAGGGTCATCTAGTCCAACCCCCTGCAATTCGGGAATCTTTTTGTCCGATGGCATAGCAAAGTGGTGTACAACAAAGTTAAACTAATATTAAAGCAATATCATAAATTCAATTAAAGCAGTTTGAAACATACAAAAAAGGAATCACACAGTGCAGAAGTGATCTGTTTATTAATGATCAGTAATCCACAAGTGCTTGGGCGAACAGAAATATTATAAGATTTTCAGCAGAAATATGATACTGAAAGTGTCCTGCTGGATCCTCAAGCGGAGACTGTTCCACAGTCCAGCTGCAGCTTCTGAGAAGGCTGTTTTCCCTGGGTGATTCCTGATGGCCCAAGCTGGCTGTGGCACCAGCAGGTTCATATGGAATGGCTATCCTGACCAATGCCCGTTTCATGAGCTTTAGATTCTGTATATAGATAGACAGATAGATATTTTATTTCAGCTTTTTGCCCATGTATAAAACAAAACGGTACAAAACGGTACAAAACAAAACCATAACAGCATAATACCATTACAAGGTGATAATTTCATTATCAAATGATAATACCCTTACAAAAACACAAAACAAGGGGATCCGGTTTTGAATAAAATAGTAATAAAACTTTCAATAATCAAACAGCATTCCAGAACATCTCTTATGCGAGAGGACTGCAGTTAAAAACCTTGCAACCTGTAGGGTTCTATGGGGGTCCGTATCTTGCAGCATATTTCAGCATGTATCAGCTAGTTTCTGGATTATCGGGTTTAATGTACTAGTCCGTGCTGATCTGTACATGGGGCAACTGAACATTATATGCTGGAGGGAATCAGTTGACTTATTGTCACAAACACACAAAGCAGAGACCTGACCCTTGGTAAATCTGTGTCTCAACACATTTGATGGAAAAACATTAAATCTCGCTTTGATGGAGGCAAATCTGTGTGACGCCACGGAAAGGGAGGTTAGGTAAGATGGAACCTGATAAATAGGAGTGATGCCAATATTCATTGGTGAAAGACCACCCCACACACACACCCGTTAGTAGATTTTGATGTAATTCTAAAGATTCTGTATATAAAAAAGCAAATAAACAGAGGATGTTGGTTCCAAAAAGAAAGGAAGGAAGGAAGGAAGGAAGGAAGGAAGGAAGGAAGGAAGGAAGGAAGGAAGGAAGGTGGGGTTGGGTGACAGCAACACAGAAATATTATAGTCCTGCTCTCTGCATCAGAAACAAGTCACTTGAGGATTTATTATTTCAAAGCTCTATTTTGAAAAAACAACAACAACAACAAAACATTTACAAGCTCAGCCTTCTTATCACTGTGCTGTTAAATGTTGAGGGTTGTTTAAAATATTATTTCTGCTTGCTGAGTACAGGAGAGAAAAAATCTAACTACCATGGCAGCTTGTTCTGTGGCTAACAGCTATCCACCTCCATTCAGCTAATGGAACAATGATGTTCAGACTGTTTAGTAAAGTTTCCTCGCATTCTTTTTGCAGTTAACTTCAAAGGGCCAAGATGTTTCTTTCTGTGACATTAAATGCAGTTAGAGGAAGGCTTCCCCCCCCCCCCCGAAGCACTATTGCAACAAATATTATGGACAAACTTTGTAGATATTAGATTTTATTCTCCCTCTGACACTATAGATAATGAAGTTTTATCAACTCCCTTTTATTACAGCTATCTAAAAATGTATCATGTAATAGAATCGTAAACATTTAATGAAACTCAGTGCTGCACTGAATTTTAAAAATGAAATTTTTAGGATAGGCAAGTAGATTACCAGGGTGCGTTTTTATATATCTAAAAAGTGGGGTTGAAGTAACCCTTTCAATGCTATACCAAGCCCACTCCACACACAAACCTATTAGAAGTGATGTGCTGTGATTTATTTCAAAGTGTCTCTCTTTTTTTTGTTAATTGCTGCTTTAAACCGCGTAAAGGGCCAGGTCTAGAGGAGTGAGAATGCAGAAACTGAGCTCTGCCATCTGTTTCCAAATCCATTTCCAGTGCATTTTCCTGTACCGAATATTCAGGTGGAGTCAGATCTTATTCTGACAAGGCAGCTGTCGGAGGGGTCCTCTGCCTAACAGCTTTGGCTGAACAACATCACATACCGGTATCTTCTTCTGGTCAATGTTGTCAAATCACTGCAGCCTGCTATTTTCACTGTTGTTCTATGCTTTTCAGTCCTGATTTATTGATATATAGTGTTATGAGTTTAGTAGTGGGGTAGGCTATATGCCTGAGCCCCTTTCTAATTCCTGGATCCAGCACAGATTCAATTCCTGGAATAGCTAGGCTTCCTGGAATAGCTAGCTTCCTGGTGAGGTATCGGCCCTCCAAGAAGAAGAAGAAGAAGAGTTTGGATTTGATATCCTGCTTTATCACTACCCTAAGGAGTCTCAAAGCGGCTAACATTCTCCTTTCCCTTCCTCCCCCACAACAAACACTCTGTGAGGTGAGTGGGGCTGAGAGACTTCAGAGAAGTGTGACTAGCCCAAGGTCACCCAGCAGCTGCATGTGGAGGAGCGGGGACGCGAACCCGGTTCCCCAGATTACGAGTCTACAGCTCTTAACAACTACACCACGCTGGCTCTCAAGTATGGGCCATTAAGGTTACAAAGGAAGTGGCTCTGTGACAGGCAGAAAAAAGTGTGGGTCCCCCTCCCTCAACTCACTACTAGTTAGAAAGGCAAAAGCCAGAGTTGTGTAAATAAACCATATTTCCTAAAGACACCACAGTCTCCACTGTCCCTCAGTCCAAGGAAACCAAACCCTGGGTAAGTGCCTGGAACCCCTGAATTATTGCACTGCTTGGAGATTAGGGTGGCATGCAACAAAATAATAAGGACTTGTATGTCCAATGTGGACAAACAAAGCATTATGGGGGTTTTTCAGGGTGTCTGTGCCTTTAATTTCCGGCTACTGCTGCTTCCTCTTCCTCTTCTTATCATTAACATTATGGGAGGAGGATTAATAAGGAATACCTTCTTCATTGCCCCTTGAATAGTCTCCCATAATTGCTCCAATGACACTTTCTGTTCCTAGGTTGAAGTAAGATGTAAGGTAAAGGGACCCCTGACCGTTAGAGGTCCAGTCGCGGACGACTCTGGGGTTGAGGTGCTCATCTCTCTTTAATGGCCGAGGGAGCCAGCGTAAAGCTTCCGGGTCATGTGGCCAGCATGACTAAGCCGCTTCTGGCGAACCAGAGCAGCACACGGAAACGCCGTTTACCTTCCTGCCGGAGCGGTACCTATTTATCTACTTGCACTTAGACGTGCTTTCGAACTGCTAGGTGGGCAGGAGCTGGGACCGAGCAACGGGAGCTCACCTCATCGCAGGGATTCGAACTGCTGACCTTCTGATCAGCAAGCCCTAGGCTCAGTGGTTTAACCCACAGCGCCACCCGTGTCCCTTGGAGTAAGATTTACTGGGCCTTTAATTAAACCACTGGAACAGTCTCCCTCTGAAGGTGGTGGACTCTCCTGCCTTGCAGGTTTATAAGCAGAGGTTGGATGTCCATCTGTCATGGATGCTTTATCTGAGATTCCTGCATTGCAGGAGGTTGGGCTAGATGACCCTTGGGGGTCCCTTTCAACTATACAATTCTGTAATTCTATGAATTGCTGTGATAGCCCTTGAGATATTTGAAGATGGCTATCATATCTCCTCTCAGCTCCTCTTTTCCAAGCTACCTTCAACCACTCCTCATAAGGTTTGGCTTCCAGACCCTTGATTGTCTTGGTTGCCCTCCTCTGCACACATGTTCCAGCTTGTTAGCATCCTTCTTAAAATGGTTCTGATGCAGAAGACCTCAGGTTTAATCCCTGGCATATCCAGGTCAGGCGGGCAGCGTTCCCTGTCTGATACCCTGGAAAGCTGCTGACAGTATCAACAATACTGAGCTGGATGGATGGTCCAATGGCTACACATAGTATAGGGTAGCTTCCTACGCTCCTATGTTCACCAGGTCAGTGAGAACTAAGCCCTTGTTTTTACTCTGTCTAGGTACCTCTTGAGGTGTTACAAGAACACAAGACAGAGGCCATGATGAGACACAAACAAAGGAACAGATTACTATTAAACAAGGAAGGCATGATTCCTGCCTCTGAAGGCAGTTTGGAAACTTCAGCTGGTGCAGAATTCCGCAGGGAAGCTCATCTGGCACCAAACAAAAACAGTCTTCTTTAAGCAGGTGTTTAAGCAGCCTTTAAGCAGGCTGATTAGTATCCTAAAGTAAAGGTAAAGGGACCCCTGACCAACAAGTCCAGTCGTGTCCGACTCTGGGGTTGCGGCGCTCATCTCGCTCTATAGGCCAAGGGAGCCGGCGTTTGTCCGCAGACAGCTTCCGGGCCATGTGGCCAGCATGACAAAGCCGCTTCTGGCGAACCAGAGCAGCGCACGGAAACGGTGTTTACCTTCCCGCTGGAGCGGTCCCTATTTATCTACTTGCACTTGACGTGCTTTCGAACTGCTAGGTGGGCAGGAGCAGGGACCGAGCAACGGGAGCTCACCCCATTGCAGGGATTCGAACCGCCGACCTTCTTATTGGCAAGCTCTAGGCTCTGTGGTTTAGACCACAGTGCCACCCGCATCCCTTCCCAGTACTAGGACAGCTTAATTAATAATTCTTTAATTCATAAATATGTTTTGCAGTGCAATCCTAATCAGAAGTGAGTGTCGTTGAGTTTCATGGGACTTTCTCCCAGGTAAGTGTTTGCAAAGATTTTTAGAACTGTAACCAACGATGCTTCCAATCCATGACTGGTGCAATGGATGGCTTTAGACCGTTAGAATTCTGGTTCAAATTTCACTTTGTTTCTTTCCCATACACTAACCCATTCTCACAAGGACTTGCCATGGCTGATAGATAAAAAGTTCTAAGAGCATAGCTTAATTTATTATTACACTACTTAATGTCAAAATAGGTTTCCAAGCGGAGATTTCTAACTCTGTCCAACCGTGCCTTCAGAAAATAGTGTGTAAGTATTTCTGTTGCCAATCTGTATTTGAGCCATTGTCCTAATTGTCAGTATGAACCAGATTACATAAGGATCCTCTCCCACCTAGGAAGCAAAAATGTGGTTCCAGTGAATTAAACTCTGGCTTTATACAAGCTGCACAGTTATTTAATGATTACACTTTGCTGTAATATTATCAGAAATTTTAAAGAGTGCATGATTTTAACAGACGTCTCTGCCATCTGTGCTTCTCCAATTAGAAATGCAAACAAATAAGTATTTTACAGTAACATCAGTTAAATGTAACACATGAGATGTATCCTTTCTCCCTTTAAGAAACAAATCAGGCAAAAAGTCTCCCCCCTCCGTCTTCTTTTTTGAAAAGATGAATGTGAAAAAAGTTGTTTCTATGGCCCAAAAGCATCTGCTGCGAAGATCATTTATACTGTTTCACAAATAAAGGGAACATGTATTCACTCAATTATGATGATATTTTACATATTCCTGTTTTCTTTTTCCTATTGTCATTTCCCAATGCCCAAATAAAGAACCAGCAAATTGAGTTGTTAACCATTCACCCCAGAGATGGTCAGCTTTTGAGCATGAGGTCTCCTCTATAGTTGTGGAGAAGGAAGGGCAGGATCCAAAGATCCATGAAAATAAGTACTCCCCCTCCAAGGGGTCTTTGGGCTGTTTCTTCAAGAGTAGCCCCTTATGTCACTTGGTAACTGTCACATTTTAAATGGAATGAGTTTCTGATATGCCAATGGGGCCTGCTGTTCAATGGAGTAAAAGTATGAAACCACACTGGGCACAGCCAAGCCCTTAGTGTGCACACAGTAGCTCCACAGATCTTGGCCAGGGAATTTCGGTGGGTACAACTTCCAGTTAGGTGGGTAAAACTTTACCCACCTAAACATTCTGTGAATCTTTGTACTGTAGTGTTGTCCATTTACTGTATTTATTTTCCCCGATTTGAACAATAAAATGGTGGTTTTCTTGAGTCAAAAGAGTACAGTGGTGCCTCGCAAGA
The DNA here is from genome assembly GCF_009819535.1 of Lacerta agilis. Lineage (NCBI taxonomy): Eukaryota > Metazoa > Chordata > Lepidosauria > Squamata > Lacertidae > Lacerta > Lacerta agilis. The sequence continues at coordinate 129,232,233 of NC_046312.1, forward strand.
CGAAATTAATTCGTTCTGCGAGTGCTGTCGTATAGCGAAAATTTCGTCTTGCGCAGCACCAACGGGGGAAGAGCAGTTTGACGGGGGGGGGGTCGCAAAAAAAAAAAATCGTCTTGCGAGGCAAGCCCATTGGAAAATTCGTCTTGCGAGACAGCCTTTCGCTAGCGAATGCCTTTCGTCTAGTGAGTTTTTCGTCTAGCGAGGCATTCGTCTAGCGAGGTACCACTGTACCCCTAAACATTTTTTTTTAAGAAAGAAAAGCGCTGCAACTTACTCTGACTGTGTGCTGAAATGGTTTGGGAAGAGTTCCCTTGTGAAATTGCAGTAATGGCACAACTGTTGGAGGTACCACACAAGGTCTTGCGGCTGCACTCTGAGAAGGTCTTGCGGCTGCGCTCTGAGCCACTGCCGACACAGGCTGCGCTGCACATCCTCAACTTTTTCAGTCTAGGAGCTGAAGTCCCTTGACCAGGGTGGGCAGTTATGCAATGCCACCAAAGTTGTGGTACCAAAGGAAAGGGGGAAAGAGAGTGTTAGTTTGCAAATAGTAATTTATATCCATAACAAAAGACACAAATTTAGAAATAATTACTATAATTTAAATAGATATGCAATAGATTTCAGTTGACTTGTGTGCCTGCTCATTCTGCTGGTGAGGGCAATTTCCAAGGCTCCTTCGGCTTCTTTTTTATGGTTCCTTAACTTTAAACCAGACTTGGGTTGAACAACCCTCAAATAGAGGACTACCTTCTGCAAAGGCTCTCAGGTCCTGTCACATTGTCCTTCACAAGACTCACACATCCTCCCAATCTGATGCATTATGATGGTACCTCCTACACCCAGACACCAAATTTGGTCTCCCTTCAGGGGCAAATGAACCATTTTTAGGGAGTCTTAAGCATAAATGTATGTTTATTTATATTTATATTCTCTCCCTTCGATATCCATACATTATTCCCCGGCAGCTTGCACTTTGAATATTGTAACATTATCTCTTGCATATTGTAACATTATACAACCATATGTCGGTTTACATAATGGCGAAGGCCGGGTTTTTTGTTGTTGCTTTTTTTTTTTTAACCTATTTCCCAAGTGTCATTACGTAACATTAAGTGCTCAAAGGAGGTTTGGATAGGTAGCTTTTAGCTCCCTTAGGGTTCCTGGTTCTGGGCCTTGTTGTTACCCACCTTTGACTAATGGACAAATGGTTAGTTTCTCTGCAAAGACATACCAGTAAGCAATAAGCACAGTAACATAATGCACAAGTGAAATAAGATTTAATTTGAAAACAGAAATGCTCACATTCTCCTAACAATTGTGTGGTTGCATTAGAAATCTACCATGTGTCGTTTTCTTCAACATTTTTGTTTGCCCAAAGCACTGTTGCTCACACTGGCCAGCACAGTACGATTTTGTATGTGTGGCTTTTGTGATCTTTCTTGCATTGTCAGCTGCAGGCTGGCTCAGCAGAAAGGCCCAAGGATTGAGGCGGGGGCAGACTTGGTCCTTTCAAATTTCAGCAGCATCCTGTGTGAGAACACAATTTGATGCCTGCCCCTTGCTTCTCCCCTCCCATTTTGCTCAATTCATAGTTGCAACGCCCTGTGGCACCCCTAGGCTCAGCTCCTAGTGTGGCAGATCCGGTTGCACTGCCTTAAATCCACCTCTGACTGGGGCCCTTAAGGGATCCTTGGAAATTCTGATTCCCAGGAATCCAAAGCCTTCTGCGCACTGTCGAGGGACGGGGGCGGAAATTGGATTCCGTTCACGTTTATAGGCAAACTTGCTTCACCTGCACTTTCTGAAACAATAGAAGAGCTGAAACAAAGCAATCCTTTAAAATGGGCAGTTCTCCAAGCAGTGTTTACAAAAATGCATATATTAGGGCAAAGTGTACGTAAAAACCCACCTATTAGTGAAAATAACATATGGAAATGCATTATTTCTAAAAGGGCTGTTTCTCATACTACTTGGTACCATTGGTCCATGCTTATTCCTGACAGGTCTTTCCAGTGTCTGGTTATGACGTTTCTGGCTGCTGAGAGTAGATGGGTTATGAGTTCTTTGTGGTGTACATGGGCATTATTGTCTTGGAAGATGTTTAGTAAGACCAATTCTGGGGTGATTTCTAGCACTTGCTTGGTTATCTTGCATATTTCTTGTGTGGTTGTTGTCCAGAATGTTTGGATTTTGGGGCACTCCCACCACATGTGGAGGTATGTGCCTGTGGTGTTGCATCCTCTCCAGCATTTTGGTGAGGTTCCTGGGCGTATTAACACTAGTTTTCTTGGTGTTAGGTACCACCTGTGCGTTAGTTTCAGGGCGAGTTCTTTTCTTTTCATTGATATGGATTTAAAGGGGGGTTTGGACCACATTATTGAAGGGAACATTGCTCTGCAAAGTATTTATACTGGGCAGAATTGCATTTATCTATTAGGGGTTCCCCCTCCCCACTAAAATGCTGGTGAAATTCCATGCAGGCTTTTCCTGGTCTAATTGCTACCAGATGCTGAAATGTGGAGAACTGAGCTTAAAATTGGGAAAATGGAAAACTGAGAAAGCCAAAGACTGGCAGATTTGCCCACCCATAGCCCCACCTCACAAGTCCAGAACCTCTAGCGCTTATTGCTGACAGGAGAGGAAGCAGCTGCAGCTATGAGCTATGAGCCCACATCTTGGCTGGCAGATATGGCGAGAAGCCATCTTAACCCCTCCCTCCTTAGCCATCAACTTTGGGGGATTAAGATTGTACCCTTAGTTGACTTAAGTCTCATTAAAATTAATTGAGCTTAAGTTAGTTATGAGCAACTAAGGCTGCAATCCTATGTGCATTGCCTGGGTGTAAGCCTCACTGAACACAGTGGTGCTTACTTCTGAACAAACATGTACAGGGGTGCCCTATTGTTCTCTTGGTTTTGGTAAGACTCAAGCGTGGCTAGTTTCTCTGGATTGTGGTGAGTTATTTTTATCCACCAAAGAACTACAGCCACCCAATTAGGGGCGTGAAGAATTTGAGCCACACACTTTAACAGCAGTATCTATCTATATATATATAAATGTTCCCATTGTGTGCGCGGCGGAAACTAATGTTCTCCGTAACCACTGGACCAAAGCGCATCAAATTATTACAAAGCGTAACATGACCATCAAGGAAGGATCTGGCATCATAAAAATTTAAAAAACCACACCTGTAATGCCCAAAATATAGAATAAAGGCAAAAAAAATTGGCGCACGCATTAGACATCACCAGAAAAACAGCACCCTCTAGCGACGGCTATACTGGTACTGCAGCTACAAAAGCTAGACCTTGGCTCCACAATTTGATGTCATACCCGGTACTGCAGCTAATACAGCTTCCCCCCTGGCAGAGCTCCGTCGGCCATTTGCAATATCACAAACTGGTAATTGAAAAGGGGTGGCCAAAAATAGGGTAATTGAAAAGGGGGGTGCCAAAAGAGGGTAATTGAAAACGGGGGCAAAAATAGGGTAATTGAAAACGGGGGGGGGGGCAAAATAGGGTAATTGAAAATGAGGGGGGCGAAAATAGGGTAATTGAAAATGGGAAGGTGCCGCAAACTAAATCAATACAATCATTAAAAAAAAACCATTTAAAAAAAACCACAGCAACGCGTGGCCAGGTCAGCTAGTAATATCTATAAATGTATGGAGAGAAACATGAGTTTGTTTCAATATGAATATGTGATGAAAGAATAGCTTGTGGGTTTGCAGACCTATTCCCCCCCCCCCGATGGATATGCTTCTCAGTAACACTTATAATTTAGATGGTAGCACAGCAAGATAACACCATGAAGGCCTTGCTAGCCGGAATACTATATATATATTACTTAAATCACTTCTATTTGGTTGTCTATACTTTCCCCCATATTAATAATGCCCTCTCTTGTGGGGTAATTGGACTTACGTTATGGAAGCATTCACACACAATTAAAATTCATTACTCAACAGCAGAGATTGTCCCTGAGCTTTGCTAATGAAGAAATAATTCAGTTTGATAGTCATCTTCATTTCAGCCTTACCTTTGGAGATTGAATTAGTAAAGTACGTGCCTCTCTTTAGTTAATTACACCGTGCACATATATGAGCTCTACTTCAATTAATTGCTTTTATTTGTAGACGTGGTGGAAGGATGCGCACACTGCGAGCCTACGGTGAAATTAAACTGCATACCTGTGCATTGCATCTTAGAGCCTTCATAAGAACGCAACAAAAACTCTGCTGGATCAGACCAAAGCCCCTTCTGGTCCAGCACTATGTTCTCACAGGGATCAATCAGATGCTTAGGATAAGTCCATTAGCACGATATGAGAACTATGGCACTCTCCCAAGGAAAGACAAACTGTCTCTGATAGGGGAGGAAGAACAGAGCCATGAGGGTTGGTAACCATGAAGAACGGGGATTATTGGTATGGTATCAATGTGGCACAGAATCACCCTGTTCCACTGTTTATTCGGAATAATAATAATAATAATAATCATCATCATCATCATCATCATCATCAGCAGCAGCAGCATATATTATTTATACCCCACCCATCTGGCTAGGCTTCCCCAGCCACTCTGGGCGGCTTCCAACAAAACATTAAAAACACATTAAAACATCAGTCATAAAAAACTTCCCTAAACAGGGCTGCCTTTAGATGTCTTCTAAAAGTCAGTTGTTTATTTCCTTGACATCTGATGGTGGGCGCCACTACCGAGAAGGCTCTCTGCCTGGTTCCCTGTAACTTTACTTCCTGCAGTGACGGAACTGCCAGAAGGCCCTCGGCGCTGGACCTCAGTGTCCAGGCTGAACTATGGGGATGGAGACGCTCCTTCAGGCTGAGGCCGTTTAGGGCTTTAAAGGTCAGCACCAACACTTTGAATTGTGCTCGGAAACATACTGGTAGCCAACGTAGGTCTTTCAAGACTGGTGTTATGTGGTCTCGGTGTCTGCTCCCAGTCACCAGTCTAGCTGCCGCATTCTGGATTAGTTGTAGTTTCTGGGTCACCTTCAAAGGTAGCCCCACATAGAGTAGTCCAAGCGGGAGATAACCAGAGCCTGCACCACTCCAGCCAGACAGTGTATGGGCAGGGAGGGTCTCATCTGGTGTACCAGATGGAGCTGGTAGACAGCTGCCCTGGACACAGAATTGACTTGCACCTCCAAAATGTCTCCCAGGCTGAGCACCTGGTTCTTCAGTGGCACAGTTACCCCATTCAGGACCAGGGAGTCATCCGCATCTGCCCGCTCCCTGTCCCCCCAAAACAGTACTTGTCAGGATTCAACCTCAATCTGGTAGCCGCCATCCGTCCATCCATTCAGCATTCCTCTGTGGAGGCCTATCCAAAACAGTACCACTAGAAATAAAAAGAACTATTTAGGCTTTTGATGGCAGGCTTCTTTGAGGTCCACACTGATAATTTAGTAAAGATGACCCTGACACTAAGCTCTTAGGGATGTACATGAATAAGGCCTTCATGGATTGTGGAAATCTTCCCTTCATTCAGCGAATATTGCTAGGCCAGCTTGAAGACCAGAAAGAACAACTCTGTTCCAGCTGTCAGTGGTGCTGGGAAGGTGGAGCTGGAGGGTGGCAAACTCTGGCCTCTGCCTATGGCCAGGGATGTCAGAGCCAGTGGGAGGTTGTTCCCCTTCCCTTCAGGGGATACAGGGCAGGTGAGGGCCTATTCCAAGCAAGCTGCAAAGAGTTCCTGCCCATCCCCACTTCCCCCTCCCCACACTGCTAGGAATAACTTTGTAACAAAGAACTAGTATCTGCATTCAATTTCCTACCTCTTCCCTCCTGATCACTTTTCCTTTCGTATCATGCAAATCTGAGCACAAGCCCAGATTATAAGCCTGAGTGCAGGGACTGAGATCCAGTTACTGATCGTTGTAACCTGTTCTGGAAGCCTTTTTTGGACTAAAAAGTGGGTTTGGGGGGGAAGGGGGTATCATTCATAAATAAATAAATAAATAAATAAATATGCATTTTTGAAATACCTTTTCTAATTTGATGTAGCTCTATGTCTGTGCCCATCAAGTGTGCTTGCGATCAGTTTGGGCATACTGGGAATCAGGACCGGTGTTAGGGTTTCTTGCGCCCTTGGCAGACCACCTTCTGGCGCCCCCCGCTGCCTGCCCCCCACCAAAGCCTGCTTTAGCAGGAGGTGGGGGTGGTGGAGAGGCAAGCAGCAGTTTCGCTGCTGTAGCGGAGAAGCTGCTGCTCGCCCGCCCCACCGCCCACCACCTGCCAAAGCCTGCTTTAGCGGGAGCCGGGGTGGTGTAGGGGGCAAGCAGCACTTCTCCGCTACAACGGAGAAGCTGCTGCTAGCCTGTCCCACCCCACCCCCCCAAGCCTGGCCAGCGCCCCCTCCATTTTGGCGCCCTAGGCAATTGCCTAGTTCGCCTTAATGGATGCGCCGGCCCTGGGTGGGAATTAAGATTGTGCTGACTTTCCATGGGAGCTATCAGGTAGAGTTCAGTGCTCCAGCACCTGGGTGACCAGACGCCCCTCATTCAACTGCATACAACAGGTGTAAGTTCACACCCAGCACACAAATTATCCCATCCCATAAGCTATAAGCAACTCTTGCCTTTTTCACTATTGGGCCATTTATCAAAACTGATACTATGGCCCCCAAATTCCAGCCTCTTGTTTCACTCAACCTGTTCCTCTTGTCAGGATACTTTCGCTCTCACGCATTCCATTCCATGCCCAACCCAGTTTAAAACAAAAAACAAAAAACTACACCGCCTTTAAACTTTGAAGTTTATGGACATTATCTTTATCTTTATCATTAGCACATGAAATAATGTTTCTGTGCTTCAAATCAAGCTGTACACGAAACAAATCCACACTGGAAATCACGTTGTTATGGGAACTGTTGGCAACTCTCTGTTTATTGTCCTGCTGGCACTCCTTGTCTCAATACTTGTTAAAACTTTAGCAGGTTCCTGTTTTGGACGCATTTTTGTCTTCAGTGTGTTCTTTCAAGTTGCTAGTCTAGTGCATCATGACTTTTTAGTGCCTTTGGAGTCCCTGTCTGGGGAAAAGTGGGATAAAAATAAAGAGGAGGAGGAGGAGGAGGAGGAGGAGGAGGAGGAGGAGGAGGAGGAGGAGGAGGAGAATTTGGGGTCATGCATGGACAACTGTTTTTCTGTTTGCTGTGTGTTGCATTTCTGACACCCTTTTCTGCTTCTTGTCCCCTTCAAAGGGCATGTGTTGCCTTTTAGGCAAAGGATGGAGATGCCACACAGGTGTGAGAGGCAGACCCGTGTTTAGAAGCTGTGAATCCTTCCTTTTTTACACACTCCTATTTTAACAGAGTTTGCTCTAGTAACTTAACATACAGAAGAAATTATTTTACCCCATAAGAGTCTCCTTGCCGATGGGTGGAATGCTTATTTATGATATGATAAGGTAAAAATACACAAAGGATTTTTAAATCATTGCATAAGTAGAAGAATATATGCAGTACGGAGTGGATATCAAGATTTATTGGAAAGGGAAACACCTTTATGGTTATCACCTACAGAAGCCAGCACCCCAAAGAAAATAAATATGATGGAGAAGTGGGGTAAACATGAAGATATAGAGATGGTCTGGGACAGGGGTCCCCAAACTAAGGCCCGGGGGCCGGATGCAGCCCAATCGCCATCTAAATGCGGCCCGCAGATGGTTCAGGAATCAGCATGTTTTTACATGAGTAGAATGCGTCCTTTTATTTAAAATGCATCTATGGGTGCAAAATGCTGGGATGTTGGTAGAAGCCAGGCAGTTGGAGCATACTTTCCGACATGAAGTGGTCCAAAACTGGGACACCATCTTCCAGGGCGGCACTCTTGCACAAGTCACATGACCTGTGTGAGATTGCGGCCCCTCAAAAGGTGATTTTTCTGGGCACAGTACCCCAAAATGTGCATTTTTGGTGCAGTGCCCAAAAATGTGTGCTTTGTGTCACCATGACCGAAGAAAGCACAGCCCAAAATTTTGGCCGCTGAACTCTCACAAGGTGTCCCGTTTTTTCCAGGGCAGTTGATGTTGGAGCCTGCAATACCTATATTGTAGTAGTTTCATTGGTTGCTAGTGCATTTTTGAGCCTAAGTTAAAGTGTTTCAGTCAATAATGTAGTACTCTCACCCCTTGCTTTTTCATTTAAGACTAATTGCAGTCGTTAACAGTCGTCAACAGGTTTTCCACACCCATCAGCCAATCACCTACTCCCACCTCCCTTCTGAGTAACACCCCTCCTCACTCTCTCACTATATATAAGGGTCTGGTGGCTTCTGTTTCAGTGTATTTGAAGAAGTGTGCATGCACATGAAAGCTCATACCAAGAACAAACTTGGTTGATCTCTAAGGTGCTACTGGAAGTATGTTTTGGTTTATACTTGCTATTGCAAAACAGTAATATACATATTTTTAAAAGTGGGGGAGGAAATAAAGATAAACACCAGGAGGACAAAGGCGCACACCAACCAATGGCCTATATAGTGCATTTCAATTGCCATCCCATACACACTGAGCTGGGAGCAAGTCCCATTGAACTGAATGACACATATCAGATGGTGCTCAGTCAGGAAGGTTAGTATTTTTTTTTAAAATTTAATCATTGTGGGTCATTGGAAATGCATGGTACTTGCTTGCCCAAATCCAGCCCCACCTAGTGAGTTCATGCTGGTGTTTTAAATTAGTGTTAGTTAGTTCACTGCAGTGCAAAAGGCCTTCCATAATTTCCTAGTCACAGGAATTACCTGAAAATGTATTGTAGGCCACTGGTAGCTCATAAAGGCATTTAAGAATTTCTACCAAGTAAAACTCTTTATTGCATTGTGTGTGTGTGTTTTATGTTGCTGTTAAATACAAGAATATGCCTAGTGACATTGAACAAGGAATAATATTGTTATTTTTAATTAATTGTTGGCACCTGCCAACATTTTCAAGGACTGAGATAAAATAATATAGAATCTATACCTTCCTTCCTTCCTTCCTTCCTTCCTTCCTTCCTTCCTTCCTCCTGATGTCTCCTTGTTCTGTGGTAGTTCAAGCAATCTAAAATACTAGTAGGAAAAAAATATTATAGCAAAATGTCACAGATATGACAGAAAGTTCCAGGTCATGTTAAATATTGAAGATAAAGCTACTATCATCTGTTAGTTATTGGATTTGAGAGCCAAGTATTTTTATTATGCACTAGGTGAGGAATACTTTATAAATCACAATAACTTTTGACATGCAATAACTTCCAGCCTTATTAATATAAACTGCAAGGATTTTTTTTTTAAAAAAAAAATTGTTGGCAGTAAAACCAGCCTTTTCAGAAATCCTTGGCATTCATTCATACCCTGCAGGTTTGCACATCACCTTTAAGTGCTAAAGATGTTCATTACGTCATACACTGAATAATTTTTTTTGCAATAGAGATTCGCATTGCAATGACATTTCCATTACTACTCTGTGTGTCACAACTAAGAGAGGCTAGCAAGCCCACAGTGACAAAGCCCAACTGAATATGTCAACTGACACTTGGGAAAGACACAGCCACCGAATTCACAAGATAGCCTTGGTACATCATGTGATCGCTTTCTTGAGACAAGACTTGTGCGATGATTAAACAGGTGTGTACAGTTTTGACTTGTGGCTGGAGGGGGCTGCACCAAGAGTCCAGGAGCCATGACTGACCGCTGGATTGGACCCAAGCTTGAGAGGGGCAATAAGAGACACTCTTGGGGTACCATGTTCTGTACCTCCTCCACTGAAGACTCCACAGGAAAGCAGAACAATTTCTTTCTATCTGCCTGTCTTCTTTTCTAGTCCAGAGAAAGCACAGTCCTGCCCACAGTCCACTGAACAGAAATGAATCTGGAAAACATCTCAAGGAAGGATGATGGGAGTATTCAGCAGCATATCTCAGAAGGGGTGCAAGGGAAACTCTGAAAGGGAGGCTAATAAAAGGAGAAACCTGGGAGGCTGTGCTTTAGAATATTGGAATGTTATGGCAATTTTTAAAAGCTTGAAAGGGATTTTCTGTCTTTCCCCCTCCTTAGGTATATCATATTTATGCAGCTAATGATTTATTGTTCAAATATATTCAGGTGTTATGCTTCCTTTTAGATTTAAATGAGAAGTGTAATGAATATTCTCCCCTAAAAAAAAAATTGCATGTCAAATTGTTTCTATTTCACAAACACTCAAAATCTCAACTGTGAAAGTTCCATTTGCATGTGATAATTTCCATAACACTAAATCTGAGCAATTTATTTCCACTATGGCTTCAGCTGAAATTAAGGCTGATGTTTCATGCACATAAAAAAGCTTTGCTAGATTGATCATACCAAAGGTCCATTTAGTTCAGTATCCTGTTTCCAACTGTTGCTGGCCTGATGCTTCTGGGAAGCCCATGGATAGGGCATGAAATCAACAACCACTGTCTGCAGTCTCATAGAACCCTAGAGTTGGAAGAGACCCCAAGGGCCATCCATTCCAACCCCCTTCCAAGCAGGAAACACCGTCAAAGCATTCCTGACAGATGGCTGTCAAACCTCCGCTTAAAGACCTCCAAAGAAGGAGACTCCACCACACTCCTTGGCAGCAAATGTATGCCAGTCTCCCAGCTGGCATTCCAAGCTGTATTGCTTCTGAAGATGGAGGTTCCATTTAGTTATCATGGCTAATAGCCGTTGATATATTAGGTTCCATTTATGCCGCGGTTGCCCAATTCAAGTGGTCCTCTTCCAGACAATGAGATGTAGGCGAAAAGTGTATGTTGCCAAACAATGCTGTGGACCATAAATTAACCATCAGATTGGACCCCCTCTCCCCTCTCCTTCCTTCTCTCTCACTGGCACAATGGGTCAGTGTGTTTGGCTGTTAACCAAAAGGTTGATGGTTTGAGCTCACCCAGGGACAGCTGTGGGCAAGATTCCTGCATTGCAGGGGGTTGGACTAGATGACCCTTGGGGTCCCTTCCAACTCCACCATTCTAAGATTCTATGATTTTCCAACTCAGCTTCCCACTCCGTTTTCTGTTTAGATGTCATCAGATTCAGCAGCAGCAGCCCTTGCCCTCCAACCCAGATGAGAAAGCCACTTCATTCAGACCGTGTGTTCTGGTCGTAGTTTGGAGGGCAAGCACTGAGCAGAAGTTAGAGATGAGTGAATCTGTCCATTTTGGCTTACTAAGCTTCTTGTTTCTGGCTTAAATTCAGTTTGGCATCAGTTTGTTTTCTACTAATATGTGCATTTTTAATGCACACCTTACCCTAGCACACAAATTTTGGTACACCTTACTTGGCTTGAAAGAGGCATTGCAAAATTCAGAAAAACGTAGATTCTGGTGTCCTATAGCTATGTTTCAGCTCACTTTTTTTTAAACTCCAAAATTGCTAGACTTGCCTTTAAATGCAAACAGAATTGAATTTATCCCTACAAAACCTCCTAAATATTAACAGCAGTAGATGGGTCCTCTTGGTAGTTAAACCTTCCTCAGAAGTTTGGGTGGCCTGAGAGAGGGCATTTTCTGTGGCAGCCCCCAAGTTATAGGATTCCTTCCCTTCAAGGGATCGCCTGGCTTCTTCACTATACAGCTTTCAGCAAATGCTGAAGCCACACCTCTCTGTGGCGCAATGAGTCAGTGGATCTGGTTGCTAAAAAGAGGATTGGTTGTTCAAGCCCACCCAGTGAAGGCTGTGGGCAGGATTCCTGCATTGCAGGGGGTTGGACTAGATGAGCCTCGGGGTCCCTTCCAACTCTACAATTCTATGATTCTATACCCTGGCTTTTGACACAGGACATGTGTGTTTTCAGGGCCCATGACTAGAATCTATTTTTAATCTGGGTTTTTGTTTTTGTTTTACTCTCAATTTTAAATCATGGGACCTGCTCATGATGGGTGGATAAAACAACAACAAAGTAAGCAGCAAGAAAATTTGAATATTGATACTCATTTTAGGAACTTTGGGAGAGGTGTGGGGTTTTTTTGTTTTTTGTTTTTTAAAAAACTGATCTTTTGCTTTGTAGTGGAAAAGGATCTCTGGAGACAAATTATTATTTAGATGGCATTTCCCATCCTTATTTAGCCACAGATAACAGGGATTGAACCTGGAACTTTGTACATGCGAACCATTGTATGGCTGCTTGATTTGTTTTTGCCACCTAGTGGCTAAAGATTTTAACAAACTAAGGACTTTCCACACTTACCTTTTAGAGTGGTATAGTTGCTGTTTGCTCTGAGGTTTTTAAAAGTGAATTTGGAGTTGGGGTCACAATGCTGCTGTTATTAGAAAATGAATGTGGTTTTCCCCTTCCACACTAATGGTGGCTTGTGCCTTAATTGAGAAAAATTCCATGGCTGTCATGTTGACCCTTAAGGTAAAGGTAAAGGGACCCCTGACCATTAGGTCCAGTCGCTGACGACTCTGGGGTTGCGGCGCTCATCTCGCGTTACTGGCCGAGGGAGCTGGCGTACAGCTTCCGGGTCATGTGGCCAGCATGACTAAGCCGCTTCTGGCGAACCAGAGCAGCGCACGGAAATGCCGTTTACCTTCCTGCCAGAGTGGTACCTATTTATCTACTTCCACTTTTGATGTGCTTTCAAAATGCTAGGTTGGCAGGAGCTGGGACCAAGCAACGGGAGCTCACCACATCACGGGGATTCGAACCACCGACCTTCTGATCATCAAGCCCTAGCCTCTGTGGTTTAACCCAGGACCCTTACATATCCCCATACTCCTCCAGAGTAAAAGTAAGAGCTATGAGCATGTGCATGTGCACGGGGATAGCTCTTTCATGTTGTTGCTTTTGTGCTTTTGTTTATGGTATATAATGCCTGGTATTCTGAAATTCTAACCTTGTGGGATTAGAAGAGGTGACATATGCATCTACACCTCATCCCAGAACTCTTGTTGTGATCTGCCTTCTCTTCAGAACATCCCAAACTGAAAGCTTGCACTGGTCAGATGTCTCCTAAATCATGCCCCCCCCCCAGCCCCACTGCTTTCAAAGAGAAATCAGGAGAATGCTGTAACTCATCTACACATGAACAAATACTGAAGATTTTTAAAAAAAGTCAGAATTTTTGTGGTAGGGGAAAAAGAGAGAGTTACTTTGTAATATTCTGGAATAACAGCAGGTTAATAACAAATGTGGAAACATACCAATAATCCCAAACCACCAGTGATTTAATAATAATAATAATAATAATAATAATAATAATAATAATAATAATAAATTATTATTATTATTATTATTATTATTATTATTTATACCCCACCCATCTGGCTGGGTTTCCCCAGCCACTCTGGGTGGCTTCCAACAAAATATTAAAATACAATAGTCCGTCAAACATTAAAAGCCTCCCTAAACAGGGCTGCCTTCAGATGTCTTCTAAAAGTCTGGTAGTTGTTTTTCTCTTTGACATCTGGTGGGAGGGCGTTCCGCAGGGTGGGTGCCACTACCAAGAAGGCCCTCTGCCTGGTTCCTGTAATTTGGCTTCTCACAGCGAGGGAACCACCAGAAGGCCATCGGCGCTGGACCTCAGTGTCCGGGGAGAACGATGGGAGTGGAGATGCTCCTTCAGGTATACTGGACTGAGGCCGTTTAGGGCTTTAAAGGTCAGCACCAACACTTTGATTTGTGCCAAGAAACGTACCACTATAAAGGCCAGTGTGGAAAGCCCCTGGGAATGAGCATGATCCTACAGGGTGATTATTACCTTCCTAAGAAAAACGCCAGAATGTCACTAAATACTGACTACATGGGCATTGTTAGGGGGTGGTCTAGGGGACCGGAGACCAAGTGCTCTGTATCAACATATTTGCTGACTCTTCCATTAAAAAAAAACCAAACCACTTCTTTTTCCTACTTTGCTTACAGGACAGCTGAACCAGGGACCACACAACCTGTGTTGCCACTTGAGGCAAAACAGAATGTACCCTATCACTGCCATCACCTACCCTGCAACATCTGCCACACTCAGACAAGTGGCACCAGCCCTGGATGGTCTCAAATGAGATTGTGCCAATTTCTACCTAGATATCGTCAAAATCATGCAAGATATCACACTCTTGGTGAGGTCTTGCCGGAAATAGGCACAATCTCACCCCAAATCAGAGCAAATGCTAGGACCGCTTCTCTGGAGATGGCAGAGGCAGCAGATGGCATTAGGCACCACCTAACGGCTGTGCCGGTCCTGAGCTGAGTGCATGCCCAGTACAGTGCCACCCACCATTTTCATTTGCCCAGAGGCACTCTGTATATGTCTGCCAATGTCTGATGTGGGTCTTGCCTCAAGTACTAAACAATAACCCAGCATGGCCAGAATGAATGGTTAGAAGCTGCCCTATTCCTGGTATGATCATCCCTATTTAAAAGTATGTTCTCTGCTCCTGAGTTTTAGGACTTTCCCTCCAATAAAGTCAGTTATAAGGGGTGTCTGGAAAAAAGGACAGTGAGCCCAGATCTGGGTTTTCATCAGAACGTATATTGGGGTATGTGGCCAATGCACTGGAAGACAGCGTACCACTGGGAAAGATTTGAATCTTCGTGGATTTGCACCTAGTTGAACAGTTCCTTCCCTTAAACAGTAGATGTCGCTATTGTCATTCCAATGGGAGAAAGAAAAGCTAAAAGCCGCTTGTATAAGATACCCTGTGAATCTGTTTTGATGTAGAAAGTCACCATAATATTGAATGATAACATTGACATTTTTTTAAAGAGTCCAAAGTTCACAGTGTACTGTTAACAACAGTTTAGCCAGTATTCCTCACTGTCAATGAATTTGTAGCCAAGATAAAAACTGCATTTAAAAAATCATCACATTGACAAGGTATATAGATATTGCTTACTATTTCAATATTAAAGGCTAGTATTCAACTAACTTTTACTCAGCGTAGACACATTTAAGTTAATGGACATAACTTAAATATGTTCATTAATTTGAGCAGGTCTAACAGTGAGTAAAGGGACCCAGGTGGTGCTGTGGGTTAAACCACAGAGTCTAGGGCTTGCTGATCAGAAGGTTGGCGGTTCAAATCCCTGCCACGGGGTGAGCTCCCGTTGCTCGGTCCCAGCTCCTGCCCACCTAGCAGTTCGAAAGCAGATCAAAACTGTCATCCACTAAACAAGGCTTTATGTGAATGTGGTCCTGAAAATTGAATTCATGAGCCAAGCACTAAATAAATAGGAAAGCCTGGAATGCTTGACTAATTTATAGCTGAGCTGTGAAAGCTGATTAATAACTGAGCCACAGCCTTTTATCAGGACGCTTAAGATATTCACTTTGTACACAGCACATTCCAGCACATCAGGGCCGGCCCAAGACATTTTGGCACCTGAACCACAAAATGGCATTTCCCCTCCTGCCAGGAAAGAAGGCATGTGTGGAAAAGTACATCAGGAACAAGGTGGGGGATGAAACCAACCTTACCTGATGGTTGAAGTTGGAATCAAAGGCTGCCACAGAGTTAGTGAGGGTATACTCATTAATCAAGCTATTAACATAACCTAAGACAACAAGAGCTTCCGATCAGTGCAGATTAGGAAAGGTGATGACTACAGTACATAACTACAATAAGCAGTGCTATTTTTCTAGAAAAAGAGGTGCCGGAACTCACCATGAATGCCTCCCTTGTTCTCTTATAATGACAACGGCGCCCACCACTGTGGTGTAGTGGTTAAGAGCGGTAGACTCGTAATCTGGTGAAC
Source organism: Lacerta agilis (assembly GCF_009819535.1). Taxonomy (NCBI): domain Eukaryota; kingdom Metazoa; phylum Chordata; class Lepidosauria; order Squamata; family Lacertidae; genus Lacerta; species Lacerta agilis. The sequence continues at coordinate 129,247,941 of NC_046312.1, forward strand.
CGGGTTCGCGTCCCCGCTCTTCCACATGCAGCTGCTGGGCTAGTCACACTTCTCTGAAGTCTCTCAGCCCCACTCACCTCACAGAGTGTTTGTTGTGGGGGAGGAAGGGAAAGGAGAATGTTAGCCGTTTTGAGACTCCTTCAGGTAGTGATAAAGCAGGATATCAAATCCAAACTCTTCTTCTCCTTCTTCACCTGAGTGGTGCCAGAACTGAGTTCCAGCAAGTCCTGGCTGAAGAAAGGCCCTGTCAATAACCTGCTTCTTGTGGCACTTTGTGGTAATTTTAAGTAGGGATGAATGAATCTGTCAGTCTTGGTGTCTGTGTTTCTCATTTCCCCTATATTAAATTCAATTCACCCCTTGTCATGGGTCCCATGGTGCCACCAGGCTCAGGCATGGAGTGGCAGGCAGAGACGAGCAAGGAGGGGGAGCAGGAGGATGAAATGGTGGGGGGCTGAGACCAAGGAACAGTGTCTGGAGGAGGCAGGTACTTCTCTTTCTCAGGATATGGCTGCTCCAGATGGGGAGGCAGACTCCCACCTCCCTCCTTCCCCAGGGAAGCTTCAGTGGAGTGTCCACCAACTGCTGCAGGTAGAAGAAATGGATTAAGAAGGGGAGGGTCAGCCCCATCCCTCCCTAATACAGTGCACACCTGGAACTTGACATCTTCACAAGGCACAGGAGTCTTGCCAATGAGCTCACATGGTGGGTGGGTGGGTGGGTGGGTGGGCTAGCCTATTGGGACAACTCCGTTGGTTCTGTGCAGTTCTGACCTCCTTGCCTAGATCTTGGATGCCTTAAACTTGGATTGCTGCTTCTAGCTGAGATAGCTCCAACTTTCCTGTCACCCAACCTGAGCATTGAGGCTGCTGTGACTCACTACCTGTTGCAGAGCTTGCACTTTTAATCAATAAAGATGTTTTCCTTCCTCTCAAGGAAGAGCCTACGTCACCATAGTCTGAGTGGGAGCAGGGACACATTTCCTCAATTGTGGAGTTTTTGTTGTTTTAAAAAAGAAGTCCTTGTGAAAATTCATCAACATTTTAGTGCGCATATGTACTAAAACACACAATTTTGCAAGCAATCTTCCCTTAACATTATGCATTTTGTTTATTTTCAGTAAATATTTACATTTTTGTGCACACTTTTTGGTAGGAGAACTGTATCTCAAAATCTGGAAGAGGGTGAATTTTGAAAGCTAGTTCCTTTTCAGTTCACATAATTTTAATGGTCCACTTATGAGGACTTTGCTATCAGACCCAGGGATCATGTGTCATAAATATCAAGGTGTGTCCCCTGCCCCATTGTGACTGTATCTTACCTTCAGTTCAATGAGAAACGGGACCTGCTTCACTCATTAATTTTTCCACATACATGCATAAACATAGCTGTCTTGCCTTGTCAAGAGCATGTATGCTAGGATATCACACCTGTGTGTGTGTGTACAGCAAAATAAATAAACTATATGCCACAGAAAGGAGTGATTTGTATGCCAGATTTTCACAAGATTCAGTTTTCACTGTGAAAGATGCTGTTTCAGGAGTGCCAAATTGTTCATGAAAAGAGCCCTCTACTTCCTGCCTTTCACATCTTTTTTTCAAGATTGCCCACTGCCATTATTCTTTGTCTGCTGCTGTGTTGTATTCTGCTAACTATAAGAGTGTTTGTGATGTTTGTCCTGGGCAAGCCCTAGTAGTTGAGGAGGGAGAGGAAAGAGATGGGGGAGAGGGGATATATGCTGAGTATCTTGACTGTTATGAATCATTTGAATCTATTTCTCATGGATAAAGTCATAAATATAAAATGCTGCTTGGGCACAATTGCTTTTACTGAAAAGACTTCTTCACTTCATTATTTCAACCAATTAGGGCTCACTCAGTGATATGAACATGTAGCCAAATGTGATTCACGACAAGATGCCTTGATATAGCATTGTCTCCACCATATAATCCCTGACTACCTTGAGAAATGTTGTGAAGAAGCCCTTTAAAGTTACAGGCATGGAGAAGGAAAATTCCTTGCATCGTCTCCATCTTCAACACAGGCTAGAAAGAAACATGTCCTGTTGCCTGCGGTTGGGGCACTGTCTTGCTGCGCTGGTTTCCTTGGCAGCAGGATTGCATCCCCTCTTCTGCCAACACTTGCTGCCTTACAGATTGGTGTGTATCTTTTCACAAAGCATTGCCTAAATGGCTGGAAAGGGGATTGTTTCACAGGTGGAAAAATGTACTAAACGCACAAACACTCATTTCAGTACATCACTAATGGACATGTACTCCCTGCAGAGATTATTTCTGATAATAAAGGCAGACAGCTACATGGATTGCAGAAACCTTCACCCGTGACATTTGTCAGGGAATGTAAACAGCCCCTTGTCCCTTGAACAAATGGACATCAATGCGTGAATCAATTGTTTATTGCCCTTATTAGTTCTGTTATGTGAAGGATAGGCGTGCCTGGCGTGCTCTGGTCCATGGGGTCACGAAGAGTCGGACACGACTGAACGACTGAACAACAACAACAGTTCTGTTATTCACTACTATACCCTTTTGCTGGGGTAGATGACAAAAGTTGAAACTGCCTGAAGATTATTGGTGGCTTGCTGATGCTACCCTGTTAAACTGAAGGTTTAAAGAACTGCCTAAGGATAATTCATTGTTACATCTAATGTTTTAGGTGCACTTCTTATTAAACAGTCCCCAAGCCAGAAATAAACAATTGCTCTTCCTTTAACTAGTTTAGATTGTTGGTTTCTACTCTCTCAGATCTATGTATTGGAAAGAAATCTCTAATAAGGCTTGCATTTCGTTGACAATGTCCAATAAAATGTTGCTGATTCTTTAATGGTAACTTTTTTAAAATTTTCATCAAGAAGCAAGAGGAAAGAAGCACTGGGGTGGGGGTGTCTGGATTGCAAGGCATCTAGAAATTTACCTGACGCCTTTCTAACCAGTTATGCTTTAAAAGGGAATTTGACACTCAATCCCAGATATATCACATCAGCATCAGAGTGGCACTGCAGCAGGTGTTAGAATCAGGCTAGGAATCAGTTTAAATCTAAGTACTCCAGCTGGAATAATTTGTGCACTGGATTGAATATAAGGCATATTAAAAGAAGGTAGCTGAACAAATACAAGAGGCACCTGGTACCAATCTATTGCTATCACTTCAGTATAGAAATTGAATATAGATAAAGAATCTGTAGCTGCTAGGAATCCGGTTGAAATCTAAGAAGCAATTTGCTTGCAACATCCAATTGATTATAATTCATGTGGGTGGGTGGAACCATGCGGGGGCTGGCATTGCTAATGAAGGCTGCAGCATGGCATATTGATACTGTAGGCTTAAATGTCAACTGCAGCTTTGAGATTATTATTTTTTAAACCGTACTGCTTGTTTAAACAGTGGGATGAGAAGCGGAAGACACTAAATTTGAACTTAATGTTACCTTCTAAACTTGGTCATAGTTCTTCTACTAGTATAGCACTTTTGCACATTGCACACATTTTGGCATATAGGGTAGGTGGTACTGGTAGCTTTGCATGCACAGGAAATTGTGGGGACCAGACCTGTGTTGTGAAGACTGCTGCCCCTGCACTGTGAATGGGTAATATAGTCTGAGCTCCAGGAGGATGTTTGGACTACATTATCGGCTGCCAACCATTGCTTGCTCCCCCACAGTCTGAAATAATGTCTACTGTTGTTCAGTATCCAATGTTTTTTGTTTTCTCTTCCAAATGTTTGGTCTTGTGATTTACTTTTTAAAAATTTGCATTTACATGATACATTGGCATCATGTTATGTATGACTTGTAACAACAGGTTGTTGACTTATGACTGGACCCCATTGCACCACAACATGGTGCTGAAGAGAAGCAATGAGAAACCATGGTGATCTACTATTTTGTATGGGACTAAACCCATTCAGAATTAGTTTCCCACAAATTGCTTTATTCACCCATTTAACAATAACAGAGTAAGGCATTACACACAGCTCTAATTTGTCAGTTGAACAACAATACTGTAAATCAAATTGAAAACCCCTAAGGTGAATTCTAGTGAGTGCTCACTAGAAGGACAGATCCTGAAGTTGAGGCTCCAGTACTTTGGCCACCTCATGAGAAGAGAAGACTCCCTAGAAAAGACCCTGATGTTGGGAAAGATGGAGGGGACAAGGAGAAGGGGACGACAGAGGATGAGATGGTTGGACAGTGTTCTCGAAGCTACTAACATGAGTTTGGCCAAACTGCGAGAGGCAGTGAAGAATAGGCGTGCCTGGCGTGCTCTGGTCCATGGGGTCACGAAAAGTCGGACACGACTGAACGACTGAACAACAACAACAACAAGGTGAATTTCACACCTGGTCTTTGAGGGTTTCCAATATTGTAACATTTGTAACAATATTGTAACATTTGCTGAAGCAGCATCCTTACATCAGAAGAAGCAACATTCATCTGAGTTGCCTGTGGTCCCAGGAAAGCTATCCTCCAGAAAAGTGCAAATCCAAAAATAAATAAATAACTATATTTAGGATTTCCAGTGGTGGGGAGATGTGTCCCTGCCTTGAGGACAGCCTTGTCTGTGCTCTTTAATATTAACCCCAAGGTATTCCATATTGCATATCCAATGTTAATGATTTTTCCCTTGCCAATTTCAATTTGAAAGTCAGCTTCTCGGCCACTGCAACATGCCAGACGTGTTTTGTCCAGTTTCCCACTGTTCAATGGTCAGCCTGCTTCCAATTCTTTGCCATTTCCACTTAGGCAGCTGCTAACATGAAACCAATGATTATGAATGATCTGTGTAACTTTCCCACCCCTCAGTTTCTTCCTCCCACATGTCAACACTGGTGACATAATAACAATAGACTGCATTGTTATTTTTTCCCATTTAAAAAGTCTCATGGTGCATTATATTATTATTATTATTATTATTATTATTATTATTATTATTAGTCTAGCTGAAGCCATTACAAAAGATAAAATACATAAAACAAAGAAAAAACAGAATATGAATATATAAGTGCTTTGTTCACATCATCTGCAGTAGTCCTTCTAACATGGGCCACTCTGAGAGGTACCAGCTATGAACCCATTTTAAGGAAATTTCTCAGTTGACCATTGAGAAATAACAAAATGGTAGTTTATTTCAAATTACTGTTCCTGGGACCAGTAGAAATCTGCCCACCCAGATCATCCTCCCATGCTATCCTCAAAGTGCTGTCTCAACCCAGTCTGTTTTTAATGAAAGGGTCGGTGCTGTGCTGCTTTTATTTCAATTATCTGCATGTTTTTAATAGATCTTTATATCTGTATCTATATAGTTTTAATTCTATCAATATTTAATTTAAATATATATATATTATCTCACCCCGATGTTTTAAAATCTCTCCTTAATTTAATCTTTAAACTGCCTCAAGTCCCTGTCAGGGAAAAAGTTGGGGATATAAATAAATCAAAGACAGTAGTAGTAATAAATCCCTCTGAAACACAGCAATGTCAGGACTCTTGGGCTGGGCTATTGTTCAGGGCGTGTTGTTGAGTTTAGTTGTTGTTGCTGCCATTGATATTAATTTCTTTTGTACCTTTATTTTTAGATCTTATACAGACCTAAATCAGGACCGGATTTAGGTTTGATGAGGCCCTAAGGTAATGGGGCCCTTTATATGTGCAGCTGTCCTTTGTCAACAACAAAATTCTAGTTGTTTTTTGCGTTGAATATATGCTATATGGTAATTTATGGACCTAATAGGTATCTAAAACAATTTGCACATAACAAAATTTATTTTGGAAATGTACATCCAGTTTTTTTCCCCTTTAATTTTTTTGGGGCCCCCCAAGAGAGTGGGGGCCCTAAGCTATAGTTTGTTTAGCTTATACGTAAATCCGGCACTGGGTCACCCGATTCATGTGGAAGTCGTCCGAATTGGACCATGCTCTTTGATGCGCTTCATTATTAATTGCTTATGATGACTACTTTTGCTACCTTTGTAATCGTGTCAAACCTTTTCGTTTCATTTGCCCCACTGAGCACGGCTTTAGAAAGCTGAGGTGAATTTCGACCCATTTTCGTATTCTGACTTTTGCACGTTTTCAAGACAGGGCTGTGGATTTCTCCTCGGTTTTATTACCTTTGTTTCGTTAAGTGCTTTGAGGGGTGGGTATATTATTATTATTATTATTATTATTATTATTATTATTACTACTACTCTGTTTTTACAATAAATCTGAGCTAGAGAAAGGATATAGAGAAAAGTATGGCTTTCTTGGAATACACGCAGCAACGTCAGAACACGTGTGTGACGCTTGAATTCTCACGTTAGCCGGCTAACACACGGGCGCGGTTTATACTGTACGTTCCGCGCATGTGTTTTTTTTTCAAGCAGCCGAGGAGCGAGCCGCGCTTTGAAGGGACACCCCTCTACAGATTTATTTCCCCGCGTCGCTCTATGGGCGCGGCCGGAGGAGGCGGGGCTCCGGGGTCGCCTTGGCAACCGAGCGACGCGCGCGCGGCCTTGTAGCCTGGGCGGGCTGAGGCGGCGGCGGCGGCGGCGGCGGCCATGGAGGAGGCCACGACGGTGACGACCACGGAGGGCACCTTCTGCCTGCAGCGTATCCTTGGGCCGGCAGCAGCGGCCGCCTCCCCTCCCTCGGTCCCTGGCGGCGCCCCAGAGGGAAAAGGGGCCCCCGCAGCTGCTCCTCGTGGGCGGGAAGGAGGGAGGCCGCCGGCCGGGAGAGCTCCGTGGGCTGAGCGAGGGGGAGAGGTTTGCGCTTAGACCTCCGCATAGACCTCCGCTTGCTCTGCAAAGCCAGCAGGACGGTCGCCCGTGTAATTCTTTAAAAATGCCCCGCCTCCTGTCAGTCTTTCGTTATCTATCGCGTTCCATCTGTCTAGCATCTATCTATCGCCTATAATTTGTCACCTGTCCACCCTGTAATGTAGCCCATAATGTATCCTATCTAGGTCAGTGTTTTTCAACCTTTTTTTGGGCAAAGGCACACTTGTTTCATGAAAAAAATCACGAGGCACACCACCATTAGAAAATGTTAAAAAAATTAACTCTGTGCCTATATTGACTATATATAAAGTAATTCTCTTGAATAGGAATCAAATAAACAAAATTTTCCCATGGCACACCAGGCAACATCTGGTTGAAAAACACTGATCTAGGTAAAGGGTAAAGGACCCCTGGACCGCTAAGTCCAGTCTAAGGTGACTATGGGGTTGCAGCGTTCCTATAATGTATCCTATCTAGGTAAAGGTAAAGGGTAAAGGACCCCTGGACTGTTAAGTCCAGTCAAAGGTGACTATGGGGTTGCAGCGTTCATCTTGCTTTCAGGCGTCTGTCCACAGACAGATTTCCAGGTCATGTTGGCCAGCAGGACTAAACAGCTTCTGGCACAATGGGACACCGTGACGGAAGCCAGAGCGCACGGAAACGCTGTTTACCTTCCCGCCGCAGCGGTACCTATTTATCTACTTTCACTGGCGTCCTTTCGAACTGCTAGGTTGGCAGGAGCTGGGACTGTGCACCGTCACGGGGATTTGAACCACCAACCTTCCGATTGGCAAGCCCAAGAGGCTCAGTGGTTTAAGCCACAGCGCATCTATCTATCTAGAAATAGGGACATAGGGATTGATATGGGTGTAGGCGTCTTATGTTCAGGGGGGAAAGTTCTTACTGCTTTTATTTAAGTGGGTATGAGCAAACAAATATAGATTAACTCAAACCAAGTCCTTGTAAGTGGAAAAGTTTGTGCTTTAAACCCTTTTGGTACTTTTATTACGTTAGGGAGCCTCCCCCCCCTCCCCTGGGCATCCTATTTCATACTTCTATTTCCCCACAAATGTGATGACCCCTGACATTAATTTGCAACAAGTGATGCAAGAAAATATATTTCTCTTAAATCCTGCTTTCTGAAGGCCCTGGGAGCAAACCCCTTTTGTTTGTTTTGTTTTGTTTTGTTTTGTTTTGTTTTGTTTGTAAATTGCTTTGGGTTGACTTTGGCAAGATAAAGCGACTAACAAATTTAATAAATAATAATGTGATGTAATTTTTTAAAGCACCTTTTATCTTCCTGCACCCTCCTTCAGTATTCTTAGGATTGCTTCTCCCAAGAGGAGGTGAGTTGGGGCAAAGGTCTCCTTGAAATTTTACAGCTGGACCTTTTGCATGATAGAAAGGTTTTCATGGGTTTAGTGGGTGGGGGCTGATCCCAGAAAAATAGGCACTGGGTTGCAACCTTGCAACTCAGTTCTCAGAAGTAACTACTAAGTAGGTGTGCATAGGTTTTTAAGACAAAATAAAAAATAAAAAAAATCTTTCCTGTAGCACCTTAGAGACCAACTAAGTTTGTTCTTGGTATGAGCTTCTGTGTGCACGCACACTAGGTTTTTAAGGTAAAGGTAAAGGACCCCTGGACAGTTAAGTCCAATCAAATTTGCCTATGGGGTGCAGCGCTAATCTCTGCTTTCAGGCTGAGGGAGCCAGTGTTTGTCCACAAACAGCTTTTCTGGGTCATGTGGCCAGCATGACTAAACCACTTCTGCCACAATAGGATACCATGACAGAACCCAGAGCGCATGGAAATGCTACTTACTTTCCCGCCACAGCAGTACCTATTTATCTACTCTAGCTGGAATGCTTTCAAACTGCTAGGTTGACAGGAGCTGGGACAAAGCAAAGGGAGCTCATCCCATTGCTTAGATTCAATTTGCTGACCTTACGAATGGCAAGCCGAAGTAGCTTGTTGATTTAGACCACAGCACCATCCGCGTCCCTGCATAGGTTTGTACTCTGGACTGGAATGTTGCAGGCTTTGCCTTGTGGGCAGAACTCATATTTCCATGTGATGAATGACAGTAAGTTCATCTTTCCTATTATCTTGATACTAAAGCAAAAACACCACTGCAATGTTTTCCAGCTTCTAGGGAGCTTGACCCATAGTTCGTAGCTGCCCCATTACAGTTCTTAAGGGAAGTTAAATGTAAAGATAAAGGGATGGGGAGCAGGCAGTGACAGCATACCCTTTTATTCTTTTCTGACTAATGCACATGTCAGCTATTTTAGAAGAATGTGTCTCTGTAGAGCTAAAGCATAAATACCATCTAATTTCAATAAATATGCCTTGAATTATAAAATATATTAAACTGCTATTTGAACGTCAGGTACCTTATCAGGATAAACTAAAGGCATGCACAATACTCAGGCTGCAACCTGACAGCTTTGGAGTAGTTCATACAGAATTCCCAATGCAAATCTGCATGGTATTGTGAAGAGCTTTTGCTTACCTAGTCAGAGCTTATCACGACTAACTAGGCAGGCCTAGCAAGAACCTAGGTTTCTCATACTTCCTTTTTCTAGGTTAGTTATTCAGGATCTTCAGGGAACGGAGTTACATTTGAAGTCTAGGATGCAAAATTAAGGTGGGCTTTTATTTTTATAGGACCCACCTTACCTAATAATAAAGTTTAAATCATCACCACCTTTTCCATCTTGTTCCTCCAGTACAATATATTTCTCTCGCTCCCCCACCCCCAGAAAGAGCTTGTGACTCAAGTAGACACCAAGGCAGGTACATAAATATATGTCAAAACACATTGAAAAAGATCAATAATGTGACACTGGATATCAGTTAGAAGGAGAGGTTTGAAATTTTGAAGTGCAACCTTGCTCTTCCACTGCTTCATTGAGTCCCAGGCTTGCCCCCATCCTGTGGGTCTTGGGATCTGAGACTTGAGAGATCTGGCAATTCTAAGGAAACATTCCACCCAGCCAAAAATACTCAATAAGAGTGCAAAGCAGGGCTAGTGAGGGATCTGGCTCAGGAGGGTGTGTGACTTGAGAGTGTGGAGGGCCAGATAGTCATGGAGGGTCACATTTTGCCCCAGACCCTGAGGTCCCCACTCCCTGCTTTATAGCATCCCTACAAAGTGTCGTTTTCTTGCCTTAAATGTGTAGTCTCCACAGTGAGTCTACAATGAAGTAGCTTAAAGGATCTGTCAAGTCCCATGCCCTTATAAAAACGAACAGAATGCTTTCTGGTTTGAAGTGCCCTAAATCATCAAGCTTATTCTTCAGCTGCTCTTATTTGAAATATTGGGTGTATTTGGTGTTGTGACATATTTGTCAGCATTGTAGCATCTTCTAATGGCATTTAATAGACATTTCAAAAGGGGGAGGGCAGTGAATGGTACTATAACTTACTCTAGATAACATTACCGTATTTGTACCATATTGCATCTCCTTCCTGGCCCCAGTAAAAGTTGTGCCTCTCCTATTGACTTCTTACTACAGACTGTACTGAAAGAGTCAAGACAGCACAGGCCGCCTCTTGTTGTCTAACTCTGCTCACCAAAAATGAGGAAGGTTTGGCCCATTTGGTGAACTGAGCACAGGTAGCTTATAAAACAAAGAGTCTTGAGGCACCTTAAAGCTTTAGCTTTTGTGGACTACAGTCCACTTCATCAGTTGCATGAAATGTTATCCGGAGCTGTATCATGCATATATTATCCAAGCATGCGCAGTGGGGCAGGTGGTGGTATAAACAGTGAGGTCAGAAGGAAATTAAATGCAGTAAGTACAGAGAGTAACAGTTAAGTTATTAATAGTGGCTGTCCACACACACAAAAACAAACCCAGTTATTGTTGATACAGATGTCCTGGCATTGGTATGCCAATTAACACATGACAGAAATCTTTTGTCTCAATTAATTTCACAAATGAGAGCATGGAACCACTTGATGACTTGCATTGCAGGGGGTTGGACTAGATGACCCTTGGGTACCTTCCAACTCTCTGATTCTATGAATTGTGGTTTCTTTGCAAGTCTCCCCTTGAAGGAACATTTTTTTCATATTGCTATCTGTGATGTCTGATTTGTGCCTGTTTATTATTCTGTATAGGGACAGGCCTGTGTAGTGTTTCAGAAGGGCATCGTTGGCAGATGATGGCATATATCACATTGGAAGATGATCACGTGAATGAACCACTGATATTTTGGAATACATTATTTGGTTGCCAGCATGGATGTAGCCAGGGGTGGGGGTTCAGCAGCTCCCCCATAAAGTAAATAAATAAAAATACTTAACTAAAAGTAGAAATAATCAGAACATTTGAAATTGAAATGCTCACTGAGGTCACTTGGATGATGTGATGCATTCTACCAACACAACTGGCAACCTGACAGAGTGATAGGTGTGGCTTCCCCAAACTCACCAATCATGTTGCAGGTAGCTCGGTTCTGGAAGCTTCTCATAGTTTCCAAGATTTTCTCCTGAGAGTGCGCACCTGCAGGGCCTGTCAACTGGAAGTTTCCCACAGGCTATTTATAATTCATTACCTGGACTCTTTAGTGTCTTTGTTGGAGCATCATTTCTCACCTGGTTTTTCACTTTTGGCCCTACACCCCCTAATCATGTTGGAGATGACCCTTCAAGATGAAAGCCAAGCAGTTCTTATCAGTTGCAAGACTTCGAATGAAGCTGAACTACGGGGCACCATGTGGAAGGAGAAGAAACTCAGCAAAGAGCAGTCCTAGTAAAAGAGGCAGAAATCTTTTACCCTACCACAAAAGGCTCTGATCTCTCTTGGTCAGCCATGCACCACTTGTACTGTAGAGTGATCATTCAGTACCTTACAGAGAGCAAAGACCTGGCTAAGGCTGACAGTGGCAGGAGCGTCGGGATATGCTTACTGAGAGTGCACAGAAAAACTGCATCGGAAAAAATGGATAAATTTGAGAAGGAAGTGCTGAAAAGGTTTTCAGCAAAGCCAAGAAAACTTGTTTTAGTTTAGATTTTTTTTAAAAAAAAATAAGATGGAAATATATGTGTTCTTTGTAATTTTGCAAAATATAATCGTTAACCGCATGAAAGGTACTCCCTGGTGTTAATTTTTTATTTGACTTCCTAATTTTCAAATGACTGAAGATTTTGACAGATATTTCTGAGCAAAAGAAAAGTAATTTCAAACAACTGTCATGAAATTAATTTAAAACAACTGTTGTTGAGACATTTCATTCCTAATCTGCTAGACAGAGCCAGACACAGGATGATGACAGGTGGGTGTACCATGGTGGCCACGGTAGATATAGGGACCCTAGTTTTGTCCAAAGATATTAGCCCCCCTCTGCATCTTGTGGGTTGCAGTAAACCTGAGAGAGCAGCTTATAAGTGGGAGTCTGCTGATACAAAGGAATAGCATGATACAAAGTGCCGCTACCTGCCTTCTGGCTTCTGCCAGGCATTGTGAACACTTTTTAAGGGCCCTCTTTCACTGACCATTAAAAAGGGCCACAAGTATGCTTTTAAAACGCCCAATCAGGATGACTTGTTTGGTGCTGGGGCAACAGATAGCAGACTTCTGTGGCAAATGTGCACTGTGCAGATCATTAAGACATTTTCACACGAGAAACACCAAGGTGGAAAATAGTGCCCTTGTGAAGTCTTTTCACCCTCACCCTCTTGACACAGTGCTTCGCATGACTGCATCAGCGAATTAGCATTTCCTGTAGAAGTATTAAAAAAAAACAGTCCTAATCCTAGTGAACAATGTTTATATCTCATAACAGAAGCATATTTTTTGGCAAGCTCAAAAATGACAACCCCCCCTCCCAGCAATGAAGTTAGAAATGATAATCCCAAGAACTGCAGAGTATGTGTTGCTCAGTAAATACTGTTTACTGTTTTATACTTAACTTAACATTTAGAGATTTCAGTAGCAGAAAGTTCTGAAGATGACTACCAATATGAAGAGGTAAGAGACGTTAAGACAAAAGTTGCAATCTATTTTATTTTTAAATACAAATTGTAATATTGGTAAGTGACAGGGAAATACAATTTATTTTATTGTTATCCACAAAAAAATAGTCTTACATACTTTATTATTTATAAATGAAGGGCAAAGTCTATCCCAGCACTAGGGTGATATCTGGTTTTCAACATTGTGATATATCACCAGCTAAACATCGCAATATACTGATATATCACAATGTCTGAAATAAGGATGGAGCTATGTAGGAGCATTGGTTTATCCCACATCTTGATTTTTGCCAGTGCCAGTTCTTGTGATTCGCTGCCCCCTGCATGAGGCAGGGGAGAGCTGAGCTGGCTGCAGGAATTGAGAGAAGCATTGGCTGGTTTCACTCTTTTTCTCACATTGTGATTTTTGCATAGTGCGCGCACACATGCACACACTTCAACTTCAACATCATCATCATGATTCGTGATATATTGCCAGGTCAAAAATTATGAAACCGATATCACAATATGAACTTCAAACCTACTTACAAGAGGGATATTGACATGGGATTCTATGGATCCCTATTTTCACACAAACATTTTGTGCCCACACAGATTAGAAGGTCTCTGTGCACTGTGTATCTTCATTATCCTCCATCCTGCCCTCCCTCTTGCCCAGATGTAATTTACTTAAACCCTAAATTCAGTATATCTGACTAGGACAAAATGTGATAAAAGTGTACAGTGGTTCCTCTGGTTACGTACTTAATTCATTCTGGAGGGTCCGTTCTTAACCTGCAACCCTTCTTAACCTGAAGCACCACTTTAGCTAATGGGACCTCCCGCTGCCACTGCACCGACTCTGCCCAATTTCTGTTCTCATCCTGAAGCAAAGTTCTTAACCCAAGGTACTATTTCTGGGTTAGCGGAGTCTGTAACCTGAAGCATCTGTAACCTGAGGTACCACTGTACTCTGATCTTATGATCCTGTAAAGGTTTTGTTTTGTTTTTTGTTCACTGCATACTGATGTGGAGAGAGGAGAAAACTGCCTGTTGTAATTTTCACAAGTGCTGTGCCTGGCTTTATTTTATTTTTTGCAATAATTTTTTCTCCTTCACTTTATATTTTGGTTTCTAAAAAGACATGTAACAAGCAATCCCCATTCCATGCATATATAATGTAAATAATACAGTCAAACATTAAGTAAGTTTGTAAATAGTCTGGAAATAGAATTGGCCTGATTTAGAATAGAAAATTTCTGAATGCTTTTAATTTTATTCTTGCACAGTTGGTGCCTGAAAAAATAGCTTGTTGCATCAATGAAACGCTGGTGACTTTAAGCATAAATTTGTTATTTAGTACTATCTTGATTTAAAATTGGTTAAATGCATTCAGTTAATCCATCCTGGGATAGTACTGGCCACTTGGTCCCTGAATGTTCAACTTATATTTTCAAAGTTGCACGCCTACATTTATGTATGCAAGTGCACATACGTAATTTGTAATGTACCATTGATTCTGTTTATCCCAGGTAATTTATAGGCATTCTCACATTGAAAACAGTGCATCCACTTTTATACTTAGGTGTCTATGAAAATGAAAGATGATAAGAAATATCCTGCTTATAGTTTTCCCATTTATTCCTGCTGAATAGTAAAAACATCCAGGTAAAATTGCTCAGGGACAGGACTCTGTTATGAACCAAATCCTATTGATGCCACAGATAAATATGCTCAGTGACTTCTGAACTTCGGGTAAAACTGTGGTCTAGAGTGTGCTCTCACTTTTAATATCCCATGATTTGATACACATTTCTGGAACTGTAATTTCATGTAGACTTTGATCCAAAGCAATGTATGTGGAGAAGTTGTATTCTCATGCAAAGGAAAACATTACAGGCATTTTTGTGGATTTACCAAGTTTGCCTGTACAAAATTGGCAACAGTCTTTAATTGACAGAAAGAAACATTGTTGTTGTTGTTCAGTCGTTCAGTCGTGTCCGACTCTTCGTGACCCCATGGACCAGAGTACGCCAGGCACGCCTATCCTTCACTGCCTCTCGCAGTTTGGCCAAACTCATGTTAGTAGCTTCAAGAACACTGTCCAACCATCTCATCCTCTGTCGTCCCCTTCTCCTTGTGCCCTCCATCTTTCCCAACATCAGGGTCTTTTCTAGGGATTCTTCTCTTCTCATGAGGTGGCCAAAGTACATAGTACCCCATTAAACTGGAAACCAAGTGTCCTGATCTAGAATATCGTGTATATACATTGCTTTTGCATATGGAGTTCTCAGCTCATTTAAATAGATGGACCTTATAGTTTCCCCATCCCATAAATACTTATGTAGATTGGGTCCCCTGATGAAAATGAATAAAGAGGGTATATTAGTTAGGGGGATTAAGATATAAGGAGATATCTTAAACTGAATCTGATCTCTGGCCTATACAGTGGTACCAGAGGGATACGTAATCTTCGGGTTGCGAATGCGGCAACCCCGGAAGTGTATACTTCTGGGTTTCGCTATGCGCGCATGCGCAAAAGTGCTCAATCGCGCCTCTTGCGTGCACCGAAGGGCACTTCCGGTTGCAGACTTTTCAGGATACGGCCAGTCCTCCGGAACGGATCCTGTCCGTAACCGAAGGTACCACAGTTCTGTCTAGCAATAGTTCTGTGGGGTCTCAGATTTTCTTAGTTCTATCACCTAAGACCCTTATTTAGGTAGAGGTAGGAAATAAGTCTAAGTCATACTCAGAGTAGACTCATTGAAATTATGATCTTTAGTTAGTCATGCACATTTCATTTCAGTGAGACTATTGTGAGTATGATTTAGTTGGATACAACCCTGAAGCAGGGATCTAACAGACACAAAAAGCTGTTCCATTGCTGAATCATGGCAAATAGACTATATGATCCTTGGGATTGAAACAGTTTCCCTCTACTCAGTGGATGTACTCATTGTATATGTATTTATAATTCTGTCTTAGGTTCCAGCTGACGATGAATTTAGCCTGCAAGATTGTGATGAAGATCTGGCAAAGGCTTTATACACTATACAGGAACAGGCTGTTGATGCCCAAATTATGGTAAATGTGTTGTTTTTCAAAATATGTAACTACATTGATTCATATGACTTTACAGTTATTAATGTAATATGCATGTGACTGTGGTGGTTAACAGAATGTTAAAGCAAATGCATTATTATTCAAGACTAATATGAGAGCAGAGAACTTCTAGATTGAAAAGGGTGACATGTTAAATCTAAGTGGCAAAACTGAACCAAAGTAAGTAGTTTAATCGTACCCCCATTTTGAAATTTTACAATAGTGTCCATAATGAAAGCTGAGATGAACTTGGCATTTTCTGTATTTCATATTCAGATATGGTGACTTATCACCTGGTTGCAATTAAAATAATGGGCATCTAGTGGGAATAAATCCACTGCAGCTGCCATCCAATTTACATGTTATTGGACAGTTTCAAAACATTTTCTTTTTAAAAAAATATTTTTATTAAAGATTGTCTTGATTTACAAAGGTAGTGCAATGTCTCTCTCGTGTTTTTCCATATAACATTTTTACAAATCAGTTTTTGTTGTTGAGACATTAGGAAGCAAAGGGGGAGAGAGGTGGGTGGGATGGGGACAGGCTAAAGCCATTTAACACCCCCAGTGGAAATATAGATTTCATTCCTTTGCATTTCATACCTCTATGCTTTACTGCAACTGTTTCTGAAACTGCCCTAAGTTTCAACAGAGATGCTATTAAAGGAAGAGAGGCTGTTTGAAAATCAGAACCCCAAACTTTCTTTGAGCACATGCAACCTGAAAGTGTTTCTTTAGATCTAGGACATAAATTATATAGAATCTGTGAGTTGTGTGTATGTGTAATTATATATATTTAAAAGGAACAGATAAAAATGAGCCAACAGGGATAATACTCAAGTCTCATCTCAATGAAGGTGTTAAGTGATCCTTAAGCTCCCTTTTCCTATCAACTGATTCTATTTTTACTTTTGCAACATAGGCCCCAATTCCTTCCAGAGAGCACACATACTTCTTGTGAAACTTCATGGAATTCAAAAGTAGTGGCTTGAAGAGTATAAAGTGTTTATTGTCTCATGACACAAAGCTAGCGTAAACACACTATCTACATAAACTTTAAGAGATGCTGGTACATCATGAACTAGTCTATTACAGTATAGTTCTCTGGTCTGAGACATAAACCCTGTAAAGATTCAAGTATACAGACAGATCCACTAGCACTTTACCGTGTTAGCTCATCATGCTGTACTATCACCATATAGCATGTAACCTTCAGCTTCACCGCTGATACCTCACACTTAACTAATGCTGATGAATGCAGCCTCTGCTTTATACCCACCATTGCACTTACACACATTCCTTAGAGAACGGGAGGGTGGATGAGTAATACTTTAGGCCTTTTGGCCTTAAAGGTAAAGGGACCCCTGACCATTAGGTCCAGTCGTGTCCGACTCTGGGGTTGCGGCGCTCATCTCGCTTTATTGGCTGAGGGAGCCGGCGTACAGCTTCCGGGTCATGTGGCCAGCATGACTAAGCCGCTTCTGGCGAACCAGAGCAGCGCACGGAAACGCCATTTACCTTCCCGCCGGAGCGGTACCTATTTATCTGCTTGCACTTTTGACGTGCTTTCGAACTGCTAGGTGGGCAGGAGCTGGGACTGAGCAACGGGAGCTCACCCCATTGCGGGGATTCGAACCGCCGACCTTCTGATCAGCAAGGCTCAGTGGTTTAGACCACAGCACCACCCGTGTCCCTTCTTTAGGCCTTAGGCTGCTTCTAATGCCCAGCTGCATCCCTATCTAAACAGAATCCAGATGTGGAGGTTGTGCAACTCAAGACATGGACCAAGAAGTTAGTGCAATTTCACTCATTATTCTAAATTACACCAACAACTGGGATTTCCTTCTGCGTAAAGAAGCTGCATAGCAACTGAGCAGTAGTATATCATCCCACTATCTCGTTGAGCACATTATGTAGGAGGCATGAACCAAAACCAAGCGAAATTCCTGACAGTTCCCATAAAGTTTCTCTAATATGCCAGACCATGATAATTAAATGGCTATAGCTGTCTTGTGCTGTAATTTATGTGATAAAGAATCCAACTGGCCTGTGATTGAAATGTGCTTTCTTGAAAGCAATAATGAGGCAGACAGGTAGGCTATATTTCTAACAGTAGCTTTTGAATTTTATTTCTAGGCTCAGCGACCAGGTCAGATTGCTAAACATTCCTTGTCCGAAACACCAGAAGTTGTAGATGACTTTCTTTGCAATTTCCTGATTAGAATGGGGATGAACAGGACACTAGACTGCTTTCAGACTGAATGGTATGCCTTAAAAAGAAGTATTCCAACTACAAACCTGCAGAAATAAATATGTATGACATATTTAGTATCCTGATAGGCAAATAAAGAGGTAGTCATGTAAAATGAGGTTGAACTGGGTCACTTTTATTTAAACCTTAAATTATAATCAGCAGAGGGGAATGACTATGGGGCAGGAACTAACTTCACTGTATAAATATAGCCATTGGGCAACCTGCCGTTGCCTAAGGAATTAGGGCATGGCTTCCTAACCTGCCCAGATGCCCAGCCACACCCTGGAGGTGGGAAGGGAGGCCTTACCTTGGTCACAACCCTCCAGGACCGCAGAACCCTAGGTGGATGAGGGGGGTTGGTCTCAAAGAAGGCCCCTATCTCACCCTCTGAACCGCAGAGTCCGAAAAGTGAGCCTAAGGGGCATCACCAGGCTTAACCAAACTATTCCTTTTCCCGCACCTAAACTGCCCAAAGTGACGAAATCCAGAAGATTAAACAACACCGCAGTCCATCTAGCACTCTGTCAGTGCGAAGTAGGCAAAAAACAAACCTGCAATCACCTTAGGAATGCATCAATTGGTGCCAAGGATTTTCCTGCTCAGCCTCTCTTGTCCAACAGCCCGCAGATGAGCTCAGCCTTCTAGGAACTATCTAGGCTTTTGGGCTGAAAGTTTTTATGGCAAATTATAACTTTTGGAAACCTCAAGTATTAATTTTATCTTTATTTTTTTCATAATAGGACCTTTCCCCAATGTGAGTGCAAGTTTTAAGCCTGCACACACACTTCATTTACTGCTAAGTAAAACACAAACATTTTTAAAGTGCAAAGACCATAACATGATTTTTCAAATGTCAAGTCAATTTGCAGTGTTTCCGCCCTGCATCCTGAACTACCGGTAAGTGGTTAAGACCCGGAATGGTATACTCTGTTCTCAAATAAGTGCCTGGATGATCTAAATTCTAAAATCAATCTAATTATGTTAATTAAGCAGAAATAATAATAATAATAATAATAATAATAATAATAATAATAATAATAATAATAATAATAAATACCCTGCCCATCTGGCTGGGTTTCCCCAGCCACTCTGGGCGGCTTCCAACAGAACATTAAAATGCAATAATCTATTAAACATTAAAAGCTTCCCCAAACAGGGCTGCTTTCAGATGTCTTCTAAAAGTCTGATAGTTGTTTTTCTCTTTGACATCTGGTGGGAGGGCGTTCCACAGGGCGGGTGCCACTACCAAGAAGGCCCTCTGCCTGGTTCCCTGTAACTTGGCTTCTTGCAGCGAGAGAACCGCCAGAAGGCCCTCGGCACTGGACCTCAGTGTCCGGGCAGAACGATGGGGGTGGAGACGCTCCTTCAGGTATACTGGACCGAGGCCATTTAGGGCTTTAAAGGTCAGCACCAACACTTTATGGCAGCCCTGTTTAGGGAAGTTTTTAACCTGTGATATTTTAAATGTATTTTAATATCTGTTGGAGGCCGCCCAGAGTGGCTGGGGGGACCCAGCCAGATGGGTGGGGTACAAATAAATTATTATTATTATTATTATTATTATTATTATTATTATTATTATTGCTTCTTTGCTTATTTTTCATAAGTTACTCAGTTTTGGCTTGCCATTGGGTGGATGGGACAAAAGATAGAGCTTGACACCTAACCACTGAAAATGTTATTCAGCTCTCCCTGCTCCTAGCTTTTAAAGTCATATTTCCCCACACTTTGAAACCTATTTTTGTGGCCTATATCTTTGAGAATGACACATATATGCTAATCTGTGACTTACAATGCATGAGCTATTTGACAATGTCAATAAATTTTAATTAAAAACACTGGCTATAGTTCTACACAAGGTATTTTGACAGCGAACTGAATACCAGGTACTTAGGAACCGCCGTGCATAGTGGCGCAGCCAGCCCTTTGCTCATGGGTGTAGCCAGAATTTATTTTAGGGGGACAGGCTTTATGTTTGGTGGCAGGAGGGAGTTATCTGTGATACAATTGATCAATTAGTTAAGTATTTTTATATATTTACTTTATTTAGAGGGGCAGATGCCCCCCTGTATCCCCCTGGCTATTCCCATGCCTATGTACTTTTGAAAGCCACTAACCAGGGGTCAGCAAACTTTTTCAGCAGGGGGGCTGGTCCACTATCCCTCAGACCTTGTGGGGAGTCAAACTATATTTTGAAAAAAGAATATGAATGAATTCCTATGCCCCACAAATAACCCAAAGATGCATTTTAAATAAAAGCACACATTCTACTCATGTAAAAACACACTGATTCCCAGACCGTCTGCGGGCCGGATTGAGAAGGCGATTGGGCCGGATCCGGCCCCCGGGCCTTAGTTTGCCTACCCATGTCCTAAGCATAGGGCTGGCAAAACACATTTTTCTCCTCTGTCCCCAGTGCAGAAAAAGGTTTTATTTTAATTCAAACCTTTTCCTCTACAGAGGGGGAAAATACTCTGGTTTTCAAAAGTTCTCTTGTTTCTCTGTATTTCTATGAGACTGTTACCTTTTAATAATGTTTAGAATGTTGAACTAGAAACTGGGAGACTAGGGTTCAAATCCTCATTCAGTCAGGAAACTACCAGTAATTGGCTCACATTGGACTAGCAGTCATAGTCATTCAGCCCAATGTACTTCAGTGGGGTTTTGCCTTGAGCACTTCAGAGGAAAGGTGGGATATAAATGTACAGGTAGTGAGTTCATTAATAGACTACTTTGATTACAATCCGAGGGTACACACATAGACAGGTGATTTCTTGATTAGTGTTTATGGTATTAAAGCATCATGTTTAATGGTTTGTGAACTGATGCCCTAAACATGTATTTTATGAATGTTTTAAAATTGCATTTACATTGTTAATTAACATCATTAATAACTGAAAGTAAATTACATTATCACATTTTTCTTTGTACAAGTATCTTTCTCTTGCTAATATACAGCGGATCCATGCTGTGATCAAACTCTAATGGGATTCAAAATGAGAAAATAATTAATGCTGAGAAAGTTGATTCATTTGCACCTATAAGAGCTCAGCTCATTTATTAAATGACCTCTTAGATATGAAAGCCTGTTTAAGAATTAATCTTTAATTAAATTAGGCAAGGTAATTAATGTGTTTATCTCACAGCTTGAGAATTCTGAGTATTCTGAGTATCTAATCTTATATAAAAGTTTCATCTTTTAACTTTCAGTTTGTTTTAATAGAAGAATAAAACCAAAGTATGAACCAATTAGAATATTTTCTTTATAAAATGAGTGGTATATTGCACAAATTCAGTTTTTTTTGTCATTTATACAAATCTGTATTTTGCACTTTAAGACTACCGTGTTCCTCCTAAAATAAGACATAGCCATAAAATAAGCCATAGCAGGATTTCTATGCATTTGCGAAATATAAGCCGTTCCCCGAAAATAAGCCATACCCCGAAAATAAGCCATAGTGACGTGGCACCTCCCATTAAAACAGCCTGGGGAGGCGTGGCTATGCAGCGTACCGATGCGACACGGTTAAAATGAGACATCCCCTGAAAATAAGCCATACTGTGTTTTGTTGAGAGGGAAAAAATATAAGGCGGTGTCTTATTTTAGGAGAAACACGATATGCATGGAAATTTACCTACGGTATGTGTTGTAATGTTGAGCTTTACATTTCTGTGGATGGGGGTGGACCAAAGCAAAGCCTGCTCTACTCTGGTCTTCTCCCAAGCCCTGCCTACCTAGCCTGGCCTGGCTGGCCCAAATTCAAATAACTGGCTGGCAGGAAAGTCCACCAGCCAACTGCCGGCCACCCTGCCCAGCGTTGCTTACCCAGGATTTGGGCCTACTCCAACGCATAGCTGTCAACTTTCCCCTTTTTTACAGGGAAATTCCCTTATTCCGAATAGGATTCCTTGCAAGAAAAGGGAAAAGTTGACAGCTATGCTCCAACGGACCACAACCGCACCCACCCCCAGGAGTGGGTGGGCGGCCATTTCTGTGGATTGTCAAAATTCCTGTCACATCAGATCTGAAGAATGATGCCTTAGGGTTGATGAACTCTGCAAGAATAGCCCTGCTAAATCAGACCAAGTGCCTACCTAGTCTAGCAACCTCTTTCTCACAGTGATGAATCATGTGCCCATCAGACACCACAAGGGCAATAGCTCCCTTCTGCTGTTCTTACCTGACTCTTACTTAGTATAAGTACCATATTTTTCTGGATATAATTCCCCCCCCCCGATTTTCCTGTATTTCCCCCCATGTATAAGACGACCCCTATTTTTCAACCCAAAATTAAGACAACAAAACCCTAAAAATAGATTGGCATTGTTGAGCTTTTTTTGGGCAAGCGCCCTCTAAGTTTCCATCATGAGGTGCAGTGGCTGGGGCACTTGGTGGCAGAGGCTGCTGCTGCAAGGGAGCCAAGGGGCAGGAGGCTCCCGAGGAGGTCACCAAGGCAGAGCCCAGGGAAGGCAGTGCCCATGCTGCCACCAGATTTGCAAGATTACGCTATGTGTTATGTGTAGAAATGTTGTATTTATGAGAAGGGCTGGAACAGAAGGGTTAGAAGTGGGAAAGTGTTTGAAGAGGGAGGAGTGCATTCGAGAGTCTATAGGTACATACTGAGGGATGTGCTAAATGAAGGAATCTTCCTTTTTTATTGTTACATGAATATTCTGCTTTTTCTCCAAGATTGTGTTCCTCTTCCCTGTTTTATTCCCCACACTTCCTTAATTTTTTTCCAGCTGCCACTTTGTGCTTTTCTCTCCCATCCCATAATAGTCCTGGTTCTTCTGTTCCTTTACCCACTCTCCTGATCCTCAGTCCTTGCATTCAGTTTCAGGAAAGGTTGGACTCATCAAATCATCACAAGTGTTCTGCAGCTTCAGCTTGAAACCCAGGGCAAAGGGCAGACTACAATTACACCCCACCCGTTGCTGCCTGAGTCCCTTGTACATTACTGTATCTTTGGTGGAATCTTTGTATGGGCCTTCTGGGAAAGTCGGAGGTTTTACGAGGCTCAAGCCCTCTTCAGTTATTCTACTAATGTGTAAAACCAGCACAAGAATGGTGGCTAAGCATGAGTTGGAGAGGAACTTCTAAACTTTGCCACACAGTTTTGAACCCATCTAAATTGCACAAGACCCTCAAATATTCATCCTCCAACTCATGATGTGTGATAAGAATGGAGACAGGAGCTAGTTCAGCATGCTCTTCCTCACTTTCCCTGCTTGCATATTGATTTTTAAGTGAGTGGAAAGCCTGGAAAGGGCTTCTGTTTGCCATGCAGTATTATTGCTTCTCCAGAAATTGTGCACCAAGTAAGAATACTCAAGTCACCAGCTTCTCTGCACATACTCTGCTGGAGATGTGTTGCTTTGAGTGCCAGCTTTTTCATAATCATCATAATTATTTCACATTTTGCTTTCCAGATCCCATAGCGCTTCACATGTATTTCTAGTTGTTGTCTTGGTGACAACCTTGTATGGTAAAATCAGTATTACCCCCCATGCTGCAGATGGGGAGGACTGAGGCTGAGCGTGGCTTGCAGAAGACCACCTCATAAGATCTTTGTATAAGTTAGTTTCAAACTGGAAACTTCCTGATTCATAGCTCTTAGTCACTTTGTACACCAGCACAGCTTCGTTTCACTTAGATGAAATCGTATGGCCAGAACTACACCACCTTCCCTAAAGAAACTTAAAGGTAAAGGTAAAGGGACCCCTGACCATGAGGTCCAATTGTGTCAAACTCTGGGGTTGCGGTGCTCATCTCGCTTTACTGGCCAAGGCAGCCAGCATACAGCTTGCGGGTCATGTGGCCAGCATGACTGAACCACTTCTGGCGAACCACAGCAGCACACGGAAACGCCATTTACCTTCCCGCCGGAGCGGTACCTATTTATCTACTTGCACTTTGACATGCTTTCGAACTCCTAGGTTGGCAGGAGCTGGGACTGAGCAAACTTAACAGGCCTTAAAATCCTGCTTCAACCAGGAAGTGAACACACTTATTTTCAAATGATTGCAGCTTTTAGACTTGCTGCTGTGTTTGTTTTAACGTATTGCTTTAATATTTTCTTTCCATTTAATGCAGCTTTTATGCCTTTCTTATACATTGATTTGGATACAATCAGTAGAGATGTGCCTGCCTTCATGATGAGATTCCAAGAAGGTCAAAAGCAGTGCAAATTGTCCACTACCTGCTTTAAGGCAAAATTAGAGTGGTTCTGGCTTCATTTAAAAGATGAATGAATTCTGGCTCAGTCCCTGTGTTCTTTTAATACAATGCCTGGCTCTGTTATTACTTCCAGAATTGTAGTCTACTTGTAACTGCTTACACAAGCCTAGAAGAAGAGCAAATAAAAATTTGCACAAAATAGTTAGCATGCAACCCCCGCCCCCAAATAATATGCTTATAAGTTTTTAAGTACATTTTAACTATGTATTTGTTCTGTTCTGACTTTTGAAGGGTGCTGCAGTTTCAGAATCTAATTAATTTTTATCTCCTGTCATTGAAGCTTTTGATACTTTGATCTGGAGGTCAGGCACAGCATGTATAAGAGCAAGTTACTGTTTTGTTCTGAAAGCTGAATAATAGAATCATAGAGTTGGAAGCAATCCCAAGGGTCTAGTCCAATCCCCCACAATGCAGGAATCCCAACCAAAGCATGTATGACTGATGGCCACTCCTTAAAAACCTCCAATGGAGAGCCTACATACAACCTCCTGAGGGAGTCCGTTCCACTGTTGAACAGCTCTTACTGTCAGAATACAGGTAGGTAGCCGTGTTGGTCTGCCATAATCAAAACAAAATAAAAAATAAATCCTTCAGTAGCACCTTAGAGACCAACTAAGTTTATTCATGGTATGAGCTTTTGTGTGCATGCGTGTGCATGCACACAAAAGCTCATACCAAGAACAAACTTAGTTGGTCTCTAAGGTGCTACTGGAAGGATTTTTTTATTTTGTTTTTACTGCCAGAATGTTCTTCCTTAGGTTTAGTTGGAATCTCCTTTCTTGTAACTTGAAGCCATTGCTTTGAGTCCTACCCTCAAGAACATCAGAAAACAACCTTGTTCACTCTTCCATGTGACAACCCTTACTATATTTGAAGATGTACACCACATCTCTCAGTCTCCTCCTTTCCAGGCTAAACATACCCAGCTTCTTCAACTGTTCCTCATCAGGCTTGGTTTCCAGACCCTTGATCATCTTGGTTACCCTCCTCTGCACATTCAATATCTTTCTTAAATTGTGGCGCCCAGAACTGGACATAGCATTCCAGATGTGGTCTGACCAAGGCAGAATAGAGTGGCACTATGACTTCCCTTGATCTGGGCACTATATTTTATAGAGTTTTGTTTGTTTTTTGCTGCTGCATCGCACTGTTGACTCATGTTAAGCTTATGATCCACCAAGACTCCTAGATCCTTTTCACATGTACTACTGGCAAACCAGTATATTTGTGCACCTGGTTCTTCCTGCCTAAGTGCAGCAACGTGCATCTGTCCCTATTGAAATTCATTTTGTTAGTTTGGGCTCAGTTCTCCAATCTGTGAAGGTCATTTTGAATCCCAATTCTGTTTCCTGCTGTATTAGTAACCCTCCTAGTTGATGTCATCTGCAAATTCGATGAACATACCCTCAATTCCTCCATCCAAGTCATTTATAAAGACACCACTTGCCCCCTTTTTCCTGGATGACGAGGAACCATTAATGAGGGTTTTTTTTTAGTTCAGTCATTCAACCAGCTACAACAGCATTCTTGAGGGCCTATCAGCCAATTCAGGAAGGGAGACTATTGGGCAGTGGGATGATTGGAACACCAGCAGAATTTGTGATCTGTCTCTGGTCCAAACAGGTGGTACAAACTCAAACCCAGTACCCTAGTGAACTGATCTCCTGGTGAGGGAAAATAGCATCTTTGCTTCCCTTACCCTCTCACCTATTTTTGATTCTGAACTAGATAACATAGACAGAGAAAGCTGGGTCAGATTATAGAGTTGGAAGGGACCCTGAGGTCCAACCCCCTGCAATGCAGGAATATGCAGCTGGCCCATATGGGGATTGAACCTGCAACCTTGGTGTTATCAGCACCACACTCTAACCAACTAAGCTATCCAGACCCACAAAGATCAATTCCACCCAGCTCATTTCCACAGGTCTTGGTGACACATGCCAGGTCAGCCTACTCACCCTAGCTTAAATCATGGGTGATAGTTTTCATGGATGACCTGGAATTAAACAGCAGCTCTACTTTGCTACAGGGCAGGTTGACAAGGCAGCCCCAAACCTGTTGGTTGGTAGGAGGGATAGTTCTTCATCTTGAGTAGAAGCCCTGTTCTGGACCAGCTGAAGTTTCTGTATCATGTTTAAAGGCAACTTCATGTACAACACATTGGAATAACTAGAAGGGAAGTTACTAGACTATGGTGAACTGTGACCAAGCTATTTCCATTTAGGTATGGTCAGTAGAAGCTGATAAAAAAGGAACAACTTTGAGCCACTGAGGCATTGAGACTCTAATGACAGCGTTGGTTCAATGAACACCCCCAAACTGTGACATGTTTTAATTTTAATGCATTTCTTGCTAAGTGTTCCCTTCCCCCTTGAATTCTCTAAAGCAATGACAACAATATTGTAATAGCTTT
The DNA here is from genome assembly GCF_009819535.1 of Lacerta agilis. Taxonomy (NCBI): domain Eukaryota; kingdom Metazoa; phylum Chordata; class Lepidosauria; order Squamata; family Lacertidae; genus Lacerta; species Lacerta agilis. Next base: position 129,274,687 of record NC_046312.1, read on the forward strand.
CTAGAAAGAGGAAGTATATTGTATTTTAACCTATGGGTCTCCTGCTGTGTTTAACATTCCCATCAAGTAGTAAACACTATTTTGATCAGTCCACAACTGGGCACTCCACTCATGGATCTTCCTAATCCTTGGGGCCAGGAAGAAAGGGAGAAAAAGAAACACTTTTCATTTTAATTTCAGGTATGAGCTAATGCAGAGAGGTATACTTGAACCTAAAGACATTGGATATGTTCCAGATGCATACACCTGCAATCAACATTTGGAAAGGGAAAACAAGTATCTCAAGAAGGAAATGGAGAGCTATAAAATAGCAGCCAAGTATGTTATTGCTATTGTTAATGGGTCTTCTGCTGTTCACCTGGGGAAAGATCCTGCCAAATTAACCACAATTTCTATTGATTTCAAAAGGAAAGTTAAGCATGTGTTCAACAAGAGTTGAATGTATTTATTTACAGAACGTACAGCTTTAATTGTGAAGAGTATTGAAGTAAAAGTGATTTAAGAGTGCTTATGTCTGACTAGACTGTGCCCAACATGAACATGTTATAATAAGCTGCCAAGTAAACAGATTTATGGAATTCTAAGAACCTTGTTAGGGGCTAGCTGACAGGAGAGAGCTGGGAAAGGCACCACAGTGTACCAAGCCATTACACAAAACTGCAGACCCATCACAATTCATGAGTCTAAACTTGAAGGGATCAAGTGGGTTCATGGGGAGAAATGCTAGTATTTAGGTTGGGGCAACGCAGGGTGTGTGTGTGTGTATTTGTGGCTGGTAATCAGAAACACAGTCAATTCATAAAGCAAAGCTTTTGTTCAGCCTTCTGAAGGTGTCTAGGCTTTCCAATTCAAATGGTTCTCTGCTAATTGTATAATTAAGTAAAAAAATTTAAAAAATGGACGGAAAATGGCTTGGTACCATGCCTTTTAAAAAGTTGTATTTTCTACACTTCCTTGCTCTACAAAGACATATAGTATATCAACTTTTTAAAAAACCCAGAACAGGAACCATGGAAAGAGAAGCAGTAGTTTAATTGCGCTGGGATTGTTATATATGAATAGTTCTAAATAATAACATTGTAGTGCTGAAGTCAATATAGGTGTAAACCATTGTGTTTAGAGAAGATGGCAATGCAGACTGACCAAAGATACATGCCATGTTACTTAAGCAGTTTATGTTTATATGTAACTATAATGTTGTCAATTTCCTGAGCCTAAAAGATATAGTGGGGTACAGATAAAAAACATAACTTTTTTACAGAAGAAATTATTGCATGCTGCAGCCATTTTAATGAATACATGTATTTTTGCTAAATTTTACATTACACAATTTTTGAAAGGCCATATTGGATCTATGAGTTGGCTATACAGGAACAGGAACCTTTATAGCATTATTGATTTGTTTTTGAGAATGCATGCAGTACAGAAAAAATAATCACAAAACACTAAACAATTTACATGTTTTATGTGAGAGAGGGGGATCTACCATGTTGGCGAGAGGCAGCAGTAAGCATTTGTCCTTAAAATCTTTGCTTCATCTGTCTTTATGTTCCTTCCTGACAGAAAATGAAATGCATAGTTATGGTATTTAAAGGGGGAAAGTCCTAGGCAGTAGTAGTTTTGTGAGCTTGATATTAAAGGTGCTAATATTTCTTTGGAAACACGCTTCCTTCTAGACGTTACTATCAGATGTGTTGACCAGTTGTCCCTCAGCAAGGTTAACAAGTATACTGTCAATCAAAATATTATCTAGCAGCTACAAGTCTAGAGTAGGTACTTGAAATAGTTTCAGTATGAGGGACAGTAACAGGAAATGGCTGCATTACAGTATATCAGATAAGAGTGTTCAGTGTCAGCATGTATTCCAGAAACTGAACCCAGTGCAAAGGGAAATAGGAAAGAGAAGGGGCACAAATGCGGAAGCTGATTTCACCATGATTTCAATGTGTGCTTAAGCATGCTTAAGCAAGTTTACTCAGCAGTATTCCCTGCTGAATTGAATGCATGCTGTTAAAGGTAGTAAGTTAGCAGTGTTGTGTATGGGAAGGGTGTAATAAGAGAACCATCTAAATGAGCTGAAGTGCAAAATGTCAGAAAGTGAATATCCAAAAGTAGTGTACACCTGTAGACTCATAGAATTGTAGAGAGGGAAGGGACCCTGAGGGTTGTCTAGTACAACCCCCTGCAATTGCAGGAATCTCAAACGCTATCCTTCATCCAATTTGATACCATACTAGACCCTGTTTAGCATTGCAAATGTGCTAGCAGTTTTGTTCTTTTTCATGATAGCTTCAAATCTGAGAAAGTTCCAGATTGATCATGCAAATTTTTTAAAAACACTCAAACCTAAATAAAATTATTCTAAATACTTTGTTATTGCTCAGATTAATTAAGATACAATTTATTAACTGCCAATAAAAAACTATGAATAAAAACAGATCTAGGTGTTAGTGGCATAACTAATAAAAGCAGATCTAGGTGGTAACTGTCATTTTGGACCTACCACTTATTCTTGCCTGAAGTTGAACATTTCTTGACTTGAGAGACTCTTGGAGCTGTGAGGCACAAAATAAAGTGGGATTTAAATTTTCTTGACCATTCTGGTGCTTGTCCCAGCATTATGGCACCCTCCTATCCTCTCTGTCAGAATCTCATCACCAGTCAATGCCCCCCCTGCTTTTTTGTCTTATACTCCTTCATCCAGGAAGCAGTCATTTTATTCTTTTTCTTTCATGCAGCAAAGCTAAGGAAGCACTGCTAAAACTGCAGAAAGAACGTGACTTCCATCGAATGCATCATAAACGAGTGGTGCAGGAAAAAAACAGGCTCATTAATGACATTAAAAGGTAAATGATCATGAACAGGGTTCTAAACCCACTTGGTTTTCAAGAGAAGAGCCAGCATTACCTAAGAATGATTATTTATGGGCATCCCCCAATTTACATGTGTTCAGTTCACACGCAACCACGTATATGCACAGCCCTGGAAACCCGGAAGTAAGGGAAGAAACCTGAAGAGCCTCAGCAAAGCCCTGCTGGTGCCTCCAGCTCATGCATAAATGGGGATTCGCCTGAATAACGAAGAACTAAGAGGCTGAATCGATACAAAGGGAGTGAGCTTTTGTTAAATGTTCCTCTGTTTCTGGGGGTCCTGCTTCACTGGACTTTGGTTTCAGTGGCTCCAGGCGGTCAGTTTCAGGCTTGCTATTGAGGCTTGAGCCAGTGCCTCCATTTCTGGTGCTAGCTTCCTCAACCTGGCATCTGTGCCAGAATCCTTGCTGCTACTTGATGTCTGGGACATGACAATGGCACCCACAACAACTATCATCCCGCTTGTGAGCTTAAGGATGCACCCGTTATAATGAGTTGTCAGCCTTTTTGTACTAGTGGAGACATGACATAACGCAACATTAGAGTACGGTTAAAGATGTTTTTCCTCCCTACCGGTCTCAAATGACAGTAGCCTAGGCCAGTGTTTTTCAACCTTTTTTTGGGCAAAGGCACACTTGTTTCATGAAAAAAATCACGAGGCACACCATCATTAGAAAATGTTAAAAAAATTAACTCTGTGCCTATATTGACTATATATAAAGTAATTCTCTTGAATTTTTCAATTTTTCCCACGGCACACCAGGCAACATCTCGCGGCACACTAGTGTGCCGCGGAACATTGGTTGAAAAACACTGGCCTAGGCTACCATCCTGTACCTGTTAAGTGAGAGTTGTTGTTGGCATCCATCTGTCTTGAGAGACAATAAAGTACACTTCTTGGGGTAAAGTCAAACTGCTGCGTTAGCACCAAAGTGACCTCCATGAGGCGCAAGCCTGGGCAATGTGTATGGAGGTCCTGGGATGTCCAGATGTCACTCCAGCTCTGCCATTCTTGGACTGCGAGAGCCTGGCCATAGTACCTCATGCATTGGTTACTTCAAGATTTGATTACTGCAGTGTGCTCTATGTGGGGCTTCCCTCGTGTTTGATCTGGAAGCTGCAGTTAGTGCAGAATGCTGCAGCATAATTGTGGACAGGAGTGAGACCTGTGCTCAGATGTCTGCACTGGTTGTCAATCTGCTGAGTTCAAGGTGTTATTGTTAATATATAAAGCCCTTAACAACTCAGGACCAGTTTACCTATGAGATCACTTTATCCCACATGTGCCCACTCTGATGACCTTGATCTGCAGAATTGGCACTACTGCAGGTGCCACATAACACCTGCTCTTCTTTGTGAGAATTTGATCATTTAGTGTGGCAGCGCATGCACTTTGGAACTCCCTATTGATATCAGACAGGTGCCTTCACTGTACTCTTTTCAGCACCTGCTGAAGACATTCATATTTAGACAAAAAAAAATCTCTTAGGAACTGAGTGGAACAACAACAGGGGCTATGTTCATTTGAACAAACAGCCTAAGGGGCAGGCCTCCCATTAAAACAAAAGGTCATCATTGACAAACTCTAGAAGGTTTCAAACACTTTGCAGGCAAATCTGTTGATTGCACAGATTACACGCAGTTAGATCTAAGCAACCTGCCTGTATCAGAAATTGCCTCTCTATGTAGAAGTCAGAAAAAGAACGTTGTGACTTTCTGAACTTGTTAAATGATGTGTGCTAAACAGTTTCTTGTGAATTGCAGACCAAATAGACTCACCATCCATAATGAAAACTTGACTTTCTACTTAATTTGGTGGAACGTTCTAAATTTAGGTTCTGTTGTAATTAATACTAGAGAAATGCATTTTAGTTGATCTTTCTTAATTGTAATTTGCTTGGTTGTCAGTTTTCATATGTTCTTTTTGTTTGCACCAGGGATAGACATAACATTCATCTGCAAGAAAGAAGCAAAGTTTAATATGGACCAGCATATTTAATTCATTTAATGTACTTTGATGATTTGGAGAAGGAAATCTCCCACCTCCATCAACATTTGGACTAGTTCGTTTGTTTTTCTATAAGATGTTATTAAAGCTTTTTCATAATACAATAAGATAAAAGAAACTAAATAAAAACAAAAACATAAAGGAAAGAGAAAAGAAAATGCTGAGTCGTCTCTCAAAGGCAGCTCTTAGTCCCTTGTCACCCACAGAAAGTGGTGTACCCTCCCAGGTCTTACCTGGGAGCTTTCCTTTTTTCTCCCAGTCTTCACTTCTTTGCCTCTCACTCAGGGTCCTTCCACCAACCATCCCTGAACCTCAAAAATGTCCCAGAGCAGAGGATAACAAAGAAGAAAAAACAAAAGAATAGACAAGAAGGGAAGAAAAAGAAATATATAAAAATAAAAATGACTTCTGATTTTCTGTTTGTCAGTTACATAAAACAAATTATTCAAAACATTCACTCTAGGACAGGCATGGCCAAATTTGGCTCTCCAGATGTTTTGGGACTACAATTCCCATCATCCCTGGCCACTGGTCCTGTTAGCTAGGGATGGTGGGAGTTGTAGTCCCAAAACATCTGGGGGACCAAGTTTGGCCATGCCTGCTCTAGGATGACATCCAACTATTCTACTTTGTGTTAAGCAATATTTTTCCAATCTTCAGGCCTGAACATTTGGGTTAGTTTGAAAGTACTTGGATTGTATAATTCTTACGGGTAACCAAGATACGTCTTTCTTCTGTCACTGAGAATTAAATGCCACAGAATATTTCTTGTCTTGTGACCTTGGTATAATTTTTTCTTTATTTGTTTGTAGACTGAAGACACATTATGCATCATATGAGCCACTGTTAAAGCAGTTGAATGAAAAATATGAGATTCTACTGCGAGAGAAGATGCTTACAAGCTTAGAAAGAGACAGAGTGGTTGGGCAGGTAAAAACCTGTAGAATGTTTAACCTAGAGATTCAGAAACCACTGATCTCTTTACAGTCTTTGAGAACTAATGTCGAGTCATGGTTAGAGTGTTGGACTAGGATGTGGGAGACAAGGAGTCAGATCTCCACTCAACCATGAAACTCACTGGGTGACCTTGGGCCAGTCACTTACTCTAAGCTTAACCCACCTGACAGGGTTTCTTGCGGATGAATAAGGAAGGGAAATAAAGAAAGATCATAATCATACATACTGGTTTAAGTTTACATTTCTATCCTCAAAACACAAGGTAAAAAAAGGTAAAGGACCCTGGATGGTTAAGTCCAGTCAAAGGCGACTATGGGGTGCGGCACTCATCTCGCTTCAGGCTGAGGGAGCCGGCGTTTGTCCACAGACAGCTTTCTGGGTCATGTGGCCAGCATGACTAAACCACTTCTGGCACAATGGAATACCGTGATGGAAGCCAGAGTGCACAGAAATGCTGTTTACATTCCTGTCACAGCAGTACCTACTTATCCACTTGCATTGGTATTCAAACTGCTTGGTTGGCAGAAGCTGGGACAGAGCAATGGGAGCTCACCCCGTTGCACAGATTCGAACCACCAACCTTCCAATCGGCAAGCCCAAGAGGTTCAGTGGTTTAGACCACAGAGCCACCTGCGTCCCTACCACATATAAAACCCAAGAATATGTAACGCACAAAGAACGTGGGGCATTAGCAATTTTGAGTTTTTCTTGGATGTCAGCTTTACAGAGCTCTTCTTAGTTTAAAATCAATGGGCCACATCACTGAATATAAAATGGAGAGATTACCTGAGGTGTGGGAGGGATAATTCTGTATTCTGAAGAAAGCTGTGGCTTGCTGCTTGCAAGTGCCATCTGCTGGATTTGGGGATTGGCAAGCAGCCACTTTTTAAAGTGAAGGGAGCCTCCCTGCCCAGCAAAATTCACTTCAGAGGTGAAATTGGTAGCTTGTCATTTCTTTGCTGGGTTAATAAATCAATCTCTTCACACACACACACACACAACGCCAGGCCCCAGCAGCATACAAATTCACAAGGATTTTTTCCTTATATACCTATACCTATGAATAAAATGAATTAAAGTATGTCCTGTTGGCTGCTGCTGTTGAATCAACAGTTGCTGGCCAGAATTGCATGTCTCTGAGTTCTTTCTGCCTGCTAGCAGAATTGGATCCATGCGCTGGACTGTGTTAGACTGTATGCCAATGAAAGAGCTCTAAGAGTGCTGCTGTGCTTGGCCTGTTTCCTTTCCAAAGACTCTCAGCAAGCCGATATCTGGCTTTTCAGTTGAGACCCTGAAACATGTTTTAATGAGGTTATTTTTTATTTTCAGATTTGGATGATGCAAGGTTATGTGTAGGGCAAGTGGTGCTTCTGTCACTTCCACCTACTTATACAGTGGGTAAAAGGATAATATAACCCACTGCATAATGGTTTCACTCTTTCACATTGGTGAATCCTGATATTATTGTCAGCCATGCAGAATCTCCCAAGTGTCATTGCTATGCCGCCTCCATTCATTTCAGTGAGGTTTATGCCTCAAACAAGCCTTGAGAAAATGAATAATGTGTACTGCTGCTAAATTCATAACAATGTTCTGCATCTAATGTCAAGGTTTTCCCAATTTTGACATAATTAAATAGATGGATAACATTATTTCAAGAAAAGGAGCAGAATTCATCATTCCCTTTATTAGCATCACTAAAACGATTGAGGCACTTGGTAGATTTTGCAAGAGTTAAAGCCTCAGGTGTCTTCAGTATAAATATGCAAAAGAACTGTTGTTATATATTTCATAGAAGTGTACGTGACCTCACTTCCAGGCACAGTGTGAAGCATGTATGTTTGATGCATACATTCCCAATGTGGGACAGATCTGATACATTCATTTCCCTCCTTGTCATGCACAGCTCCTGTGCAGTTTTGGACAGAGCATGGCAAAAGTAGAGGGCCAAGAAGGCAAAGGCAAGCTATATGCAATAAGGGCAGATCTCCTGGGTGCTCAGACTGTTGAGCAAGACAGCCCTGGAAGCATTCACAGGATCACTCTGCCTTATCGATACAAATAAAGCATATTTGACCCCCCCCCCAAAATCCTGAGAACTGTAATTAGCCCCACACAGAGCTACAATTTCCAGCATCAAAAAGAGACTACAGTTCCTAGGATTCTTGGTTGGGGTATGCGCTTTAAATGTGCTTTAAATGTATGGGTTGTTTTTGGGTAGCCTGGCCACAATTTTGCATCAACCATAATTCTCCAGACGTCATAGAATCATAAAATGATGGAGTTGGAAGAGACCCCCCCCCCAAGGGTTGTGTGTTCCAACCCTTTGAAATGCAGGAATCTCAACTAAAGAATCCAAGACAGATGGCCACCCAATCTCTGCTTAAAAAGCTCCAAGGAAGGAGAGTCCACAACCTTCCGAGGGAGTGTGTTCCACTATCAATCAGCTCTTACTGTCAGAAAGTTCTTCCTGATGTCTAGTTGGAATCTCCTTTCTTGTAACTTGAAGCCATTTATTCAAGTCCTACCCTCCAGAGCAGGAACAAGTTTGCTGCATCTTCCATGTGACAACCCTTAAGATATTTGAACTTAATCATGTTCCAGGGCACCATGAAGGGTAGATGGTAGAAAGTATTTTGAAAAACACTGCAAAGTGACATTTTTGTGAGAAAAAGAGAATTCTTAATATTTTTGAAGAATAAATGGCTTTCAATAATTTTTGGCTCAGCTGTAGTTGATATAGCTGGCTTCCTTTGCATTTCCCATCTTTGGCCAGAGTGTGGTGGTAATTTGCAAACTGAATTCCTGCTGGATAATTCAGGCCACCTGTAAGCTTGAGTGCTGATTCCCCTTTGCCAGAGAGTTACTGACGAACTATGTGAAGTGATCTTGAGAAGGTGGAAAGATTTTTTGCTTCACTTTAATCACCCTGACTGAGTGCATGAAAAGCATTGTTTAAAAGTATGTTGAAGGATAACTAATATATTGATTTCTATAGGCACTCAGATTCTTACCACATTGAGATATTTTAGACTGATTATTTTGTATGCATTCACACATATATCTGATTTTCTTAGTGGGAGAAAGTTCTCAATGCCTTTTCCCCTTCATTGTTCAGATTACAGGTTTACAAGCCACTTTACGAAGCTTAGAGTCTGGAAGCTACATTCAAATTCCTGTCACTAAAGGTAAACGTTTTCCTATATAGTGAAATCCCAAAGTTGAACAGAAAAAAATGCTTTTCAAAGATTGTGCAAATGGTTAGGCATTCAAAATTCTCCTGCATGTTAAACCCTAAAATGATTTAATGAATGTTAAGCTTTGAGATACAGCGATTCACATGGACGAGGCAAATGGGTGTGAGCCCTGAAGGGCTACGGTGGGGAAACGTCGTTAAATCTGCAAAATGATTGAAATGTTTTCCCAGCTACTGTGGGAGTTGAGATGTCACTGAGTGGATTTTTAATACTGCATCAGTTCTCTTTCCTGATTGCCCGGGAGCAGAGGTTGCCCTGGAGATGAGATAGTCCATCATATCATTAAATAAATTCTGCAGACTCCATAGAAACAGTCTTCCATGCTTAGAGAGATTCCCGCAGGAATCAACAGAGTTTTGTATCTGCTTTCCTTCCTGCAGGGTGTGTGCATGGTCAGTACAGTGCCTGTTACAGGCCAGACATTGATAGGGGAAGCATTTACAGGCATCTCATTCCCTTAATGGCTTAGTGTGTTAAGTGGGGGTGCTGAGGAATGGGAAGGGGGAGTGCAGTAGGGATCTGTTAGCTTCGTGAGGATTTCTGTGTTTACAGGCTGGATTGACTCTGAGCTTTTCTGTTTTAAAAAACATTTTGTTACTAAGTTTTGAAGTAAAAAAGGTAAAGGGTAAAGGGACCCCTGACTGTTAGGTCCAGTCGCAGACGACTCTGGGGTTGCGGCGGTCATCTCGCTTTACTGGCCGAGGGAGCCGGCGTACAGCTTCCAGGTCATGTGGTCAGCATGACTAAGCCGCTTCTGGAGAACCAGAGCAGCGCACGGAAACACCGTTTACCTTCCTGCCGGAGCGGTACCTATTTATCTATTTGCACTTTGACGTGCTTTCAAACTGTTAGGTGGGCAGGAGCAGGGACCAAGCAACGGGAGCTCACTCCGTCGCAGGGATTCAAACTGCCGACCTTCTGATCAGCAAGCCCTAGGCTCTGTGGTTTAGACCACAGCACCACCCTCGTCCCTAAGTTTTGAAGTACAGGATGCTAATGTTAAGCAACATTTTTGCATTTTTATATTAGTAGGGAGCAGCATTTATATGTTATTTGTATTAGAAAATTCACCAAAAGGCAAAGGGTGTTCATGTTTGGGTGGAGACTTGAAAATCAAAACAGGAAACTCAAATGCTGTTTGCAATATCGCGTAACTACTATTGTTTAACCGGAAAATAGGTTGGCAATAAGTCATAGCATATGTCAAGTTTTATAAATCTTGATCATGGACATTTCTTTTCCTTTGAGTAGCTTTATGAAATATATTTGCAGGTTTGGCAATGGAACATTGATATTTTTATTTTATGAGCCCTCCAGCCTATCTACTTTATTACTATCATTTTATTCACCTTCCAGAAGTCTAATAGAAATGACTTACTATAAAAATAAATAGCAACTGCAGTGAAATGTGATTAGGCTGCAGCCTTAAGCATATTCACAAGGAAGTCTCATTGAACTTAGTGTGACTTCCTTCCAGGGTAAATTGTTTAGTATCAGCCCATAATAGTTGCATGGCTAAACCCTTTTGCATATAATTTTATGTAATGAGGGGTGTGTGTGTGTGTGTAACAAAACATTGATTTAGAATCTAGTTGATTCAATCAATAGGTATACTTCCGGACAGTGAGAGCTGTTCGGCAGTGGAATTTGCTGCCAAGGAGTGGGGTGGAGTCCCCTTCTATGGAGGTCTTTAAGCAGAGACTTGACAGCCATCTGCCAGGAATGCTTTGATGGTGTTTCCTGCTTGGCAGGGGGTTGGACTGGATGGCCCTTGTGGTCTCTTCCAACTCTATGATTCTATACAGTTTATTTTAGAGGCAGAGGTCTCACTGGGGTGTACCATTTCAGATTGTAGGTTGGAGTTTACATGCTTGAACTCCATACACACAACATCCCCTCCACACAGAAAATCTATCGCTCCACTAAGGAGAAGCATGGTAGCCAAGTGTTCTCCTTGACATTTTAGAGTGCCTCTCCCCATAAACGCTGTTGGATTTCATATTTTGATAGCAGGTCCATTGTAGGTAGAAGGTATGGTCCCAGGAATACCTCAGTGAAGATGTTCACTCAGAGTGCAGCAGCTGTAAGAAAGGTGTGTTAAGGATCATTAGGAAAGGGGCTGAAAATAAAACTACTAATACTATTATAAAAATCTGAATTGCAGTTGTATTTGGAATATTGTATACAGTTCCGGTTGCTGCACCTTAAAAAGCACGTTGAAATAAAGCTGGAAAAGATAAGAAAACAGCAACCAAAAGGATCAAGGGGCTGAAAAACTCCTATGAGGAAAGGTTGCATCATGGAGGTCCTTTAGAAAAAGTGGCTAGAGAGTTTCCCTTCCTCCTCACTTAATACTAGAACCCAGGGCCACACAGTGAAACCAAATGTTGGAAGATCAGGACAGACAAAAGACAGCTAGAGGCTTCAGTGTCTTCAGTGATTAGTAGCACCTTTAGTTTTGCCAGCTTCTCCCCCTTTGCCAGCTATGATTATTTTTGGACAGGGATAGCCATGACATGGTGACTACAACCCAGTGGTTGTAGGCTTGGGACTCACCACAGCCCTGCTAAAGCATTAGCCCTGCTTGCCTTACTCAGTCCACCTGGACCTGCGCTAACATCCGCCCACACCCCTTCAAGACACAGACAGCAGGGCTGTGGTGAGTCCCAACCCTACAGCCACTGGGCTTGCTGTGGCTTTGCTTGGGACTCGTGGTGGAGGTGCCAAATGTTGCCCCCTTGAAGATGGCACCTTGGCAGTGCCCTGGTACAATGTGCCAGTAAGCCCAATAGGAAAGGCTGCTGGGTGCAGCCCTGGCTGGGCAGAGCCGCAGCTGGGCGGAGCCTTGCCTCCACATGGGGGGGGGGACACAAAAAACTTTTTGCACCTGGGTACCTACTTACCTTGCTACGCCACTGTATGCAATGCAAAATGACTGAATGACTGAATAGGAAGAGGCACCTGTTTTAATTCTGCTGCATATACATACCTTCCATCCCACCTGAAAGGCACTCAAAACAGGAAGTCTGCAAATGCTACAGTTACTGTGTAACTGTAATGATTTTGTAGAACTTGGACAAGTGTTTGATCAGAAGATGCTATTTAAACCTCTGGGCTTTCCTAGTTCTGTAGCAGTTTGCAAGTATGTACATTTCACAAACTAACACAATCCCACGAGCAATGTAACTGCCAGACAACCACAGCTACTGAGTAAGAGAAGAGCTTCCAAACAAATAAAACATTTCTGCAGTGTGTAATGCTTAGGGAAATACTCTGAGACATGATACTTGTAACAGTTGTTTAAAAGCTTTTAAAGTATTTATAAGCCTAGCATCTTGTGTAAGAAACATTTCTTTTCACATGCGCCTCTTCAAATAGTTGGTCATACGCTTCAGTTACTTTTATTTCAAGGGTTTTTGCTCAAAGAGAAGTTATTCTGGGGCAGGCCCCATGAATGGGAACTGTGCAGAGAACATAGCTGTTTATTTCAGTGGGGCTTACTTCCTAGTCGATGGTGCCCTTTGAATGCAGGCTTCATAGTAAAAATGAGAGAATAATTTCACATGCAGAAATGATTTTTTTTCAGTTTATTTGTTTTAGATGCACATTTTCTTTTAGTGTTGGATTTTGTGTACTTTTCAAGAATGACAATTCAAATGACTTCAGTTTACCCATATGGCCATCACAGTCCATTTTACAGAACACTGAAGCACGCAATGCAAAAGGGTATATGTTATCTGGAAAACATACATAGGCTGGTTGGTCTAAATCTTTATAAACAGATTTAATTTAACAAACAGTTTTTCCCACTGGTCCTTGCAGTTTTTAAAGATTATATATATATATATTCATTGATACTTATCAAAAGATATCCAAAGGTTCATACACAATACAAAGTATCTTTTTATAATACACCAGAATAAAAAAAATATTTTTGAAATCTAATATAAAAAGGAACAGGAGCAAAAAGAAAGAAGATAAATAAATTTCCTGATTAACAGAAACATTAGAAATCTTAGCCAGCAAAGAATCAGGTAGGTTGTCCTACGGATATATATTAAAAGTCAGAAAAATAAATAATATTAAAAATAATCAAGAAATTAACGGTACAGCTGGATTTACAGCAACTTCCATCAGCCTCATGTGCAGGGCTTTTTCCAGCCGGAACTCACTGGAACTCAGTTCTGGCACCTCTCAAGTGGGCGCCATTGCCATCAGTATGGAACAAGGGAGACGTTCATGGTGAGTTTCGGCACCTCTTTTTCTAGAAAAATAGTACTGCTCATGTGTAATCATTATTCCAGCATTTGTAACCTTCATACTTAACAGTTCTGTTGAATTTCACACAAGGAAATTGACAGGAATTATGATGCTGACCTTAAGCATTAAGATGGTGTTAAAATGGCAAAAGCAGTTCAGTGGCAGAGTCTGACCACCAGAAAAGGGATCTTGGGGACTGTTGATGGAAAGCTCAATTAATATGTTGACCCAGCTGTTTAAAAGATGAATTCCATGTTAGGGAACATTAGCAAAGGGAAATTTGTGGTGCAGCTCCACTTGGAATGGTGTGTACAGTTCTGGTACCTACATCTCAAAAAGGATATTGTAAACCTGGGAAAACATCAAAGTGATAAAGTGGCTGGTACAACTCACCTGTGAGGGAACATTACATTGTTTGGGGCTTTTATACAGTATTAGAAAAAAATCAAGCATAAAACCTACATTTGAAAGCTGTTTCAAATGGGTTTGTAATATTATGTTACATTGTATTATCTATGTAGTACCAGTTCAAGTAATAAATAAAAGTATGCATGGTATGAAGATTTTGAAGTGTTTTGTATTGTAGCATTTTTCTTAGTAGCGTATTTATACTGTTGTGAACTGCCCATGGAATCAGTGATGAAGGGCAACACAGAAGGATCTGGTCCATATTTGTTGTTGTTGTTGTTGTTGTTATTTGTACCCCGCTCATCTGGCTAGGTCCCCCAAGCCACTCTGGGCGGCTTCCAACAAATATTAAAATACAATATTAAGATAGTTCCCTTTTGATATTGTAAATGTGAATGTTGCATCGTCTTTCATGTTAAAGGTAATGGCCCCAATGCAGATAGTCCATTTTGTGCTCTTTTTAGTCAGAGCTTTTTCTGTCATTCTCAAATTGCTATCCAGCATAGCATTTCTCAACTGGAGAGAATATAATGAGACACTCGTGACTTGTGGGTGTGGAGTTGTACATGCAGATATGCTTTCATACTTTGCATTTTAAAAGCTGTGCTAAATAAAAAAATCAACAAGATTCTAATTTTGTGACTGCAGTCCTCTTCTCCCAAACACTTGATTTTCAAACAATGTGGATTCTTTTGCTCTGTGGTTCTTCAGCAGGGGCGTCTTGGCCATAGAGGGTAGTGGCGCCACGTTCTGGAGGGTGCCAGGGAATAGGTGGAGGCTGGATGCAGCACCTCCCGACATCAGCTGGCCGCCCTCGCCCGCTTCCACCATGCTGCACCCTGGCTGGAGCCTCCTCCCTGCCAGAGGGGCCGCCCTCCAGCCCCACCGGCAGCGCCGCGCCACGCCCGGAGCCTCTGTCCCGCTGGAGAAGCCGCCCTCCAGCTGTTGCCCGTCTGGAGGGAAGGGTGGGGGTGGGGGGCGCCAGAGGATCCTTGCACCATGGCGTCAGATAAGCTTAAGACAGCCCTGTTCTTCAGGCTCTGCATAATGGTGCCCACATTGACTCTAGTAGTGCCATCTTCTGGGTGTGTACAGATCAGTTGCCTGAAATGTTCAAAAGAGTTTATTTAATATGGATGAGGGTCAATGAGCTACCTGTTCGATTTGAGATTCCAGTTTAGATTGCCAATCCTTGTTGGATTGGATTGAAATCACAAACAAGTTGGGCAAATTAATCAGGGATTAATTTGTTTTATAGTAGAACAAATTTAAGCATGCTTAATTTCTACAAAAAATGATTTTTTAAAAAATATATAAAAACCAAACTGCTTTTATTTTATAGCCAGCCGTAAGGGTGAAAGAGAAGATGGATTACAGGGACCTTCCCAGAAAGCTCTCAGAGAAGCCAAGGAACAAAAAGGATTTACTGGTGTTAATCCTTATGACTCAGCCAAAGATCCAACAAAACAGATGGGCAAGAGATATCCAAAGGTATGCAAATTCTCATTTTGCCTATTTTTGTAGAATTTGGCCTCATGTCCAGTGTTTTAATATTGTTGCAAGAAGTACAGTGGTACCTCGGGCTACAGACACTTCAGATTACGGACGCTTCAGGTTACAGACTCCGCTCAGTGGCGTAGGAAGCCGCTTGGGCACCCGGAGCGGCAAACATGACGTGCACCCAGGTGTGGGGCATCGCTACGCAGTGTGCATGCGCAGCATTGCAACGTATGATGCATGCGGCGTACGTAGCAACACTGCACATGCGCGCTACGTGCCGGGTTGCCCCCGCCGCCGCTCCAGCACCGTACAGACGGTGCCAGGATCCTCTGTTTGCGGCTGCATAGCCCTGTCCTGCGTGCGAGCCACACCCCTTCCTGCCACATATGAAGAGTTGTAGTACATTGGCTGGTGGGAGGGGGGTCTTAGTGGAACCTTTAGCCATGCTAGGGTCTTCTTCACTGTCTGAGGTTTCTGGGGAACAGAAGCCAGACTTGAGGGAAACAGAACTGCTTCAGTTTTACCTTAGCATTTTGTATTCTAAGTCAGTGTTTTTCAACCACTGTTCCGCGGCACACTAGTGTGCCGCGAGATGTTGCCTGGTGTGCCGTGGGAAAAATTGTGTTTATTTGATTCCTATTCAAGAGAATTACTTTGTATATAGTCAATATAGGCACAGAGTTGATTTTTTTAACATTTTCTAATGGTGGTGTGCCTCGTGATTTTTTTCATGAAACAAGTGTGCCCTTGCCCAAAAAAGGTTGAAAAACACTGTTCTAAGTGGCATAGACCTCAAAATCAGGAGAGCTCTCACATTAAGCATTTGTCTTGGTTGACAGATGAGCCATGCCCCTCTGAGCTCAGAATTCTTTAATCCTAAATGTATGTCCATTTATTCAATTTGCACTATAATGTCATCTCAGGATATTTCTGACTGCAAGATCTGTGATGTAATTTTTACTAAAGATGCCAGGCTGAACTTTGAATATATGAAGAATGATCTCCTCGGTTTGGTATTTTAAAATTAAATTGAACCATAAGAGGGTTGTTTATCTGCGGGAATTAACTTTCCTGTGAGACACATGTTTACTTAGCTCAGATTGCAGACCATGCTTGCAGAATACCTGACCACTACATTAAATAGGTCAACAAATTACTGTCTTTGTGTGAGTTGATCTAGCCAGATAGAAGGCACTGTGCACTGTGTTCTTTCTTGTCCTTGTTACCCAGAATTTGGGAAAGGTTAAAGAACAAAAGAGGGAAATTATTAATAGCTACTAGGACTACAATCATATGTTCAGTTGCTTGAGAATAAGCCCTACTGAACTCTATACAAATAGCAATATATGTTTGTTAAGCACTTAAATAGAACTAGCTATCAATTTTAAGGTGTAATTCCATATACCTAGACATACCCCTGCCCATAGGCGCCATTTAGGGTGTGCCCGGGGGCCCAAGGGCCCCCTCCCTCAAAATCTGCAGTGGCTGTGCGTGCACACCACACAACATGCTCACATTAATTCTGCAGCACGTTGCGCAGAATGCTGACATTACACACGTTGCACAGCGCTGCCCCCCTCAATCTCGTTTGTCCCTGCCTAGGATCAGCTCTAGCACTTTCAACTGTCTGAACATCTCCTGCTCCTTGAAACAATTTCACCCTTTCTTTCTTGCTTTGGCATCTTTGGAACACCTCCTAGTTCAGCCTTTCCCAACCTAGTGTTCTCCAGATGTTTGGAGTATGGCCATTGGCCATACTTTCTGGGGCTGGTGGGAGTTGAAGTCTAAAACATCTGTTGAATATCAGGTTGGGGAAAACTGCCCTAGTCCCAGCACCCTGTGACTAAGCCAAAGTATGTGTAACTGAAATAACAGCATTACTTCTCAATTACTACTGAATTACTTCTGCCTCCATTTCCATTTTCTTCCTCTATTGTTTCCAGTGTCTGTTTTTAATTTTTCGAGTCCCTTTGAGAAAGAATTTCTCATACCATTTTGGGGGAAGTGCCTTTTGCATTGCATAGCTGATGCTAAATAAATAAATAATCTGAAGGGTCATTACCTAGAACTAAGGCCCACTGAAATTGTGGCTTGCTGCTAGACCGTTCATAGTTAGCTAGTAAATTAGCCACAAATTTTGGGCCTCTATGTGATATTGTAGTTAACAATGATAATTGTTAATACTTATTTCCATTTTAATGCCTCTTTTTATAAGTTATTCATGAATGGTTTTCCACCACTGAAGTGTGATTCAAATACAAAGTAGGAACGCCAAAGCCTTAAGCCTAACTGAAAAGGGCCCAGGTGCTCATTTATGGCAGTATTTATTTTAGAAATTAATAATTCTATCCTGAATTATGGATTTTCCTCCTAAATCTTTTTCACAATATTTAAACAAAGCTCTGCATATGTAAATACATCCAAAAGAAATAAAATCAGCATTAGCATTTAGTTTTTTCCTGATGCTGAATCACACTAATATACCACAAGTAAATTGGACTTACATAATATTACTTTTTCTGATACCTAGTGTTATTTACATTGTATTTTTTAAACATTGTTTGACTTCTGGGAGTATAAAATTAAATCTTAATTGTTTTCATATTGTGCTGAAACTATATGAGCAAGAAGATGCCAAGTCTACATGCCAACTGGTTTGTGAATTAATAATTGGCAGGATTAGTTTGCTTCATAGTCAACCCTTGGAATGCATATTTGGTGTCTTAAAAATAATTTGTCACTTTCCTCAGTTGGTTTTCCTTCTGACAAGATTGTAGATACTTATTTCTTGTCTATTGATTCACAACAGGTTCTAGTTCTCCAGTGTGCTGTGTTCTGACCACAGTTTAACAACATACTGTACTTGTGCCTCTAGAGGTCTAAGAGGTGACCTAACAGATTTTAGGGGGATTAGCTATGGATGTGGTTCCTTTGTTAACTAGCAGCTTTCATTACTAAATCCTTATCCTTCTACTACAAAAGCCAGTGTGTAAGGGTATTGCAGTTTGGTCCATAACAATGCAAGTGCTTAATTTTATTTTAGCAGAACACGCTGCTTTTGCTGGCTCATAGTGCAATCCTATACATATCTACTCAGAAGTAAACTCATTTGAGTTCAGTAGGACTTATTGCCATGTATATTTGTATAGGATTGCTACCTTGAAATGATATCTGCTTCCACCACTTCATTCAGTTTTGAAATGTTACTAATTATTGTATATATTGCCAAATGCTCCTTCGTGTTTATTTGGAATAGAATTTGAAAAAGAATACTATACTCAACATCAAGTACTTAAGAGGATTTGAAATGTATTCATGTAATAATTAGTGAGTGTTTTAAAGGATTGTACATAAATGACTAGTAAATGTTTCTATATTTTATTCACAATAATTCTTTGTCTGGTACTTCAGCAGCCACCCTTTCATTTTTAGTGTTCTCACAAAAAAGGTTAAGAGTTATCATCTCCAAAAACCTCACTTTGGAATGCTGAATTCAAATTACTGAGTCCCAACTGCTGTTCCTATAATCTTATTCCTAGATGCTTCTTTGTTTCTGAATTGCAGCATGGAAATGTGCTGAGCAAGGTGAGATAGTTCATGCTGCAGCCCTTGTCTTCCCCCTACATTGGGACTAAATGTTAATCTGATTCTTGAGAAAGGGTTCTGGGTTCAGCAAAAGCCTTTACCCAGAATTACAGGCAAAGTCCCAGCAGACTGGAGGAGGGCAAATGTTGTCCCTTTTTTCAAAAAGGGGGAAAGAGAGGACCCAAACAAACAGCCTGACATCAATACCAGGAAAGATTCTAGAGCAGATCATTAAGCAAACGGTCTGTGAGCACCTAGAAAGGAACGCTGTGATCACTAAAAGTCAGCATGGGTTTCTGAAAAATAAGTCATGTCAGACCAATCTGATTTCATTTTTTGACAGAATTACAAGCCTGGTAGAGGAAGGGAACGCTGTGGATGTAGCCTATCTTGATTTCAGCAAGGCCTTTGACAAGGTGCCCCATGATATTCTTGTAAAGAAGCTGGTAAAATGCAGGCTAGACAATGCTACCATTCAGTGGATTTGTAACTGGCTGACTGACCGAACCCAAAGGGTGCTCATCAATGGCTCCTCTTCATCCTGGAAAGAAGTGACTAGTGGGGTGCCACAGGGTTCTGTCTTGGGCCCAGTCTTTATCAATGACTTGGATGATGGGCTTGAGGGCATCCTGATCAAGTTTGCAGATGACACCAAATTGGGAGGGGTGGCCCCAGAGGACAGGATCACACTTCAAAATGACCTTAACAGATTAGAGAACTGGGCCAAAGCAAACAGGGAGAAATGTAAAGTACTACACTTGGGCAAAAAAAAAAAAAAAATGAAAGGCAGAAATACAGGATGGGTGACACCTGGCTTGAGAGCAGTACATGTGAAAAGGATCTAGGAGTCTTGGTAGACCATAAACTTGACATGAGTCAACAGTGTGATGCAGCAGCTAAAAAAGCCAATGCATTTCTGGGCTGCATCAATAGGAGTATAGCATCTAGATCAAGGGAAGTAATAGTACCACTGTATTCCGCTCTGGTCAGACCTCACCTGGAATACTGTGTCCAGTTCTGGGCACCACAGTTCAAGAAGGATACTGACAAGCTGGAACGTGTCCAGAGGAGGGCAACCAAAATGGTCAAAGGCCTGGAAACGATGCCTTATGAGGAATGGCCTAGGGAGCTGGGTATGTTTAGCCTGGAGAAGAGAAGGTTAAGGGGTGATATGATAGTCATGTTCAAATATATCACTACCCGAAGGAGTCTTCTCCTGCACAACAAACACTCTGTGAGGTGAGTGGGGCTGAGAGACTTCAGAGAAGTGTGACTAGCCCAAGGTCACCCAGCAGCTGCATGTGGAGGAGCGGAGACGCGAACCCGGTTCCCCAGATTACGAGTCTACCACTCTTAACCACTACACCACACTGGCAACTGTAGAAGTAGGGAGTACACATACTCATTCTCTCAACTACAATAGACCAGCATAAGATAAAAACATATAAAGCACCTAAATCACATGGCATGGTTTTGTGGTATTTGTCATTTTGTAAGTTTTTGTGGTATTTTATGCACTGACTTGCCGTTACTTTTATTGATTATAGTTCAATAATTCTGTATTGTCATTGTCAAGTGTATACTGTTTAATTATTATTTGCTGATATTTAATGTTACTGTTTAATACTATTATTATTATTAAATATTACTTTATTTGATATAAATTATTTATTTCAAATTTATGTTTTTATTATGACTTTTTGTATTGGATAAGATTGTTATTAAGTGTCTGATCTTTGCTGTCTCTTCAGCTTGTAAACCACCTTGTGTATAGTAATATAGAATGGCGGTATACAAATTAAAAGTGAAATTAAATGGAGCAAACGGCAATTCTGCTTTTCTCTGGATTGATGTTTGCTCTGATTTAGCACTGTAGAATGAGTTTTCCCTGGGAAAGGAGCGGGGCAAGGGGGGCCCATGCCTAGAAACAGCAGGTCAAATGAAAAACTGCTCAGACCCATGATTTCTTGTCATGGGACAAGTGGAAGTATGGATATATCCTGTTGATTCCTTTTTTAGTCAGCTTGAGGCTGAACAGGCAGTGTGTTCCATGTTGCAGATTTGCTATTCTTTCCCCTTCTGTGTTGGACATTACATGATGAGGGATGGTTCAGTTGGTAGAGCACGAGACTCTTTTTTTTTTTTTAAATAAGTAATTTTTATTGATTTTTCCTTTAACTTTGACAGAAAAAAGAACAGGATGCAACATACAACTTATAAGTGCAACTAATATATAAAGCTTATATTACAAAATATATATATCGCTCTTATCTTTTACACTTAGAATTTCCATCCCTTCCCTTCTTCCCTCTTATGTCTTCTCTAAATCATTTTTCTATATTTTGCACTTCAATTCCTTTTACCACTGATAAAGTTTTCCCTTGTCGGGTTTCTTTTTATTCTCACATTCTGGTATTTATCTTAGATAACTTTCCTTATTTCTTAAATATTCTTTTACATTAAATATCTATACGCCGAGTGTTTTGTGTCATCCATTCATATCTTACAAATCTTGTCCAAATAATCTATAAATTTTCCCCATTCATTTCTAAACGTTTCTTCCCCTTGTTGTCTGACTCTCATTGTAGTTTTTGCGATTTCCATATATTCTGTAATTTTCTGTTGCCATTGCTGCACAGTTGGTATTGTTTTCTGTTTCCAGACCTGTGCTAGTAAAAGTCTCGCCCCTGTAGTCGCATACAAAAAAAACTTTTGATCACATTTCTTTATCTCACCCCCTACCATTCCTAGGAGGAAAGCCTCCGGTATTTTCTTGAACGTATATTTAAGTATTTTTTTGAGTTCATTGTATATATTTTGCCAATACTGTTTTACTTGATCACATGACCACCACAAGTGGAAATATTCCCCGTCCTTCTCCTCACATTTCCAGCATCTTTTACTTCCTGATTTATATAATTTCGACAATTTAATTGGTGTGAGGTGCCAGCGGTATATCATTTTGTACAAATTTTCTTTAAGTGATGTACATGCTGTAAATTTGATTCCGTTGTTCCAAAGCCTCGACCATTTATTAAATTCAATATTATGACCGACGTCAATTGCTCACCTTATCATTACGCTCTTAATCTCCTCGTCCTTTAGATTCCATTCCAGCAGAAAATCATAAGTTTTGGATAGCGTCTTGGTGTTATTTTGAACAACCTCCTTCTCTAGCCAAGATTTTTCTTGGTTAAATCCCTGTATTTTCATATCTGTTGCAAATATACTATTCAATTGGTGGTACTCTAGCCAGCCCGTTAGCTTGTTTTTTAGTTCTTCATATGGCTTTATCCGTACAATATTATTTTCCACAGACAAAAGTTCTCTGTATGATAACCAATTGGGTTCCATGTTGGGTTTTTTGATTAAGAGCACGAGACTCTTAATCTCAGTTCGTGAGTTCAAGCCCCACGAAAGATTTCTGCATTTGGAGGGGGTTACAATAGATGATCCATTTGGTCCCTCCCAACTCTACAATTCTATGATTCTATCACATTTTTGTATCTCCCCTTTCTCTTCAGGTTTGAAAATGACACTGTAGAGGCATTATTGACTCTAGCGTGTACACTCATCCTGCTGATGTCTCTGATTATAGGCTTTCCATGTCTGTAATGCTTTAAAATGGCAAGTCTCTTAGCACATTCACATGCTGAAGGTTTCTTCCTTTCTTTCTAATTTTTTTTAAGGCATTGTCTTGAACCTACTATAAGCCACAATTGGTCACACCAGCACTTTGTAAGGAGACCATCCTATCACATTTATTATTTCTTGTGGATACAAGCTTCAGCTTTTGTTAGTATGCTTTCCCCATCAAAGTCTGCAAAGGAAAACATCTTTGTAGACCCATAAAGCATTTCTGCAGCACCTGTAAATAAATTGTAGCCATGAAGCAATAGAGGACAAATTGAGACTGTCTCCTGTGATTTGAATTTGTTGCAAACAATTTCCCCGGGTTTCCCTAGGTTAACAAGTAAAGAGAACAATAAACAAATAGCGGGGGGGGAAATTCCCATGTTCTGATACTTTTAAAAACATTCACGTCCTCGTAAGTGTGCTTACTTGTTTGCATAAGAATTTTTTATGCATACCTTTTGTCCTTCAAACAGGACTAAACCTCCACACTTTCTCTATAGAGGTCTTCAGTTCTTAACATTGAATGAATTCATTTAGTATTTTATCAGTTTAGCAATTACACAAACAGCAGCAGCAGATCTGGATGCTTCTGCTGTTTAAAGGTGTCTCCTTGCATGCAGTTAGCCTAAGGCTCAGCTTGTCTTTTGTTGTTCACTCACTAGCAGAATCAGTAATAGGATGCTTTTAAACAGCAACAAGATTTTCAAGCTTTATCCTCTCACATTTCATTTTGAAAAGGATTTCCATGTGGTACGGTCCTGAGGTATTTGGAAACAGCAAAAAAGAGGTCCCTCAATTTTTTTTTAAAACTTATCTCCATGTTGAGAATTATTAGAAAGTTTTCCAAAGTATTTTTTATAGTGAAACTACATATTGAGAGTGGTCTATGAAAAAGTGGAAGACACAGAATTCTGTTTAGTTTCCCTTGTCCATATAGCTGTTAATCATTCTTTCATAAATATAGAGAAATTCCTTACCCCGCACCACCAAAAGCTAAATAAAGCCCAGAATCTATTGTGGCAAATTCAGAGAGGAGGGGGTATATCTGTTAGTCTGCTGCGTGTTTTATTCTGTATTGTACATACCCAAGTGACTAATCACACGAGGCAATTGATAAATATAACAAATAAAAGCAATGAAGAGTCTTGTGGTATATTAAAAGCTAAGAGATTTGTTTTGGTATGATTTGTTTTGGGCTGCGGCCCACTTCACTTTGTACTATGCACCTGTGTTTTCATTTGTGGGTTATCTTCTTTGTGCTCACCATAAAAGCCAACTCTTTGGGGCCGAGGTCACTTCAACCCCTCCCAATAAAAGATTTGAGGGGGTTCCCCCCCCAGTTGATCAGCAGCATCATTCAAATAGAGATAGAGAGTGTGTGTGTGTGTGTGTGTGTGTGTGTGCGCGCGCGCGCTGCATCATGTAATCAGTTATGTGGGGCAGGGCTTACCAGGTTCCCCAAATATTTTATTCAAGTTGGCACTCCTGGTGCTCACTCGAATGTGTGATTTATTTTAGAAACTAACCCTGATAAAATTTAGACCTCTTAAGTGAAACTGAGAATGTATTAATATTGTCTTCCCAGGGTCATTGCATGGGGTTCAACTGCCATGGCTATTTCAGTACTACCGGTAATCACTTTGTTGCATTTCCCCACATATTAATGGCCCTTTATTTGAACAGAAGCCTTTCCTTCCACATTCATGCTGAGAATAGCTGCATTATTTTGTGTGGGACATTTAGGAGCTACTGAGTCAATGGCCATGGTCAGTTTTTAGCTATGCCATTGACTGAGCAGCTCTTGACATCGCTGGGCAAGTGCCCCAACTAGACAAATTTGGAACCATAGTTCCAGTTGAATCTGTAATTCTCCAGAGAATGCTGAAGTCTTCAGTACAATAAGTCTGAAGATTCTCAGCACCAAATTTAGGCTGTTGGTTTAGTCAGAGTTTATCCAAGCTTCCTTTTGTGCCATGTTTCTAGGCACAGGTCTGCACTTTAAAGATCTGTATCCAAGTGCTTGTTCTTTAGCCCTGGAGCTTTCCCTGCAAAAACCTGCTCTTTACTGCTGAATTAGCGCAAACAGCAATCTGCGAAAAACCCAAATTGTCGTTTATTCTGATTTAGCGTTAAAGAGCGGGTTTTCCTGTGGAAAGTGGCGGGGCAAACATTCGTGAGAAATGGAGCTTTAGAACACAGGCCTATGCCTAGAAAGCACAGGGCAGAAGGTACATGTGGACGAGCCCTCAGAGAAAATGTTATTTCCAGCAGATTCCTTTAGAGGAATTGGAAACAACTTTCTTTCCATGTCGTTATTCCCTCTCTTCCTTTTCCCCACTGCACACACTCTAAATCTTAAGTGCAGCTAATCAAGGAAGAATAGGGTATTTTTCAGACTCTGCTTTCAGGTAGCTGAAAGAACCTCTATTCTGTCAAGACTGCAAGTTTAGAAGAGATTATTGTGAGTGCACCAAAATAACAAATCTTTTGTGTAAGTTTGTGGCACTTTTTAGAGTACAATTCATTTTTAACTCACTATGCCATCTGCTGTAGCCCCCATAAATAATTTATCCCCCTGTCTAGAGATTTTAGAGTGAGTTACAGCTCTTGAATAACAATATGCACTTAGGATAGCCACAAAAGCATATGGTATTACATTTTGTTGTATAGAGGCCAGGTGGTAATAAACTGATTTTATTCTTCTTCAGCTTTTTCTGCACCAGGAAATGGATCCACAGTAAAACAAAATGAGTGCACCAACTCTTTGTGATATTATATTTGAAAACTTTTTGGGAAGGTATTAAAAAACTCTGAAAGAAGTGCAAGAGCAGGCACATTTCAACAGGGTTTCTGGATTTGTCTTGTGTGTGTTTGAGTTTGTTTGTTTGTGTATGTGTGATGGTTGGAGGTCAAGGTGGTTCAGTATTAAACTGAAATTTAAATTCAAAAGGATCTCACCTGAAAAGAAACAATTCACGAATACTGTAGAATTATTGGAAAACTAGAAACAATGTTCTGGGCTTAGCCTGTTCACTCCCAAATTCATCCACCCATCTTTCCAAATTCTTCCATCCCTAGTCACATCTGCACCATACATTTAAAGCACATGGTTTCTCCGAAAGAATCCTGGGAACTGTAGTTTGTTAGAGGTACTGGGAATTGTAGCTCTGTGAGGGTAAACTACAATTCAGAGGGTTATTTAGAGGAAGCCATGAGCTTAAATGTATGGTGTGGATATGATCTCTCTACTTAAATCAGCTCTTGGCTCCATTCAACTTTGGTCCCTTCCCACTGTAGCAGATCTCTGCTATAGCAAGCAAATTGATTACTGGATCCTAGAAAATGGGCAGCACCCCTCAGTCTTATTCATGAAATAACCTTAGCTACAGCAGCTGTTTTTTTAAAATCTGATTTTCCTACAGGAGTTTTCCAGCACGCTCCCCACTCAGCTAATTTCCACCCCTTACAGGATCCTTGTATTTCTGCAAGAAATGAGTTTTAGAATTGCCTGGCATTTTTTTGTTTGGCACACCTGACAGAGGCTCAGGGAAATGTTGTCCTTAATACCTCTAGTGGCACACCTCAGCTAAAGGCTTTTGCAGGTTTTTGAAGTATATTGAAATGTAGTTGTCTCAAGAATGCCTTTGAGACTCTCTGGTATGGGGCCAGGCATGCAACTCAGTGTTCAACTGGGAAAGGAAGTTTAAAATGAAATCAATCATTACTGGAGATGTGTTTGGATATAAACAAGAACTCAGAATGACAAACGGGATGGGGATCATTATTGATGCAGGGTCCTATGGAATGTGGTTTCCTTTCGTTCTAAAAATATTTATGGGAGCCAATCAGCCTCAGCTCTCAATCCTGCAATAACCAACCACTGTTAATTGTCTCACTGAATTGTTACTAGGGTAATTCTAATGGCATCTCAGCTAATACTGTACTTCTGTTTGTAATGCTCAATTTTATATCTTGGAGGTGGGTGGCAATTGCTATCTAAGAACCAAAGTAAAAAATAAATAAATAAAAATTCCTTCCAGTAGCACCTTAGAGACCAACTAAGTTTGTTCTTGGTATGAGCTTTCGTGTGCATGCACACTTCGTCAGATACTTAAACTTAGTTGGTCTCTAAACCAGTCTGTGATGTTCTGTCTCTGTTTTTGGTTGTTATGTTTATGGGCTTAAAGCCGAAATAAATGAGTTGAGCTGAGTTGGTCTCTAAGGTGCTACTGGAAGGATTTTTTTTATTTATTTTTTTATTTTTACTATGGCAGACCAACACGGCTACCTACCTGTAATAAGAGCCAAAGTGTTCAGGATAATTTATTTGACCAACATCCTCCTCTTCATTCAGTTGTGTCATATATGCGTTGTTTGGCCTATTTGTGAAGCTAAGTGATGCTTATTCCCATGTTTCTGTTCAACCTCAGTACAGAACGTTTTTGAGCTTTGCAGTTGGTGCTGCCTGCTTCTGATACTGGATACTGCCATTTAGATTCACCTCAGCACCTCACATGTTAACCAGATGTATGCTAGTGGTGGCCATGTAATGGCCATAACTAGGCATTTTTGCCTTTTCATTTATATATGACTGGCTCTTTGCACACAGTACCAAGACAAGCCCCCCTGAAGGGTTTCATATGTCACCTTACTGTGCTCACTTCAGCTGTTTATTAATGTTGACAAATTATGTCGTGTTTCCACTCAGTAGCATCAGTTCATTGGAGCAATCTTGGCCTTTTCCCCTGCCATGTATGCCTTTCCTGCAATTGTGTAGATGCTCTTACCTTGCCATTTGGGCCACTCCCCTGCCTGCTCTCCGCCCCTTGTGCCGGAGCATGAATCTCCACCACTGCTTCCAAGTGAAGCTCAAGAGCAGCCTCACATAGAGCACACTGCAGTAATGGAGGTTACCAGCACATGGGCAACAAAAATTGCCAGCTGCTTTGGCGTTTGCTTTTACTTACTGAGCCAAGAGACACCTAGTATTAAGCTACTAATCCAGAGCTCTGCAGGAATGGGCTTCCCAACTGATGGGGTTCCTGACACCATAGTGAATATGAAGGCATATTTTCAAGCTTCATCTGCACATAGGGGCTCCTACTTATTTCAGACGTACGAAAGGGGGTGCAATCCTTTCATCTTTCAGACTAGTCTCATTGATTCAAATGTGACTTATGCATAGGTAACTAGGCATGTAATGACACACCAATAATAATGATTCTGATAATGTAAAGGAGTGTTGTAAATTAGCCTTATGCATATTTTATTATGTGCTTATTTATGGTCAGAAATTTCTTACAAAACATTGTCACATCTGATCTTATTCCTCTATTTCCTGTGTCTGTTGTGCCATAAAAATATTCAAAGGGCTATAATAATAGAAAAATCACAATTTGGAAAGGTCATTGGAATGTATTTGACATACTTTTTAGAGTATGGTGTCTTGTGAGATGTTACCTGGCATTTTTCATGTGGCTTCAGAGGTTATGTCAAGCAGAAAAGAAACAGCTGTAGCTGTAGCACATTTTGCTTCTCATTTCATCTCTGCAGAAAAAGCAACAGCTGAAGAAAGTTTCACTTGCTTTCACAGACCTTTAAAACTGTGTCAGGAGCAGTTTCAGTTTTCATTTTACTGTTGGCATTATTACTCAAGCTTTGTATGAACAGTTGGATGAGCACAGTCGTCATTGCCTATGAAGTTACTGCAGTTTTACAATGGCTTTTTTAATTAATCTAACTTTTACTATCTCCTGCATATTATCTTTATGTTTATTAAAAAAGAAAGAAAAGAAAACCTGTCAGGGTTATAAAGTTGAATAAGGTAGATTTATGTAGCCACAGCCTTTGTGGGTGATTTTTATGAGTTTTATTAGCAAGCTAAGCAAGGTGTAGTATATAATAAAAGTTTTTACTGTGCTCTTTTTTCTGCAGTGGTTTTCAGCTTTCTCCTGATATTTCAGATGTTTATAGAATAATTGCACTCATGGTTAAAACACATTGCACTACAAAGTGTCTGCAAGAAGTATTGTAGAACCTTTTAAAAGAGATTTTTTTTGGTATTCAAAAGTATTTCCATAGGGCTTCCATTCACAGCTACGTTGTTTTTTGTTTTTTTTTTACAATGGGAACACATAATATTGAGGTATCATATACATGCTTTATATTGGCCCTAAGTTGAAAATGAAGAATAAGGCTTTAGAGCATAGCACTTCTAAGAATCAAACACACTTTATGCATGTTGAAGATGTTTTCAGCTCTATGGCTGCATTCATATTGAGCCTGAACCACAGTAAGCCCCCAATTTGTATGCTCACCCCCTTCCCATTCTTCCTCTGATGTGGCCACAAGGAGATTGGAAGCTTCCACTTCCCTTTTAGATTAAGCTACTGTTTAGCATGTGCCAGTCAAATCCTAAACCAGAGGTCTTCAGCTATTTTGGCTTATGCTCATACTTTCGGATGAGCACAAAAATTTGCAACCAGAAAAATTCACACCCACAAAACATCACACATTTGTGTGTGAGGTTTAAAAAGGTAAAGGACCCCTGACAGTCGCAAACCACTCTGGGGTTGTGCCGCTCATCTCACTTTACAGTTTTTCCAGGTCATGTGGCCAGCATGATTAAGCCACTTCTGGCTTAACAGAGTAGCAAAACCAGAGCAGCGCACGGAAACACCGTTTACCTTCCCGCTGGAGCAGTACCTATTTATCTACTTGCACTTTTTTGGCGTGCTTTCGAACAACTAGGTTGGCCGGCGTTGGGACCAAGCAACGGGAGCTCACCCCGTCGCTTGAGGTTTATTAGGAAGCTAATGTAACATTATCACCATCACCATCAGTATTATAAAAGAATATAAATATATGCTTTAATTGAGATTCCTGCATTGCAAGGGATTGAACTAGATTACCCCAAGGGTCCATTCCAACTCTATACAATTCTGTGATTCTATGAAAGGGAAGAAACTTGAGAGCAGAGCTGGTTTTCACTGGATCAGAGCTGTTCTCTGGCTTACCTTCCTCTTTGTTTTTTCTCTCCTCCTGCCAAGGGAGAGAATTTAGCATTGGGATGAACACTAAGTGTCCCAATCTGGAAGATTAGGTAATGAACACATTTGGAATCTTGAGGGAGTTGCCTTGGAAGCTATCATAAAATGGCTCCTGTGGGGAGGGTGGGGTGCCCATTCACAAGAATGGCTGAAATACTGGGGGTGTGTGAGAGAAAAACAAACTACCCAGAGAAAGAAACATGCTGCTTGATACCACACAAGTGGTAATGAACATTATTTTAAATTACTTCATATATTCTCTTTTTACACAAGCATGGATGATGCAGTATAAAAAGTGAGAGTGAAGACCTCATTTCTTGTTCAGAAGGTCACAGCCTTCACCTGGACCTCAGCCTGCTGGGTATAACAGCATGATTGATAATTTAATGATTCATTAACCTGCCTTTTTACCTTTCAATGTGAAAGAGGTACTTGTAAATTTATCGTTGGCTTTAACTTAAATGGGAAAGGTTTCAATCCCAAATCAGTATTTGCATTTTTCAAAGGTGCATTTTCTTGCCTGTTGGTATGAATCCATTGTTATCTTCTTATTTTAAAAGACATTTTATATATTGACTCTGCTAACACAGGCGGATTACAATTTTAATATACGTGATATGAAAGAAAGAAAGAAAGAACCAAATTCTGGTATTGAATGAATCAATTAATTTTGGAGCCTTTTACAGCGTTAAACAACTCATCAAAGAAAAAAAAATATTTGGACTCTAAATGGAGGGGCCTTCATTCACTTTCCCAGATGGCATACTCATCCTGATATCCAATATATGAAACATCTTTTGGGCTGGAGCAGTACTTTATTAATCTCATGCTGGCACCACTTAGAAAAGGATTTACAGCTTTGTGTCTTCAGTGTGTGCATATCTAATGGGAAGATTCAATAACACCCCTGTGTACCAAAGACTCTGTATCTGTGAGTCGGGAGACATGGAGGACATTCAACACTATTTGTTACAATGCCCTTTATATACATCGCCTAGATGTACTAAAATGTTTAGTAAATGTTTAGTATAGTCCACAAATGTTTTCAAATGATTCTGTTGATGAGTACTTTGAATTCAGCCTGTCTTCCCCTTCCCCTCCTTCCTGGACAATAATATACTGTAATTGTAGGTGTAATACAGAAACATTCTTCATATATGATTCTTGATTTTTTTAGTGAGCAACAGAAAATCCAGTGGCTTTCTCACATATCATACATTGGAAGGGGAGACACTGTAAAACTGGAGACTTTCGTCCAGTCATGGTAACAGGAGAACTTTATTGATATTCAGGGACCCCTAAGGCCAGAGGCAGAGAGTGAAAGCTAGCATTACACGTTTATCTTTTTCCATGGGGATGCAAAAGTTATTCAAGTCCTCCAACTGAATTTCCACTTCAATGATTCAAGAATAACCACAAACAAGGAAAGGTGCACTTTATGAGGTCCAGAGAGGCCTAGGCCACTTCCATCTTTTGAAAACCCTATCTATAATAAAAAAAAATTTTTTAATGTCAATGCATGAACATAAAATAAAGTGCATGCACACACATATGTGAGAGGTTTGTTAATATAATCAGCTGATCTGAGAAGACACATCCATCATGGTCTCATCTTGTGCCATCAGAGCCAATATATTTTAATGAATATTTATTGACATTTTATGCTCTTTAATACGATATTGATAACCTCTATTTCGGTTAACAAAAAAGTAAACCTTTCACCAGATCACTTTTCTTATTTTCTTAAATTTGAAGCTTAAAGCTGAGTGTCACATTTTTGTTCAATGTGCATAAAAACAAGTTGCAGACCTTATCAAATGCCCCAAATCAACAAGTGTCTAAAGTTGAGGTCCCCTTTGAGTTTGAGGCCCTGGTTGAATCGCCCTCTTGGCTTCCCCCTGATTGGCCGTGGTCCTATGATTAGGTAATCTGGAGGAGGAGGCAAAAGAAAGACCCTGCCTATCCTGTCCAGTGGGAGAATTCATCCCATTGAGTAAATGTCCTGCATTCCATCCTTCAAACAGAAATGCATGGTGAAACCAATGTCCATTTTTTTTAAAGCTACAGCTAACTTGTGAACTAACCATTGTAGTTATGCACCTCAAAAATTGTACCGTATGTCCAAATAGTTCTGTTGTATAAGCAAAAAGCAGGGACAGAATGAGGAAATGGAACGCGAATGTTATAATCCTCTTTCATTTCCCCCCCAGTTTTGTGAAATATTATTTTGCACTTTCTGATCCTTTGAAGATGTAGAATATGAATTGAGGCTTTAAGTTGTATCTTCCTCATATTTTGCAGTTGTAGAATGTGATTGCTTTAGGTGTGTTCCTTGTGTTTAATCATAAAATTGAACAACTACCAGAAGGGTTTCAGAATGAAATGGCTACAAATGAGCATCTTTGTTATGCATGGAGATTCAGATACTGAGGTTTTTTTTTGTATTCTTAATCTTCAGGGGTGATAGTAGTTTGAGAAGAACTTGTATGTTCTTTATCTTTTTTAAATGAAATCACTATTTAACAGTGTAGAGTTACAATTTTGCAAACATTATTGAGTTTTAAAACCCTCTAATCCTCTATTTTATTGCTTAAGGTATACTATATAAGGTCAAATTCTCTCCTGACATTGTTAAATTACAATCAATTTTTAATAAAGCCTATTTAGCCTGGTTAATTAGAGTTAATAGTAAATTTTCTAGCCTGCTGACTTACCTTTAGAAAATATTTGGCCACACTGTTCAATGAAATCAACGCCCCATGTATTTCTTATTTATGTGAATTTCATTATGTAAGAAAAAAGCATTGTTTCCAGCTTACTGTGTTCACCATCTCAGGTTAAATTGTAAATACAAATATGGTTCAGAACCTATATAAGCACTGAGGGTTAATTATATGCTTGCTTTTTTGTGTATTTGTTCTAGGATTCAGAGTTTCCTGAAGATATTCAAGTGAATCCTTACCTCGCTCGTGCAAAAGAATGTTTGCGCCCACTAAAGTCTGGAATGTACAGGTTGAGCAACACCTTGAAAGTACATGACCTGGCAGTGAGCTGGTAGGAACCACCTTCTAAAATTGCTTATTTATGCATTTGATTTTTTTAAACTAACATACAGAATAATTAACTTTTAATGCTAGTTGCCAAATACTCATAACAATGCAACCATTTCTATATGCAGTGAAATAAAAGAAATGAATGGGTAGGGACCCCATGAATAAATGGTACAGCGGGAGGTGAAAATGACCAAGGAGAATGTAGGTTTGATGAGGCCCTTTTGTGTAGAGGTATTTCCCCTTGCACCTGAAATAACCCCCACCCCCAAATATTATATGCATTTATTTCTTTTAATATACACAACACACACACACATACATACGCCAGCTAGTCAGCAAGAGATTTAGAGTGATCTCTGACACTGATCCTATTGAGAGTAGCTGCCAGACTTCGACTCTCTGCACTTTTCTGGAGGAAAACATCCTGGGCCTGCAGGCAGCTCAGACAAAAGCTGCTTCTGGAAATGTTACAAGATTTGAAATCTATTAAATAGTGGGTGGACATAGCAGACGACACAGTGATTCTTCAAGCAGCTCTGTTTATTCTCAGGCTGGAACAGAACTGATCCGAAGGGCTCAGCAGCCTGCTTATATAGAACTCAGCTACAAGCAACAGCAACAACTTTATGTAGTTACCCAATCCCTGAACATCACTTTCAATCCCTCATTTGCATGTGCGGACCTGAGTGAGAACTGCAGCAGCATGAACTATATACACACACACCCCTAGTGGCCTAGGGTGAGAACTTCAATACATATCAGAATCAGATTCTGATTCTTATTCTAAAAATTTGGAAAGCCCCAAAATGCAAAGATAATATGAACGAAGGTGTTGTGGTTCTCAGGAAACGGGTAGCAAAAATCATTTCATTTGGAAACAGAAACTTAGTGCTACTGTTTTGATTGCTTGAAGGTTGAAATGCAGAAGGGCTTTCTATATAAGGTTGCTAGAGAGAAAGCAAAGAAGAGGAGTTTTTGTTTCCTTAGCTATGGATATCTGCAACTACTTCAAAAAGCAGAAGGCAGCTAGTGAGCGCCAGACGCATACTGAAGATAGTTCTTCAGCAATCATACAAGTAGTACCAAATGTGTCTGCTTTAAAAGAGGCAGAAAATATCCAGCAATAGACAGGGGCAGGGCACGAGAACATCCCTACTGAAAATACAGAGGAAGCTACCGGTACTGTCCAACCGGAACAACAGGAAAAGCTGAATATAGAAAACTATATGCTACTGGAAGGATGTTTTTTTTTCCCCCCGACTACAGCAGACCAACACGGCTACCTACCTGTACATATCCAAAGCAACTCCTCTATCAGATGTGTTAAAACACAATGCTGGACCCCTACAGAAAGTTATTATTATTTATCAAATTTGTCTTCCATCCTTTGAACTCAAGGCGGTTTACAGCATAAAAATAGAAGATCAAAACACAAAATACATAATACAAAACAAAACAAAACAAAACAACAATACAAAACAATAGCCCCCCACTTCCGGCGGCGACGCCATTGCGGAGCGGTCGTGGGTTGCCTCGGCTGTGAGGCGACCCAGTCCGTCCCGGGGGTTGGAGCCCCGCTACCGCAAAGCGGGGCTCCGATGGGGTGCGGGAAGAGCGTCCCGCACCCTGGGCTCCCCGGCTATGCCCACTGTGGCTCCGTACCCTTCCCTCGCTCCCCCTGTAAAGGGGGAGTGGGGGTGAAGGGAAAACGGAGCCGGGCTTCAGGGGACATGCCCCAACCGGGACGTGGAGCGGCGGTTGCCCCCGCGATGAGCGTTAATGTTCTACCTGTCAAAGTTCGAGCGAAAGAATCCCGGCGTCGTGAGTATTGGATTTGATTTGTTTTTGCGCTTTGATGACGACCTGGGAGACACTTGGAAAGGGAGCCTGCCTCTTTCCCCTCGGGGGATAGAAAATAACTAGCTTAAGAGACTGCTGTTACAGCGATGGCTATAAAGTATTTAAAATTTGATAAGTGAGACTCTTGGATTTCCCTTCGGGGAATAAACTGGTGGACAGTATCTCTTTTTAAATTTTTTGGCTGTTGCGCCCTGGATTCAGGGAAAATGGCCGTGAAGGACTTTGACTGAATGGAAAGTTACTGGTTTAAGATGGAGAAGTCTGAGAATCGAAACTGCAATTTGACACCTATGCCCGCTTCTGCCATGCTTGGCTTTGTTTTTAACTTGGCTACGAACTGTGAAATGACCCATGAAGAAAGGATTATTCTACTGAGACTGGAACTGCTCAACCGAAAATTGGAAATATTGAACTGTCATATGTCAGAAAAGTTATATCCCACAGAGGAGACTGTACAGGAAATGGCTGTATTGGAGAAGAACCTTGGCACTGAACTGAAGGGGCTGATTGAACAACAGGATGAAAAGATATGGCGACTCCGGAGTAGTGGATCGTCCCTTGGGGGTGGCAGACCCAGGACGGAGAAAATTGTTATATCTAACTTCCGAGGTGAGAGCTTGGGAGTGAAGGTGAGAACTTTATGTTTATGTTTAGAAATAAAAGAAGAATGTGATGATGAACCGGAGAGGCTGGGAGAAAAGGTGCGCACCCTGACGTTCTATGCAAGGATTACTGTGGACTTAGTCTGGATCTGTGGACATGCAAAGAAAAAGGACACTTCGAGGAGCAGCTCTGGAGCAGGACGACCAAAGAAAATGGACAGAAGGGGGATAGGGTGAACAGTATTAAGGTATAAAGGAAAAGGGATGTATTATGATAACCTGAAACTGGTGTGTCAAGACTTTAAGTTTTAGAGAAAGAAGAGAGGTATTTTAAATCTCTATTATTAACAGCAGTTATAGTTAATGAAGATACTTGTTACGATTTATGTTGAAAATAAGTGGATAAGAACTAGAATCTTGTGTGGAATTAACATGAAGCTATAACATGATTTGATTTATGTTAAGTTAAGAATGGGAAAATATTGTTTATTATGAAACAAGATTTGTTAGAAAGAAGCTTTAGATTTTAACTTTTAGATTTTTGATTTTTTAAGATTATGATGGCATAAGATGTTATTAAAGTAATAATTGGGATTGGAACCGAAGGCGAAAAGGCAGGGGAAGTCTGTACCAAGATTCGACCAAGAAATTTTTTTTTACAGCATAAGAAGAAGAATTATTGGTGTTTGTGTATTTGTTTACTTTCAGTTGGTGTTGGGTTAATGTGGGTGTTGTATTTGTTTGTTGTTTGTTGTAAAACCAATAAATTCTTATATAAAAAAAACAAAAAAAACAAAAACAAAACAATAGCCCCCCACCTCCCTCCCTCCCTCCCACAAACACATTTGAAAGGATATAGGATACCTGGTTGAAAAGGAATGTTTTTGCCTGGTGCCTAAAGGTGCATAATAAAGGTGCCAGCTGAAACTAATTGGAAACTAATTGGCATTCAGTGCAGTCAGACCAGGATCAGTGTAATATTCTCAAACCGTCTTACAGCCCTACAGTAATCTAATTTAGAGCTTACCAGAGCATGGACAACAGTAGTTGAGATATCCCTGTCCAGATAGGGGCACAACTGGACCACTAGCCAAAGCTCAGGGAAGGCACTCCGCATCACTGAGACCACCTGAGCCTCAAGCAACAGCAAAGGATCCACAAGTGCTCCCAAGCCATGTACCTGTTCCTTCAGAGGGAGTGTAACCCCATCAAGAGCAGGCAAACTTCCATCCATCCGGTCTAGGGAACTGACCACAAACAGTGCCTCAATCTTACGTGGATTGAGTTTCAGTTTGTTGACTCTCATCCCATTATTGTGGCAAGACAATGGGCCACTCCAGTGCGGGGATTCTTTGCTGGAGCCTCCCGTGTGCAGGACAAGGTCAACTGCACATGGGATACCAGTTGCTGGGGATCTGCGGCCAGCGCCTCACGTGCGTCCTTGCATGGGCGCCGGCCAAGCCTGTGAACGGGACGGCCGGTAATTCCGGAGCTTGACTCACACCGCGCCGTTGTCCGCCAGGCTGAATCTGAAGGGTGCGTGAGTAGTTCGGATGAAAAGTGCCTCGTAAATGTACCTGCAAGCACTTGCGACCTCCTAAGTTGTTCCCTTAAGTAACATACCCAAATAAAAGGTGGCCAAAACTACGGCCAAGCAAGAGAGCTAGTAAGCTATGAAAAATTTAAATTAAGACGAAATAAAGACAGACAACCATTGTTTCTTTTGATGGCTTTGGCTAACCCGCATGGGCTTCTACTTTTCTCTATGCCTCGACTGTTCTAAGCTTACCTAAACTAGCCGACCCTGTACCGCCAATTCTTCCGCAATCTCTAAGCTAGCTAAATCTTTACCGCCAATTCTTCCGCAATACTAACCTATGCTAATGCTAAAGCTAGCTAAACCTTTACCGCCAATTCTTCCACAAGCTAACCTCTCTACCTCCTGCACGCGCTTCCAACCCAACCAACCCAACCAACCCGTTCCCCAAAAACCCCGACTACCTGAACGACTGATGAATCCTGACTATCTGCCCAAAATGGGGAGCCGCAGCCTTTTATTGGCAACGAACAAGCAACGTCATGATCAATACTTTTACCAATCAGAACACTGTTGCTGCCCTTGAAAAGGGCGGGAAGCAGATTAACTGACCATTAACAAGTTTAAACCTTTGGAGCCAAAAAGTCTAAGCGGAGGGATCTCAGTGGCAAGACGCCTACTGAGTCCTGCTTTCACTTTCGCTTTTACTCGGAAGAATACGTTAAGTAGTGCATATTATTGACATTAACCAGATACAAATAATCACGGGTGCAAAGAAACCCACAGAGTGTATTCCCACACTCCAGCACATCCACTGCCACACCTGAAGATGTAAATGACAAGTACAGTCATACCTCGTGTTGCGCCTGCTTCATGTTGTGTCTTTTCGCGTTACCTCCCACAGCAACCTGGAAGTACTGGAATGGGTTACTTCCAGGTTTCGCCTCTTGCGCATGCGCAGAAACGCCAAATCACGCCGTGCACCTGCGCAGACGCAGCGCTTTGAGTTGCGGGCATTTCACGTTACAGATGGGCCTCCAGAACGGATCCCGTCCGTAACACGAGGTACCACTGTAGAGCATGTAGATTGCTACCATTGCACTCAGAAACTCTGGAGACTCAGTGGTTTCATGCAGATGTTAAACAGCATAGGGGATAAAATAGAACCGCGAGGAATCCCACATTGAAGTCTCCCCAGGACCAAAGAACACTCCTCAAGCATCATCCTATGGAAATGTTCATCCAAGTAGGACTGGAACTACCACAAAGCGGTGCCACCCATCACTAACTTGGACAGCTGCTCCAGAAGGATACCATGGTTGATGCTACTGAAAGCCGGTGAGAGGTCAAGGAGAAATAACAGGGACACATTTCCCCTGTTTTCCTGTGATGTAAGTCATCATACAGGGCACCCAAAGCAGTTTCTATGCCAAACCCAGGCCTAAACCCCAACTGAAATTACACAAGCACTGTATCACAACTCAAGCAACAGCAAGACCAGATAGCTTTTGTACCAGTTGTTATGCCCCACTTGCACACCAGCTTTTATTGTTTGTCTTGTGATCTTAACCAAAAATTCTAGAGCCAGTCACCCTTGTGAAATTTGATGTAAGGGAACTTAGTGAGAAGACCTTCAGCTGAATAAAAGAGATGTGCACAGAACTGTCAGATGACATGGATGTAGAGCTTTAAGCAGCTAGAGAAACTGCACAGCTAGTAATACTAATCATCATTACCATCACATATACAAATAAAGTTGTTGAACTTTTTTTTTTTTACAAAAACACCCCCCCCCCAAAGTGATTGACTTTCCTAAGATCCAGGACAAAGCGCTGCCTTTCAGAAATCCCCCCCCCCCCCGACGTCAATTCCGCCTTTGAAATCTAGGTAATGATGGCAGCTCTAACAAGTACGGTAGTTACCTCAATTCTCCTGGGCGCAGGGTGTCAGTAAGGGTTACTAAAATAACATAACCTTGGCTTTCATGACTTCCTAGTCTCAGCTCTCAACACTTCTATGCACAAAAACGTGCCATTTTGTGAGGAAGTCAGATTCAGTATCTTTGAGACCTTGTGTATTTAAGTTTTTCAGCCTTCAGGTAGAATCAGGGTCTGGGAACTTTGATTTATCCACTCTTTTTGATCTTATTAAAACCTTAACTATTAGAATTTTGCTTCAAAGGTAAGCAAAAGTTTAATTCAAGAAATGCAGTTTGCTATAAAGAACCTGTCAGATGTTATGTTATACTGAGTTAGAATTTTTACAGTTACCGGTAGCTTTAACAAAGCACTAAAATGCAGATACTTGTTTTTCCTTTAAAACACTGTTTCTACAGATCAGAAAGTCCTACAAATTTTCAAGATGCTGTGCCTCTAAGCAGCATGATAGCGGATATATAATTGCATTTTGAATTCACAGGATCATTCTTTGCAATGCTATGAATATATCAATGTGTTTTCATGTAAGAAGACAGTTGAAGTGTGTGTATATCTGCCTGGAGTGACTTAATAATGTGGGATTGCATTGTTACCTCTTGCAGTAAAGACGTAACAATAAAATATATGACACCTTTTGTTATTCCAAGTGACTCCCCGGACAGCAGGATAATACATGCTTTTTAAAGACCACAAAATAATTTATTTCTCCTCTGATCTTTTTTATCTGTCTGAAAAATCAGTGTTTGTGAGTTTAGAGTCCTTGCCTTCTATATATTTTATTTTACATTTCTGCTTACATTTCATATTAAATGTTGGCGGTGAATTTCTGGACTAGCACATGCTTCCATTTTACTTCAGCTCATATAAGTTTTTTCCAGGAACTCTGGAAGCATGTTCATTTATTGATGCTTTATCACATAATATTGGAGCAGTTACTTAAAGTTGTACGGTGATACAATTTTATTGAAATGTTTCATTTCTGTGAAATAGTGCTAATAAATAAATAAATTATTATTATTTAATACAAGAATTAAAACTCTAAGAAGAACATGGGTCATTAGATTGATGGGTCATTAGATTGAAGGTCCATTATTTTATTGTTTTCATTTATGAAATGGTTTTATATAGCTGACCATAATAAAGTCCACCTAGTGCAGCAAACTATTTCTCCACAGTGGTCAACAGGATGTCAGGACATGAAGAAAACTTCATAACTTTAGGGAAGTTTTTAAACTGTGATATTTTAAATGTATTTTAATGTTTGGTGGAAGCCGTCCAGAGTGGCTGGGGAGACCCAGCCAGATGGGCGGGGTACAAATAATAAATTATTATTATTATTATTATTATTATTATTATTATTATTATTATTATTACCCTTCCACATTTCTGACCCCTGGCAAGTGGTATTTAGTGGTATTTAGCCTTGGAAAATGGAGACTCCAGTTGTTTTCCATGGTTAATAACTGCTCATAGCCCTCTCCTCGATGATTTGTCCAGTACCCTCTTAAAGTCATCTGAGCTAGCGACCATTACTAGATCTTGTAACAGTGGATTCCATGAAGTAATTATGCCTTGTTGAGAAAGTATCTTGTTTTGTTTGTCCTATATCTACTGCAAACAATTGAACTGGATGATCTTGAGTTCCATTAATATAGGAGAGAGCAAAATCTCTTTCCACATGTATTTCCCACTAAAACTCTGTAATGTAGTGTGTGTTTTTCTAAATATAAAAGTCCAGTACAGTTTGAAAATAACTAAATGTTCAAAATATGAATTTTATCAGTTTCGAATAGTAGTGCAAATAGGCCATCCTTTTGCTGAAACTCTTAAAATTGAAATGATTTATTGCATTTGTTAGTCACTTTATACAAAATAAATGCTGATTTTGCATCTGTGTAGTCTCCATTCAGCAGATTAGGTAGCATCAGTGCATGGGGAGAATTGGTTTGCCCTTCTCAAATGAATCGTGTCCTTGATTGCTGAAATTTGCTTCACATTTTCAAATCATAATGTATTTTTAAAGCAATCACTAGTCTGGTACTGTCTGTATTTGTTGGGGGTGAGGAGTGAAGCATTTCATTCTTGCTTGAAACCCACGTTTCCCTGGTATGTACCACAAAGCTTCTTATGTGTTTCATGGTTTTTTAAAATTTTATTTATTATAATTATTTATATCTTGCCTATCCAGATAGAAATCCTGTTAAGGCAACTTGCAAGTAGCATTCAATTACACATGTTAAGAACACAGTGACCAATATTAATATGTTTAAGCACAGGGTTTTAGGTAGTCTTTGCTTGATGCCCTCTGGAACTCTCTCTTTGATTATGGGCTGTGGGTGGTGGGGTGGTGGTGAAAAGATATAAACGCCTCTTGGACTACTCATAGCTTGAGGCTTTGGTCCAGGATTGTTTAATTTAAGTTAATTCTTATCACATTGCTAATGTTAGGTTTCACATTAACATTGCTTTTCTTTCCTAGGTTGTTTCAGCTTAACCAATTGTTTTTCTTACCTCTTGACCTTGCTATGGCTACTAGTGGTTGCTGTATTTGGAGCCAGGAAGGAATTTGCCTGTAGACAAATTGGCTGGTCAGGAGGTTTTGCAAAATGTCACAACTTTGGGTGGTTAAGGCATTGGGTGGAATCCTAGTCTTTGAGCATTGGGTGAAGTGTTGCATCACCCAGTATGGAATCAGCGGCGTTTTCAGAGTTCCCTGTTAAAGGGGTCTCAATGGATGTCCCTATCCAGAAGCCTGTGTGGTGAAGATGGGCCACAGGGCTTCTAGTGATGGCCACCTCAGTAGATCAATGTCTTGGGGAGGTCATAATCCTTGGCCTGACCCTGAAGCAGTTCTAGCCCTCCAGTAGGAGCTTGGAATGGATATACACCCAATGCCTGAGCCAATGTTCCACCTACACCTGTAATCAATGAACTTGTGGCTATTATTAAATCCCAGACT
Organism: Lacerta agilis; assembly: GCF_009819535.1. NCBI lineage: Eukaryota > Metazoa > Chordata > Lepidosauria > Squamata > Lacertidae > Lacerta > Lacerta agilis. The sequence continues at coordinate 129,316,165 of NC_046312.1, forward strand.
GTTGTCCACTTGTGTTTGTACTCTCTCACTTCACTACAGAATTAGAGCAGGAGATAGGCTGGGGAAGTAGTGTGACTGGGATCACAAATCTCTAGCTGTGTATGCAGTCTCACCTATATGTGTGTGTCTCTTCTGATCCCACATTTTATTTTAATTAAGAGGTTATTTCTATTTATAGTATTCTTAGTTGTTATGCAGAAATACCAGAATGTGGAAGAACTATAGATTTTATAAGTTCTACAGTTTAGGAATGTCAGCTTTTAAAAATGACGGAACAACAAACACAACCGAAACAGGAAGCAAGCGAATTCCTTTGGGTTTGCCTGAAACTAATTTTCTTTAGCACATTTCACCTGCTGGATACAGTATTTCCCAATAGAATGCTTTTCTAGTTTGTCATCTTGACAATGTCATTCTTAAACCTTTGAATAATCTCCCTAGAGATTATTGCTTGAATTGTCTGAGCATCCTAGGAAAGTGAGAGAATTTTTTTTATTCATTTTGTAGATAATTTATCTACCTTTCTTGAATTAGAAAATTTTGCCATACAAAATCAAAATGCCACATATTCCTTGTATAGGTGTCAGAGCTTGCCACTTTTAAAATACATAGATACTTTTAAAAGCATCACCCTAAAATCACATTTTAGCAATAAATTAAAGCTGTAAAATAACTCTCCTTCTTCAAACTTGTCATCTTAAAATCTAAGCTGTAGAAGAATTTGGGGGTTGTAATGTTTGCCTTGTATGTCTAAGCCAGGAAATACCAACGTCTTGGTTAAGTTACACCACATTCAGTGGCGGAGCTTCATGCTCCAGCACCGGGGGGTGGGGGTGGAAAGCAGGTGGTGGGGCTGGCGTGCGTCCTGGGGTCGGGGTGTGCCACCTGTGGGGGTGTGGTGCCCAGCACGGGTGCGAAGGCAGCTGTGATGGCACCCTACTGGGATCGTGCTGCTGGGGGCGGTGTGCTCCCCCCACACTCCTCTTCCTCCGCCAGTGACCAGATTGTTTCTTCTTTTTCTTATTTTCTTCTAGTAACATGGTCGAGGCTCAGTTGAGGGTCTTTTGTACATGCTAATCAATAGGATATTTCCTAGTAAATAGGAATAGCATAAAGGCTTAAACTGAATAGTAAACAGGCAGCTTCATGTTCACAGAGGAATCCAGGATGGACCTGGGTTATTTAGCGATGCTTTTGACAGAGAATGTTTCATAGAAATACATCAGGGGCAGAAAACTTTTTGCCATAAGAAGGCAATTTTTTTTGTATTGATAAGAGCTCCTTTAAAGGCTGAGAGCAGAGTGAATTAGAGCTGTTTGTGAACTGCAAAATCAAACCAGACCTTCCTTGCAGTAGTTTCCTCTCACATAGTCTGTTCTGCTGCTGGTTTTAACTCTTAAGAGGAATGGATGCTTAATGCTGTATGATTTGTGTCCCCCCTCCAAAAAAAAAAAAAATTCTTTTCAGTTTTGCAAATTGCCAGAGGCTAAGTGAGTCTCAGTGGACATTTTAGAATATGTAAATGACTGCAAGCAACAGCTACTTTTCCCAGGGTACTCAATTTGCTTTTAGAGCTGCAATTCTATACATATTTACAGGGGAGTAAGGGCCATTGAATTTAGCAGCCCTTACTCGTAAATGGATATGCATAGCATTACACTACACGTGTACCCTATTCAAAAATAGATTTAGTAAATGTAACATATTGCAAGCACAGTTCTCAATTAAGCACCCTCATTTATAATATTTTAAATAGTTTATTAATCCTTTATGGGCTACCAGAAGGAATGTGGAACTTGTTACCTTTAGATTCTGTTGGCCTCCCAATTCCCATCTGCCTCAGTCAGCATAGCCAATGGTGATAGAAGTTGTAGTCCCTTGACTTGGGGCGGGGCACAAGTTCCACATCCCTGAGCTGCAGCATGTTGGCTAGGCCTAATGGAAGCTTTAGTGCAAAACATCTGGAGAGCACCAACCTGGGGAAGCCTGATCTAAAGGTGCTCTGAAAATTCTTGAAAACGTTGGGCTGTGTTTGTTCTTCACTGAAACTCCCTATCAGCAGTGCATTGAAATTTCGTTGTTGCTTTTAGAAGAAAAAACTGCCACAACTTGCTGCTGGGTCAAAAGTATTGTCCCACACCATCCCAATCTCCAAGTGTTGCGTGATTATAGGGGTACAGGGCCGCCAAGTCCACTGGGGCTGGTGGCGCGGCGCGCCAGGGCGCAATGGCCTGGAGGGCGCCTCCGCCCTCCAGCCCCGCTGGCAGCACCCGCCGGCAGTGCCCTCCAGCTGCCCGGCGGAGCAAGGGAGCTGGCCGGCCATGCCACGCCCTCCGGCTGCCCGGCAGAGCACGGGAGCGTGAGCTGGCCAGCCGCGCCGCACCCTCCGGCTGCCCGGCGGAGCGCGAGCTGCCCGGCTGCGCCACACCATCCGGCTGCCCGGCGGAGCGCGGGAGCGCGAGCCGGCCGCCCTCGCCTCCCATCCCGGAAGCACTGGAAGGGCACGCAGAGTTCCACGCCACTCCAGCGCCATGCCCCTCATCCCCCGCTGGCCCACCCCCCTCCCGAGGGGCGGCAAGCGCGGGAGGGAGGCGGCGGAGAGGCGGCACGCCGAGGGCGCCGGTGGGATCACCGCGGCCCGGCAGCCGATCTCCTTAAGACGGCCCTGGATTCATGTTTCCTTTGGAAAAGAGGCATAGCAGAGACTGTGGTGTCTTTATGATATATGGTTTATTTACCATACATACAATCTGAGCTTACAATGGAGGGGCCACAGCATTTACGCCCCAAGAGGGTATTGCTTCTCTCATAGCCAAAGCCTAGGATAGCAGCAGAAATCAGCCATAGCCTCTGTGGCTCTGCTCTAGTTTGCTGCGTTTAACAGACTGCAACTACTTTTACCTAGCCCACATCATCCCCAACTGCAATCCTAAAACAAACTGCTCTCCTCAAAGGCTTTTGTCTTTCTAGCTCAGTTGGTTAGAGCATGGTGCTGATAATACCAAGGTTGCAGGTTCGATCCTCTTATGGGATAGCTGCATACTGTATTCCTGTGTTGCAGCGGGGTTGAACTAGATAATCCTCAGGATCCCTTCCAACTCAACAATCCTATGATTTTATGAGAGAGGAGACCCTCTAATTTGCCCTCTTGCACAGAGCCACCCCCTTTGTCCCCCTAACAAAGCTTTAGTGGGCTATTATCAGGCTAGCTCCTGGCTTGTATTTTAACATGTTAATTCCAGAGTCTGGCACCCAGGAATTAGAAGGAGGGTCCAGGAATTGGAAGGGGAGTCCAGGCAACCCACAAATTTATAACACTATACTGCAAACCTGTTCAGAGTTGCATTGCTTGGCTTCTATTTGCTTGAGGTTAATGGAGATTGTGTGCAGGATTGCAGCCATTCTTTGGATTTGGGGCCAGCAAGGTCACGGGTGAGGGCTACTCAATACATTACATTCATAGAATCATAGAATCATAGAGTTGGAAGAGACCACAAGGGCCATCCAGTCCAACCCCCTGCCAAGCAGGAAACATTGTTATAGAAATTTAAAGTGCATACCTAAAAATATAACCACAAGCACCCCACATGCTTTCAAACTTGTGTTTCCTACAAGTGCATTCTGTGGAGACCAGATTGGCTGCAACTTAGAGTGTATACTCAGTGGCAAACCTGAGTGTTCTGCTGTACAATGAGAAACAGCTCACAGTCTCACATTTCTTATTCCTTGGCACATCACATAAAATGTGAATTCATTTTTAATTACAGTTGTCATAAGAGGTGCCCAGCAATGACTAATCAGCCTTACACCATGGTGCACCTAAGGGTTCCATTCTACTGCTAACATAACTAATGCCCTTTGAACTTTATTTGATGGGAAGGCGCATGGAATCCTAGTAGTTTAAAAGATCAGCAGGGCCTGTGGCTCAGATGATACTGAATTATGGAAGCAACCAGTTATGTGCTCCTTTATTGGTGAAGATCTCAGGTATAGACTGTTGACAGTCCTCTTCTATTTTTTTTAAGTCAGCCCATTAGCAGTTGTTTGACGGAAGGTGAACGCAATAAGCCTTTTGAAGATGTCTGGGATTCCAAGTAATATTGCACCAAGAAAGGTCATACTCTCCTTATTAACAAACCCCTGAAATTTGAGTCAAACATCCACTCCAATGCTGATGGATCTACTACTCAAAAAAGTTTGCTCAAACTAAGACAAAACTTACTACTACTACTAATACTACTATGCTTCCCATCTGACTGGGTTGCCCTAGCCACTCTGGGTGGCTCCCAATATTAAAAACACCACCAAACATCAAACATTAAAAACTTCCCTAAACAGGGCTGCCTTCATATGTCTTCTAAAAGTCAGATAGTTGTTTATTTCCTTGACATCTGATGGGAGGGCATTGCACAGAGCTGGGTTTTTCACACAGGCACCATAGTATGCCTGAGCAGCACGTCCCCTGTGCCTCTCTTGCCAACAACATCCCCCCTCCAAACAAGAGTGCCCCAGTTTCACCAGCTGCAGCTCACCGGAAAAGAATCACCGCTGCCTTTTAGAAAGGTGGCATGGGGGAAGGGGTGTGTGTGTGTGTGTGTATCCGTCTGTCAGTCAAAGGAGAGGCTAGAAATGCTAAGAAAAAGTTAAACTTCAACTCTGCAATGAGTTCACTTAGACTTTTCCTCTTACTTGGGAGTAAATCTCATTGCATCTTGAACATGTATAGCAGGGGTAGGCAACCTAAGGCCCGTGGGCCGGATGCGGCCCAATCGCCTTCTCAATCCGGCCAGTGGATGGTCCGGGAATCCTGCTTGGCAGGGGGTTGGACTGGATGGCCCTTGTGGTCTCTTCCAACTCTTATGATTCTATGAATCAGCATGTTTTTAAATGAGTAGAATATGTGCTTTTATTTAAAATGCATCTCTGGGTTATTTGTGGGCCATAGGAATTTGTTTTTCTTCTTCTTCTTCTTCTTCTTCTTCTTCTTCTTCTTCTTCTTCTTCTTCAAAATATAGTCCGGCCAACCACATGGTCTGAGGGACGGTGGACCAGCCCATGGCTGAAAAAGGTTGCTGACCCCTTATGTATAGGATCATAGTTGCAGCCACAGGAAGATGACCTCTAGGAGGAAAACGTTGGGTGGATGAAAACTTCACCAATAAGAACTGGGGTGGGTGAAGGGGTGGAAAAACTGAGGACAGACAATGGATGGAGTGGAAACACATGAGACCATGATGATGTGTACCAGGATTTGCAAAATTAAACTTGAAATGCAGCAAGAAAAAACAGCCTCACTGTTTTTTAAGCCTATAATGTGTACAAATCTCACTGGCTGTCCCAAGCTATTCTTTCCTGCACAGCACTCCTGAAAATCTGGTGGCACTTTTTCATCTAAAAGAGTCAATCCAGTTCCATTTTTTATATTTTAAAAAATACATGTTTACCAAAACAAAGAAGTAAATTGCTTATAATGTAACTTCAGACAAAAGAAGTCTCTTTTTGCATTTTGGAATTATTAAATGATGCTAACAAAATGTTACCAGATTGGTTGCAACATGCTGTTTAGTTTCAGATCAAATAATATTTGTAAACTAAACGTTTTTAACCACAGCTAGATAGATAATGCTTGCCATTTCTAATCTACCATGTGTATGCATGTGTCAGCACTTGCTTTTAGAAGTCTTGCTCTGGTCAAAGTCTTTACAAGGTTGTGAGCATCTTCGTGGTTTGCATATTCTTAATCATGTAAGTTAATGGACTGCAGCACGAAAACCACAATTTTCTATCTCTCTCCAGGCTATTTGCAGCCAGGGCAGCTTCAGCAATGAAATGAAACCAAAACCTGCACACACGATTCTATGTGCATCATGTCCATAAAATAGACTAATATACACCCAACTTTAAAATTGCTCATAATACCAATTGAATTCTAATTATTTTTGGCTGGCATTTTTTTTAAAAAAAGCAAATAACTAAAGATAATTCACTCTATATTGGTAAATTATTTTTATGATTTTATATGAGCTGAATTTAGTACAAAATAAAGATATGCTTGTAAGTCCTGGATGACTGGCTGAAGTAGAATTCAGAGACACTAGTGGTCGTGCTGGTTGGTGAGTGGGAATGCAGCAGGCAACCCCACTGCACCCAGTAAAAGAGGTGTGAAGTCAAGGATGGTTGTGTGGCAATGTCCCGACCCCCCCCCCCAGGTTGAATAAAGACACTTGACAACAGTATCTTAGGTTAACGGGCTAAAAAAGGCCACAACTTTATTGGTCACAGATTGTGAGCGGTATTGGCTTAGGGCATTGGACCTAACCGACTATATCTGACTCCCGCCCATCTGCGCGGAGTCTGGGAAGGGTTAACCACCAGTAGGGGGAGTCCTGCTGATGCACATCCACTAGGAGCTCCCCTGGGGCCACCGATAGGGGTCGTGCCTTAGGCCCTAGCCTCCCCAGGCTTCGGACAGAGCCAAGCCCCCAGAATCCTTTAACGGAATACCCTTCAATGTGCGGGGAGGTGATGGCGCTGCCTCCCCTCCTCTCTTCTCCAGCAATATTCCAGTGCCTAACTGCCAAACCTTACAAAGTTGTGACGATTTGCTACAAGGTAGGCGAAAACCAAGTGGCCGGTGCCAATTTGCCAAGTGGAAAAAGTCCTATCAGGCCCCTCAATGGCGACCAACCGAAGTCCATAGCAAGGTCAAGAGATGAAAAAACCTAAAGGGCGTGGGGGTGGGAAAACCGGAGCAGCTGGAAGCGCAAAAAGCGATAAGATTTTCGCTGCGTCCTGCTTAAATCAAGCAGACCACACCCCCAGAGCAATCGGCTTGGTTGCCTGGGCAGCGACGCAGCCGGGAATCCCCCCCAATCTCACAGGGCTGACCACACCCCTGCACACGTGAAGGGATCGTGAGTGCCCACAACTCCACCTCTCCCTAAGGTGGAAGTGGCTTTTTTGGATCTCTCATTTTCCATAAAGCAGACATCATGACCTAATTGACCAGCTGTGTCTTTACCTCAAAGGATATGAGATGTTTCCTCAGGCTCTGTGATGCCTTGGCTTAGTTACTGTAATCCACCCTATTACCAATATGATAATAGCTGTCTATGCAAGTTGTTTTTATGTCCAGTTCAAGGTACCGGTTTTAACTTCTAAAGCCCTATGCAGCTAGATTATCTTAGAGACTATATGTTTCAATAATAGCATTTCCTCTAGTTGAAATTTGGAATGAGGTGGGTGGGAGCTTTGCATAGAGTCTTAAACAGAGGAGGAGAAAGGTGGGGGCGGTGGAGCGGCCCACCTAAGGTGTCATCCCTGAGGGGGGGGTGACATTGGTGTGGGCAGCGCTCCCCCTGGAATGCTCCATGCCCCCAGCACCCCCCCCCCGGATGCTCCTTGCCACCGGCGCACCCCCATGGGCAGCTAGCCACTCCCCTGCAGGCCGCTCTGGGTGCCAGAGCAGCTAGCTCCCCCTCTGGTCTTAAGCAGGGACATTTCAGTGGGCAAAGTGAAATCAAGATATATCTAGAGAAGAGGTTTCATAGACTCATATCCTGGAATCCGTTGCCTATAGAGGCTTACTCCAGCTAACCCTGGAGATATTTAGAACTCAGACGTTTAATTGACCGAATATAGCCACCTGCACAAAATCAAAGGGGTAGCGGGGCTGCAGTCTTGGCCCTTTCTGTGAGGTTTCCAGGATTCTCCTGGTCGTGTCTCTGATGGCCATATGTTGGGTGTAAACATCTCAATTGTATGTAAAGCTCATGCATGTAGTTAAAACACTACACAGGATTTCAGCTCCTGAAGAAGCCTATGGTGCCTAGATTTTCTTCTTTCATGTGTCCATGCTTATTATGTAGACATCAAGGGCAAAGGCAAGGAAGCTTTGCACCACCACTGATGCTTCATCTCATGAGCCTCCTTTCACACATAAACCATGTGAAGTGACCTTATTATCTTTTAGATACCATCCCTGTTTTATGTCTCAAATTATTATTCCATGGTGACAATTGGTTTTGGTTTTTTTTTTTAGTATAGCCTGATGTTTTGTATGGCTCCTGAGAGCCAGTGTGGTGTAGTGGTTAAGAGCGGTAGACTTGTAATCTGGTGAACCGGGTTCGCGTCTCCTCTCCTCCACATGCAGCTGCTGGGTGACCTTGGGCTAGTCACACTTCTCTGAAGTCTCTCAGCCCCACTCACTTCCCAGAGTGTTTGTTGTGGGGGAGTAAGGGAAAGGAGAATGTTAGCCGCTTTGAGACTCCTTCGGGTAGTGATAAAGCGGGATATCAAATCCAAACTCTTCTTCCTGTTATGGGTGTCTGATTGGAACTTATAAAAAAAAACTGTCCACTGGCACCTTAGAGACCAACTAAGTTTGTTCTTGGTACAGTATAAGCTTTCATGTGCATGCACAGTTCTTCATATACAAACAGATTGGAACTTGTGTGTCTGTGTGTACCTGCCACACACAATTTGCCCCAAACACATTTTCCCTCCCTCTGTATCCAGTTCTCTAGCCGTTTTCCCAAACCTTACTGTCCAGCAACCACAACTTTAGCTCTGTCACCACTTAGTGAAACTCCAGGAGTAGAAGAGTAAGTCAGTGACACATATACTACTAGAAAATGGTATCTGCTGAACAAATTGGCATTCCATTCTAAATATTGCTGTCTGTCACTTTGAGCTGCAGCCATAGAACCACTTGTCTGGCATTGTTTCATTGACTTTTAGGTGCTTTGGGTCAATGAAATGACAGTCCTTGGGAGACAATGGAGACTCAAAAATGTTGCAGAAGACTACAGCTGAAATAAATTACTTCTTCCATTAAGTCTTATCTACTTTACCTACTTCCAATGTATTTATAATCATTTGGCGGAAGTGTATACCACACAAGTGAATTACGTTATCTAAATGGGCAAATGTACCATGCATCAACTTAAAGGGTTGTCCATTTACCTATTACAAATATTCAAGACCCATTAAAGATGTCAGGTAGTGAATAATAAGGGGACCCAATTTAAATTGTTTCTTTGTAACTCATAATGAGTTATATAACTGGATGCTTTTCAGTTCATTTAGATTAGTTAATGCTTCTAAACAATTTTGTACTGAATTGATTCTTTAGAAATGAATTTTACATCTCAATTCATTCAGTTTTACCTTTCCCCCACAGAATTACTTTTAATTAAGAAAACCTAAAATAGCTATCATCTCTCTTATTTATTTTTGAGACATCTGTTACTCGTGTCACAAGGAAGAGTTCTTGCATTTAAAGGAAAATCCAATAACATAATGTAAAGACTTCAACGAGCATTACTGATAAATAGTAAATGCAATCTACTATTGTTTTCCCATGTATTTGAGGTGGAGCATTTTCAGCACTGGGATCCAACTTAATGCTATTTCCTGTGCTAGAGTGCTGTTTTGTGTTTTTTGAATGAAATCGTGGAGTTCATAGAAGAGCAGCCCCCACAAGATAAAAGTATTTGCTAAAGAAATACTAATAATAATTTAAGAGAATTAGTTGCTGTTTGCATGGCAGGAGTGTTGTATCCCACACCTCATCATCTATATATCTAGTTTACATTTTCAAAACTTTTCACTGAGCTCCTGAAGTACTTTCTTATATTACTTAGTATATTACAATGCAACTCTGTCAATATCCACACTTTAACATGTGCATGTTTAAAAGCTTGTCCTTTGGGAAGGTGCTTTTTAATGAAGATTGCTAGCAAATGCAATATTAGAAGATGGTTGATTGAAGATGCAACTCAGTGGGAATAAATATGTTGTCCAAGCCTATTTGGAATAGAACTGAGCTTCAAATTCTAAAATCTCTGCTGTTGTTTGGTTGCATTTAGGAGTTTTGGCAGCATTAGTAGTATATCATATGAAAGCAAATTATAACATTTATTTACTGGACACTCTTAACACTCTTATGTTAACCACATTCAATTTTTGCTAACTGAGCAGCCTGTAATTTGCATTATTATGTTCAGCTATATCTGAAGAGCCATTTTTAAAGTGTGCCCAATGGTGATTCCAGGCAGGTAGGAGCGGGGCAAGGCAGGTGGAAGTGTTTAGACCTTTGAAATTAGCCTCTCCCTGCCCCATGTTTCTAGGACCCTGATCCTAGTAGGCCCTTCTTGTGGGGTCTTATTTGTCTCCAAGCATGTGATGTGAAGGGCTATGACTAACAACACTTGGTTGTTGTATGGCCCACGCAATATTTAAGTGATCTTCTAGGCAGGGCCGTCTTTACCCGGGGGTGAAAGAGGTGCTGAATTCTGTGGTGTGCCAGGCACCTGCTGCTGAAACTGCCTCAGGTGAAGGCGGCAGGCGAGAGGACAGAGGAGCAAGTGAGCGAGTAGAGGATGAGGTGGCCTTTGGCGCATCCAAGGTGGCGGCGCAGGGAAGCTAATCACCACCATGCTCCTTGCCAAGCAGCCATCACCAGGCGCATCATGTGGTGCCCTCTTGGTCTGGAATGGTGGTCATAGCCATAGCAACAACTTGATGTAGCTGGGGAGAGAGTGAGTCCTCCTGGCTGCCTGGCTGGCTGCGCGCCCAGGAGATTGTGGGCGGCGGGAAGGAGGGGGAAGCAGCAGCAGCACCTTCGGGTTTCTCACGACATCCTCCTCTTAGCGGCTGCCACACAGCATGCCGTATACTTCAGCATAAGTGTATTGTAAATAAATGAGCAAATAAAAAAGTTTCTTTCTTTTTCCTCCCTTCTTTCGTAAACAAGAGATAAGGCGTAAGCGTGGTGTCTGACATAAGCATAATAAAAGTTAATTTGGGGGCTAAACTAAATTTTAGGGTGCTGGGCAGATCTTTGCACCCCAGCGGCACATATGCTAAAGACGTCCCTGCTTCTAGGTCTCAGCTTTCATTTTATTTTTTGTGCATACAGAATAGCTAATGTGTTATGAATTCAGCTAAACACCAGAGGGCAGCAGAAGGACTGGATTTTGTGGATGACTCAGACAGTACATTCTCTTAGCAAGTCATAATTCAAAACTATAAATCCCAAAGATCCATAAGACATTTTTGTGGTGATAGGCTCTACTCCCCACCCCCCCACCCCAATGTTGGCATGCAACCAGTTCATACTGTAGAATTTGTCTAAGATTCCTACAGGAGTTCTTTAACGTTGCATAGATAGATAGTTTTATTTTAAAGGTTACTTTGTATACAAAATAGTACAGGCTGGCTTTGATTTTGTAAATTACTTGATTCATTTTATTAATGTGACCCATTGGGACCTCACTTCCCTGTTCTTAATTCTGAAGAGCCATTCCAAGATAAACAATCAAAACCACTTGAGAACTTGCAATAATGTTGAAACTAACTTTCTTTCAATTTACACAAAGGCTTACAAGATAAAACATGATTAATTAGTGACTGAAAAGCAAAACTCCGCCAGGTGCACCAGAAGGATAGCACCTCACTATATGTATTAATTGGCTTCCTTATCTGTCTAGCTTTTTCAGAAGAAAGAAATAGGTAACATTGCATTATTGAGCAAAATATGGAAGTTGTCCAAGCAAATGAATAAGGACCCACATAAATGTTATAAGGGATGTGTGACCTGGCAACCTGCATTTCCCTCACTTGTCTCTTGGTAATGTTTAGTAAAAGAAACTCTAGTGTAAAAGTACCCAGTGCTTCTGTATCGCTGCTGCTCCCCAGGAGCAGGAAACTCTTATCAAGATGATAACCTGACTCTCTTTTCTGGAGGTTAACAGGAAGAGGAATGGTTGAAACTTGGGTATGTATCAGCTACACATCCCCTGCAGTTTGTATTTAGAACTTCAACGAGGGTTAATGGCTGTTCTTGGTGAACTTGTAGTCCATTGGTTCCATATTTGTTTAGAATAGCAATTCAGGGATGTTGTAATGTATTGGAATAAGAGATGCAGTGGTCATTATATGTAGCAGTTCTTCAAATCAAATCATTCTTTATTACGGTCAAAGACCAGCTCTTAAAAAGGAGGTAAAGTAAAAATAAAAATAAATACAGCGGATCCCTTTGACGAAAACACTTTCTGGGGATGTTACATATATAAAACTCTTTGAACAAGATTTAAAAGAAAATTATTAATTGCATTACAATGTTAAAGATTTAAAATAGTGGCTGCAGAAGGCTGAGCCCGGCTCGCTCGAGATTCCATTGAGGAGAAACTTAGATGGGCTGAGAAGAAGGTCTATATCTGCAAATTTGGACACAGTTCTTGTAGCAGTTCTTATTTCAGATGGTGTTCATTCAGTTATTAAGCACTTTCAGTAGCACTGACACTTCACTGCATAATATTTCTATATTTTATGCATATGTTATTCTTCATAGCCCAAGCACTTAGGAAAGTCAAAGGGTTTCCCCACCACCACCACCTTCATCTTTGGCAGTCTATATAATTTTTTTTGTTTATTTTAAAATATATCGTGGGATTTAACAAAACCAAAGCCTCCACAGTGGCTGTAAAACCAGATGAATGAGAAGTCCTTGCTTGTCCTTTTAAGCTGTTCAACATCATCATTGTAAATATTTGAATATATATCCTGAGAGGTTACTGAAATATTTTAATTTGTGCTTTGAATTAGTCAGTAGATCAGCACTTTACCAGCCTACTCAGGAGCAGGAGCAGGAGCAGGAGCAGGAGCAGGAGCAGGAGCAGGAGCAGGAGCAGGAGCAGGAAAGGTTAAAACAGTCCTTCTCATTCTGCTACCTTATCAGCCACCATGTCATTTTCCTTAGTGGCTTGGTGAAGGGTGGTGGTGATGAGCTGAAAAAGGAACTAGAAGGGAACAGGATCACCCATTCCTCTCCACATACCTTCTACCACTTTGCCTTTCAGTCTGCCCAGCCTGCTTTAAATCTCATGTCAGGATTCTGATGCACATACGTTGTAAAAGTGAAGAGTTGCTTTTTTAAAATAGTAATACTTGGCATAACTTATTTTTATGAATGATAAAACATGAAAGATTCAAAGGCAGACAGTATTTTTATTCCCAAAACAGAGCAGTGGTAATTAGGTGTTTTAGTAATTTAGTGTCTCTTAATCCCAATGAAAAAGGATGGTGAATTGGATCATAGTTCGATGTTGGTAGGTGTTTGATTTCAGTGTCTCAGAAAACTATTTAACACCTCAGTGCAATCTTTCTCATTGAATCAATTTTTTTATGTGGAAGATCATACATAGGACTTTTAGCCAAGAAAGTATATTATCTCAATAGATTATCCATGAGTGCATTGTGCCAAAAGAGGTCCAAACTGTCACTTGCTTAAGAGGTTGAAGTTATGTTTTCTGATTACATTATGACTTGTTCTGAATCAGCAGCACCATTCTGCTGATTTAAGCACAGTCAGCTTTAGTTATTTTAAGACTCATAGAATCACAGAGTTGGAAGGGGCCATGAGGGTCATTTAGTTCAACCCCCTGCAGTGCAGGGGTCTTTTTGCACAACCAGCGCTCGAACCCGTGACCCTGAGATTGAGAGTCTCATGCTGTACTGACTGAGCTATCCCATAGGCTCAGAGAAACATGAATTCATTAGGTGACTTTTTTTCTGAAATCAGTTTATATGTTCGGAACCTTCCAAAGCATGCTTCCTTGAGTGAGTTAAGGAAGGTTACAAGAAAAACAATGTGGATTAATTAAATGGACAAAGAAAATAATGTATTTTGTGTTATTCCAAACCCATAACACAATTTATTTATTTATTTTTAGCTTGTTTCATACAAATTATATACTGCTTCATTATAAAAAAAGACCCCAAAGTTGCACAGTGAACACTCCTATATGATCTAATCAAACAAGATTGATTCCCAAGAACTTTCTCATGAACATGACTTACACAAAATACTGCCAGACTATAATTCTCACTGCATATATCAGAAATGTTTTTTTCTTCCCCCAGTGCTGACTCAGTGTGTACCTTTCAGTGCTGATTCTGGCAATTAAGCCGTTAAGCCCAGGACAAATTGCAATCATTTAAAAATGCAAATAGTATTGCATTTTAATTAGAAAATAGAGCTACAGTATATTATAGAATATTATCACCAAAGACATACAGAAACCTGTCATCCCTAAGGGAAGCATTGATTTTTCCCAGCCAGCAAAGGATTCAACTATTGGTTGCTTGCAGGCTGCCACTCAAACTCTTTGCGTTGGCGGAGGACACTGACTGATGATATTTCATGTAAAACTTCAGGCCAGCTGTATTCAAATACAGTCTCCTAATAAGGCAAAAATGAGAGGTTGTAGTCTACAGAATCAATGACAAACTGTTCAGTGTGGGTAAAGGATGCCTTTGTTGCTAGCTGTATGCATTGCTAGTCTATTGGATGGTTCATGGTATTGTTGTTGTTCAGTCGTTCAGTCGTGTCCGACTCTTCGTGACCCCATGGACCAGAGCACGCCAGGCACGCCTATCCTTCACTGCCTCCCACAGTTTGGCCAAACTCATGTTAGTAGCTTCGAGAACACTGTCCAGCCATCTCATCCTCTGTCGTCCCCTTCTCCTTGTGCCCTCCATCTTTCCCAACATCAGGGTCTTTTCCAGGGAGTCTTCTCTTCTCATGAGGTGGCCAAAGTACTGGAGCCTCAACTTCAGGATCTGTCCTTCCAGTGAGCACTCAGGGCTGATTTCCTTCAGAATGGATAGGTTTGATCTTCTTGCAGTCCATGGGACTCTCAAGAGTCTCCTCCAGCACCATAATTCAAAAGCATCAATTCTTCGGCGATCAGCCTTCTTTATGATCCAACTCTCACTTCCATACATTACTACTGGGAAAACCATAGCTTTAACTATACGGACCTTTGTCGGCAAGGTGATGTCTTTGCTTTTTAAGATGCTGTCTAGGTTTGTCATTGCTTTTCTCCCAAGAAGCAGGCGTCTTCTAATTTCGTGACTGCTGTCACCATCTGCAGTGATCATGGAACCCAAGAAGGTGAAATCTCTCACTGCCTCTATTTCCTCCACTTCTATTTGCCAGGAGGTGATGGGACCAGTGGATGATCTTAGTTTTTTTGATGTTGAGCTTCAGACCATATTTTGCGCTCTCCTCTTTCACCCTCATTAAAAGGTTCTTCAATTCCTCCTCACTTTCTGCCATCAAGGTTGTATCATCAGCATATCTGAGGTTGTTGATATTTTTTCCGGCAATCTTAATTCCGGTTTGGGATTCATCCAGTCCAGCCTGGATTCATCCAGTCCAGGTTCATGGTATAGAACAGCTCAATCTAAGATCACATTGTAGGCATAAAATGACAGCATGAAGGAATCTTTCTCACTAGTTCTGTTTATGTTAATAATATTAAAAAGATGTATGCTGTAGACTTGTGGGGGCATGTGTTGAACTTACTTGTAAATGTGGACAGCTGAAGGACAGTAATTGACATGTAAAACTTCCTTTGGAGAATGTAATCAAACACAAGAAATTGTCACTCCCAGTAGAACAACTTTGCTGAAACTGGGACAGCTTCATCTTGAGAAAAGGTGGTATGGCCATGGTATAGGACAGGCACGTCCAACTTCTAAAAGTCAGCAATCTATTCCCAGTACAAAAAAACCTGGCACTGATCTACCCATTGTCAGCATTTTTTGGGGGGGGGAGTGGCCAGAGTTGTTTAACTTTTTTTGGGGGGGTTGAGCTTTTTTGGGAGGATTGACCAGAGTTGTTGAGCTTTTGGGGGGGGGAGTGACCAGAGTTGTTGAGCTTAGCAATTCGTAAAGGTAAAGGTACCCCTGACCGTGAGGTCCAGTCGCGGATGACTCTGGGGTTGCGGCGCTCATCTTGCTCTATACGCCAAGGGAGCTGGCGTTTGTCCGCAGACAGCTTCCGGGTCATGTGGCCAGCATGACTAAGCCGCTTCTGGCGAACCAGAGCAACGCACAGAAACGCCGTTTACCTTCCCGCCGGAGTGGTACCTATTTATCTACTTGCACTTTGACGTGCTTTCGAACTGCTAGGTGGGCTAAGGTCTACTTGTTTGTTTGATTAAATTTCTATGCCACCCTTCATCCAAGGATCACAGGGTGGTTTATGCCTGGGTTGAACCAACTCAAACCTGCTGACCTGGCCTCACATGATCAACTGCTCCATATACAAAGAAGTGTCCTGCTCACAGAAAGGCAGCATGTCATTTTTCTCCCCTGCCCCGTTTCATTTGTTTTCTCTTTTTCCTTCATAGGAAACAAGGGTGTTTGATATATTGCCATTTTGGTAATAAATTGTAATAGTATAGCATTAAAAAATATTTTGAAAGAAAGAAAGGTAGCATGTCAAAGAAAAGGCTATGCTAGTAATCTTCTCCCTGACATAGGGCCGGTGCTAAATAAATATCATGGGACTCTTGCCACAGAGTCATCAATAGGGCCCACACCTTCCCATAGTCATACCTTTCCCACAGAAGCAGCAAGAACAACAACACAATTCACCCCCTCCCAGACAGCATTTTAATCGTAGGCAGGCAGGGGACAATTCACCAGGCTGAGTTTTCAACCATGGTGGCTGGCTGGCTGCCTTCTTAATTTGCCCAAAATGCAATACCGAGGCATATAGAATTTTTGTATTTTGGGTAAATTAAGAAGGCAGCCAGCCAGCCACCATGGTTGAAAACTCAGCCTGGTGAATTGTCCCCTGCCTGGTGAGCAGCTTCTGCAGCTGTGAACTGAGCTTTGCTGCCATACAGAAGTGGCACTGCCACCCACCAGAGTACAAAGGGCCTGCAGGGGAGGGTGGTGAGTAGCAGTGCAGACTGAAGAGGGCCCTTCTGAGACCCTGGGGCCCTTGGCCAGCGCCTGACCTGGCTGACTGCAGACTACTCAAATGTCCCAATTTGAGCGAGACCAGTGCTTTCCCCCCTAGAAAAATAGGTGCCAGTCCTCACCATGAAGTTGTTACCATAAGTAACAACTGTAACAGCAACTTTTAACAACGAAAAACAGGTGCCGTTACTGCGTACCCTTGAGTACTCCCTGGAAAAAAAGCACTGAGTGGGACACCCCAGATATACAGAAGTCGCCCCAGCTTCTGTTAGAAATCCAGGATGTCCCTTTTCTGCAGCCGCCTCTGGTATGGCGCAGCATTCAGGCATGCAAGAGAGAACTAAGCTGCAGCCTGTCTGTGGATAGGCTGCAATATATACTTGTAGTAGTGTTTTGCTGGGTATGGCACAATAATATGTAAGAAAATGTTTTACATTGAAAGTGTTCGTAGTTAATACATATACAGGAACATACAGAAGAAGAACATCTTGAGTTCCTGTTTGGAGGGCGGGGGATATGATTTCGAAAGCTCTTGTTTGATGAGGCTTTTTATGCACATTTGCTGACGCAAATGACAGTGTTTCTGTGAAAAATTAGGACACGTTAATCCCCTCTTACATTGTATCCCTCCCCATTATCAGTCTTTTTATACTAAACACCATGACATTTTTTGCCTATAACAGTTTTTCTCAGCCCTCAGGAAACACAAAATAAAAATAATTACAGCTTCCCATTAGCACAGTGTATTTAGTACACGGCAGACTGAATGAAAGGAGAGCCATTAATGGAGTTTCAAGCGCAAACCCCAAAGCAATCATGACTCTGTGATATTAAATTTAAAAGGGGCATTGAGATGTTGGGCTTCCTGCTGTAAACGCTCGTCTCCCACAACGTTCTCTTTTGTTGTAACAGTACTGCCTGTGTGACATTTGTTTAGCAGCTCTGAAAGCACTTCCCAGTGTTTCAGTGATCATTTGTTATTAATGTTGATAATGTGATAGTGATAGATTATAATATCCTGGCAAAGAAAGTCTAGAACTGAAAACTCCGGCATTCTGTGCAATAGGTTGAATACTTTTGGACACAAACAATTAAGGCAATACTGTATAGCATAGACGAATTCTAAAAATCCATCAGGAATATAGTGTTTCTGACTTTGCATTAGTTTGTCACATTGTACCAAAGTAATAGATAACATGCTTTTACTGGGAAAAAAATGAAACTGCTTTTGCTGCTTATGCCTGATAGTATTGAATAGATGATAGCTGCTCTAATGAGAGCTGTGTATATAGTGTCTAAAAGAACGTCCAATGAACTATGAAGCTACTGGTTAAAATCTTGCATCTGCCATGCAATCACTATAGGTGGCCTGATGCAAGACATTCTCAGCTCCAGCTCCTTCTCCCATTCATCTACAATATGAGGATGATAATGCTGAGCTACTTTATGTGATTGCTGTAAATATTATAGTGCTAATGTGGGAGGTGAAGCAAGCCAAGCTGAACACTTGAAATTGCAAATATTACTGTTGACCCGAAACTTAGACGGGGGTTACATTCCAGGGGTCTGCACACAAAGTCAAAAATTGCACAAAGTCAGGAAGATCCCTGGAACCATCCACCCACATGACCATCCATACGTACTGGGCTTCAGGAAGATTGCATGAGGCCTCTGAAGACTGTGGGTAGCTCCCATAAGATCGTGCTGGAGCCACCCACAGCCTTCCAGAGGCCTCGTTCAAACTTCCCAGAGCCTAGTAAGCAAGGTGGTAGGCTTAAAAACCCTTTCCATTGCAGGAAAGCCCAACATGGAAGGAGCTTCTTAAGCCCTTCACCTTGCTTAACAGGCTCTGGGAAGGTCGCACGAGATCTCAAGACAGCCCCTTGCATCTGTTTCCCCTTGTTCTCCATTTATTTGTTTTCCCACTACCTGCTCAAAGCTGCAAACATGCAAGTTGAGGGTCTACTGTACTCATATTCACTTGAGTGTTTTCCATCCTTGACCTCTAACGAACACGCACACTGTGGCAATTCCCCCTCCCATTTCCACTTCCGGCAGAATTCTCCAACGTCCCTAGTTGGGACACTTGACTGTATGTTTGTCTAAACCTATTTCTGCATTAGGAAAGTAAGTCCTTCAGGAACAATGGATGAAACTTGGTCTGTTGCTAGAAGGGCTCAAACGGGTGCCCAACTAGGCGACTTTGGGTCTTTGCTTGAATAGCCTTTGCATAAATTTTCTCCGAGAGGATTGTTAATTTGAATATCTAATCTAGGTTCCAATACCAATCCCTTCATTAGAATTACTGGTGATATGGAATGGGTCAAATGAATTGGAGAAAGAATTGATTCCATATTGTTGCAGTTTGGATTACTGAATACACGCTACATGAGGTATTCAAACTACAAGAAAGAAGATTCCACCTAAACATTAGGAAGAACTTCCTGACAGTAAGAGCTGTTCGACAGTGGAATTTGCTGCCAAGGAGTGTGGTGGAGTCTCCTTCTTTAGAGGTCTTTAAGCGGAGGCTTGACAGCCATCTGTCAGGAATGCTTTGATGGTGTTTCCTGCTTGGCAGGGGGTTGGACTGGATGGCCCTTGTGGTCTCTTCCAACTCTATGATTCTATGATTCTGAGGTTGCTTTTGAAAAGTGCTCAGAAACTTTAACTGGCCCAGAAAGCTGTAGCCAAACTGTTGACCAGGGCTGGTTATATGACTCCCTCGTTACAACAGCTCCACTGGCTACCAGTTTGTTTCTGGGAACAATTCAAAGGGGTGGTTCTGAGCTATGAAGTCCTATATGGTTTAGGTCCAGGCTATCTGAAGGACTCTGTTCTCCCTTATGGCCCTGCATGGGCTCAGAGACCTTCAGAGGATGCCCTTCTCTCAGTCTCACCACCCTCACAGGCATGTTTCACGGGGATGTGGGCCAAGGACTTCTCAGTGGCTGCTCCCAGACTTTGGAACTCCCATCCTAGAGAGGTTAGACTGAGACTCCCTCCTTATCGTCCTGCTTCCAGCAGGTAAAAAAGGGTTTTATTCTGGCAGGCTTTGGGGAACTGGCTGCTTTGAAGGAAATGACTTTTAATAGCTCTGTGCTGTTTTTATTACCTGTTTTCTTATATCTGTATTTTAATTGAATTTGTTTTTACATTGTTTTAATTCCATTGTAGTTCAATCTCTTTTTAATTATTATCTTTTGTATGTTTTTAGTCTTCTGTGTTTTATCTTTATTAGTTTTTATTTTTGTAAACTTACTTGAATCCTGGTTCGGGGGGAAAGGCAGGGTGTAAATAAATAACACAAAAATAAATAAAGTATATATTATTGATAATACAGTGATGAAGTTAAATCAAAGGACTTTTGTTGTTAAAATAACTTGTGAAAATGGCCTAAATTTTGATTTAAAAATATTCTAAATTCTGAATAGATAACAATGTATATTCAACTATAAAGATGCAGCTAACAATTCATAAACCCCAGGGAATGAATTCCCTGAATAAAGTGGTTATAATTAAAAGAATGAGAAGACAGACTTATGGATGAAGCTTCCTTCAAAAATAGGCCCATTAATCAGTAATAGTTCTATGAAGGTCATTGCTATTAAAAAGGAAGCCACACACATAGCAAAGTGCTTCCAGATCATTGAACTAAGGACAAGGTCAGCTGAGTAATAAAAGTTTGTTCTTAAAGGTGCTATTTGTACTAGGAAGTGTTTAAAATGCAATCTTCTTTCAGGCTGATCCTGATTATATAAATACATTAGAAAGTTAATGTTGTATAAAGTTGGTATATTTGTATCATGTTTAATTATGCGGTGTTCAAACATTAGGCTTTTTGAAAATAATATTCCATGTATTCCAATTTTCCTGATTTATACAGTATAGCAATAGCTTTCTGAATGAGGATGACAGTAGAGAAGGCTTTCACCTCCAAGCGGTGACTTTACAAGGCTTTGCTAGAGAGTAGGTGTCAGTCTCTCATATTAACCAGCCACTATTCTCCACTCTCTTTATGTACTTATCTGATAGCTGTTCACTAGTTTCACCTCTTATGCTGGTTAAAAGTGCCAGTGTGGTGTAGTGATTATTATGTAATACAGGACTTGGAAGAAAAAGGGTGGCATTCAGCTATGCTGAGCTCAGTGTATACCCATTGAAATTAATGAACATGACTGAGTTTGGTCTACTAATTTTCATTGGTCTACTCCGAGTAAAGCTTTATTGACTACTACCCCAGGTACAAATCCTCTCATAGCCTTGAAGAGCATTGGGAAGTGAGAGAGAAAAGTATACTGCCCAGAGTTCTTAGACAGGCTGGAATAAAAATGGAACCAGTCAACCTGGCACCAACTCTTGTTGTATTTCTATATATTAATTGGGTTGCACTCAAAGGTTTTGCACTCAGTTTTTTTTTAAAAAAATATGAATTGAGGTCCAGTAAAGCGAAGGAAAAAAATGGACCCCTGAGTTGGCTACTTAAGCTGAGGCCAGACTTAAAATAAATAATAATCAAAGATCCCTCAGTAGATTCGTCCCTGGAGGCCTCCAGTAATTTCATTGATCACCTGCAGGATGTTGTCTCAATCAATGTAAGTTCAGGCAGTAAGCCCGATATTAGTAAAGGGTGCAATTGGTTTGACCAAGAGTGCCACATGAAGAAGAAAGCCTTACGGGATTCTTAAGGTAAAGGTAAAGGGGCCCCTGACCATCAGGTCCAGTCGTGTCCGACTCTGGGGTTGCGGCGCTCATCTTGCTCTATAGGCCAAGGGAGCCGGCGTTTGTCCGCAGACAGCTTCCGGGTCATGTGGCCAGCATGACAAAGCCGCTTCTGGCGAACCAGAGCAGCGCACGGAAACGCCATTTACCTTCCCGCTGGAGCGGTCCCTATTTATCTACTTGCACTTTGATGTGCTTTCGAACTGCTAGGTGGGCAGGAGCTGGGACCAAGCAACGGGAGCTCACCCCATGGCAGGGATTCGAACCGCCGACCTTCTGATCAGCAAGCCTTAGACTCTGTGATTTAACCCACAGCGCCACCTGGGTCCCTACGGGATTCTTACTTGGCCTATAAAAATGCTGGTCTAAACTATTTACCTCCAACCTATTTAAAATAAAAAAGGAGTATAAAACTTTATTGGCTGCGAAAAAAGGCAGTTTGAACATAACTCTTGGTCCCTGTTACTGAATGCTTCACTAAACTTTTTTGGCAACTGGTTTATGGTATGCTAAGAAGTGACTCCCCAGCCCCTAGCTGCTCTATCACAGCCTGTGGATGGGAGAACCATTTTAAAACAATATTTACTGACAATTCAAATTCCCCTCCCCCTGTTTGCGATGATTATTTTGCAGAGTTGACAAAGCTCCCTCTTTGGAACCCGGTTATAGCAGAAGAAGTCTGTGCGTTAATTAGGAATCTGAAAAGCAGTAAGACCCTAGGAAATTCCAGCTGAGCTGATCACATCAAACCAGTATTGGTGGGCTCCTCTTTTAGCAGTACTTTTTACAACAGTTAATAACTGGGGGAAAGTGCAGACCAGTTGGAGACACGCAATGGTTTCCCAATTTTTAAGAAAGGACAATCTAATGTGCCTTCGAATTATAGGCCAATTAGTCTGCTTTCTGTAATGGGAAAGCTTTACGCTCGTTTCCTCTCTATAAAACTGACAACTTTTTAAAATGCTAATAATATAATATCTGAAGCCCAGGCTGCCTTTCATGAGAACCTTTCAACATCAGATCACTGCCTCATGCTGTCCAACTTAGCAGAGAAATACACCAGACCTCTGCAGGGAAAACTTATCTGTGGCCTTTATGGACATGAAATCCGCTTTTGACTCTATTCCCAGATTGAAACTATGGACCAAATTACATCTCTTACTGCAGGATAAATGACTCTTCTTCCTTATTAAATATCTGTAGAGTGATAGCAAATTGTGGGTTGCAGGGCCAACTTTCAGATTGTATTGAGGTGGCATGGGGAGTGAGACAGGGCTGTATTTTGGCCCCCACATTTTTTTAGCTTTTCCCCAAATGATTTAGAGGAAAGTCTAACGGACCCAGATGGTCATATCCCAAAGATAGGAATCAGAAAGATCCCTATTTTGTTATATGCGGACGATGTGGCCATCCTCTCTCGTTCCAAACCTGGCTTGAAATACTAACTAAGGAAGTTGTCAGATTACTATTCTGTAAATGGGTTATTCATCATCTATGAGAAGTCAAAAATTTTAGACTTCAAGAAAAGATATTCCCCTGGTAAATAGGTACTAGATGGCCATAATCTAGAGCCAACTAAATGCTTCCAGTACCTAGGGCTGTTGTTTCACTACACAAAGTCCTGGAATTGCCACTGCCAGACCCGTGGAATGCTGGCTAAAGATCTCAGTATTTGGCCTGGGGAAGGGATTCCTTTTACATCTAACCAATGAGGAGTCTTATCAGCTCATAGTCGAAAACTATGGCCCGAAAAGCCTCCTCGATTGGTCTTCCACCATCCTTTTTACATCTTCTGGGCTACGATATTGCCCTTATAACCCTGAGGCAGAGGTTATGGGTTATTTCATACAGCAATCTTCGCTCTAGATCATATGTAACCTGTGGACCGTTTGCATCTGAAATCCACTATGGCCATGATTTTCAGTTACCATCATATTTCATGAATCTGTCTGTACCTAACTATTGTCGATTATTCACCAAAGCCAGACTAAACGTATTTCCATCAGAAGTGCTAATTGTCTGGTACAGTATATCCTATCAGAATAGGCTCTGCATATGCTCTCTATGAAGCATATCCTACTACACTGTGAGCAGTTCAAACAAGCCAGGGATCAATTAATTAAACCCCTATTGGTAAACTTAACTGGAAAATCTGAAACCTTCCACCTTAATACCTCCTTGGATATATAGTTGCAGGGGTGTAGAAACGTGGGGGTGGAGCGCACCCGGTGTCATGTCTCCGGGGGTGACAAGGCATGCTGTTTGCTGGTGGCGCCGCTCCAGAACTGTACAGTACAAAAATTGGGGGGGGGGGGGTTTACCAAAAACAGCTCAACTGAGCATCCAGTAGCAAGCAGTGAATTCTGCTGGTGGGATGGGAAACAAAGGACAAAGGGAGGAAGGAATAGAGTATCCTGGAATAGGGCACAACTATCTGGCTGCAATCCTGTACAGAAGGACTCCACCCAGGAACATTTTGTGTTACAGACCTCACTTGCCCATCTTAGGACTCCAGTTAGATACCCCCCCCCCAGATAGATTTCCAGCTGCTGAAAATACTAAAGCATCAGAAACATAAATGCATCCACATTATAAACATAAAAGTTAGAAATGAAAAAGTATTGCAAATAAAAAATAAATATATATGTTTTGGTGCTGCCAATGTATATGCTGCTTTAGAAAATGCCACAATAAGCAAGTTTTTTAAATTTTATTTAGTTTTTCAGATTTATAAATTTACAAACAATTATCAAACAACCAACATAGAAAGAGAATTTTGAACAATTTCCTGAGCTTTCCTCCTCCCCAGTTCTTGTCCCAGTGTAAAATAATTGCAAACAGAGTTGCTTAGGTTTTTGCAATATTTATTCTGATGTGTTTGCATATGGGCACATGAATTACCAGGTAAGCAACTCTGTTTGCAATTATTAGTTATAAAGGTAATCTAAATCTCATAGTGAAGTGAATTACATTTGTTTTGGCTTTGTTAGGTTGGTGACATTTTCTGAAAGGAAGTGTAAAGAGAAGCAAGCATGCCTGATTTGGGGTCAGGGCTTAAGTGAAATGAAAATGTACAGAAAGTGTTCAGTGATGTGTTAATTAGGCTCAGGCACTAAATTACATTTCATAGCTTTAAAAATTATAATTGTGAACAAATTGCCCTTTTCATACAGATTTTTGACAAAAGGATAATGACCCTAACTCAGTGCAGAACATCTGATTTATCCTCTGTTGACTGAAAATCAGTTAGGATCTTTGATCATTATTCAGATGCTGCACAAGAGTAAAATGAAATCTTTGTGATGTTAGAGAACAGGAAAACTTTTTTCTGGTAATAGCAAGTACATTATTAAATTTTTCTTGATTACTAGGTAAAGGTAAAGGTATCCCTGACAGTTAAGTCTAGTCGCGAATGACTCTGGGGTTGCGGCGCTCATCTTGCTTTACTGGCCGAGGGAGCTGGTGTTTGTCCGCAGACAGTTTTTCTGGGTCATGTGGCCAGCATGACAAAGCCGCTTCTGGCAAAACCAGAGCAGCACATGGAAATGCCGTTTACCTTCCCGCCAGAGCGGTACCTATTTATCTACTTGCACTGCATGCTTTCGAACTGGGTTGGCAGGAGATGGGACCAAACAACGGGAGCTCACTCCATTGTGGGGATTTGAACTGCCAACCTTCCGATCGGCAAGTTGGCAAGTCCAAGTGGCACAGTGGTTTAAACCACAGCGCCACCTGCTTCCCTCTTGAATACTAGAATCATGGCTAAAAACATGACACATTAGTTTCTCTACAAAACTATTCAAATCTGAGAACTGAGATCTTAGTTCTGTCTTTTTGCTAGTAGGGTATGTGCATAGAGCTCAGTTGTGCTCAGGAGAGTCTTTCTGTCTCTCAAGTAAGTGAAGCAGGAAGCAAACTAAATTTGTATTTAGATGCATATGTTGCCCAATCCTGCTATAGTTAAGCATTTAAATTTCATTGTTTTCAGTGTGAGAAACATAACTCTTCAACTGAAAGCAATTGGACAAAGTGAGCAAATTTCAGCTTGATCAGATAGGATACAATACAGATACTATTTTACTAAAATGTATATTGTTATTTTACTCAAATGTATATTATACTAGCCCAGGTTGTACTCACAGTTTCAAATCAAGCTGTCTGAAAGTCAGGTAGGAGGTGCACAGGGTACCTATTGAGGGGGATTATATTGGTGCCACTGTCAAGAAAACCCTGCTTTCTATCATAGTGGCCGTCGCATCCTGAATTGTGGAATTCCAAGGTAGGCCTCTTGAGAATGAACTCAAATAAAGGATATAAGATGTAATAACACGATTATAAAAGGTAATATAAGGTATTGAACAAATAAAATCACGTACAAGTGAGGGGGAGTGAAAGGGGTGGGATGGGGGGAGGGAATAATTTCATTGTTTTTACTGTTTGATTGTGTGCTGGTATGTGTGTTTGTATATTATTGAAACCAAATAAAGATTATTTATTTGAAGAAAAAAAAGAGAATGAACTCAAATCAGTGGGTGAGCTCATGAGGAAAATAAATGGATATAAAATAGTTTTGAATATCTCTTTAATCACGGAGGGATTTCTCAATAATTATAAAATACAAATTTAAATCTGTAAAATGTTTATGTCATGTAAATACAGCTCCACGTGTGTGTGTGTGTGTGTGTGTGAGAGAGAGAGAGAGAGAGAGAGAGAGAGAGAGAGAGCTCACCATTTGTGACATGACCCTTAGTTTGTCACATGTCCTGAGCTTCACCTTCAGGGCAAAATCTGTGTTTTAAATGCAGGAGTCCGTGTTCCACAATGCAAGCTACATGGCTGGGAATTGGTCTCTACTAGAAGAGTTTTCCAGGTGGGCGTTTTAGTACACATGTTTCATTCTGGCATCACTCTTGGCACAGAAAAGTTTTACTTTCGGTACAGCTTCTTGAGGCTGCCATGCCATTTTCAATACAGCTCTGGTGATTGCGAATAAAGTAGTTGTCCAAGTAAGTTAGATACTTTGGTGTGTAAGAAAATTTGCTAGTCTAGCAATATGTCCATTGCTATTGGATTTTTAGATGGGGTATATTTAGATAATCTTTTATGCTCCATGATTTTTTCTTTCAATCATGAGAACACTCAGAGAGGAATAGAGCCTATTCAACTGAGAAATTTGTTTTAAAACATGAACTGTGTATACTGTGTATGAAGTAAAATGTTTTAAAGTAAGTGCCATACTGAATAAATAAAAATGGTACACATGTGACTAAAAAGACTTCAGTTACTTAACTTTCTTTTTATCCATTTAACACATGTATTCCATTGTGATCAATATGATGAATTCTTTATAGAAAAATAATGCTTGTTTTAACAGGAAATTTAATATAAACCATCAGAATGTAGACTGTTAATGTTTATTAGCTGTGCTACTTGGACAACAAAAATGTTGTTTTTGGAAAGATGTGCTGCCCTTAGTACATTAATGAATACTGGATATGTACAATGAAAGTCATAAGTTTGATAATGCTCCACTTCCATTTTTCTTTGATTCAGTTTTAAAGGCTATACATGCAAACTGACTGCCCACAAAACTGATTATTACATAAGTTGGAAGTAAAATACAAATTATCGTACAGAGCAGACATAAAATGAGACCTCTTTGGACATAAAGGCTCTACACTGAGATCCAAAGAGCCACCATAGTTATGCCTAAAGACTGGAATCTTTGACTCCCTCCCTTTGAAGATGCCCTTCTTATTAAAAGTTGTTTAAAAAAAATCAATCAGTTTCTTTGTGTAGACTGGGAATGCATTGCTATTAAAAAGATAACAACTTACAATTCCAAATGTGAATTAGTTAGACAGTGAATGTGCACAGTAAACAAAGGCAAAAGCAAAGTTGAACAACAAAGCAAGGTTGTATCTAGATTCATACCCTACCTTTTACAACTGAGGATACCAAAGGTGGCTAATATAAATAAATAATCAACTGAATATATAAAATCACAAATTGTTGTTGTTGTTGTTCAGTCGTTCAGTCATGTCCGACTCTTCATGACCCCATGGACCAGAGCACGCCAGGCACCCCTATCCTCCACTGCCTCCCGCAGTTTGGCCAAACTCATGCCAGTCGCTTCGAGAACACTGTCCAACCATCTCACCCTCTGTCGTCCCCTTCTCCTTGTGCCCTCCATCTTTCCCAACATCAGGGTCTTTTCCAGGGAGTCTTCTCTTCTCATGAGGTGGCCAAAATACTGGAGCCTCAACTTCAGGATCTGCCCTTCCAGTGAGCACTCAGGGCTGATTTCTTTAAGGATGGATATGTTTTATCTTTTTGCAGTCCATGGGACTCTCAAGAGTCTCCTCCAGCACCATAATTGAAAAGCATCAATTCTTCGGCGATCAGCCTTCTTTATGGTCCAGCTCTCACTTCCACACATTACTACTGGGAAAACCATAGCTTTAACTATACGGACCTTTGTCGGCAAGGTGATGTCTCTGCTTTTTAAGATGCTGTCTAGGTTTGTCATTGCTTTCCTCCCAAGAAGCAGGCGTCTTTTAAGTTCGTGACTGCTGTCACCATCTGCAGTGATCATGGAGCCCAAGAAAGTGAAATCTCTCACTGCCTCCATAAAACAAGCTTAAAACAGACATGATAGCAGACAAAAATGCAGTCAGATCAAGCAGGTAGAAGTTCTTTCGAAGATGGTGAAAGCTCATCGAAGTCAATGCCAGACAGATGTCTTGGGGCAGAAAAAATTCTGCAGTGTGCATGGAACCACAGAAAAGAAGGCTTTATGTGTCAAATGTGTCTGAAATAGGTATATTATGTAGGTCAGCCTCCCATCGTTACTGATCATTGCCCATGCTGGTTGAAGCTAATGGGAATCCAACAATATCAGGAAGACCACAGGTTCTCCATCATTTATTAGATCTTTATCACATTTAAATCCCATTAAATTCAGAAGCACAATTATATGGAGCTAAAAAAAGGAAGGTGAAAGACAGATCAGAGTTAAAACAAGAAATAATTCATGTTCCCGCCTCTCTTGAATTTCACGTGAAATACAATTAGTAATTGGTTGCTTGCACCAAACTGTTTTAAAACTGTCATTTTCTGTAGCAAAATGTAATGAGAGAGGCCATAGATCAATAGTGAAGAAGTTCCTTGCATGCAGAAGACCTCAAGTTCAATTCCTCACACATTCAGGTAAATGATCTAATGTAATATATCTAGAAAACAACTCTCAATGCCTGAACCCTTTGAGGACTAATCACATATAAGTCAACTTTAAATGGTCATAATTATCAGCTTGTTTATAATTAAAGTGAACTCAGTCTATGTAGTTCAGGTATTTTTTCACAATGCTAGGAGACCCATTGCTTTCACATGGACAATAACATATAAAATAAAATATAAAAGAAATATAAGGAAAGAAATATACCAAAAGTGTTCATCCTCAAAATTTACTCAACATCATCATATAACCATCCACCCTACCCACATAAGAATGAACACCAAAAATAAACCACCAAAGCATGACCATTAGTGCTGTCCAGTTGTCCATTAAAAACTTATGCCAGAAAGGTTGAACCATGCTAGGGAAAACATTATACAGTTGGTAGAGGGGCACAGAAAAAGCCTGTTATTTTGTCATTCTTTGAACATCTGTTGTGGGGGACCTACAGAGAAGTGATGTGCCCAGGGGGGAAATTGGATGGTTGAATTGAAAATCCCAAGGCACTGACCAGAAATGTGAGGTTTGCTTAGGTACTCTGCTGCAGCATGCTTGTCATATCCATGGTGTTGTGAACCTTCTTCAGTGACAGGAAAATGTGATATTGAACAGTGTCTAGGATGGCCCCAAGATGTTGAAGGTATTGGATTGGAACGAGCTGACCCTTTCCCCGACTAACCAGGAACCCATGATCCCCCAGGACATTGAGAGTTTTCTGAACATATCTGAGAACCTAATTTTAGAATCTCAGCCCTGACCAAAATAGCTCCTAGATGTGGGTAGATGGATATTATTAGAAGTGAAGATGTGTCACCGGGATAACTACAGTATAACCTTCAAGAAAAGTCTCAGTGCTGAGTAGAGGCCAAACTAGAAAGCAAGGTATTGAAAGTGGTATGGATCATAGGCAATCAGAAGAACCATCTGTGGTGAGGCAGAATAGGAACATTATTTATTTATTTATTTATTTATAGCATTTGTACCCAACTCTTCTTTCTTTTTTCCTTCAGTCAACCTTTCAGTTCTTTTCCCAAAGCTTTTTTTAAACATAAGAGCTATGATGTTAATTGGAGTTCACTGGATGTCTGTAAAGAAAAGTTTTAACATCACGTGCATGCTCTCATTAATAATATCATTGTCTTTTGTCAAGTTTAGTAGTTATTGGGTTTATCCAGCCGGAAAAAGTTAGACAAAGATAGATAGACAGGCAAGTCTGTTTACTGTCAATTAACTTAAGAAGAAAGGCAGCCTTTCATTTTTGATAGATCAAATCTGACATTCTTGTTACTTTTTAAGAGTAATTTAAGAAAGTTTATAGATAAGATGTCATCAGAGTGACTCATATTAAAAAGCAGCTGTAGAAGACAATACCTATCTAAGAGGGAATAGATGTTGGTGCTTATTTCTCATTATGAGAATAAATATTGCAGCAGCCCATGATTGTTACAAACTGATAGAAAAATAAAAATTGCTGCTAATCTTGGGAAGAAGGTTTAAATGGAAACTCTCCCCCACTAAATGCTTGCCTCATTCTTCTTGTTGAACTAATAGTTTTGTATAAAATATGGATGATAAAAGGTTGAAATATGGTACTAATTAGTATTGTAAAAGTATAGCAGCTTCTGTACTTTAAGCAATCTTTTGCCAACATTAGTTCAGCATTCCCTGTTTTTCCCAAGGAGAATGCTTTCTGAGCTGTTACTGGAAAATGAATGGAGGATTAAAGACTAAATCACCAGACAGAAACAATAATTATTCACTATATATAATGAGGAACTTTCATTCTATTGAAAATCCTGGCTCGACTTGTTTTCTTTTTTGGAATTGTGTTTCAAGTTATTCTAACTGTAATAGTTCCATGATATGATTTTGGAATGTTCATTGTAACTACTGTAATTTATTTAACTCAGTCTGTTTGCTTTTGGGGTTCATCAGTGAATGAGGGACTGGAATTAGACAATTATCAGATGTCAATCTCCGTAAAATGTGTCTTACCATTAATTACTGGATCACATAGTATTCAAATTATTCCTGTTACCTGTTTCCATCATTATTGTAATGAATTAACTTAAACTATATCCTTCATTGTAAACAGGCAGATTGGTTATGATCAAAAGAATACCATGCCCATCTGGATTCTCCAGATTTCCTTTTTTCAATGGCATCTCATCATTCTAGAGGTCCCTTAACTTTATAGAGTGGTTTTTCAAAGTGCACATGGGACTGAGAAACGAAGGAGTGGCTAAAATTCTAGTGTGCACACAGAAGCCTGTAATTTTTTGAATCCTACCTCTAGTAATCACATTAGTAGCAATAAGCTACTAAATGGCCTTGTCCCACTATGCCTGAAGTAGTGTGTCCACCCCCATCATTCAGCCTGGACACCTCTGGCGGTCTTCTGGCAGTTCCCTCGCTGCAAGAAGTGAAGTTACAGGGAACCAGGCAGAGGCAGTCGTTCAGTCGTGTCCGACTCTTTGTGACCCCATGGACCAGAGCACGCCAGGCATGCCTATCCTTCACTGCCTCTCGCAGTTTAGCCAAACTCATGTTAGTAGCTTCGAGAACACTGTCCAACCATCTCATCCTCTGTCGTCCCCTTCTCCTTGTGTTGGGAAAGATGGGGGGCACAAGGAGAAGGGGACGACAGAGGATGAGATGGTTGGACAGTGTTCTCGAAGCGACTGGCATGAGTTTGGCCAAACTGCGGGAGGCAGTGGAGGATAGGGGTGCCTGGCGTGCTCTGGTCCATGGGGTCACAAAGAGTCGGACACAACTGAATGACTGAACAACAACAACAACAACAAGGCAGAGGCCTTCTCGGCAGTGGCACCTCCCTGTGGAACGCCCTCTCATCAGATGTAAGTGAGATAAAAAAAAAACTACATAACTTCTAGGAGACTTCTGAAGGCAGCCCTGCATTGGGAAGTTTTTAATGTTTTGCTTTTATATATTTTGCTGGAAGCTGCCCAGAGTGGCTGGGAAACCTAGCCCAATGGACAGGGTATAAATAATAAAATGATTATGAATTATTGTTATCATTATTAAGCTCTCTAGCAAATGCTTAATGTTGCACTGCAGCTTTTACTGTAGGAATTTGCATAGAACCAGGGTACCTTGTAACTATGGACAAAATCTGCTAGCTTCTATAGGTAGCTGTTATCAATTCTTCTAGTATTTGTGCTGTTTTCTTTCATTGTGTTTCTACTGTGTCATATTGATAAGATGAGCCAATGTAAGTTAAAGCAATTCTTCTCAATACTTAATATTAACTGTACTCATCAAGACTTTACTGTATAAGTATCATCTATGTAGCTGCTGTGGTTTTTTGTTTTTATAACCATTATCTAGAAAAGGGAAAGTTGAGTTATGAAAACAGTCACTGCCCCAAAGCAAGCTTGACACCTGTCAGTACATGTTCTGAATTAGAGGGCATTAGTAGTTCAAATTCTTGCAAATGATCTCCATCAAACATAATTTTGCAAAAGGGCAAAAGTGGCAGACTCCCCAATGATACTTTATTGTTAGACATAGAATAGTTTTCATACGTTTAGTTGCAACAAGATTAATCTTTATTAATGATATGTCAGATTTAAATGCTCTGGATAAGGATGCAAAGACGGCCAGATGTCTGATTCACTGGAGTATAAAATTTTGACTGCTCTTTATTGATATTTGCTAGAAGAAATGCCAAACAAATGAATTACATTATCCTAGCAGTGGTGTATAGCCGAGTCTTTGTTTAAAAGTTTAGAAGTCCTGACCAAACTGGCACATATTTCCCCTTTTTATTCCTTTCTAATACATGTGATTGCTGTGGAAAGTAAGCTTTCCTGCTGTAAAGGAACATAATACAATTGGTGCTGCAAATTAAGCTAGTTCCTTGTCAGGGATTGAGGGATGCAGCATTGATTTACAGCAGGGGTTTGAGGATGGTCACAGCTCAGAGATAGATGAACAGAAGAGTTTGGCAGTGTTAGAAGGCAGGGCAGCCAGCTGACACATTGTCACTGGAGAGTATTTCTGACCCCCCTTCTCCCAGTACTCAATGTTCATTAAGAGTACAGGAACAACAGAATCAGAGGCATTTGACCACCAGCAGCCACCATGAGAGCAGATGCTGTTGCTAGGAAGGAGGGAGGAGCAGCAAGTTGGAGCAATGCCATTGTCAGGCTTGCTGCATCTCTTGCTATTATGAATGAATAAATTCATTAAAAAGGACTCTATCTTGTTTTCTCTCCTCTTGCTGCAACCGAGGGAGGAATAGCTTTTCTGAAGCCTCGACACTCCTGAGGAACTTTTCTGTCCAGCCCTTAGGGGTGTTTTACTTTTTTAAAATCTACCTTACATTTGTAGAAATGTATTTTGACATGCTATGCCTAAAGCATTAGAAACAAGGAAGCAACCATAAATTAGTCCAAATTACTAATCAAATGTACGCTCCATTAGTGGAGTAGGTACATTATGCTGCTGCCAGCCAACCAGCCAGATCTCAGGGGGTTGCCTGGAGACAGAGTCCCTATGCAAGGTCCAGTCTAGTCCTAAGGTCAGGAGTATCTCAGTTCACATAGTCAGACAATCCGGGGGTCAAGAAAGCTGAAGGTCCAAGATCACAAGAAGCAAGAAGCAGAAAGGTCTGGTCAGGAATGACGAATGTTGTATCCAGCAACTGACTGAGGCTGGAAACCCTGCTTAAGAAATCTGGAGGCAGCTGGTTCTCATCCAGAGCAAGAAGGCCGATCACCAGCAGGTGGAGTCACTCTGCCTTCTGCACCTTCAGGCTGCTGCTCAGCAGGTGATGCCGACTCCTGCCCATGACACCTCCAGAGGCAAGGGTTGTGTAAAAATAAGATGTATGATAGAAACAGGCCACAGCCTTGTTGATCACAGCAAGGTGAGCAGCTTTGGGGTGGCATTGTGGTACCTTGATGTTCAAAAATAACCTATACCAGCACAGTTACTGAGGAATGTTGATGAGAGTTGACCAGTGGAGAAGACCCAACTTGAGGATAGTGACATCAAACTGTCCCTACCTGAGCTAATGAAGGAACTGGCGTGTTACCTCAGGACTCCATGTTTGAGATTCTGCTCAATACCAATTCTGCCACAAGAGTGGGTGCATAGCAGACCATTTGCCAACAACTCCATCTACTGTTGTAACCAGTGTAGTAGACTTCAGCACAAGGATTCCAGGCAAACACTGTTGTCAGTCTCTAGTTGAGGCTCCATCTGTTGCATAGGTCCTTCTCACCCAAGTGTACAGTCAACAGGTCTGGAGGGCCGAAGTATACCACTCTCTTCACACAGGCTGGCTTCAATTCATCCCATTTCATGTCATCCCTGTGAACCAAAACTACTGAATGGTGGTAGGTATGCTGAGAAGTGCCTGGTCTTCGTCCAATGCTCAGTGCTGTGACCTCATATCCACACAGTCTTTTGGCCTGAAGAAATAAGTTAAGCTTGAGAAACATGGTGTATCCACTGTGAGTGGATGTACACTTTAAGAGACTGGGTCAGTGGCGTCCTATGGCTTTGATTTGCAGATTCTGGAACCTACAATTGGCTGTGGAGGTTTCAGCTTCTATCCTGAAGGAATAAGTACTATACTTGCCTAAAGACAGGCCCAACTTGTCTAGGCATAGCTTCAGGACACCCACAAATTGGTGTCTGGTTAGAAGGAAGGAATCCTGGTGTATAAATAATTGCCCCCCTCCCCAGTGATTGGCTGTACTTTCAAATATGGGTAGCAAGTTTGGCTAGTAATTTTATCGTGGGCTATGCTTTACTAAATGTAAGCTAAAGCAGTGACTAATGAGAATGGGAGCTGGGTAGTGGATGCCAAGAGAAGCTGATCTGGTCACATAATAACAAGGAAGACCACTGGCAGAATGTCCAGAACCACTTAGGCCAGACTGGGAGCCAGTGATGGCTATAGAAGCACCTATGGCTATTAGAGAAGGTTCTAACCCTTGTCCAGGGATTACCATTAGTCTTAGGATAGCTAACAGGAAATACTTTTGCCTGTGTCTCAGCAGATTCATCTGCCATGTTTCCAGTATCCAAAACTCTGGTTTTTAAGATGCAGAGCATGATGATTTAATGAGAGTGGTCTGGCAGTGCCACAGGGTTGCTATGTCAGTTTTTAAAAACCTGATATGTGGTTTGGCCTGAGAGCATGGCTTAGTGGTAAAGTAGTGGAGCTGAGTGGTAAAAGCAGAACTAAATATGTGAAAACCTAGAAACAGCGGGGAAAATGGGGAGAGAGGAAGACCTACCTTTTCCTATATTTGGAGGACCTCCAATTATTCCACTGAAAGGTTTAGAAACTTACAATGAAACTAAAACCTTTTGTTTGACATTTTCTCTTTCAGCATAATGCATGGACTACTTTTTAAAGCAGTACTTTAAAATAATGTCAGTGCTGGCTGTACTGTCGCAAAATGCCTAGATCCAAGATTCAAAGGTGGTAAAGTTAGTAATGATGTAATTTCTGCTGCGTTTGTCTGAAT
Source organism: Lacerta agilis (assembly GCF_009819535.1). Lineage (NCBI taxonomy): Eukaryota > Metazoa > Chordata > Lepidosauria > Squamata > Lacertidae > Lacerta > Lacerta agilis. Next base: position 129,351,406 of record NC_046312.1, read on the forward strand.
TATTAACCAACACTGCTGGGATTTGATCCTAGAGATGTTGTTTCAAAAGCTTCAGAATACAGATAATCTTATTTGCTCCTATAAATGGTAACTGTGGCTTTGTACAGCTCAGTCTCTGATTCCTCTTGTTTCTCACTTACTAAGGGGATAAATCCATTTTAGTTTGCATTTAAAGGCAAACCTATCAAATTCAAATTCACATTTTTTGTGTGTGTGGGGGGGGGAAATAAGTGAACCAAAAAACAGCCATCATTCAGAATTTGTCTTTAAAATTTGCAGTGTATCTCCCCAGCCACATAATGCATACAGGAATGCACATACTAGGATAAAACGTGCACCAGAATGCATATATTGGTGAAAAAAGCATACAAAAATGCTGTACATTACAGGAAATCCTGGAAATGTTTCATCTCTAGACTGAGCCTAGCAGTAAAGAGCTGATAACACACAATCAATTTAACTTGTGCAGCTACTGCATATGCCCATGAATCGTCTGCCTTTAGGCTGCATTTGGTGCCCTGAGGCCCTGAGAATGGATCCTAAAACCCGAGTCTCAGCACCAGAGCTTGAGACCTGGCAACTCTACTGGAAGAGCCTCAGTACAGGTGGGAATTGTAAGGCTGGTGTGGGTGGTTCAGGAATGGAAATAGTGGGTCTTGAGGCGGGATGTTAAGGAGGAGAATGGAGAAGCTTGTGCAAAATGTACCAAGAGTGACAGGAGGAGACAAAGGAGAGAGCACCAGGAAAGAAGCTGTGTGCATCATAGGGCATGAAAGACCACAAGCATCTAGGTTAAATATATGAAGGGGGAATGCAGTGCTTTATAATTTTGTGTACATGTACAGCTCCGAACATATGGAACCTGGGAATGGAATTGTTTTCTATACAATCTTTAATCAGCTATAGAGGTAGATTTACTCCATTCTCGTTATTTTGCAAGTCAATTTTTAATCCTGAATAGTGGTCTCGTCTGTGAGTTTCCTGAAGGACATCTTGAAAGAACAGTTTGTTTTCTGGTTGAATTCTGCAGCTGGCTCTGCTTCTCTTGGTCTTTGAGGTATGCTCTTCTATTCCCAGGCACTGTTGAATCAACACTGTTAGGTGCTTCGCCCTGCTTGTGATTGACAAGAGCTGTGGATTTTCTCAGAGTTAGCTCACCGCCGGCGTGCAGTCAAATTAGCAGTAACAGTGTCAGAGACAGCAGAAGCCCCTGGGCCTTTCCAATTTCAGCTTAGAGTACAAAACAATAGGCCGCAAGGGATGGAGGGAGGCATGAAAGGGGAAAATAGTATGGTTTCAGAAAAGAATTGAGCTTTTTTCTTTGCTATTGAGCTCATCCCAAAATTGCCTACCAGCCAGTAAAAGCAATCTTGGTTTCTGGGAATTTAGCAGTTGGAAACTGAATTCTGACTCAATCCAACATGCTATGCTTTGAAATAGTGCTCACCAATAAACTTTTACAGTTCTCTTTTTTCATTTTGCATTTAATAAAACTAGATACAGTGCACTTTGCCACTTAATGTATTGGTTCTGTTTATCAGGTTTCACAGAACAGTAATTTTGATGTTAGAAAACTGGATTATAGCAGATGTTTCAAGCATAAGTCTATTAACTATAGTATGTCACCAGTCTTTCTCTCATTTGAGCACATGACATGCTGCCCATCTGTTTGTAACAGATATTTTCTTAGGTTTGGGTTTTTTTTGTAATAGAAAATGAATAATATACAGGCAGTCCAACATGAATTTTTTATGTTTTTCGTTTGTGCAGTGTTCACTGTGGTGAGTTGGCGAAGAAGCTGTTGCATGTTGAAAGGTGGGGTACAAGCTTTAGAGGGTTGGGGTTTTCATGAAGAGAGAAATTATTTTGGTTAACACAAAGGCAAATGAGATAGGGATGCTCTTGATTCCAGTCTTATCAAGGGCAGTGCTCCATCTTTTTCTTGTAATGATTATATGCACAATGGGGGGGAGGGGAGGCCAATGAGAAACCCCATGGAGAACCCATCTTCCTCTTGTACCTAAAGACAGGAACAAGCAGAAACAGAACCTCAGTGGTGAGAAATCTCTCTTGCCAATTTCTCTTCTTCTAAGGGTTAAGTATAAGGTGGTTATAAGTATAAGCTCCTGTTGCTCGGTCCCAGCTGCTGCCCACCTAGCAGTTCGAAAGCACGTCAAAGTGCAAGTGGATAAATAGGTACTGCTCCGACAGGAAGGTAAATGGTGTTTCTGTGCGCTGCTCTCCAGAAGTGGCTTAGTCATGCTGGCCACATGACTTGGAAGCTGTACGCCGGCTCCCTCGGCCAGTAACGGGAGATGAGCGCCACAACCCCAGAGTCAGACACGACTGGACCTAATGGTCAGGGGTCCCTTTACCTTTTATAAGGTGGTTATGGCCATGCTGCCTTTAGGCCCCCATGGGGAAGCATGGAAGCTACCACAGTGCTCTCCAATGAGTAAGGAGGTTTCTAGTCGAGGAGCTGACCAAGTCACTCCTTCATTTCACCAAAAGTTCACATCTCCCCCTCTGATACACTAGCTGAGGAAAGGCTGCTGTCTAGTTGGGAAGTTGGACAACATTGACAGAAGTTAATACTTTGACAGCTCCATCTTCCAATTTTCCAAAGTTGTGTAGCTCACTTCCTTGGAGTATATGCACTATTCTGGGCCTAGCAACATGTCACTCAAAGCCACTTGGGCACAAAAGATTATAACTATTGATCCGGTACTTGTATGCCCATGTCCCTCATTGCCCCCTTTTCCTGTAATCAACTCCAGAAACCCCATGTCAGGAGTGAACATTTTAGTAAGTTTTGCTATGTGTAGGATTAGCTATACAAATATTCATGTTTTATTTTCCTGTTGATTGTGCCTACTGTTGTATCTACTTGCTGTTTTCCCCTCATCCCCATTTTTCTATCTACCTCCAATTCAATTTCAGTTTCACAAATGCCTTTACTGCCAAGAAAAGACAAAGCAATTTAAGAGTGCAGAAATTATTAGTTCAGATATGCTTCCAATGTTTGAATGAGAGGCTTATGTCAGAGGGGTAAGGGGGGGAACAAAAAACTGTCTTTTCTCCATTTTTTAGAACTTGAGCAGTGTTTCTGAGTGCAGTCCTGACTCCTGGTATCCTGTTGATGTCCCATCACATTGCAGAAAATTTCTGGGACATACATGCTAATTAAATTCTTCTGTTCATTGACTGAGGCTTTCTAGAAATTCAGAGGAACATGAAAGGCAGGCTACTGGTTTGAATAAGCGTATGAGTGTGCTTTGACATTTCCCCCTGAGAATGGCTGTTTTGCCAATCTCTGCAATACTTATCTGTATTGAGAATGCAAATGAAATCCAGTCAAATTCAGATTAGACATGTGCCTTGAGAGGATGTCACTCTGCTTGGAAATATGAATACTCAAATGACTGGAACCTTCACAAAGTATTACCTCCTCTTTGCAGACTTATTCAAAAACACCTCCAGCTTCTCCTAGCTGCCCTAAAACTCTGTTATGTGCTCCAAGTGACTAACTGTAGAGAAACTTCTACCAAGACCATCTGAGAGACTTCTACTAAGTGAAGTTGAAAGCCATTGAATTGACTAACTAGTTGAAATAGTTTCAGGATTATGTGTATCTCATTCAATTTACTAGAGTGGCTTTTGATTGCCTTTCGGTTAAGGGCTGATTTGGATGTCATCATCAGTTCTGGAAATAATAACTCTGTTGCCATATCCTATTATGGTTCTGATAGACACTACACAAATAGATGATTTAGGAATGGGATAAACCTGTCCCTTTATTCCCATGGAATTTTCTGCTTTTCTATTCCATGGTCTTGCACATAAATAAATAAATAAATATCCTTGGCTTAGGAACTGTAAAGCGAATATACATCTAAACGCAGATACTGTTCATTGCTTTCAGTAGGACACACATCCAAATATAGAATCTGTCCTTGGGATACACATTGTGTTGGACATCTCATGTTTAAAGTTTCAGCTAGCTTACAACTTAGAAGTCCAGCACCCAAACATTTCCCCCCTTAACATAATTTAGGATAATTTTAAATTGCAAAAAGTCAAAGTTATGAAATTCCAATAGTATAAAATTCCTGGGGGGAAATCATTTCGTCTCTAGCTGCCCTAAAATCAACATTCACCTGTTCATAGATCAGCAAGATGAGTATGTTATATTTTAAGATTAGGTATGGAAATTGCCATGGCAATTCAGGAAACTCAGTGTCCAGACCAAGAATTATGTAGACCTTTATCCCAAATTCCCCATTTATCCCAAACTGTCCTATTGTATCAATTGCTTTGTATACTTTAAAAAAAATGGAATCTTTTAGATAATAATTTTTTAAGAAAAATAATGTTGCCTTATTTAGAACTGATACATTTTGTGTGTGCCCCCCTAAAATTGTAAATTGCACAATATTCTTTAGAAAATGATGAATTCAACTTTTTCAAGCAGGTAAAAGGTTTTGTACGATACAGTGCCTAGAAGCAACAAGCATTTTAACAAGGAATCATCTATGGCAGATGCGAGAATAAAAAACTGATGTTGGAGTGGTGGAGCTGAATCTTCTAATGAGGGGTTTAACATTATTCAGTGCCCTACTTAGCTTGGCACCTATGTTTAAGTGGGAAAGTTTTTTTTCATTCAGATTATAGATGTAATTGCTGACATATACAATGTTGAACTTGATGGAACTTTGGTAGTAGGTTCAGCTCTCCATGCTGTGACAATATTTCTGTATGTGTAATATTCTGTAGTATTTATGACAGTTTACAGCAGCTTGACTGGGACACAGATCCCTTCCCCCGCCCACTGCTTCTTATTCCCTGTTGCTGTGAATTTACCAACAACTCTTTGTCTTTGTCTTTTGTTTTTTGCTGCTACTATCACACTCTCCTGCCCCCACCAGCTATCATTTGTCAGGCAGCAAGAGAATATGCCCTTGCTCACTTTGCCTTCACAGCATGCCTTCCTGCTCTCTACAACAGCAACCTTGCAAACTAATCAAGAAGAGGACTATAGATGAGAGGGATGTGGGTGAGCTCCTGTTGTTTGGTCCCTGCTCCTGCCCACCTAGCAGTTCGAAAGCACGTCAAAGTGCAAGTAGATAAATAGGTACCGCTCCGGCGGGAAGGTAAACGGCATTTCCGTGCGCTGCTCTGGTTCGCCAGAAGCGGCTTAGTCATGCTGGCCACATGACTGTACGTCGGCTCCCTCAGCCAATAAAGCGAGATGAGCGCCGCAACCCCAGAGTCATCCGCGACTGGACCTAATGGTCAGGGGTACCTTTACCTTTTACTATAGATGAGACCACCCCCACCACTTGATCGTGGGAGACCATTGGACAGGGAGTTGACAGTGCACTAACAGAATCCACATACTGTCTTGGAATCACCATCAGATTGCAATTAAATAAACAAATACCTTGGAAACTGAAACCGTTCATGTGCCGAGTTTCAAGTTTTGACCCTTCTTTCGATCCCATTGACCTGCCCCAGTTCTGCCTTGGCCAGGGTCTGACTAGAGACCCTGGCTGTTTTGGACTACAAATAACTTTTTTCACCCCAGGCAGCATGAAAGATGGTCAGGGATGGTTGGCAATCTAGAACAGGGGTCAGCAACATTTTTCAGCCGTGAGCCGGTCCACCGTCCCTCAGACAATGTGGTGGGCCGGAGTATATTTTGAAAAAATATATGAATAAATTCCTATGCCCCACAAATAACCCAGAGATGTATTTTAAATAAAAGCACACATTCTACTCATGTAAAAACACCAGGCAGGTCCCACAAATAACCCAGAGATGCATTTTAAATAAAAGGACACATTCTACTCATGTAAAAACATGCTGATTCCTGGACCGTCCACGGGCTGCATTTAGAAGGCGATTGGGCCACATCCGGCCCACAGGCCTTAGGTTGCCTACCCCTGCCCTAGAACATCTGGAGGGTACCATTTTGGCTACCTTTGCTCTCAAACCAGGCAAAGGAAGATACTACCGTAAGTGAATTTCTAATATAGCAGGTTTGCAGAAATGTTTTATTTTTACCTAGTGATGTGCATTGAGTTAGTTTTTTTTAAAAAAATGTTCAGCACCTTGCTGATTTTTTAATGTCACAAATAATTTAGACATACTTGAATGCTCATTTTACTATCCAAATCGCAGCAAACTATTGGCACCAAAATGTACTGTATCTATGTCAGGGTTGCATTAGCATACCAAAATGTCGCTGCCTTGTACTTGAACAAACTACATTATGATAATTTCTCCATTTAAAGAAGGGATAGCTATTTTGAAGCTTAATTCAAGCAATTTATCATAATCTTTGTAAAGGTAAAATAACAATATAACCTTTTAAAAGACCCATCAATCTTGTGCTCTGGCCACACTCAAAGGAATCGTACTTTAGCAAATATTTTGAATGTATTTGCTTTGAATTTTGCAAATGGGGCTGAAGTTAAAACAAAGATACATGCTGGAAGATTAATTTAAAAAGCAATTAAAATGCCAAGATTGAATTATATAGTGGATTTTTATATTAGTTCTTTATTTCATGAAAAAGTGTCTATAATTATTTAAGACAGTTAATTTGGTGCATAACTACTTCTCAGTTTCTTCATACACAATACAAATATAGAACAAGCAATTCTGTTTGCCACATTTTGAAGGCCTGGACATTCTATCTCTTCTAATTAGTTGCTGTTTGCAACTTGAAATTTCCAGGTATTTCACTCTCAAATGTATCTTTAATATATTTGGTGCTGTAAACAGTATTATAAATAGCATCTGGGGGAAATGTTTTCATTAATTTAGTTTCTTCTTGCTCACCATACAGTTTTTAATCCGCATGAAATTAAATGCTTACAGCATATTTATTTTATGTTAATGTGTCTGGAAAGTTATATTTTGGGGTGCTTTGGGAATGTGATCCCTTTCACTGGTGGCACCAGTCCTGTAGAATGTCCTGTTTGCTGAAGTACAAAATGCCACCAGTGTTGGCATTCTGTCAGCCCCTGAAGATACACATGTTTAAGTAAGTATTCCCCTGAACTGAACTTTTAATGTTATTCTTTTAATTGCTATGTTTTCAATTATTTGTTTTATTGTATATTTGTTTTATTGTATATTATCCAAGTAATGTTATTGGACACCTTCCTCCCCATTGGGCTACAACACTTCAACAGGAAGGTTCAACAACTGGGGCTATCAGTGGAATTCCTGCGCACAATGTCCTTACTATCTGCCAAGGCCACAATAAAAACTAGGTTGTGGGACATTGAGCGCCAAGAACTCATAGAGGCAGCAGGCAAAACATGTTCCCCTCTTTATTTTCATCTTCCGTGGGCACACGAAACAAATTGTAATTATCTTGATTTTCTACTGAACCCCCCAGAAAGAAGGGCCTTTTCGTTGGCCAGGTTCAATGCAAATCCATCGAACCTCCTATGGGGAAGGTTCTCAGGCAGGGTGGAGGGTGAGAGGATTTGTCCATGCGATGACGACCAGGTGGAAAGCCTTGTTCATATGGTTTTTCACTGCAAACTTTACGACGATCTCCGCCAGCAATTCCTGGACCAGCTCTGTATCCCTAGAAGGAGACCAGAGCGGGAAGTCTTACGTTTCCTATTAACAGGGACTGACCAGGAGCTTACCAAATTGGTAGCTCAATACCTACATTTGCTCTTTTCTCGTCGTAATATTCTGCAGTCGTCTGAGTTATCAGGAGTCCCAGAGATGTGATCGTGGATAGCGGAGTCTTGTCTCTTTTCTCTTCTAACATAGTTTGTGCAACTGTGAAAGTATTAATCCGCTTCTGTTTTGTATGTATGTTTGTTTGTTTGATGCCAATAAAAGGTTGATGATGATATTTTAATATGCAATATTACTAGCAGTACATGTGAAAATGATCTCGGGGTCTTGGTGGACCACAAGCTTAACATGAATCAACAGTGTGGATACAGCAGCAAAAAAAGCTAATGCTATTCTAGGTTGGATCAACAGAAGTCTAGTGTCCAGATCAAGGGAAGTAATAGTCCCACTCTATTCTGCCTTAGTCAGACCACACTCAGAACTTTCTGACAGCAAGAACTGTTCAGCAGTGGAACAGACGCCCAACAGAGGTGGTGGACTCTCCTTCCATGGAGGTTGTTCAACAGAGGTTGGATGGCCATCTGTCATGCATGATTTAGTTGAGATTCCCGCATTGCAGTGGGTTGGAATAGATGACCCTTGGGGTACCTTCCAACTCCAAGACACTATGATTCTAATTAAGTTGTAGCTTCGTGACAAATCACTCCGCCCAGCTGCTTTCAAATACTGTTGGAATCACACCAGAGTTTCTGTTTAGGTGTTAAAGGTAAAGGTAAAGGGACCCCTGACCATTAGGTCCAGTCGTGTTTGACTCTGGGGTTGCGGCGCTAGATCTTTTTCACATATACAACTGGCAAGCCAGATGTCCCCCATCTTATATTTGTGCAGCTGGTTATGAGTGATGACTTATCAGTCATGACTCCTGTGAGTGCATAACAGCTTTTTCCCACTTGCACAGATTTACCCAATTCATAATCATATCTGTTTGCTCACACTGAAAAATAAAGGCACATTTAGGAGCTATGTTTGGACATAGGAGTTTGAACTTCAGACATAAATTACTTTTTTTAATAAGAGCAAACGAGGACTTAAATCAATAGGGGATGTGTTGTACTGAAGGAAATATACTAAAGAAGCTCTTTCCAAGAATAAAGCCATAAAAGGTAAAGGTAAAGGACCCCTGACAGTTAAGGCCAGTCGCAGACGACTCTGGGGTTGCACTGCTCATCTCGCTTTACAGGCTGAGGGAAGAAGAAGAAGAGTTTGGATTTGATATCCCGCTTTATCACTACCTGAAGGAGTCTCAAAGCGGCTAACATTCTCCTTTCCCTTCCTCCCGCACAACAAACACTCTGTGAGGTGAGTGGGGCTGAGAGACTTCAGAGAAGTGTGACTAGCCCAAGGTCACCCAGCAGCTGCATGTGGAGGAGTGGGGACGTGAACCCAGTTCACCAGATTACGAGTCTACCGCTCTTAACCACTACACCGCGCTGGCTGGCATTTGTCCGCAGACAGTTTTTCCGGGTCATGTGGCCAGCATGACTAAGCCGCTTCTGGCACAACGGAACACCAAAACCAGAGTAGTGCACAGAAACACCGTTTTACCTTCCCACTGGAGCGGTACCTATTTATCTACTTGCACTTTTGGACGTGCTTTCAAACTGCTAGGTTGGCAGGAGCTGGGACCGAGCAACGGGAGCTCACCCCGTCATGGGGATTCAAACCGCCAACCTTCTGATCGGCAAGCCCAAGAGGCTCAGTGGTTTAGATCACAGCACCACTCGCTTCAAATAGGCAATGAGCAATCATTAGTATGATGAAATTTTTATCTTTGAACTAGCCTCTCATGTTGTCCCCCAAAAACTCTGTTTCCAGAAGAGAAGAGGAATATATATAATTCCTCTTCTCTTCTGGAAACAGAGTTTTTTACTCCGGCCATCTGTGCAAGAGAGAATCTGCTGCTTTTGTATTTCCCATGGAAACCATGCTTATGGGACACATGTATGAGAAACAGAAAACCCAAATGCTCATGTAAGAGCATGCACATTCATTAAGACTGAAACTTTAGCAATGTGATTTCCAAACATGACACTTCAGCTTAAAAATTAAATTTGCACATCATAATTGTGAAAATATTAGACCGTTAGAATCTTCTATGCAGAAGTTTTCTTTTTTACTGAGAACTTTTGGTTATATATTTTCACCCCCAAACCAACCCATTTCTTTTTTTTAAAAAAAAAAACCCTAAAATGAATAGATGTAATAGTTAAATGTTCTTTAAAATAAAGTTGAAAACCTTGGTCTTTTTATTCTAGTTTGATAGTTAACTTGCTGTACTGCCTATGTGCTCAAAATAATAATGAGATGATTATGGCCTAGAATAAGTCTTTCTTAATTTAAAAATAATTTAGTGAAGCAACATCATTGTGGTAATTATAGTCATCACTAGCAAGAATTAGTCTATAATCAGGGAATCAAGCTTTAGAAGTAGGGAGTTGAAATGTTGTTGGGTTTTAAAAGTTTTATGCTAATAAATGTGGAGGTACAAGTACTCTTAGGACAGGACTAGTTTCAGAGAACTTTTCGAGGACAAGATTACATGATATGTGGTTGCTGTGACTGTATTGCCTGATATTTCCATGTTTATGTTAAAGCAACTGCTGATTTTGATTGGAACAGTGGTTGCTGCTAGCCCAAATTAGAGGAAAACCTGCTGTGGCACAAATAACAACTGGGGGAGACTCAAGAAAACATTGTTATTTTTAAAATACATTTCTTACCAGCCCTTCACTACAAAGTCATATGACATATTACAACAAAATACACTATTATAAAACAAGACAGCTACAACCATGAAACAGGTGTAAAAATAATTAAAAACAATTCCATATATAAAAATAATAGAATTTCACATATAGAAACAGGTGAAAATAGTTCTAATACAGATGCGGATTGGGATAAAGATCTCCACTTAAAAGTTTTGTTGAAAGTAGAAGGTCTTCAGCATGCACCAAAAATGACAATAGAGACAGTGGCTGTCTGATATGTCATGGGAGGAAATTCTAAAGGAAAGGTATAACCGTACTAAGTTTGTAACTTACATTTCTCAACAGGATGCTCCACATGAGTCCATATTTTAGGATGAATTGGCCAAGCTGAAACTGTCCCCAGAGCCAGTGAGAAAAAAATTCTTGAGCTCTGAAATCTCAATCTCTCTCTCTCTCTCTCTCTCTCTCTCTTTTTCACACACACACACACACACACACACACACGTGTAATAGACCTCCTGATAAGATTGCATCTTCAGGAGGGCATCTCCTGGAGAGAACAGTAATCATCTCACCTTTTATATCCCAAGCTGTATATGAGTTTGTGCACCAGTACCCTCCCCATGAACTTAGCTCAGTAGGTAATTGGCAGCCACTGCAATTTTTTCAGCATCAACACAATATAGTGGCAACAGCCTGCCCACTGAGCAACTGTAGCTTCCAGGCCAACCTCAAGGGCACACCCACATAGAGTGCATTGCAATAATCAAATCTGATGTTATCAGACATGGTCCATAGCCACCATGGAACAATGGGTTAATTCCTGCTGCCTTCATGGCAGATGCCTCCTTGGATGCAACCAAATCTGTAGGTCGAGCTACAGTTACATAAAGAGTCTCAACTCCAGACTGGTCCTAGCAACAGATCTGTTTGATGGCAAGAAGCCATCTTCTCATTTCTGGAATTCTACGAGTATCAGCCAAGCCATACTTCTTGGGTCAGTTGGTTGAGTTCCAGATCCACAGTCTCATCCAGTCTAGATCGATCTCCAGCTACTTTGTGGGGCAGCAAGGTAACAGAGAGGAGGCTAAAAAGACAGAAAGCAAAAACCAAATGGCGCATTATTTCGACGTAGCCTCCTCAGTAACAGCAATTTCCCTCTCCTCCAGTTTGTTTAAAATATAGCAGGTCGAAGGAATTTAAAAGGATTTTGGAAGATTAAAAGGTTTTGAAGGTTAAGAGTCCTTAAAATAAATTTTAAAACGTGGAGCCAACAGGAAACCAGGGTGGTGGCTGCAAGGCTGTTAGGCTTCGTTCAAAGTAATTTACAATGCTGGCTTCACAAAGTTCTATGGTGCAAATTCCTGGGGTTGCCGGAACATATAAAACAAAGAGTTGGGAGAGAAGCCAGCAAAGCAAACCCCCGTCATGTAATTGAAAGGGAATATGTGGAGCTCTGATAAGCACATCTTACCTCGGCGCCATCTTGCCCCACCACGTTTCTGTGTTTTTATTTATGTTTCTCAATTTGTGAAGGTGAACCCATTTCTGTGTTTATTTTCCTGTGCTGTCATGATGCAGGATGACATTAGTAACTTCTCATAAAATGTGAATTTTATAAACTCTGCATTTGACCTACTCGTTTTCCTGGTTGACACCATTAATTTTATTCTATCAGTGCCGCAGTTTTAAGACAATTTTTTTCTCTTTAAGCTTATCTTCCTGTCCATTCCTTCTTGATTAAAACCAAAATCATAATACTTAGTTCCACAGATAACTAATCAGGCTTAATGGGGGTGTTTTTGCTTCCAAAGCCACCTCTGGGTTGAGAACTACTCAGAACAATTTGCAGTGCATATAAGTAAACAAACAAGCAGAAAAATAGTTTTTTGTTGTGTCCTAATAACAATATGAGAGCTTGAATCATAGAATTGTAGCGTTGGAAAGAACCCCGAGGGACATCTAGTCTAATCTTCAGCACTTGATAAGCTGGGTAGATGCGTGGTAGTACATATTCTCAAATATTTCAGTAAGATCATTTAATTTTTCTCTTATCTTATTTTCCTGCCTACTAAATTTGTTACAGTTCGTGTAATACACATACTGCTTTGTTCTAGCTAGTTCAATATATCAATGAAATAAACTGAACTTTTATGACCAGCCCATGGTTTTGCACTAAAAAGCCCCGTGTGTTTGATCTGAAATATACTCCCTCTGATCTCTTTTACAGAAGTGAGTCTTGTGCTTGCAACACACACAGTTCATTGGTTCCATTTCTGAGGCTCTGGCATGGCTAAAATCTTTGCTGCTCCCTGACACCGCTTTCAAATTAGCCTTAATAATGGTGTACAAGCCATGTACACTGTGCAATAATGCGCATTCAGTGTTCAATGCAGGTTCCTTTTCAGGGTGCTATACACACAATGCCAGTCCCATATCGTCCCTGTCCCACACAGTCAATCTAAAATATGTTTTGCTGGAATGGTTATCATAATCCATTTTGTGCCAAGAACATACTTCACAAGTTCTTGCTGCATACATGTCTACATAGATGACACTTTCTCCTGCCATCTCCTGTTGTGGCAGACCTACTGGCATTGCAGGGCTCTTTCACTCCCTCTTGCTGTTGTCTATAAATGAAAAGGGCAAAATACGAAGCTGTAGAGTAACTTAGTTGTTTCTGTATACCAATATCTTTCCTCTTTATATCAGTATGTCAATAAACCAGTTTCCAGCTCCTCTCTTTGGAAAGACTTTGATGGCACCAATGGTTTTCCTTGCTTAGTCAGGAAAGCTTTGTAGCTTTTCAGCTTTGTAGATGGAGGATCCTCCATTTCCTCTGGGACATTTTCATTTGCTGGTTAAAATATTCAGTGGCATCCATTCTGTCTCATTTTTCTAGTATACATCTCCCAAACTAATAACTTCTACAAAGATCTACCAGATTTTCTGTTTTGGTCTTACCTTGATAGGGCAGGAAGGGAGATGACTTGGTTTACTTCATAAAGTCAAGATAACCATTGTGCTTATTGACAGCAACCACCTGTAGTGAAAATGAATCCTTTTTTAAAAAAAGGTTAATGACTCATTACTCACCCACCCAACCCCTCATAATTTCTTACCATTGACCATGCTGGCTGAGCTAGATGGGAATTGGGTCCAGCAACATATATTGGGCCACAGGTTTCCCATCCCTGCTTTAGATGCTGGCAGCATAATAACAGCCAATACATGTGCTTTGGTTGACCACACATCCAAAGCGTAGAATTGTCAGTTGATACATTTCCCTGTGTGCTCTTACATATCCACATCTGAAAACTATTTTAAACAAGTTTTTGTTGTTGTCTATACTTCCCTACTTATGTGCTTAATTTGCGCTAAGAATCTTGGTTTGAGAACAGTGTTGCCCGACAAATCATTTATGTGCTGGTTAGGTTAAGGTCCAAGAGTGACTTAGGAATACAGTGGTACCTCTGGTTACGTACTTAATTCATTCCAGAGGTCCGTTCTTAACCTGAAACTGTTCTTAACCTGAAGCACCACTTTAACTAATGGGACCTCCCACTGCCACTGCGCCGCCAGAGCATGATTTCTGTTCTTATCCTGAAGCAAAGTTCTTAACCTGAAGCATTTCTGGGTTAGCGGAGTATGTAACCTGAAGCGTATGTAACCCAAGGTACCACTGTATAGAAAATTACCTTATGCCACATCAAATCTTGGGTCCGTCTAGTTCAGTTTTGTGTACTACACTGACTAACACCAGCTCTCCAGGGTTTCAGACATGAGAACAATGAAATACTATGTGGAAGATGGCAAACAGGAATAAAAATCTTCCTTCCCCCTTACTACAGAAGCAAGTGTTTGGATTTGTCAAAATGAAAAATGCAGTGGAATAGATTGACGGTGATGTTATGATAACATAGGAAAGCATTTGCGCTGAGTAACAGACAACAGCATCGGTTTGGGTGTTCTGTTTTTTTTAAATAAACTAGGACTTTTGTTAGCAATAACATTGAATTTAATTTCTTTATTATTTGAAGTCTTTGGGTGTAGCTTCTTTCAAGCAAGCTTTAAAATGCTCAGACAGCTGACTGCTGAAACTGTGGGATTTTATATAACAAAAGCAGACATATTAACTGACAGCAGCATATTAAAATATTTGTGCAATTTGCCACATTTTTCTGGCACTTGGTGATGGGAATTTATATGCTGAGGGTCTAAGAATACATTTTGTCTGAATCTAAGGTTGTTCCCTTGTTTTCTGACAGGACTCCTGTTTGATCGGAAGTCGTTCATTATGTGAAGAAAATGTAGTCACAGCAGATAGCCTAACCTGTTTAATTTCTGCCTGTCATGTAGCTGTTAAAAGATAGCATCTCTGTCACACACAATAGAACTTTGAATGTATTATCTATCATAGAAACTCCATTGCTGTTTTTTCTGTCTTGAATCATTTTAAAAAGGCTTTTCCCCATTGCTGTGGATAAATCTTGAAAGCCTATGGATGCTGAAGCAGGCAAAAGTTAAGTTTTTTTTAACATTCTGTTCAGTGTTTTGGCAGTCTTGGGGATGAAAAGTGGTATATAAAGAATTCAGGAAGGGTTTCTGACCCCTTCCATATCAGCCAAGACTGGACATAATATTGGCGGTGCCATTTTTTTTTTTGTTTCTTTTTGGGTGCTCAGTATTGCATTTTTTAAAGCTCCCCCTCATTAATGTGCTTGTTAACCACTTTCCCCCACCCAGCCTCTCTTGCTTCCCACCCTCACCAACATCCACCTGCAGTTCAGCCACTCCAGTACCCCATCCTCTTCCCTCCCCAACCCATGGGCAAACTGTTGCTATTTTCATGTGGGATTCATTGCAGACTGGAAAATTCAGATGGTGCAATATGAGTTGATCTGGAGCTCTTCCCTGCCAAAAAAAAAACTTTCTGCAATAAGCAAAGTGATGGGGAAATGCATCAGAAAATCTTGCCCCCATCCGAAAGAATGCTCAGTAAATAGATAACATTGTCTGCCTTCAAGGAGAATGAATGTTCAATCAACAAGTTGTCTGGAAACAACCTATGCCAAATACCTGCAGTCAACCTGTTCTGTTTCATTGCCATTGCTGGTAAATTACTCTGTTCAAGAGCAACAACAAAATTCTGGCTTTTTGAGTAGGGCTATTGAATTATGGTGCTGGAGGAGACTCTTGAGAGTCCCATGGACTGCAAAAAGATCAAACATATCCATCCTTAAAGAAATCAGCCCTAATTGCTCACTGGAAGGGCAGATCCTGAAGTTGAGGCTCCAGTACTTTGGCCACCTCATGAGAAGAGAAGACTCCCTGGAAAAGACCCTGATGTTGGGAAAGAAAAGGAAAAGGGGACAACAGAGGATGAGATGGTTGGACAGTGTTCTCGAAGCGACTGGCAAAACTGCGGCAGGCAGTGAAAGACAGGAGTGCCTGGCGTGCTCTGGTCCATGGGGTCATGAAGAGTCGGACACGGCTGAACGACTGAACAACAACAATTGAAACAAAGGGAATGGGGGGGCAGGCATGGGGTTTTATATGGAGTAAGAGAACTATGGGTTTAGTTCTAGTACTCAAAACAGATTTCTTGGTTTCAGAGGCACCTTGTTCCTTGTTTTACCTATGACAAATAAAGGAGAGAGGGATAGATAGATTTATGGAAGCTATTGTTCTTCTGAATATTTTCTACAAGGAAGGGAAAGTGAAAAACAAAGAGTGGATTTTTGTGTGGAGTAGCACATAATATATGCAAGCTCCTTGTAAATCTTATTTGGAATGATATGAGAAGGCAACAGATTGCAGTTGCCCATTCAAGAAGATGGGGAGGGAACAGGCTGCCATTTCATAGCAGAATGCATTATGTTTTAGAAATGCAATCTCTTTCTTACTCTTTTTGTTTCTTTGCCTCCATTTTCCATCTCTTGGGCTGTCTCTTTCCCACACAAGGATTCATGGACCAGCTTCCCTGTTCTCCTGTGTGGAAGGCTGGGAGGTATGCAGGTGTCTCTGATGCCTACAATCTGTCCCAGACCTCTCCTCTTCTCCCACTGTGCCACAAATGTTTCGGCATTCTCCTGCCACTGCTTACCCATCTCCCACCTTTTCAAGCAGGGCTGCCGCTTCCTTTTTTTGCTCTGCTGTTCATTTCTCCTCAAAATGAGCAATCCTAATAACTAGTTACAGTGAACTTTTAGCTGATTCCTAGCCTGCATACATGCAGTTTTTACACTGATACTAGAACATTCTCTTTTCCTATATTTTTAGCTCCAGAGACATCCACTAAACACGCTAAATTCTATTATAACTAATTGAAGGGATCACCCATGCATGGAGTAATTATCATTGTAAGCACCCAAGGAAAATTAGTGTATAACATCTTAATTAAGAAAGGGCAATATGATTTCAGTTACAGATTGAAATTATAAGATCTCTTCTTCGAAGTCTCTCAGCCCCACTCACCTCACAGAGTGTTTGTTGTGGGGGAGGAAGGGAAAGGAGAATGTTAGCCGCTTTGAGACTCCTTCGGGTAGTGAAAAGCGGGACATCAAATCCAAACTCTTTTCTTCTTCTTCTTCTTCTTCTTCTTCTTCTTCTCCTCCTCCTCCTCCTCCTCCTCCTCCCCCCCCCACCCCCTGTGTCCAATACTAAGCTTTCCATTTGCTGTCATGTAGTTAATGTTGGTTTTGCTGTGTTGATAGCAGATAGAATAATTAATGCATATTTTGCAGAAACGGTTAGAAATGCATAAATCAAAAAAATTAGGAAAGTAGTCAATTTTAAGGTATGCTAGTGAAAACTCAGATCTGGGACTTGGGTCCACCACTTTGCCACTGACAGTCTTCCAACTCCAAGGTAGTGGTGAAGCTGGTACTCTCAATGGGACAGAATATAATAATCAGTGCTGCTGAAATGACAGATCTTGTAAGGGCATGGCTCTTAACCACCGGCATTTCAGAGCTTGGGTGAACATGGAAAACCCATAAAATGTTTTTTTTGTTTTTGTTTTGTTAATTGGATTGAACATATAAAACAGCTAGAATGTTCGTTGTGGCTAGAATATTTCTATCAACAACAAGGCTGTTGCTATCTCTGCTCCAAGGTTTACAGTGGAGGGGGAAAGTCTCAGCCAATTGCTTGGCACCCTCCCTGAAAATGTTATTGCCATTATTGATATTGCATATGTCAGAAGCAATTAATGAAATTTTGTTCCATTTTGTTTTGGAAAGTCTGTAATGGTATATTATGGCACCCTCATGCTGCTGATGCTTTGTCTAGAATTCTTTCAATGCTGGTGGCAGGAGACTAATGGGAGGCAGCCGGCATAGCAGAAACAGCTGTGACAGCTGCCAACCTCACTAGGAAGGAAGGAGGAGGAGCTGGATTGGAGGGGGTAATTGTAGCTGTTGACTAAGAAGAAGGGCATTCTTAGACTGAGCTGAACTATTTGACATATTGGATGCCGTTATTAGATGTATTCAGCGAATGAAGTTGATAAATCACATAAGGGGAGGAATCTTCCTCCCTTAAATGGCGTGAGGGAGAGTCATGGAAATGTAAAAAACCCAGCATTATATTGAGTCTGGCCATCAGTCCACCCTGTTCAGTCTAATCTATGCTACCTGGCGCCCATTCTCCACGATTTGAGGCAGGAATATTTCCCAGCCCTGCCTCTTTTCCCACCACCTTTACTCTTGCAATGACATGTGTAGAGTCTCTGAATCAAATCCTGTCATCTTCACACAACCCCCCCCCCCCATGTTTCTGACAAGCTATTTGCGATGTTTTCCCACCCCTGAGCCTAGCTTGTTATCTGCTCACACTTTTTATTTTCGGTATGTATTTATTTGTGGTGAGCGCACGTCTGCACTGGCTTTCCATTCATGCTTTGTATAGCTCTATTCGCCTTTAAAAGTCTTTGGACATTTAACTTAAACCCCAAGAAGTGGTCGCATTCAGCCCAGGTGGTAAAGAATGCACACATCTGAACTAGAGATGTGGTGGTGGGGATCATGTTTCTTGGAAACTATTATCCATGTTGCCTGGATAATGCACAAAATGGAGTCTAGATGTGCATATTCTTAAAGGCCGTTTGGAAATTATGTATATTGACTGGGAAACAAGGCCGGCTCAACCATTAGGAAGGGTGAGGCCACTGCCTAAGGTGCCAGAAGCTCCCAAGGCTGTACCCCCGCAGGTGCCCTGCCTGGCCATTTCTGCCAATGGCACTGATTTGGGGAGAGATAGAATCTGTTTTAGGAGATATATCACCCCAAATCAGTGAGATTTCACCCCAAATCTGCACTGATGGCACTTCTCCACTAGAGGTGGATGTTTAGGTGGTGGCGGTGGAGCAGGCAGTGCAGGGGGCAGAAGCGGTGGCAGGACAGGGTGTTTCCCTTATTGTTTCCCCTCACACGGATTATCTGCACATTTCCCATAAGGCCATACTATCATGCATAAGCCAATCAAGCAGGGGAGCCCTCCTCCCCAGTTTCCGATCCCCCTCCCTCCATGAACACCCTTGCCTTTCTAATTGAGAGTCACTTCCATACCAATCTAATCTTGAAACAACGAAATGTTTGGTTTGGCTGCAGTTATCCATGCAAAAATATTTAATGTTGCTGTGAGGTTCTCTTTAGCTCACTAACCCTGCAGGTGTTTAAATACTACTACTACTACTTCTTCTTCTTCTACTACTACTACTACTAATAATAATAATAAAGTCATTGCTGTCTTTTGCTTTGTGGCTCCAAACTTTTTCTACCTCATGAATGTCCAGCCCTGACAGGAAGACAACAGCAGCTCAGTCTTTTTTGCTTGTTACATCATGGGATTTTCTAAAATAATGATACAGTTCTATCTCTTCCCTCTGGATGCCAATTACCACTGACGCAGGCGCCTGCGAAATTCTCTCCAGGGATATTTGCCTGAATGTGTCTAGTTCTGCTTGTGTGTTGTTGCAAGTCTTGAGAAATTAAGCATTGACCTATTGGAGAGCATTGTAAAATGTGCAACATAGAGCATAATGCTGACAAGAGAACTTGGAGATTGGTTTCATGCTTTAGAGCTGAATGGTAAGCATATAAATATATTTCAAAATGCACCATTTTTGAAAGAGATGGGATTGGTGAGAGGTGTTTATATGTTAGCTGTAGGGGATAGACCTTTCCAGGAGGTCCTACAGCTTTCATCTTTTCCCGTTGGTGGAACAGCAACATCTGGAGGTATCTATGGTCTTCCTGGTCTGAGGAGAAACAGCTTCTAGGGTGTCTCTATTGATATTGCACATGACAGAAACAATTAATGAAATTTTGTTCCATTTTGTTTTGGAAAGTCTGTAATAGTATATATCTGTCTGATGTATGTGATTATGTACCTCATAGATATGTGCATTCAAGGAACATGCTTATACAACCCAAGGAAAAAGCAGTGTCAGTCAGTCAGGAAAGATTTTTTTTTAAAAAAAGTTTGTATTGTGGGGGAAGCCCCAAACTAACACAGCAGTCCAGGGAGATCCACTGTATGGAAAGGGAAGGAATGAAAAAGTCAAATATTAATTATTTAAAATGCAGATTCTCTTGGGTTTGCATGGTTTTTACATAGGACCTGCCCAGATCACCATTAAATCACAAATCACTTTTTTCTCCATGGACTGAACAGTAAAAATAGTGGTTCCAGTGTGGATCCACCATTGCACAAAATCACGGGTGCAAGGCACAGATCTTATGGTTTTCCTCAGAAGCACCATCAAAACACAGATCACATCTGTGGGGACAGAGGGGACCTCTGATTTGGTGGTTATATCAAAATCATGAAGATCAGTAAGGACCTGTTCTTCACACCAATGTTTTATGTTTCATCACAGTACTGGTAAGCACTGGATCTGTAATTGTTTACGGTTTAATCCCTAGGGGCAGCAGTGGTTTGATTGTGATCTGCAAGTGCAATAGGATTCGTTTTACTGGATCAACCCTACATTTCTTAGACATTACGTTGGTCCCCCTTCTCCTCTCTCTCTGTCGCACATGGACGCAGAGGCTTCCTGCCTATCAACCATGAGAAACATGGAAATGTGAAAATAAGGTGTATTTAATTAAGCAAAAATCCATGCAGATTTGTCTGGGGGACATTTAAAAAGAGTTGTATACATTAAGCCATGGCATTATTCAGTGGTATGTCACATTATTCAGTCATCTGTCAAATATTAATGTGGCATCTAATTAATAAATGGCTCATGAGAACAGCCATTGTGACCTCTATTTTAATTTAGTATTGTCATCTGCTGTTAATAGTGGTTCTGCTTTTGCTATTAGCAATACTATCTGAGGCTTGATGCAAAAGAAGTACTCAACTATTCCCACCCACTGGTGAGAAACAACAGCAACATATTGCCTTCTTACTGTCAAGACAATTATGGGCAGCGATCAAATCGAGATCATCTTTAGTCATCTCTAGTTTTAAAATAAAAACAACCCAATGTTGTGTCAGGGTCTAGTTTACTGCTCTTTTCTTGTGATATTTAATTCTGTTTCAGTACTCTCACTGACATGCTATGAAACAAAACAAAAAAATAAATTATATGGCACCATGTTTAATTGTTGCCCATGCACTTTGTTGGATTGCTCATTATCCTGCTCTGGTTCTGAGAAAGAGCCCACATGGCTCAGCAAGGTAATCATAGAATCATAGAATCATAGAGTTGGAAGAGACCACAAGGGCCATCCAGTCCAACCCCCTGCCAAGCAGGAAACACCATCAAAGCATTCCTGACAGATGGCTGTCAAGCCTCCGCTTCAAGACCTCCAAAGAAGGAGACTCCACCACACTCCTTGGCAGCAAATTCCACTGTCGAACAGCTCCTACTGTCAGGAAGTTCTTCCTAATGTTTAGGTGGAATCTTCTTTCTTGTAGTTTGAATCCATTGCCCCGTGTCCGCAGCAGAAAACAACCTCCCTCCCTCCTCTATATGACATCCTTTTATATATTTGAACATGGCTATCATATCACCCCTTAACCCTCTCTTCTCCAGGCTAAACAAGACAGGGTGATTGGTGAAACATCACAAATATTTCTGTGTGGCCAACTGGTTGAAGGTGAACTGAGATCTACAGCTGGGCAAGGGCCATCTTGTCACCCCTCCAGAGTGGAATCCGGGGCAACCCGCCCCCTCCGCCCCTTTCCTCTGCCCCTGGTCCTGGCTCTGGTATTATGGGTCTTGGTGCTGTGGGCTTACTGCCTGCCAGCCTCATATTACTTGGGCTGACCACCATGATCAGCCACAAAGCCAGGAACCTGGCCCAGCTCCTCAGCCTTGCAGCTAGATTCCAGGGCCATGGCACACAAAAATATCAGATCAATTTCACATCCAATTTGTAAAGCTGAATTTGTATTAAGCCTAAAGAACTTATTTGTGAGACATCTAACTCACATAACTAGGAAGTGCCAAACAAATGCATATCGAGCATGGAGCTGATAAGCTTTCAGAATTCTGTACCTTTTGACTGACCTGCTCCTCTAAAGAGAAACTTTTGGAGAATTCACCTTTTACTCTGAGACATCAGACACGTTAACTACAGTTAAGATTCCCTGAGCAAATAGGGGTGAGGAAGAGTGCAAGCAACATGTTCAGATAACAATTGTTTCTCCAGAGTAATGTAATTTATTCTGTTTGGACGAAGTACAGATAGTAGCAATTCTAAATTAAATTGACATGTCCATGTTTTTTTCTCCTCTAGGTTTTAGTTATTGTTCAGAGAGATAATGTAATTTATTATTACGAGTGCACTCAGATTTTCTAATACACAAGAAGTACCTGGAATATTTTTTTTTATTATGTCTGATGAAATTACATTACCTTTCCTAAAATAACAAGTACAAAGTTTTCAAAGAATGCTGCGTTTACTGTAAGGGGATTTACAAACACAACATTCTTATAAACAATTCCACCATTTGGTGTGTAGCAGAAAAAGGGTTTTGGGGTTATTTTTTTTTACTCATATTTATATTAGTAAGAATCCTGAAACTTTATGGACATTAGAGTAGACATAGATTCGGCCTTTTTGTGTGGAGACACCTTGAAATGGAAAACCATCTGTTGGATTTCTACTTTCTGCACCGGGAGAAAAGTGGGAAACTAATTAAAATAAAATTTTGGTGACCCATAATTTTATTTAAAAAATAGAATAAAAATAACTTCAGGGATGAGGTCAGTAGAATCAGAAGCACTAGATCTGGATTCTGACTTCATGTAGCTAAATAAGATGCTGTTTTGCCTCCAACCTACTGCTTTTTCCATTTGGAATTGTTTGCAAATGCTATAATCTGGAAATGCCATTCCATGAATACATACAGTATCATAGTTTACTTGACTTGGAACAGCTAGGCCACAAAAGTGAAAATTTTTATTCTGTGAATATTGGTCTTTAATGCTTGTTTCCCCCTTCATGTAAGTAATATCACTAACTGCAGTTGTGAATTAATTACTAATAACAGAAATAATACTTGCCAGACTTCAACTTTACTTGGCTGTCCTACTATTTTTCAAGAAAGCATTAGATAAAGAATTCATATGTGACTGCAAACTGAAATCTGCTTGCTCGCTGTCCTTGTTAGGTACTCACTAGTAAAAATATGTTTATTCTAGGCTCATTTTCAAGGGCAAACATCTTAATGCAGATTATACACATTCTACTTTTTCACACTTTGTGGATAGTTACAGCTGGTTATTTTGCAATGTGAAGAACATAACAGACTGTTTATCATGATATTACTCTTCAGTAAAGAACCTTTGGATATGTTTTTTTTTTAAATTATGAAGCATGTTATGCAGATTATCAATCATTGTATAGCAGCTGTAGCAATGATTTTGCCAAAATACCCTGCCACTTACAATAGAGTTAATGAAGCTTAATGGCCTTCACAAAAGCTGTAGATATGATTTATGTATAAAGTTATAGGTGCTTTGAAGTTGATAATAGACTGCAAAGTGAGCATAAGATTGGTAGCATATGCAAACGTATAAATGTTTTCATTGTGCAGGACTTTTGGAAAATGGCCATAGGCTGTATGGCACTTTTCTAGCACTGTGAGCCACTTAGACTCTTTGTGCTCTGTCCTTCTTCTAAGACAAGGAATCTGGAACTGCACTGAAAAAAATGGATCTGCCCCCCCCCGGCACTGCCGTCCAAATACACACATACATACGTACATATGTACGTACATACAGCCACAAGAATTTTGTCATCTACAGTTGGTATTTACAGCAAACTTATCCAAAGTTGCATAAATATACTTAGGGTGGAATTCAGCTTTGCACTATGATGAGCATTCCATTTGCACAAATATTTCAGCTTCCCAGATGGAACAAGCCCCTCTCTTCCCCATGCATGCTGTTCTTGGGGTTTTGATTCCACAGCCAATTAATTTTAGTGTGGTGCGGTGGGCGAAGAGGTAAACTCTGTTGCTCCAGCTTATGTCCTCATACAGGGGTTCTACTGTTGGGGGTTCTTTGGTGACTCCACCCATAATTTGAACAATTGGGCAATTCCCCCATTGCTGGTAATTATTAGATTGATGATGGAGGCAATCCTGTTGGCTTTTATGTATCTGGGTTGCACCTAATAATTATTCCATTTGTTGTGACTTCTGAAACCAACTTGACACTTACTTGGAGGGATGAGGTCAGTAGAATCTGGAGCACTAGATCCGGATTCTGACCTCTCCAATCTGGAGTCCAGCAACTAGGAACATTCTGAACGAGAGGCCCCTAAAACAGCAGCCCCACTCACTACTTTCCCTGAGCTGGACCCTGAGCTAGCATCCTCACAATGATCAGAGTCAGTGCATGGTTGGTCTGTGCATGATCACAGGTGCTATATTTTATGAGAGTTAGTATACAGGCAAGAGAGTGCCAGACTTCAGAGCAGTTCCTTAAGGTTCTTCACTCTCCAGCAAAGGGGTGGGTCAAGAAACTACATCAGAACTCTGTCAACATGAAAGAACTTGAATGTTCTCTGGGACCTGTCCAAGGTTCTAAAGGACCAGTCAGTGGTGCTTCACCTCTTAATTTGCTCTGCTGACTCTTGGTCTTTACATATTCTGGACCGCAACCCAGCTCATTTCCTCCAGGGCAGGACAATGCCTTTTTGAGGTGCAAAAGTTAAGGTTTTTTGTTTTTTGTTACACTTCCCCCTCAACCTCCCCAAAAAGAGAACTTATAGGTGTTGCAAACCACAGCCCCCAAGCTGGAGGAGAGCTTGTGGGGGTTCATAAAACTCAGGAGTTCCAAGGAAAGATTCTAAAGACACCAGAATGGCCAGTTCCTAAAGCTTTATTGCAGAAAGGTGTAGACTTACAGTATCCAAAGCTGTCTGGTTTCCCCCAGACATGTCCTCTTTTTCAGAGGTGAAATTACTGTCCGGGGTAATTTTTAGAAATCGCCAAAATGTCCAGGTTTTTAAAGCAGCATTTCTATTAATATATCGTACAACTTTTTGGGGGGATAGGAAAGCAGGACATCCATGCAGTCTTTCTTCCACCCACCCCTGCCCAATCTGTGCGCTCATTTAAGCAACATCCCTCGTGATCTGGGTGTTGTTTTTCCTGCCCCCCCCATGCTGCTGCCCACTCTCCTGAGCTGTGGTGTGCAAATGCACCCCCTGTGCCATTTTGCGAGGCAAGCCACAGCAGGATTCCTCCGTGCCCAGCAGCGGGCTCCCCCTTGGCATTTCCATATGCTCTGCCACTGCATCCAGTGCTTTTTAAATAGATAGACATAAACCTTCCCTGAATAGTTGGCTCTCATGCCACATAATAAACAGCTTTTGAAACTGAGGGAAATTTTCTAAAACCGTTTGCTTACCAGTTGTGTCTGCGTGCTCAAAGCAGGGTGGGATGCATTCCTGTTTCATTATGGTGGTCCTATGCCCACTGCACATCCTTTCGATGAACATAATTGAGTCTGGCCCAATCTGAAACCCCTCTTGCTTTATTTCTTACTTTGAGTCCTATTGGTCATACAGAAAAAGGTTGGGGATTAAGGCCAGAGTACATTTTTAGAGAAATAAGCACATTGTTGTTGTTCAGTCGTTCAATCGTGTCCGACTCTTCGTGACCCCATGGACCAGAGCACGCCAGGCATGCCTGTCTTTCACTGCCTCCCGCAGTTTGGCCAAACTCATGCTAGTCGCTTCGAGAACACATAGAGGCATACAAATGTTTAACCTGGACTACAAGGATGATCTAGAATTTGGCTGGGTGGAGTGCTACTAGTCGGTGTCCGGTGGCTCCCTTTTCTAGTTTCAGAATGTTTAATGCTTTCAGTTTTCTCTAAAACTATGAAAGTGAGAAATTTTCATTCTGTTCTTTTTAGTAAAAGTTCCTATAGTAAACTATGAGTATTCTCCATCAACTCTGAAGGATTTGATCCATGATCTTCACATACCAGGTTCACTATAAATATCTGTGTTAGTCTTTGACTTTCATTCCCTCTCAGATCACACTGGTATAAATATATAGGGCTGCCAAGGGTCATTTTTTTTCACTTACAAGACGCCCCATCATTATGTGGAAATGGTGTTGATTGAAGATAATACGGGAAATATCAGGCCCTAGTCAAAATCAGAGCTTAAAAGAGCAATATATAGAAAATGACAGCACTTCCCTTATGGAGAAAATCACAATATTTGGGGTTCTGCTTAGAAGAGACTTTGATAAGGAGGAGGTATGCAGGAGGTATAAATAACTGTGTGGAGTTTTAAAATGGGACATAAGAATCAGCTTGAGAGAATCAGCAATATGTTGAAAGCTCACTTAACAAATTTAAAACAAATGTAATAAAATATTCTGTTCATGCGAGTGCATACTTGATCTGACTGACTTATACTTTATAATAATTTAACAAACGAATTTAACAAACGAATGATTTAAAGTGTTCTTCAGTCTTGTGTCCCCAGGTGTTGTTGGGCTAAAACCCCCATCCTTTCTGATCATTACTTAAGCTTGTTCAGGAAACCAAGCATAACAAGGTAATAAAAATGGTGAATAAAACCCACAGTACATTATATTGAGCTCCTGTCAACTGAACTTACATACCCATTAGGTATCAAAAGCCTGCATAAACTGCCGAGTTTTAAGGTGGTGTCTAAATGACAACTGTAGCCATCTGTCAAATTTGGGGGCATGGAGTTCCAGAGCCAGGGTTCTACCACAGAGAAGACCCACCTCTGAATCACTGTGTTCCTAGTGGCATGGTGCTGAGGAGGGCTTTCCTGGTTAACCTTCACTCCCAGGCACACTAGGAGAGGTGCTCCTTCAGGTATATGGGTCCCAAGTCGTTTGTGGCTTTATAAGTCATTTGGAAAACCTTGAACATGGGCCAGAATTATATTGGCAGTTAGACTACCACATTTCAAGCACATCATAGAATTGTAGAGTTTGGAGGGACCACGAGGGTCATCTAGTCCAACCCCCTGCCGTGCAGGAATCTTTTTGCCCAACGTGGGGCTCGAACCCACAACCCTGAGATTAAGAGTTCACACTCTTATCAACTGAGCTATCTTGCTGGCAGACTCTGGAGCACTTGTATAATACTTTCCCCGTGGTACATTCCTCTCATCATTCTGTATGAACGACACCCTCTGAAAAAAACCTCATAAAACCATTATGGACATGTAGTTTTGATTTTGTTAAACTGGGAATCTGTCTAGATGCAATGATTTTTCAGGGTTTTTCCCCATTCACGATTTCAAGAAACATTTCTTAGCTTGCTAGCTCCATAGGATGAGGCTGAATATTCTTGATACAGTTATCATAAAAATGTGAGAAACTGGTCCCCAGTGCCATTTTAAGATCTGACCAGATTGTTCTCATCATCTTGAACTTTGCACATTTAAATGCTTAAGGTTTCATTTATCACCTAATCTTCAAATTCTTCTTTCAGCCTGACTAGTACCTATTATGCAGGCTGGGCTGACCTACGTTTATTGGTCCCCAAACACATGTTAATTAATTTACACCCCCCCCACACCGATGAGATTTCCCTAAGATCTCCTTCTCTACCCAGCTCTTCAAATATTCACATCTCCTCCATCAAGCATGTCTTAGTACAGTATTGCATGTTCTCGCTGCCCACAAAAAAAGAAAGATAGAAGCAGCCATATGTTGGATGTCTAGCATAAAAACTAAGAGACTGAACTATGAATCTAGAAGTCCCCAATCTCTCTTCTGTCATGAATTCACTAGGTGGTCAAATGCAGTTTTCTTTCTCACAGCCTTAGTACCTCATCTGCAATATGGAGATGAGATAATGCTGTTCTACCAAACAGTGTGGTTGCAAGGATTACAACAAGAAATACAAAGGACTTTGAATGGTAAGAAATGCTGTATGACACTGAGTGCTGTGTCTTAAAGAGATTTTAACATCCAGTATCCATGCGGGTGGCGCTGTGGTCTAAACCACAGAGCCTAGGGCTTGCCGATCGGAAGGTCAGCGGTTTGAATCCCCGCGACGGGGTGAGCTCCCATTGCTCAGTCCCTGCTCCTGCTAACCTAGCAGTTTGAAAGAACGGCAAAGTGCAAGTAGAAAAATAGGTACTGCTCTGGTGGGAAGGTAAATGGCATTTCCGTGCACTGCTCTGGTTCGCCAGAAGCAGTTTAGTCATGCTGGCCACATGACCCGGAAGCTGTACGCCGGCTCTCTTGGTCAGTAAAGTGAGATGAGCGCCGCAACCCCAGAGTCATTCGCGACTGGACCTAATGGTCAGGGGTCCCTTTACCTTTACCTTTATTTGTCTTAAAAAAAATAATAACACTCCTAATGTTATAATGCAAGCTCTTACAATTTTGCCTGTGGAAATTTTATTAATACAACCAATAATTTAAGGGAACAATGTACTTTTGAGAGTGATGAATAAATATGGTGAAATAATGGGTTAAAAGATATTACAATGTTACTGGATATCCTTCAGATCACCTTCCCTCAGCCAGTGTTTTTATTCCTCGAGATGGATTGATGACCACTTTTTGACATAAATATGCCATTGAGTCTGGATCCCTACATGTTCTCTTCCACAAATTAATTTAGCATTATGCAAGTATTGGGCTTGTCTACTCCCCACTTCTTCTCCAGTGTAGCTGTGAGGAGTTTGCACACTTTTGCTTCAGTTTGAGATTAACTGCACCTTGTTGTGTTGTCTAAATCCTGGCAATCTAAGGCTAATCTAAACTATGGTTAGTGGAAACAAGCTAGCTTCAAGCCATAGCTCATGAATCTGGCTTAATTTCAGTTACCGATAGCTAATATTAACTACAGTTTAGAGTTCAGATGATATTCTAAACTGCTCTTAATCTACACCAGAAGTGGAAGCTTCTGATCTCCTCACGCCTACAACAACGGAGGAGGAAGCATATGAGCCCAAGACTGCAGACATTTTCTCCAGCCTCACGTAGAACCCATAACAATAATCAATAATGCACCTTTGGAAGTATATTGGTCTATGACGCTGTTACTATAATCATGTACTTCTATGTATTAAGAATTTAGAATAATGCCTCTATCGACCAAGGGGCTTCTCTAATTTGTTCTAACATTGCATATATTGAGTTACATTCGAAAATCCTTTATATGACATTACTGCAATTCATTATGCTGAAGAATAGTATTTCTTCTCTGTCACATGCAGAATGAATTGCTTCACTTATGTGGGCTACAACTGGTGAAAGCATGTAATTTAGGGGTTTAAATAGGATTGATTTACTTAATCTTATTTGTATATATTCTATTGATTATGTGGCTGAAAAGTATATTATTATTAATGTCCCTTTGTTCTTACCCATTGCCACCATGTCCCCACCTCAATAGTATTTTATTTTCTGTTTCAATCACCTTTTCCTTATAGAAAATTCTTTCCAGTAGCACCTTAGAGACCAACTGAGTTTGTTCTTGGTATGAGCTTTCGTGTGCATGCACACGTCATCTCATCTACTAAGGAAGAACACGAAAGCTCATACCAATAACAAACTTAATTGGTCTCTAAGGTGCTACTGGAAGGATTTTTTTATTATTTTGTTACGCCATCTCTGTTTCTCTTGCATACTGTTGCAGGTAGAGCACAAAGTGCTTGTTCGATGAATGGATTTTTAGTACTGTCTTGTATTTTTTTTTGTTCCTGTAGCTCTCTCAAGAAAATTCTCATTACATTGTGACTAATGATTGTTCCTCAGACAGTCATGCCTTTTCTTTCTTGCTTTAGTCTGCAGAATAAGAAATAGAGGCCAGAGGCCCACAAAGGCACCGTATAAAAGAAAAGACATTACTGAATGATAAAAGAGCTTCCTTGCTGGGAGCATCAAAAGCACTGATATTTTAAATGTGTGTCATAAAGAGGTATGCAGTTAGCATCAATGTTAGGCTTCCCTAC
The DNA here is from genome assembly GCF_009819535.1 of Lacerta agilis. Classification (NCBI taxonomy): domain Eukaryota; kingdom Metazoa; phylum Chordata; class Lepidosauria; order Squamata; family Lacertidae; genus Lacerta; species Lacerta agilis. The sequence continues at coordinate 129,381,215 of NC_046312.1, forward strand.
ATGAAATAAAATACCCATTTTTTTCCCAAGGGAAGATAAAAATGTCTTCTTTTTATTAATCTAATTGCTCTGTTTATGGTTTTCCTTGGCTGGGCTTATTAAATCCATGGCCCAAGTCTATTCTAAAGATGTAAACACACAGAAAAAACAAAACCCAGAAGTAACAGAAATTTATATGCTTGAAGGTACAAATTCCATTAATAGGACATATTTATTTTACACAATTCTTACTTTTGCTTGAGGGATGAAATTCTTTATGTAACTTTGTTTCTTTTTTAATAAGTATAAATATATATTTTTGGTATTAACTTTATGTAGGGTCTGACAATATATTTTTAATAACTATTGAGAGGTTCACAGTGAGTTTGCAAACCTCTCTTCTAGTGTCAATGTGAAAATATCCCAAGATAATAATTTATAGGATTGCAATTCTATGCATATTTACTAAGTAGTCATTTTGAACTTATTTTTAGAGCAAAGATACATAACTTTAAATTTCCCAGAGTGAAAGGGCCTACATTAATGATTAAAACAATAGCTTCTGCTTGGAATCACAATTGTACCTCGTGTTACGAATGCTACGTGTTGCGTTCGTCACGGGTTACGAACTCGCCGAACCTGGAAGTACCGTAACGGGTTACTTCTGGGTTCAGCGGTTCGCGCATGCGCAGACGCGCAAAATGACGCCGCGTGCATGCGCAGAAGCGTCAAATCACGTTGCGCACTTGCGCAGACGCAGCGCTTCAAGTTGTGGACCTTTCAGGTTACGAACGGGGCTCTGGAACGGATCCCGTTCGTAACCAGCTTGTTTACAGCTTGTTGTAAAAAACAACAACCCTTTGTTAGTATTACCATGTTCTGGGGAATTATTCTGGGAATTTTGTTAGATTATAGCAGTTATTAAACATAATGGGCAAAATAAGTTTCAGCACAAATACTGGAACAGAAACTGTGCACTGCAGAGTGGATTCTGCACCTGCATCTCAAATTACAATGACTGTCACAGTCCTGGGGGCCACCAGCTGAAAGTTGGAAGGGACCCCAAGCATCATCTAGTCCAAACCCTGCTATGCAGGAATCTCAGTACACCGTCCCCCATCCGATTTAAAACCATACTGGAGTCTGCTTAGTATTGCAAATGTGCTAAGCAGTTTTATTGCTGTTCCAGTAGGAGCAGGCTGTTGTCCGTTCTCTGTCTTCCCATCAGACCAGAGAAGCCCCATGTTCATCATAGGGAAGGAAACAGATAGCCCATTCAGCCACTTTATTCTATTTCTTTTATCTTCCATCTGTCTTCTTCTGGTTCCTTCTTTCTGTGGCTCCATCCGGAGGAGACTGGAGACCATTCTGGCTTTGCATGAGCATACAGCTGGTCTAGCAACTTCTTCTCCGAAATAGGTTGTATCCAGTGGTGTCGCTTAGTTGACAATAAGGGCTTTCCCACTCATCAGAGCAGCACAAACTCTGTGAAAGAATGTGTGACATTACAGTAGTGTGGGCAGTTTAAGTTAGTATGTTAATAGTGTAGATCAGGCATGTCCAACAGGTAGATCGTTATCTACTGGTAGATCCTTGGACGTCTGTGGTAGATCACTGGTAGATCATTGGCTCCCCCCAAAGAAGCTGAACAACTGTGGCTCCCCTTAAAAAAGCTCGACATTTTACCTCCCCCCTGAAAAAACTCAACAACTTTGACCTGAACCCCCGCAAAATGGGGCTGCCTCGTTCCTAAAAAAAACTGAACCCCCTGAAAATAAAGCTGAACCCCCCCCAAAAGGGGGTAGATTACTGCCAGTTTTTAAAACTGTGAGTAGATCGCAGTCTCTTGGGAGTTGGCCACCCCTGGTGTAGATGTTTTTTAGAGTGAATAATATGGCATCGGGATTAAATAGGAAAAGGACAGTATGCTGTAATTACAATGTTCAGGGTGTGTCTGCTTTTTTGAACCCTCAACACAAGGCACATAGAATCTTTTACTGTACCAATGACATCCTCGTAATAATACAAGACGTAAGTAAGATTTTGAATTAACACACCTCATACCGCCCTGTTATGGGCTCCTTGGGGAGGAAGGGTAGGGTATAAATTCAAGAATTAATAATAATACTACCACCAAAATTGAAAAGGAAAAAGCGATAGCAGGCAGGTGTATAAGCATGACGTGACTATGATGACTGTCCTTGGTGGTAGTCATTATAATTTCAAAAGGCCAGTAACATAGAATGTTAGCTTGAGAAGATAATGATGCAGTTAAGTGCAGACATTGGCACTCAAGGTTGTTCTCTTGGCACCGATGTGTATTACATCTGCCCTGAGCAGATCATTGACATGAACTCTGCAGAACCTCTAATTATATCACTACTTGAGTTCTAATCCTTAAACTAAAATTCTGTGCATCAAAATCAAATCAAAATTTCACACCTTTAGTCACAGACAGCATCTGTCCGTCTATGCCAGGTTCTGCAGTAATGGGAACGGATGTTGGATTTCATCTTCTGTCTCATTATTTGAGGAACAAATTCTGCTTTTCTTTGTTCAAGGAAGAGTGGAAAGCAGTTTTGATTGCAAGTGGCAATGTGAGGGTCACACAGGAAGTGTGCAGAAATAGCACACATAACTGACGTGTTTTGCTGAGTCAGAAAAAGTGATTGCCAGAAGATGAAGAAGTCGAATAGAAACATTGGAAATGATCAAGAAGAGGGGAAAGTAGGACACTAAATGTTGAATGCTGTACAAGTGTTTAATAGTCATTGTACTTGTATTGGTTTAAAAACAATTAAAAATTGTGTTGTTGTTTTTAAAGCAAGACACAGAGAGAGAACTATGTGCTCAAGGACTTCAGAAAGAAAATGAAAGAGATAGAATGATAGTACAATAAGGATAAAAGCTTAGAAGAATGGTTTTTGTTTTTTGTTTTTAAAAGAAGGGCAGACTTAACTATGAAGTAACAAGGGCAGACGTAAAGGTATACATAGAACTAGAAGACAGGGAATAATTGTGAATATGAAACAAGGAAGGTAGAATTGGTGGAACAATGTATTTCAAAAAGGAAGACAGGACCAAACCAAGAGTGCCAATAGTAGCATGGAATAAAAAAAAGAACAAAAATGGATCTGTAAAAGTGATCAGGGGAAAAAATGGAAAAAGGAGGAGCATTTTGATATGATGATAATTGAATAAGTAACATTTGAGAAAAGCAATGTATAGTCATGTTAAAGGGACCCAGATGGTGCTGTGGCTTAAACCACTGTTGATCAGAAGGTTGGCAGTTCGAATCCCTGCGACGGGGTGAGCTCCCATTGCTCAGTTCCAGCTCCTGTTCACCTAGCAGTTCAAAAGCACGTCAAAGTGCAAGTAGATAAATAGGTACCGCTCCAGTGGGAAGGTAAACGGCGTTTCTGTGCGCTGCTCTGGTTCGCCATAAGCGGCTTAGTCATGCTGGCCACATGACACGGAAGCTGTGTACGCCGGCTCCCTCGGCCTGTAACGCGAGATGAGTGCCGCAACCCCAGAGTCGGACACGACTGGACCTAATGGTCAGGGGTCCCTTTACCTTTACCTAGTCATGATAAAGAGCATTTGCCAAAGGAATATTTTCTTTAGCTATAGTATATTGACAGCTGCACAAATGTCAAACTACAGTAGCTAAGCTTTCTGGCCATTGGTGATGTTTCTGAGATTTCCCTGTGCCTGCAAACTGAAGTGTGGAAGCATTTTGAGACTTCCAGCGGGTCTTTTCTTCTTTGTCATTGCCCAGGGCAGGGTGAGGATCAGTACCACACACACGTGTCTTCCCATTCTGAGATCCAAAATAGTGGCTTATTATTTCAAGGTATACATCTTAAGCATACTTGTACAACCCAGCACATAGTTAGTAAAATGAAAAGTTACAGAGTACAGATGACCCAAAACAAAGCTGAAATTGAATTGACTCTCTGTCTAGTACACCACCTGCATGGATCACTCATAACTGTTTTGTTGTACTTTTTTCAGTTTTGCCCAGTCTAATCAACAAAGAAACAAAAAGGATATAGACCATTCTGTTTTCATACCTCATCTCAGACCACTGCTCTTTATTACATTTTTTACAGAATCTTTCCTGCTTTTACTTATGCATTATAAGTGATAATGCAACTGCCCAATCTAGCACAGTCAAGCTTACTATGCCGTGCCATGCTATGCTATGCTATACTCTGCCTTCCAGGTTTAGAAATGCCGTTTTAACTGTTCTGCAAATGTCTGGTTGCTCTAACCATGATTTAAGGAAGCAACTTGATGAGACTGGACTGACGAAAGATTTTTCACTTTGGTGTAGCAAAGCAGAATGACAGTTTCATTTTAACAGTAGCAATAAAAAGGTAAAGGTAAAGGGACCCCTGACCATTAGGTCCAGTCGTGTCCGACTCTGGGGTTGCGGCGCTCATCTCGCTTTACTGGCCAAGGGAGCTGGCGTACAACCTCCGGGTCATGTGGCCAGCATGACTAAGCCGCTTCTGGCGAACCAGAGCAGCGCACGGAAACACCGTTTACCTTCCCGCCGGAGCGGTACCTATTTATCTACTTGCACTTTGATGTGCTTTCGAACTGCTAGGTGGGCAGGAGCTGGGACCGAGCAATGGGAGCTCACCCCGTGGCAGGGATTCGAACCGCTGACCTTCTGATCAGCAAACCCTAGGCTCCGTGGTTTAACCCACAGCGCCACCCACGTCCCTAACAGTAGCAATAATTCTCTGTAATTTCTGAAACAGCAACAACCTTCTAGCTTCCCTCAACCCTCTGTGTTCACTATATGTTTGCTACTTCTTATTTGCTTTTAAACTTCAAAAATCCTATGAAGAAAATTAATTCTGAACCCAGTAAGCTCTTCCTGCCTGACTTTATATACATATCATGCTAAGTGATCTCTGCTCCCTTGTAAACACAACGGACCTTGTACTCTAGATGCGCCAGTTTTGTTTAATTACTTTCACAATCTGCTGACTATAGAACATGCGCTTGATATATTGCAATGGAGTTTTTTGGTCTTTGAGAAAGTTGTTCCATTAGATTTGATTAGTTTTTCTAGAGAGGGCGCTGAGTGGTTGGCAAAGTATTACATTACAATTACATTGAAAAGACAGTGCTGATTTCAATCATAGTCCAGTAACAACAGCTATATGTGGTACACAAATGAAAGTAAATTTCACATTAATTATTTCAGAGTAGAGCCAGTAATGTTACTCCTCTGAATTCATTATATTAAAAGAAACAAAAGGTCCTAGGATATTCAGGTTTTGGACTTGGGCTATACTGACAGATTTTGTGGCTCTGGGATAAGGATTGGGCAACTCTATCAGTTTCACTTTCTCATTTTTCCAATCATGTATTCAGTTCTCCACATTTCTGTTTCAGTTTGAAAATTATTTATTCTTTAAATAATCCTTATAAATATTAACAGCAGTTTAATACAATTTTCTCCTAATATATAGCACATTTTTGTAGTGTATGCATTTTGGGACACATTTCTTTGCTGGAGAACTCCATTGAAAAATCTATTTTGGTAAAGATTAGAATATTTTTACTTCTCGTTGTTGGAATAACTAGTTCAGACAGCATGCTGTTACAGTACAAGCATTAAGTTTAATGTGAACTAGACTTTTTGGCATCTCCTTTATTCTGTTTTTTGTTTTGCTTTGTTACTTTTTTGGCATTGATAGATTGGTCTTACATTTTTTCTCTTTAGCTTATAAATTTTATCTTTCTATCTTTCTATCTTGTTTATTGTAATAAATAATTTTTAAACACTTCCCGGGAAGTTCTGATGTGCCTCCCTGGGGAGATTTGAGCCTAGATATCAAGCAATATCAGAAGGGACATACCCTTCCTGTCTTTCTCATGGCATGAGTCACCAAAGAAGGTGATCAGGGCTGTCTCAGTGCCACAAAAGCCCATTGCACTACTACTAACAAAAACTGCTATGAAAAAAAGCAGATTTTTTTCCGAATGTCAAGTGCCAAGAAAGTCTGTGGTTCTTCTTTGTGTGCTTCTTCCATGAGAAGTCCGGAGGGTGACAACATGGGACAACATGAGAACGGGCCTTTTCTGTGGTGATTCACTGCTTGTGGAATGCTTTCCCCAGAGAGGCTCACCAAGCGCCTTCATTACATATCTTCTCCCCAACCATTGGCTAATTAAACAATCTGTGGCCTTTTTAAACTGTGGTATTGGTTTTGTTTGTTACTATGGTATGGTTTTTGTGTTTTGTTATAGTAAACCATCCTGTGATCCTCGCATGAAGTGTGGTATAGAAATTTAATAAATAAGAAATAATAATAAAAAGTACCTGAATTTAATCTAAATAGAATGGTAAAGGACTGTAACAGTAAAAAGGTAGGAAATCCTGCCCTGGGACACAGTGAGGCAAGATACACCACTGTATAGCCATTCCTTCAATATTTGACTCCTCCTGAAATATATTCTGAAAAGAATTGTTTGAAAGCAGCTAGCCTAGATTAAAAAAAAAAAATGTGTTCATGTGAATGCTAAATTATTGATACTTTGACCTCATATTCCTTGGAATATTTGGTGTATGAGGCAAAACTGACAGTCTTTTAGGGCAATTGCTGTAGTTTCTTTGTAAGGCATATAAAATCTATACAGTATATTCAAATACAAAAGTTTTGTTCTAAATGGTGCTAGAAAAGGAACAGTGTTCTTTCTAGGGCAGCTTGTACAGTCTGTCTTATATTTCTGCCAAGGAATTAACACAAAAAAGCTGGTGTGTATTAAAAATGCAGACAATTTTACCATTCAGGATGTAAAAGGTGCTAGAAAACAGCATTTGCTCTTGTATTCAAAGCACACCGTAAGATCCCTAAATGGAATAAGGAATCTCTGAAGAATCCATGTTGTTGATTTCATGTTCAGCACATCAAAATGAGGAAAGGGCATATCTATTACACACAGCAAATCAAATGCAAATTATGGTTTTGGGTTGCATAAAGTCTGGCTCCAAAATGTTCCAGGTGCCCCAGCTGTTTTTGATGCCGATACACTGGCATCAGTAATGTGGAAATAGCTTTCCATTCCCAGCACAAATATTTCAGGGCTCTCAATGTAACAAATTGAATAAGGAAATTGGTTTCTCACTTGATCCTAGCTCCTGCAATTTCTGTTTTAAATTACTTCTGTGAAGCTGGATGAGAAACAAAAGCGTAAAGATATTTCCACTTTACCAAAACACCAATATCACAAAATAAATAGAGTATACCTACTAACAATGGAAACAGGCATTTTAGTTATTGAATTAGTGGCAGTTATTTCCATGTATTCACATGATGTTTTATTCAGATTCTGTTGGAAAAAAGAAGGAACACCACCACCATCATTGAGTTGAATGAAAATAACCCATAGTTTTATTTAAAGTACTGGAATAGCTAAGCTGGCCCTGAGCAGGATTCCCATGCCAATTGTTATTCATTTACTGCCCATGCTTGGCGTCAGGTCCCCAGCAATAGACCAATCATCTTTCAGGTATCGGAGCCCTTCCTGCCATTTGTGCTGTGTATCCCCATCCAGTGACTCCTAAGTACATTGCAAAGTCACTCATCTTCTGAGTTGGCAGAAAAGGATGCTTTTTCCTTGAATATTCCTTATCAAAGCTTCATCAGTTGGGGGAGGCTAAAATGTGGATTTACTAATAGAAGGAAAGTTTTTAAAAAATGAAAGAATATGAAGAGTTAAAGGAGTATGTTCAGACTTGGCTGCATCATAGACAACTAAATGGGATTTTTGTAGGAAGATAACAAAAAGGATTTAGTTACACAATCTCTAGATTTCAAAAAGAAATTATAGAAGAGAACTCTAAATTATTTTTAAAAAGCGTATAATATATTATTAGAATGGGAAACTAAAGATGAAGAAGTCAAATCTGTAATGATCAGATGGGCACAAGATTTGGGGCATAATATACAATTTGAAGATTGGGGAAAATTATGAAAAGTGAATTTGAAATTCACAGATTGTACATTGCTGAAAGAGAATTACATGAAAATGATGTATAGATGGTATATTACACCGGTAAAAATGGCAAAAATGTATAGAATAGAATAGAAGAATGGTTGGAGATCCTTTTAAAGAAAAGGAAGGCACTTTTTACCATATGTAGTGGGAATGTACAGGTGAAACTCGAAAAATTAGAATATCGTGGAAAGGTTCGTTTCTTTCAGTAATTCAACTTAAAAGGTGAAACTAATATATGAGATAGACTTATGACATGCAAAGCGAGATATGTCAAGCCTTTATTTGTTATAATTGCGATGATTATGGCGTACAGCTGATAAGAACCCCAAATTAACAATTTCAACTTTGGGGTTTTCATCAGCTGTATGCCATAATCATCACAATTATAACAAGCAAAGGCTTGACATATCTCACTTTGCATGTCGTGAGTCTACCTCCTATATCAAACTCCAGTAGCTAATGAAAACAATTGCTTACATAAATGGACTTTTCCATGATATTCTAATTTTTCGAGTTTCACCTGTAGAATTATCAAAGAAAATTGGGAAATGATATATCATTAATTGAAAAAAAAATGTTTAAAATGACATTTGTAAAAAAAAAAAGAAGCCTTCTTGATAGGTATCTTAGGCCAAGAATTGCTGAAAGAAAAATGTAAACTATTTATGTATGATACAACAGCAGCAATAATTTTAATAGCTCAAAGTTGGAGGACTGGAGAAGTACCAACAAAAGAACAATGGCAAGAAAAACTATGCAGAGTTAGCAAATTTTACAGACAAACTACATGAAAAAGACAATAGTGACTGAAAAAGAATGGGAACTTTTTACAATTTATCTGGAGAAACAACAAAAATAAATGGAATCATTGGCAGGATTTGAATAAACTTGCACAACTTTAATGAATTAAAATACGAAGGATGACAATGTAACTATTCAATAGCACATAGACATGCAGGATACAACAAACAACGTAATAAACCAGAAGGGGAAGATGAGGGAAGTCAAGGGTGAGGACGGGGATTGTAAAGGTATGTTTGGACTGACATTTGTTATTACAGAAAAACATAATAAAACATAATAAAAATAAAATGTAATAAAAATATTAAAACAAAAATGTGAATTGAGGGGTTATTTTCTATTTAAAATTATTGATGATTTTCCTTGAGTCAGCATCTGAATCGTGCTTATAAAATATTGTGCACTTGTATGGAAATATTTTCTTATTCTGTCATGAGGAACATAGGTATCTGGAAGAAGTGTGCATGCTCATATCAAGAACAAACTTAGTTGGTCTCTAAGGTGCTACTGGAAGGATTTTTTATTTTGTTTTGACTATGGCAGACCAACACGGCTACCCACCTGTATCTATAGTTATTACTGATTATCAAATGAGACTTTCAAACACAGCACATGTGTTTTGCTGATGCAAAAATCCGTTTCTGGATTCTGCCATCATTTTTGCCGAGAGAAAGTTCCACTTTGCCAGAACCTCAGCTGCAAAATCAAAAGATAAACTTGAAGCTTGGTGATGCATGGAAGCCTGGAGGAAACAGTTAAAGCTGACAGGCTGGAATGTTGCCCAAAGTATTGTAAACATTGACCTTTCCTCTTAGATTAAATGCTTCATTTATATTGTGTGGACTGAAATGAAAGCTGAGTGGTAGGTATTCTTTTAAGTTTGTGAAGTCTGTTGAAAGCAAAAATGAAATAACTTAAATAAGCAAAAATAAATTAAATAATTAACAATGTTGATGTTTGATTTCCGTGTATGATGCCCCCAGATTTTTAATCTTATTTTAAACTAAAAAAAACCCTAGTCTTACATTATTTTGGTGTTTCCTTTAAATTGAAATGAATGTAAGTTATCTAAGTTATGTAATTAGTTGCATAACTTATGTTAAATAGCAGACCATGAAATGGATAACAGTGGTTTGAGTAACCTTAAAAAAGATAAAACAAAATAAAAAAATAAAAATATTCCTTCCAGTAGCACTTTAGAGACCAACTAAGTTTGTTCTTGGTATGAGCTTCTGTGTGCACGCACACTTCTTCAGATATTTTGTTTTGACTATAGCAGACCAACACAGCTCCCTACCTGTAACTTACCAGTAAAAAAGATATTTAAGGTTTTTATCTTTCTCCTAAGTAGATGGTAGCAGGGAACATTTGGGGGGATTCAAGGGAGTTGTAATGAGGGTCATGGGCTGTCCACCTGTTGGGATGGATTATTCAGAAAATCTCAATGTCAATTGAAGTGGGGTTCCCCCCTCCTTTTAACCAGATCTACTAAAAATACAAACAATTCTCACATATTATATGCATTATTGTAAATGTGATATTATACATATTATATGTGCATACATTCCAGGTTACCTAAAGCACTCAGTACAAGGAACAGATATGGGCAAAATTTGCTAAGGTCAGGTGCCAGGCAAAAACGTCCCTCTTTAACCAGGCCTTGGGCTGATTGACATCCAATGCCCTTTTAAAATGTGTTGTTGAAGGAGGGAATTTTGTGTTGTCTTTATTTTTTATTATGTATTTTCTGATTTTATATTGTGATTTTATATTGTGAACCACCCTGAGACCTACAGGTATAGGGCGGTATACAAATTTAAACAACAACAACAACAACAACAACAACAATTTTATTCATACCCCAGCCACTCTGGGTGGTTTCCAACACATATATAAGCATAATAAAACATTAAACAACAATAATAACAATCTGATCAGATGCAAAAAGTCACAATAACTTTAAACATCTTACATCAAATAAAGCAATATTCAACATTCCATTAGAATCTAATAGTAAACAGTGGAATTAAATATCAGCAAATAATAATTAAATAGTTTATACTTATCAATTACAATAAAGAAATACTAAACTATAATCAATAAAAATAACAAGTCACAATGCATAAAATACCACAAAACATTTAAAAACATGTAAAAGGATTAAATTGAGAAACAAAGACACACAATTTATAAAATTATTAAAAAAAATATCCCTGAACTCCTCTTCTCTCTTCCCAGCTTCTTCTGCTGTTCTCAAAGTCATGGTCTGGGCTGAAGGGTGGGGTAAGGCAGGTGGGAAAAGCCATTGCCTGATGGCCACTGTCCCTGCCGCTACATTCCAGTATCTAGGTTTGGCATTGTTTTGCTTTCTGTACTGCAGCTAATTTTGAGGTGGAGAAGTAAGATGGGAGAAAAATGTGTCTGCGCGGCCAGGCGGGGTCCCCTGAACCCCGGGGCAGCCCCTGAGGGAAATAACGACGCGTGACAATGTTCTATGGGATTAAATTGGCCACAACTTTATTAATATTCAGATGTAGGAAGACCTTGGCTCAGGCATTGGGCGTTTATCCTTCCCAGCCCCCCAGCCGGGGTTCTGGGTAACTTCAGGGTTATCCAGCATCAGTGGGGAGTGGGCTAGTCTGGAGAACATATGTTCAAGCAGATAGCCCACCCCCCATGTTCGCCGCCGCTGGAAGGGGAGGGCAGTGATGACCCTGGGCATATGGTCAATGCCTCCCCCTGAGACCCCTTTAACGGGAACCCTGTTATCACCACCACAATGGGGGCGGGGGTCACCGCCCCCCACACCCCCAATCTTGTAGATGACTAAAGGATTCCGCCCAAGGCCTGCAACCGCCAAAGTTGTGACGAATTGCTACAGGAAAGGCGAAACCTGCCAATGCAGGGAAGGTCCTTTCCGGCCCTTCAACAGCGACCTTGTCATAGCAGCGCCTGCGTGGCTGTGTGGCTGTGGGAAAAAGGTGGTTAAACCTGCAAAGTAAGCGTCAATTGAGGGAGTGGAGGGTGGGGAAGCTCTGAATCCAACGGTCGCTTCCCAGGTAGGACTCAAGTTCTATTGTTTGCACTGTATAATCCCTCCTTCTACCTGGCCAATCCCCCTGGCAACACCTCCCCAGCCGGGATTGGGCAGCTGCTAGAGTAGGTGGAGTCCACAGGTATCTGACCTGGGAAGGTGATGCCAGGACCAACTGCCAGGAGCTGCACCGTGATCCAATGGGGCTACTCGCGACCACGCAAAAGGCACACCCCATTTGATGTGGGGAAACGCTCATTTTGCACATCATATTTTCTTATATCCTTGTTTCAATGGTAGCCAAAAAGTGCCCTATGGATGACAGAGGTCTCTCCCCCCCCACACACACACCTTCCACAAAATGTATTCTGTTCACAGTCATCATATTATTTAATCTACTTGTGTATGAGTCTGTTTTCAACCGTGTATAAAACAACCTGTTGCTGCAACTTCTAGGAAAACGACATGAAGCAATTACTGGTAATCTAGTCCCGCTAACTTCTCTCCCACCTGTTATCTATAAAATCCAACTATTCTGAAGAAGTGTGCATGCACATGAAAGCTCATACCAAGAACAAACTTAGTTGGTCTCTAAGGTGCTACTGGAAAGAATTTGTTTATTCTGTTCAGACCAATTATATCTATATGCTCCTAAACTCTCTCCAGGATCTTCTCTTGCTTTACACATACATTTTAGGAAGCAGCATAAGTGTGGGCTGGCAGAGCTAACAACAAGATTAAAGAAAGTAAAGGACCTGCAGTAGATTGGCAGTCAGAAAATGGAGACACAAAGGAACGGTCTGAAAAAGACTGAGAGCTGGATGGTAATTTAGAAGAGCAAAGCCTTGGAAAAAATCTGTGATGTGAAAGAGATGAGAAGGCCCATTTAATGCTTAATCAAAAAGGTTGTTGACCTAGAAAAGAAACCATGGTTGCGGCTCCAATTTGAGACTTTAAAAGGATACTACTGGAGGTCAATGCATAAAAGGTTTTCCTCAGACAGACTTTCCTCAGTTTGCTTTTTCCCCGTGCATCTCATTGTTTGTTGAACTCATGCCCTCAGCATAAGAAATAGCGAGGGAGCTAATAATCCATTTCCTTTTTCATTGAAATTTCATACACAGGGTGAATGAATAAATAAATATACTTGCATGCCTTTTCCATTTAAAAATGGCTACAGAGCCAAGAATTTTAGAAGATAGATATGAGAGAAGGGTTTTGGGTTGTTGTTTTTTTTCTAAAAGGTTGTGCACATTTTTTTTTTTCTTTTCACAAAAATCAAGAACACAACTCCACTTTCATGCAAAATAGTGGAAACAACATACACAACACATACATACATACAAACACACACACACACACACACACACAGAGAGAGAGAGAGAGAGAGAGAGAGAGAGAGAGAGTATGGTATAATGAATAGCTTAGATTGTCACTAAGCCCTGTAGCAAACTGGACTCAATTCTCTTCTCAGTCACGAAGCCATTGGCAGCCACTTTGAGGGTTTTTGAGGTGGGGGCGGGGGCAGCTGCTGCGCGAATATTGGTTGGGTGGTGGGCAGAAGGAGCACAGAGATTGACCAGGCGGCATGGTGTGTTTGTGTGTGTGCTGCTTTGCCCTCCTGAAATGTTGGAGGCTATAATCTTGTTGTGCACCACCCTAATACCTTTTGAGATGGTGGTAGATATGCTGTTTTAAATAAATGAATGAATATACATAAACAAATAGACAGGGCTGAGGCAGAAAGTTTGTGGTGCTTCTATGCCGCTGACGGAATATCAATGGAAGTGGCCTGTGGTTCACTTCCACAGCTTTGCAGGAACTCTGGTGTGATTGGGGTCACCAAGGGGGCCTTTTTCTCCCTCTCACTGGGTTCTGAATTTGGCTGGGCCCTGACTTAAGTTTGGATTTAGGTTGCTATATTTGAATAATCTGAATACTTTGGGGTAGGTGATAGTTAAATATTTATTTCCTGGTTTTGTCAATAATACTCCTCCCTGCCATTGACCCTTTCAATAATGCTTCTGTGCTTAATCTCTAAAAAGAGAGGTGCTGGGGCTTTAATCTGTTTTGAAGATACAACATCATTATGTAAGCCCTCCATGGGACACATTCCATTATTGATTGTGTTGTTCAACCTATTGCATGCTGGGCCATACCACCAGCCTGCTGGACTCTGCTCCTATCTACTCTTTCATCATCATTATGCTAGTGTTGCCATATTTCAAAAAGTGAAAATCTGGGAAATTGCCAAAAACAACACCGCCAACATGAGTTGCCATACATCCAGATTTTCCCGGACATTTTTGCGATTTCCACCCAGACACTGTTTCCAATGGCTGAATCCCGGCTATGTCCAGGAAATTCCAGACGTATGGCACTGGTAGCCCTACGTTGTGCAATTTACCTCTGTGAAATGTTGGAGACTCTGAGTCTATTAACAGCTATTTAAATGATCACGGAATGTACCAGTAGTAAGAGGTTCTTTATTTCTGCTAAAATAATTAAAGATAAAGAAAGCATAAGCTTCAAAAACAAATAAGATGTAACTAATGCTGTCTTTCCATTCATGGATGGGTCTTTGATCCAGTGGCAGAGGGAGGGAAGCAATAACCAAATTCCTCCTTCCCTCTGCTAGCCTCTCCACCTCCAAAACAACTGCTGCAGAGGGTTCAGGGACTCTCTTGAGCATGATGAGAAGTGGCATGGAGGACTTTGAACATGACCCTGAAACAGATTCGGCAAAACAGTTGTTCACAAATATTGCATGGTGTTCTTCCACTCTTCATTATCCCGCCTCTCCCAGCCATTTTAAAGAACTCTTGTTTCTGAATATAAGCAGGAATTTGAACATCTTGATATTCCTTCCAGTTTGGATGAACATGCCCACATATTTATTTAAATCTTTTATAACTCATCCACACAGTTTTCATCAATTCTTCATGCAGGGATTTCTACATATGCATTCAGAATATGCAAAACTGAAATAAGCATCATTCCAAAGATTTTCCTTCTGATTATCTGTTTTACCCTGCAGACTTCTACAAGGGAAGTCTGTTTGACAAGTTGTTTGCTTGCAAAGTTTATCTAAAATAACAAGATGTCAATGATTACTTTTATCGCTAAAGGGAAGGAAACCAATACCTTGAATTTTAAAAAACGGAGCAGTGCTTATGTACATACAGCTCTTCTATTCTTCCAGCAGACTATGAAAGAATGAACATATTTTAACTTGTTTATGTGAGCAAAACATAGACCTTTTAAAGGGGGGAAAGTATGTTATTCCATCTGTATATATCCATATCAGGCCATTGGCAGCCAGTGTTGTTCTTCCTGAAGAGTAATCATGTTCTCTAAACAGAAAAAGCAGAATGTTAATGCTGCACTTGTGATATGGATGTTAATTGAGCGGAGTGGGGAGAGATGGATTATTATTACCACTTACCGGTATTTCCTAACATCCATGACCAAAAGGTTTAAGGGAAACTGAATCAGGGGGTGAATGTTTTTTTTCTTGGACTGCAACCAGATCAACACTGATTTAATTTCTCTTTTGTCCTTATTGTTTTTGGGGAAAGGGGGATATTATTTTTATTAGCACATTTCCACCAAAAGGATATTGGCCTGGTACTTTCACATATCAGACTCCAAATATTCATTCACTGTTCCTTTTTCCTACTCTCCTTTTCTTGGAAATACATGATTGGGAGGGGGGATCCTCTTAGCAATTGCTACTTGCATTTGTATTCAATAAATTAATAAGGAGCTCTACATAAAGAAATAAAAGCTCTAAATATACATTTTTATTAACAAAAACTAAGTTAATTTAAATAGAGTGCCTCAGTAATGTTTCTCTGTAAGGAACCATGCTTTCTCATTGTATTTATTACTAAGTGGTATAAAGGCAAAGAAAAATCTAGCATAGAGTTAAATGAATTACAATATAATTGTCAGCAGTTTTATTTGTATAGTTTATTTAAAATGAAAACGCCTGCAGTATTCTCAACAATTTTGTTGGATTTTTAAACTTATATTGACTAATAAAAGTTGCAGCACCAAAAATGCAAGCAAAAGCTCTTGTTTGTAAGTAAGAAATAGATCTTTCTTTAGGCAGCTAGTGGTACAGGCTGATCAGAAGTCACAGGGCTCAGGTATTAGAGTTCAGGAGTTCAAGAGCAGGGCAAGAAGTTTGGAACTGGATGGAAGTGATAAAATCCCAACAAGTTCCCAAGGCTTCCCCACCAAGCTTTTAAAAATGAGACATGATCGACGCATGAGACTCATTCACCTTGCCGAAATGTTGGAATTGCAAATGCATGCTCTGCTGTGATGGATAGCAGCATCTGTGAAGGCACAAGTGGCACAAGACACCACGGCGGCAAGTTCTGGAGGGTGCCTCTGCCATGCTGCGCCACCCCTGCAGCTGCCTCCCTGCCGGAGCAACCGCCCTCCAGCCCCGCTGGCAGCACCCCCCTCGCCTGCCTCTTCTCGGGCTGCGGGTGTCGTTGCGGGGAAGCCGGCGGTGAGCCTCCCGGCGGCGCAGCAGCCAGGGCTCCCACCACTTCAGCCAAGCAGGCGGAAGTGGAGGCGGGCCACAACTGGCAGCGTCCCCGCCCATCAGGCTGCCCCCTCCAGCTGCCTGCAGTGCCTGACCAGCCCCGCCAGCAGCGCCCCCTCGCCCGCTTCTTCTCAGGCTGTGGGCACCGTCACGGGGAAGCCGCGGCAGGGGATAGGGCAGATGGAGGTGGGGAAGGTTCCGCTTGGGATTCAGGCGGTGCAACAGAAGCCGAGATTGGTGGCCCAGCAGGAGGCCAGCCTGCCGCCGGGGGGGGGGAGGGGAGGTGATCCCGGATTTGGGAGTTGCCGAAGCCCTTCCCTTCCTCGTGTGCTCTTCTTCACTTCCCCTCTTTGTCACTGTTTGTCTTCTTCACTTCCCCTCTTTGTCACTGTTGGAAAAGCGGGAGAGTCTTAGCCATCAGTCTTAGCTAGTATAGCTATGCTGGTCAGGGCAGATGGTAGTTGTAATCCAAAACATCTGGAGGGCACCAGCTTGGGGAAGGCTGCTCAACAAATTAGTGCTGTGCCCGGGGGTGGGGGGTGCCGGACGGATCCTTGCACCACGGTGCCAGATAAGCTTAAGACGGCCCTGGTTCCCACCTCCTCTCAGCCTCCTCCCTTGGCTGATCAAGGCCCTCCCCAGCATCCACTGGGGCTCTCCACTCCACAGGAAAGTTGTGGGAAGGGGAGAGGTGGCATCCCAGATCTGCCTTCTGAAATGACTGGAATCAGGGTGGAAAGGAGATACAGTATACCCTTTCTACCAACCTAAAGGTAAAGTTAAAGGGACCCCTGACCGTTACATCCAGTCGCAAACGACTATGGGGTTGCGGCGCTCACCAGAGCAGCGCACGGAAACGCCGTTTACCTTCCCGCCGGAGCGGTACCTATTTATCTACTTGCACTTTGACGTGTTTTCAAACTGATAGGTTGGCAGGAGCAGGGACCGAGCAACGGGAGCTCACTCCATCGTGGGGATTCAAACCTCCGACCTTCTGATCGGCAAGCCCTAGGCTCTGGGGTTTAGACCACAGTGCCATCCATGTCCCACTTCTACCAACCTAGGCCCCCACAATTGAAGTGCCCTTCTTTTTCTTCCTCCTGCAACAGAGCCTGCCAGCCCAAGCCCAAGCCCAACAGTGCTGTGGGGCTCATGATAATTGAACCCTGTCAACCAGTTAATTTTGAAATAAACTACAGTCATTTTGCTTTCTACTGGCAATAAAATTATTATGCAAAGGAAAGTAATTCCACATGTTATTCGCTACTGCTCCTCACACTAATTTGGGCAAATATGACTGAAATGTGAGCTAAGAAGTTGCCAGTTCAAATCATGCTTCAGCTATGAACACACTCCTTAGGCAAGATGTAGGCAGCTAAGCTGCACTCAGGGAAGACCCACTGAAATAAATCACCCAAAGTTAGTCAGTGGCTCTGCTCTGAATAGAATGAGCATAGGGTGCAACATAGGGCTTTTGTAAAGGGTGCTGAGAATTGATATCAAGGAGTTTAACTTCTCTGTAGTGTGTTTATTATGAATGCCTATTATAAAGTAGCATTCAATTAAGTTTTACGAAAACTAGAAATTAATGGCCTTAGTCATGTTCATTCATTTTTGTGGGCCAACACTGCGTGAAGCTGAGTTGACAATCACCCATAATTATCAATATCATTTGACCATAATACAGCACTGCATTACTAATGCTGAAGTCCATTAATATTAATGGGTTAAAGATATCTTCCTCCTCTTTTTAAAAATTTATTTGCTAAAGTTCATTCTACTCTCTCTCTCTCTCTCTTTCTCTCTCTAACATTGCTTCATTAACCTATAATTAATATTATAACATGTAATATTATAAATTTCAGAATAGAATACAAATCTCAGAATGATAAATAGAACATTTTAAATATATTATAGTTTCTTATATTAATAAACATTAATGAATTTATTGTTTATAAACCATTAAATGTACAAATACCAGAGTGGGTGAGTCAGAAGTATTCACGTATTTTTCTGCATGTGAAAAATGCTTTCTGCTCATGGAAGAGATCTTGCACGTCACGACAGAGCTCAAGAAAATTGAAACTAAACTTTTCTTTGGGTGTGTTCTGTGAAAATATTTACGGGTGAAGGTATTGCTCAATTAGTGGAGCATGAGACTCTTAATTTCAGGTTTGTGGGTTTGAACTTCACATTGGCCAAAAAGATTCCTGCATTGCAGGGGGAGGACTAGATGACCCTTGTGGTACCTTCTAACTGTTTAAGTCTATGATTCTGTCTCAAAAAGCGGAGTTTAATTGATTGTGTTTAAAATTAATGAATTGCATAAGAGCTTTCTTTGGCCTTTGGCACAAATAAAGCAAACAAACTGCTATAGAGGCTTACTATTATAGCACTGCATGGAATTTGTGGAATTATGCTAGCAGTTATTTTCCTTCTCCCTGCAGTCATTTTGATCTGGTTCATAGATTTTTCATCATTCCTAAAACAGTGCTGCATTGGGCCCACTTTCAAACCTTTGTCGAAACAAGTAGGATATGAAGAAAGAAAGAAAGAAGAAATAGAAATGTTGTGGGCTCATGTGCAGTGTGCCCCGAGGGACAGGAAAGGAGGGAGTGGCAACAGAACAGAAGTAAAAAACATCCTGGAATTGAAATTGACCACAACTTCTTCTTTTTTTTACAAATGCCGGTAGGCTTTGGCTTAGGTGTAGGCATTGGGCATGTATCCTGAATCAGCCTCCTGCCTGCAAGCTGATGTTTGACAGGGTCAGGCTTGGATTAAGGGTCACCTCAAGACACAGGTCAACTAAGCTGCCCCCCCCGACCGCCATTGGAGGTTGTATGGCCCATTTGCTCCCCATTTTGGCTTCTGGACAGAATGTTCTTCTCAAAGGTACCCTGAGATATCGCATCTGCTCAAGGCAAATGATGCAGCATCTCACCTGGCCCCCACCCCCATCCCATAATAGACTAAGGATTCAATCCAATGCCTTATTCGCCAAAACTTGTGACAATTGCTATGAGGAAGGCAAAATCCTCAAATGGGCCCAATTCATTCCCGGCTCCAAAAATGGTGATTTTTCTCCATAGCATAATCTTCCGAATGCAATGGTTGTGTATAGGATGCCTGGTGGATTGATCTGCCGCTGACGACACTGCTGGCCCTCAGTGCGACCAGCTTAAACCCCCATGGCAGTGGACCAGAGTGAAGTCTTTAGCCCTCTGGTCCACTGCCAAAGCACCCCGCCCCAAAGGCCTTCATTAGGCGATTTTGATTTAAATTTTGGCAGGCTATCCCATCATCCTCTGCGGCCAGCCAGAGGCCAAAGCAATGTGGCCAGCACTGGAGGAGGAGGTAGCTGCCCCTCCACAAGGAGCCATGCCAGGCCACAACTGTTAAGGGGAAGTGATTTTTGCTGCGGACCCTCATCTCTAACAGTGCTCTTGTTCATGGTTCAGCCAGCTAGCAGTTCTAGGATTTAATAAATTGGATTTAATAAGTGGCGCTGTGGTCTAAATCACTGAGCCTCTTGAGCTTGCCGATCAGAAGGTCAGTGGTTCAAATCCCTGTGATGAGGTGAGCTCCCGTTGCTTGGTCCCTGCTCCTGCCCACCTAGAAGAAGAAGAAGAAGAAGAAGAAGAAGAAGAAGAGTTTGGATTTGATATCCCGCTTTTCACTACCCTAAGGAGTCTCAAAGCGTCTAACAATCTCCTTTCCCTTCCTCCCCCACAACAAACACTCTGTGAGGTGAGTGGGGCTGAGAGAATTCAGAGAAGTGTGACTGGCCCAAGGTCACCCAGCAGCTGCATGTGGAGGAGCGGAGACGCGAACCCGGTTCACCAGATTACGAGCCCACCGCTCTTAACCACTACACCACACTGGCTCTCTTGTCAAAGTCAAAGTGGAAGTAGATAAATAAGTACCGCTCCGGTGGGAAGTTATACGGCGTTTCCGTGCGCTGCTCTGGTTCGCCAGAAGCGGCTTAGTCATGCTGGCCACATGACCCAGAAACTGTACGCCGGCTCCCTTGGCCAATAAAGCGAGATGAGCACCTCAACCCCAGAGTCATCCGCGACTGGACGTAATGGTCAGGGGTCCCTTTACCTTTAAGGCACTGATTGTGGGGTGCAGGCAGGATTTTCTTGGAGTGGAAACTGACTCCATTGTACAGTTCTGATTTAGGGCAATGCTGAGATGGCTTGGTAGGTGGGACTTTGGTAGGGGGTGAGGGAAGTGGGAATGAGAGCAGTAGAGGGAGACAACGATTGGACCAGGAAAGGTGAATCTGATATGTTTTTCTCTAAAATGCAGAGCAAAATAAATTTCCCGTTCCCAGTTGCTACAGACCTTTGCGCATTTCACACTAGGGGACAGGGCTGCATGGGGCACCCCCATTCCTGGCTCCCATACTGATGAAAATGAGAGTATTAATTCCCAAATAGTTCAGAGGTTGGGGGGGGGGAATCAAATATTTATGCATGTTAGTTTCAATACTTTTTAGATTCATGTATGTGATATATTTTTAATGCCCACAATATTCCTTTCCTGAGGTACAATGCAATCACGTTTTTTTACAGAAAGCTTTGAGGATTCTTGGTAATGTTTACTTTCTTGACAGTATATAACACCAAGGTTACAACTGCTGACAAAAGGAGGTTTTAACAAAGAGAATGTCCTGTTAAAAGAGGTGGCTGGGGTGTGTTTGTTTAGAATCTATAGCTAGTTGAGCACAATAACAGCTGGAAATGACAGTATTTGTGTATTCTGAGAAAGAGATTTTGTGGTGCTCAACCTCTTCAGTCAGAAATGAGCTATAAAAAGTCTGTAATCTGAAACTGGCAACATCAGATGCTTGAGTGCAAAAATGGATTTTGTTGTTGTTTTCACCTGGGATCAATCTAAAGGAGCAGATAACCCAAGATGTTTTATTGTTAATTTTCTTTTCTTTGTATTCTGCAGGAGTACTAAAATGAGTTGGGAAGTTAGTTGGGTTCCCTCTTCCTGCTCAGCTATGGATTCAGGTATCCAGTGGGGGGCAGGAATGGAATATGTCACTGGAAACTATTGATCAATAGATGTGAAGCAGCATATTTGAGCAGGAATTCACATAATTGTATGTATGTAAATCTTAATGTTACTGCCTCTGCTAGTATGTTTTATCCCATCTGGCCTCCCCCATCCTATGATATTTTACCGCAGCACTCCAAGGTGTGTTAGGGTGAGAGATAGAAACTGTCCCAAGGTCACCCCATGAGCTTATGACTGAGCAGGGACTTGGACCTTGTTCTCCCTGATCCTAGTGTGACGTGATAACTTCTACATCATGTTATCCTGGTCCACAAACAGCCTGGTCCAGAAACACTGGTACTCCTCTCCAACGAGGCCACTTGGGTCTCAAATGGCAGCATGGCGTTGAGAGGCACACCCCAGACCATGAGCCCGTTCTCTCAAGGGAAGTGCTACGCCATCCAGGACAGGTTGCCTCCCTAATTTTCATACACACATACATACTATCTTATCAGGATCAGCCTTAGTTTATTGGCCTTCATCTGGCCCTTCACTTTCTCTAGACACTGGCTCAGCACTTGCACATCCTTTCCTGATTCATGGGGAATGGAGGGGGGGCAGGGGTCACTCACTCACTCACTTATTCATTCATTCATTCATTCATTCATTCATTCATTCATTCATTCATATTAGTGACATTGCATTCCCAATCCCTCCTAGTGGTTTCATATAAATATTCTGGGGGACAAGGTGGAACTTCATGGCAGACTGCCTACACATTCTATGTCCATTGTTTGTTGAAATCTGCCCTGCTTAGATGGATGTCAAGTGCATAATGATAAGGTTGCACAGGAAAGAATGAAAGAAAAAGTATGTTGCTTTCACATAGCTGAGCCTGAACATCCTTTTAGTTTAGTTTTTGAATTAGAGCGAATGTTCTAACATCCCCCTATTGTTTCCTGATATAACTTTATCTGAGTGGGTGGCTATTGAAAACTAAAAATGTAAACCGTCATCTCCGCATTTCTTGTCTACTTCCCTTGGTAAAGGTAAAGGGACCCCTGACCATTAGGTCCAGTCATGTCCGACTCTGGGATTGCGGCGCTCATCTCGCATTACTGGCCGAGAGAGCTGGCGTACAGCTTCTGGGTCATGTGGCCAGCATGACAACGCTGCTTCTGGCGAACCAGAGCAGTGCACGGAAATGCCGTTTACCTTCCCGCCAGAGCGGTACCTATTTATCTGCCTGCACTTTGACGTGCTTTCAAATTGCTATGTGGGCAGGAGCTGGGACCGAGCAATGGGAGCTCACCCCATGGCGGGGATTCGAACCGCCGACCTTCTGATTGGCAAGCCCTAGGCTCTGTGGTTTAATCTACAGCGCCACCCGCGTCGCTACTTCCCTTACTGAAATGTATAATGCAAGTTTTTTTTTAAAAAAATGGTTACTTAAAAAAAAGAGAGAGGATCACAGTCTATTTGTCACAGAAAAATGTCATCAGCATGGTAATTGTAGAATAATGCAATGCACAGTTTAAAGACTAATGTTAGCAAAAATAAAAAAATAAAATTTACTCCACATAGGAAGACTAATGGGGCAAGTCTTAGATTAGTTTAGTTTTATACATAGCTTTGCCCGTAAAATGAATATTCACATACATTTTATTTAATTATTAGTGCATTCATCTGAGTGATGTTTCTATTCATGAATATCCCTTTCTTAACCATATTTCTGCACCACATATAAATTAAAACTATTTTTTTCCAGAGCCTTAACAAGTGGCCATTATTTATCATGAAAAGTACACAGATTTGAAGTTTGTCTATAATACCTAATGCCATATCAAAATGTTACAGTTTTATTTTTCTGATAGGGCAGGTGATGTATGTATTCTTTTCCTAGCATTTCTGTGTTGTTCAAATATTTAATTAGTGATTTAAATTTGTATCCCCACAGCCAAGAACTAGCATAACAGCAGCATCCCTGTAGTGTGTGAGAGAGTGCGTGTGCACACACATGTTGGACATCTCTCAGTGCACAATGCGCTGCTGAATCCCTATCACTTTGTTCCAGGGCACACAGTGTGAGAGCCTGAGGAGAGCATCTGCATGCTCTTTTTCTAGGAAGTCTTCTTAGTAAGAATGGATCATTTCAGGCCAGGGATAGTGGGACCTGCCCCATTGCTAGACCTTGGCGAGAAGGTTGAGGGGAACACAGTACCTGCATTTGCTACCACCTCTGCATTTCCCTTCACCTGACTGGTGGTAGGTTTCTTCACTTTTGGGCAGGGGGAGGATGAAGTTCAACACAGACTTGTTCTGTTTGCTTATGGCAGAATGGTGTTTGCCCAGTCTTTTTTCTTTTTTCTGCATTGGGTCAGGGACCCTTCCAAATCCCTACTTGTGTGAAGATTTCCATAGCTCAGTGATGCTCCTCTGCTTTGCATACAGAAAGTGCTGTCCCCCTGGCATCAGGGAGAAGTGTGTGTACTGCAGTTTGTTTACTGCCATTTTAATGTGATTTAAATTTTTGTTGGAGGCTGCTTTGGATTTAAATATTTTAAATAAGTGCGATAAAAATATAACATGGAACAATGGAGACAAGGCTATTGGGAAATATGTTCATCACAAACTGTAAGTAGCATCTGTATGGGTTGTGTGAATAGGCATTGTCAGAAATAACAGCACACAGGAGAAATGGACATGCAGCGTGAGAGTCCTGTTGAATCGGTGCAATATGGGCAATGTCAAATCATTAGGCGATTTATGAGGTAGTTGAAAACCCTTGTTACCTAATGGCTAGAAATACTAAATTTATTATCACTGTAAATGTCAGAAAACTGTAATTCTTTGACCTTAAAAGAAATGTTTTTGATGATATCATACACAACAGTTTTCAGACCTGTAAAATGTCAAACCTCCAACTGAATAAAAGCAAAAAAAAAGTTATGTCATCACCAAAATTAGATTTAAATAAAGGCAGAAATGTTTCAAGCTGAAATGAAACCCATCCATTCATAAAGGCATTGTTAATTATAGGATGTTCCAGTCCTGTTCTGC
Organism: Lacerta agilis; assembly: GCF_009819535.1. NCBI lineage: Eukaryota > Metazoa > Chordata > Lepidosauria > Squamata > Lacertidae > Lacerta > Lacerta agilis. The sequence continues at coordinate 129,405,679 of NC_046312.1, forward strand.
TCGCTGAGATTTGAAATCCTTCTTTCATATTACTCTTTCCTTATAATTGATTAAACCTTACTGGACAAGGAAGAGAGCCAGTGTACTGCCCAACTAGTTCTGTGTGCTGAAGGGAACATTAGTTCTTGAACAGAAGTTCAGTCACTCGACCCACTTCAGACTCTGACCCCATTTCTCCAATCCCAGTAAACCATAGCTAATCGTTACCATGAACACTCTGAACAGGGGCACTTTGCACCTGCTAAGCATACGGGAAAAACAAACTATGATCCCTGCCTTATGTCTGAACTGGAGATTGTGAGTGTTTTGCTCCAAACCAGGCTCTGTAACCAATGTTGGTTTAAGCTGAATGGCTAATAGCCCCATCTTCTTCTTTCAGCCTGTCATAGTGGGAAGGCCAGGCAGCATAGGAAGAGAATTTGCACCTATCTTACCCTGACCATGGATCTTTTATATCATTGCTATCAAAATACTTCCTTTTTTATAAATTTTATTTTTGCATTTTTTATTTTACATAAACAAATGAATTAAATACACAAACATATAATCCCTTTTGACACACACACACACACACCGCATTGTGGATCTTAATGTAATGATTTCCCCCTCTGCATTTCTTTCATAGCTATTTTTTATAAATTCTTTGTCAATCCATAGTTCGAACTTTTACTACAAGTTTTCTGTCAAGTATCCAATTTAAGGTATATTGCAGTTTGGACAGTATCATCTGCTCATAGAATATGAAGTAGAGACAGGAAGGAAAGGGCAGTTGCGTGTTGAGGTCCCCAGACCACCCCTCAAATAATTCACACTTCAGACATAAATTTAAGTTTAAGGTTTTTGGCATTAATTTGGCCACAACTTTATTAAAATACAAATTGCGTGAGTGGTTGCTTAGGCATTGGTTCGGACTATCTGTCACTCTAGGGACAGAACTGACATTTGTCAGTAAGGGGGAAACCCAATTTGGGGAGAGAATTGGAGCCGGGGGTCTGGTCCTCGCTTCTCCCCAAATGTTCCCAGGGGCTCTTGCGTGGCCCTGGCCCCCGGCTGGGGGATACGGACAAAAGCCTAGCGAGCCCCTGGATTCCTTTAACGGAATTCCCCGCGCAGCAGCAGCATTGGAGGGGCAGCCGTCAATTCTGACCCCTCCCCCAACCAAAATGAACCAATGCCTAACCGCCAACCTTACAAGTTGTGACTAATTGCTACGCAGTAGGCGAAAACCCAGATGGCACCATCCAATCAGCCAAATGGAAAAAATTCCTACCAGGCCCCTGTCCCAAAAGCAGACGACCCCATGACAGGCATAGCAAGGTCATACACAGAGGCCTAGTAAAAGGGAAGGGAGGGCGGGAGATCCGATGCACGCAGCGAAGAGGGGGAATGAGCAGCGTGCAAAACAATATATAGACCCTAGCCTGTCAATCAATAAATTGCTACATTCAAATCTCCCCAACTACAACCTGGACCCAATTACAAAAGACCATCTATCCTAACCCGCCCAACAACAGAGGGGTGTCTTTCTGGCCCCAACCGCAACACGTGCTCTCCAGGAAAGAGAACACGCTATGTCACACAATTCTGATGCCTACTTCTAATATCATAATGCATAGGAAGGTGTGTGTGTGTGTGTGTGCACAGAAGCAACAGATAGGCCATTAAATGCATATACGCAGGATCAGGGCCCCATATATTGCGAATAGGAAGTGACATATCTTTTTTCCAATTCTAACGATGACCTTGAAAAGGGTAATGCCTTAAATTTTCATATTAATTTAGGAATTTGAATTGGCAGGTCATTGCTGTATTTTTTAATCAATTTGGAAATACCTTCTTGTATAAACCTTTGTAATTTAGCAGAACTTGCCAAGTGGCAAGTTTTGTGTCACATTCTTTCTAAATGTGTACAGAGCGCAGCAGTGCTTCTAACCATCTGTGAAAGAGCTGCCATGCAAGAGAAACCTGGGAATTGCTAACAATAGTGATGAATGTTAATCTCAAACGAGCTAGAGATAGAAGCTGCATTGTTTCAAGTTGGTCAAGCTAAAATTGCATTTGGGAACAGTTGTTTTCCTTTTATGGAAAAAGAAGACAGTTTAATATTTCTGTGCTCTCCGAAAACATATACGTTGAAAAGTGCCAAAAGTTAAACAATAAACATTACTAGCGAGTCAAATAATCATTGTAATTTCCCTCACAATATGTCTGTTTTGCTTCACATTTGAACACGCCAATTCTATTTAAAATATATATATTCCGGCAGAACCTGATGAATGTTATTAATAACCACTGAGGTAACCATTGTTGAAAGCAGACAAAATGTAAGTTGTCGTGCTTTTTAAACTGGAAGCTAATAGATACCCCCACCTTTTATCTACAGCGAATTGTAGAATGAACATTGGTCACAATATGCTGCACAACCACCACCAAGTAACAAAGTCTAATTATATATTTCAGTGCAAAATAATGAAATGGGGGGGGGGACAGCCTCCCTTGGGACAATGAGACTAAACTTCTGAATGCTCTAGATCAGTGCTTCTGGTTTGGCTTAGTGTGATACTGAAGACAGGTCAATGAGTATAAAATCAGTATAAAATAACAATACCCAGCAATAAAAATCCAACACAAACTAGCCACTAAAAGCAGCAATGAAAAAGTGGGACTGTAAGACCCATTTAAAGGTGGTGAAGTCTGCTTTTAGTATTGGTCGTAGACATCAGGGAAAACTGCTGATGGAGGTACTTTTCTTTTGCTTGTCTTCCTGAGAAAAATAATGGGGAGTCATGGGGGGAAATGTGAATGTTGTGTGATTCAGGAAATGTTTTTCTGTATTTTCTCTTATTCCTTTAATAACTTGGAGGCAGCGATAAGTTTATCAAGTAGTTTTTCCACCAGATGTGAAGCTTTTTTCAGGTTACAATAATTTAAAGACACAGAAGCCTTTGGTCGCGTCGGATGAGATCTAGGCAACTGATGCCACAGGCTCTTTATCGTGACTTCATCCCTGATTATGTGTATTGAGCATCTCTAGCTTCTGTTCCGTCCAAACACTCAGATGCACAGTGTAGTCTTGTGCAGATGTTCAGTGTCAAAGTACATGTGGAGTGGGGAATCACAATTCTGAGTTATTTGTGGGGCACAGGAATTCGTTCACCCCCCCCCAAATATAGTCCAGCCCCCCACAAGTTCTGAGGGACTGTGGACCAGCCCCCTACTGAAAAAGTTTGCTGACCCCTGGCTTAGACATACATGAAGACAATTTCATTGAATCTGGTGGCACCGCTTGGGTGCTACTTGAGCCCAAGTAACAGTGATTTTCAATTTGGAGGTGGAAGCGGTTTCAGTTATTGGTATATTTATGCTTCAGAGTTGATAACATATCTTGAATGGTAGCATAAACTGAAGCTAGTCCTAGCTTTGTAAACAAAAACACACACACACATTAGCCATTGTAATAAGCAGTGTCCAATTCTATTCAGGTTCTAAAGCATTGAGGCTAACCTGTGTCCCTCCAGCTCTTGGTGGACTCCCCGCTCTTGCCATATACCTGACTGTTGGCCAGGCTGCCTAGGATTCATGGGATTTGGAGTCCAATAACAAGTGGAGTGCTGCAGGTTAGCGTTAAATAATTCCAGATAATGCAATGGGCATATAAATGCATCAGATGAAAATGACTGTGACAGCCTCTGCATTGCCACTTTATGTTAGGGGTGGGGGAGAATGCTGATATCACATGTGCCATGGCATCTTAAAGTACTTTCACTTGAGTCTACAGGGGCTTCTGTACTGGAAATAATTAGATCCCGTGAAGAAAAAGAAAGCAAAACTTTTTTTCCATTGCTGAGCTGCTGAAAGAAAAGCAAGGGCACCTAATTAATGTTACGCATATGGCACCCTTTGAGGAATGATTGTGATTCCCTTTTGCAAGTGGCAGCCCGAACATACTTGTGTCACCAACCCAGCTGCTAATTAAATGGTATTCACTTCTGGTTGTACGACTCTTGAGCAGCTTTCGCATTTTGCAGGAGCCCTGTAATTAAGGCAGAGGGGGGGAAACCCTATGGATTCTGCATTGTGTGTTACATTCTAGTGGCAAGAGCTTATTTTCTCTGATATGCTATACATGTTATTTTTACCAACCAGTTGCTACAGATTATTACAAAGGCACTTTGAAAAATAGTTGTGGCTTTTTCTTTTTCTTTTTCAAAAAGGTGTTTAAAAGGAAGTCTAGAGAAAGACAAGGGAGAAGATAATGTTCCATATAAACACAGGCTTATTGAAGACAGTGGGGTGTGCCCAAACTGGAAAAGGGACTTGTGCCATTTCTACTTGGATTCAGAGAAATGAATTATCTGTTTTTTTAAAATCTTCTTCAGATAGGAAAAATATCAATTTAAGAAGGGAAAGGGGGGTAGAGAGTAAAGGAAATTATTACAAATTACAAACTGGACCTTAGAGAAAAGCCCTTTCCTGCAGCCCATCCCCCAAGCTTGCAAATAAGCTGAGGAGTGCATTGGGTTTGTTTCTCAAGTGTCCTCCCCTCCTTGCCTGGGTGCAAGCTCAGATGATAGGATTTGGGGCAGATCCTATCTCCTCCACAGTCTCCCAGGGTAAAGGGCAAGTACCTTTCTCAGAAGTGAAAGCCATTTATATAATGTGTGATGAGGACATCAAGTAAGATTTGATTGTATTTTGAAGTTGTGAATGATTATGCTGGGTTCAGCATTCAAAACATTGACATTAGGAGTGAGTTGTTTCCTAATTAATTTGGAACCTTGACTCTAAAAAAAGTGTATCTGAAGAAGTGTGCATGCACACGAAAGCTCATACCAGGAACAAACTCAGTTGGTCTCTAAGGTGCTACTAGAAAGAATTTTCGATTTTGTTCTAAAAAAACACAAAACCTGTGATGTTGCTAGAGTGTATGTATGGTAGGTATAATGTAGCTGATGGAACCTCATTCCTGAAGCAAATGCCTTAACAAATTGCTGGGGTACTATGGTCCTTTTGATTTCATTTCTTAACCCCTACTTCCTCCTTTTGCTCCCTTCAGTTTGGCTTTACATCCGAGGAAAGACATTGTTGTTACTGGAAGTGATGACCGCCTGTGGAAAATGTGGGCCTTTCCCAATGGGAACATCATCATGAAGGGCGAAGGTCATACTGATTGGCTTTCTGGGTGCTGCTTCCATCCAAGGTCAGTAAAAGCAGCATTGTGAACCAGTACTAAGCCCTTCTGGGAAAGTGCTTGTTTGCTATGCCTTTTCTAGCCGGCCGGCTTTGATGACTTTCTATTCCGAGTGGATCCTTCTGCTGAATTTCCAAACATGCAGATAAATGTTCCTTTGGCTTTCACTGTGTTGACTTAAGATTGATTGCTTTCAGTATTTTGTACATTTCAGACTTTTGTCCACATGCTTGTGCATCTCACAAAGTGTAATAAGCTTTTCAGATCTCTCCATGTGCTTATCACAAGGCTGAATTAGATGCATCCTTAAAATCACCTCTAAACACTGCAATTGGCTTTTTAAATGTTTATTTTATTTGTCCAAATGGTATCTATTTTTTTCTTCCGTTTTACCTAGAGAACAAGTGCATCAACCTTTCCCTAAAACTTTTCCCACCGTGACTTAAGAAAAAGAAGCAGTGATTTAAGTCACAGATAGCCAACAACTCATTGCATTTAATTACTATATATATAACTAAGGGCAATTTGACTGCTTATTTGCACAATTAATTGGGCATGTGAGTGGTTTATTAGCACAGGACTCTATAGTCAGAGAAGGGAGCTCATTCAAAATCTTAAGAAGAAGAGTTTGGATTGGATATCCCACTTTTCACTACCCGAAGGAGTCTCAAAGCGGCTAACATTCTCCTTTCCCTTCCTCCCTCACAACAAACACTCTGAGGTGAGTGGGGCTGAGAGACTTCAAAGAAGTGTGACTAGCCCAAGGTCACCCAGCAGCTGCATGTGGAGGAGTAGAGACACGAACCCGGTTCCCCAGATTACGCTCTTAACCACTACACCACACTGGCTCTCACACCACACTGGACAAGTAGATCTAAAAGTCATCTGAATTGGACATTATTACCGGTAGTTGCTTAGTCAACTCTCTCTCTCTCTCTCTCTCTCTCTCTCTCTCTCTCTCTCTCTCACACACACACACACACACACACACACAGTGATGGGGATGGAGGATCTCTCCTTTCATCTGATACCCTCTCTCCACTCCTTTGCTACCCTTTCCCTCCTGCTCAGCCCTCCTTTGCTTCTGCTTGCCTCTCACTTTTGCCCTGCTTCTTCAAAGTTTGCCACTGCTACTTCCTATTGATTGTCCTGTTCTGGGAGATCCTTGGTTGCAATGGTGACACCTTGACATACACTCCTTCTACTTGCTTGTTTGCTGAAACATCAGGCCGAATGGCACAGTATCTGCTTCTGCTGCAGGCTATCACTTTACCCAGGAGACTCTTTGGTAGTGGATAGGAGGAACAAATGCTTGGTGTTACTAGACTACCACTGCATCTGGGATCTGGTGGTGATGAGTCCTTCCCAGCTTCATCGTTCAGACACAGCGCATGTGCTTTGCACGTAGAAGCTCCCAACTTAATTCTCCAGCATTTCTAGTGATGGGAAAGACCCCTGGAGAGTAGACAGTACTAGACCAATGATCTTACCCAGTATAAGCAGGATCAAATGCTCCACTGAAAAGGCATCAGGAACACCATTGACAGATTAACCATCAAAGTATCACTCACACATGAAGTTGTGGGCAGGATTTTAAATATAAGCATTGGATTTAATGATAGTGAAGTTCAGATAATAAAAACATATATTGCAAAACAGCTAATAAAAATAAGTAAAACACCAAACATCAGGAAAGATGAGGTGGGAAGTCTAGAAGAAATTTTTCTTGGGAAAATTTATTTGGAGGTCTTTAAGCGGAGGCTTGACAGCCATCTGTCAGGAATGCTTTGATGGTGTTTCCTGCTTGGCAGGGGGTTGGACTGGATGGCCCATGTGGTCTCTTCCAATTCTATGATTCTATGACTCTTCTATTCTAAAATTGTGTATGACATAAAATGTTTGGGAATATTTTTGGAGATTTTTTAAAAAAATGTTAAGAACAAAAAAGGCATCTTTAAGAAATAGCAGGTCACTGCCACATGTGTACAAACTTACAAAGGAACTCCCTCTCCCCCATGCGTGATCTCATTTCTTAAAATCCGCATGGGGGAGGGGGAGTTAGGAGGGGAGGGTAAGAGGGAGGGGGAAAGGGGAACTTACAAATATTACTGTGGTAATGGATAAATGTCCAGTGTAGTAAGGTATTAATTTGTGGGCTTTGGAATCTTTTTTTTGTTTGTTTGTTAATTAATAAGTGTTTATTTGATGATGTATGCAATGATATCTAATAAAAAGAAACAAAACAACAACAACAAACTTACAGAGGAAACAGCTTTTTAGTGTGGCTGCAGCAGTGGCTGGTGGGTTTATTCTACTCAAAGAAGGAGTGTACAAAGCAAATTAGAGAAGATGGTAACAGGGCATTCTCCTTCCTCATCCCTTCCTTCTCAAGCAATCAATCCTGTAGCTATAGCTGCTGCATCTGTACGTTAACTTTGGCAGTGGGCTGTCCTTCCTGGGGCTTATAGCTAAAAATTAACAGTTAGCTATGGGTTACTTGAATTAAGAGGTGCTTAGAGGTGAGGGATTGTTTTGAATTCTACTCCCATCCCATGAACATTATCCCTTCACAAGATCAGAAGTTAAAGCTTGCCTCGTGAGGTAAGATCTCTTGTCCCAATACACCCCACTTCCATTTGTTTGATGTTGTGAACATTGCAGCTTCTATGAAGGAAGCGTATGGTCAATTTGGTGGAGGGAGTGGGGAGTCTATCACAGGACCTTGGAGCATGAGCTATGGTTCCCTGTAGGTAGGAAGGGTGGCAGAGAGGCAGGGAGAGCTTGGATATTGAGCATGGAGATGGACCAAAGGCTAAGTGACTGAAAGAAGGGAGGAAGGTTAGCAGTAATGGGCTTAAGTTGCATTTGGTATTATTGCATTTTGTAAGTTTTATGGATGACTGAATAATAACAATAAATTAGAAGAATAGTTGGAAGAGGCAGAGCCCAAAGGAAAATGGGGAAAGAGGCAAGGAAAGGAAGAGTAGATAGGAGTTACTGTTGAGAGACTTCACCATCACACATGGCAGAAAGGGCTGGGTTACTGTCGACAAGCTTGAGAGCTAGCTCAGTTGGTAGAACACGAGACTTAATCTCAGGGTCATGGATTCGAGCCCCATGTTGGGTAAAAGATTATTGTGTTACAGGGGATTAGACTAGATGACCTTTGTGGTCCCTTCCTATCCTGCAATTCTATGAGACTGAGGGACTTGTAAACACTGAAACAATGAATCCTAAGATGTAGGCAAGTGTGTGTGTGTGTGTGTGTGTGTCCCCTTTAAAAGAGATGTCCTGTGGCTACAGAATACACATGTTCCACAGGGTCTCTTTTAAAAGACTCACCCTGTATTAAAGGTAAAGGGACCCCTGACCATTAGGTCCAGTCGTGTCCAACTCTGGCGTTGCGGCGCTCATCTCGCGTTACTGGCCGAGGGAGCCAGTGTACAGCTTCCAGGTCATGTGGCCAGCATGACAAAGCTGCTTCTGGCGAACCAGAGCAGCGCACGGAAACGTCGTTTACCTTCCCACCAGAACGGTACCTATTTATCTACTTGCACTTTGACCTGCTTTTGAACTGCTAGGTTTGCAGGAGCAGGGACTGAGCAACGGAAGCTCACCCCATGGCGGGGATTCAAACCGCCAACCTTCTGATCAGCAAGCCCTAGGCTCTGTGGTTTAACCCACAGCGCCACCCGCATTCCTCAATTACATATTATTACACATATGAAATAACCAGCAAAATCTTTGTCCCATTTACTGTTGACGTATAAATGTTTGTGGGCTCCCCTTAAGGTAGCAGGTAGGGTCTGCTATGACTGAACATTCAGGGCAGGGAACCCTTCACATAAAAAACTAGCATCTCAGGGAGAAGGCTAAACTAGAATTCTTTTATGCCAGTTTTCTATGGGCAGAATGTTTTAATATGGAGGAGCTGTCCATCATGTGATCCCCACCGACCGTGCTCTCGACAGAGGTTCATACTTCAGTGAGAACTAAGCATTTTAATACAGGTCGCTAGTATGTTTGGTTGTTTTGCTTCTGGGAAGGTGCTGCATAGATGCATGTCTGTCAAAGTATTCTAGTTGATTATGTGATGTAGTTCCTACTGGACCGGTCTTATAAACATCAAAGTAATTTATGGAATAAAGGGGTGGGGGCAATTGGAAGAGAACACTACCCCTTGTAGTGCTGCTGGGCGTACTAATAAGATTTTGCTCCCGTATTGTTACCATGGCATCCAGTGACTCGGCCTCCAATGATTTCTCATTAGTCTTTGACCAACACACTTTTTTAAAGGCTTTCCTCTTTTTCATTCAGTTATTAAAATTAAAATAAGCCAGTCTGAATTTATTTTCACCGCATGGTATTGAAAGAATAGGAAAAAAGCTGCTGTTATATTTGTACGCTGTTGAAGTCATTCAGTATATGAATATGGAATTCACACATTTCTTCTAATTTAGGGTTTTACTAAGAATGCTGCATTTAATAGGATTTAAATTCTAACTTTATGTTTGGTTTGTAAGTGTATCCTTGTAAGTGACTGAGCAGCAACCAAGTGGGCTCTTCTCAAAAGGACTAAAGGGAAATAATGGTTAGGCTGCTACAGTCAGGATGGCTTTTTTCAGAGATCCATAGCAAATTAAGGGAAGTTGACCCTAGGAGCATTATTTTTAATTTTGAAACCATATTTTATGATACAGGTTGTCTTTTCTTCCTTGTACAGTATGTTGTTCCTTCACATTGCTCTGTGTGGTAGGTTGAGCTGAGAGACTGAGTAGAATTTGAACTTCAGTTTTCTACAGCGCTACACTGGGGTAAATAAATTACTAAGTCTGTTCTGGAGGAAATCTGGATTAATAATGGCCACTCTACAGATACCCTGTGTGAATAGCCCCTGAGTGAATATTTGTTTTAAGAATGGGCAGGTCAGTCAAAGTCTGTTCTGACCCATTTCTGCATCTGTGTTCCAGAGATGTTTCTTCTACATAATCTTCTTAACAGAAGGGGCCTATTTCTGCATTTACTGTGCTGAGATAAGTCTGAGTGAGGGCTGCCTTTATCTATCTATCTATCTATCTATCTATCTATCTATCTATCTATCTATCTTAGTGGGTTATTGTTGCTTGGAGGAGCAGTGAGTGGTGGCTGCTTTGTGTAGTGCAAACGGACCTCAAATGTCCTCTGGAAGCAACCTGAAGTCCTATTGTTTCTAGGGGCACTTGCAGCCTCATTTTAATCCTGTGTGGCAGCTCTCAATTTTCAAGGCACTCCAAGTACTTGCTTAGTGAAAGAGAAAAGTAAAAGGTGACCCTCATTTGTGAAATTTACTGGAGTCAGAATTCTAAAGCAGGACAATATTCTGACCTGTACATCAGTGTGAGAAGTACAAATCAGGTGAGTCTTTGGAATTTCTATTCTGTGAATTCCTTTCCAATTCTATGCCCTGTGTTGAGGGGGGAAATTATTCCAGTGTTTATTTGGAACATCACTCTCATTTCAGTGGAACTTCTTTCCGACTTACATTTACTTAGATTGCAGCCATAAGTATCACTGAGGATCAAAGGATAACCAAGTGACTTTTTTCAAAGAAGTAATTTTTCACACTTCTATTTAAAAAATTTATCTGAAGAAGTGTGCATCTGAAGAAGTGTGTATCTGAAGAAGTGTGCATGCACACGAAAGCTCATACCAAGAACAAACTTAGTTGGTCTCTAAGGTGCTACTGGAAAAGAATTTTTTATTCTGTTTAAAAAAATTTTATTAAGGTTTTCCCATAATGCAGTAAAATTGTGACTATAGAAGATACAAATGGAGTAAGTAAAACAGAAGAAAGAAAAGAAGGGACAATAGAAATAAAGAAAGGAATGAGAGAGAGAGAAGAATAAATTGGGGAAAAACAGAAAAAGAAGGGGGAAATTAGCAAAAGATAAGAAAAGAACAACTTATTTTCCATCTTCTGGTTACATAAAAAAAGAAAATATGATTATTTAAAACCTTTGATCCATTCAAACACCCAGCTTTGCCACTTTCTGTTAAACAACATTTTTTATGTCAAGGTGTCTCAGAATCATTCATTTATTTTTCCTATGAAAAGTCCAATACAGGTTATATTGTTATTTATTTAATTAAATCTTAACCATATTTATTTCTTTTAACTTTACCTCCATTAATTCTCACCACCATTACTCCATATTGAATAATACTACATTATTCTGTCAATGTCTATTTTAAAGTCTCTCCACTGTGATCACACATTGGGCCATATTTTCCCCTCATCATATATCTACTAGTTCACGTCCAGCTCAAAATGTTCAGTTCTATTCCAGTTGTATTCCGTTTCCAACGTGTTTACGATAGTATCCTGATCTCTTCTAGGACCTCCAATTTCTTTTCTCCAATCTTTTCCCAGAGAGAGTACCATAACTTTAATAGCATCATTCTTTGAATTTGCTCCAGATTGTATGCAGAGTACTTTCTTTCTGCTAAAACTAAAGAAAGGACAGGACTCAAGTCCCAAAGCTTTTTTCCCTCTCAACTGTGTCAGCGCCATATCCAGAGTTCTCCAAATCACCACCTGTGATTTTATCTTCTTCTCCAAATCCTTCTATGGAGGTCATTTTCGTTTCTGCATCACTTATCTGCTTCTTTCAGTTTACTTAGTTCATGATCCAGTCCTGCCAACTATTCATGAATGTGGTCAGAAGCCTCTGGGTATTCTGCATTACTATTTTCCACCTCACATTCCTCTGGCTCTTTCGCCATCTTGATCAAACATTGATCTGATCATTTTTAATTGTTCAGTCATCAACTGTTCAACTATATCAGCGGTCACTGGTTGATCCAAAAGTACCTTTGCCATGCTGGATGCGTTTAATATTCTGGATATTATAAGCCACTCAATCCACCTTAATGTTTCCCCCTTAGATTCACAGCTGCAATTGCCTAATATCAAAACAAACACATTCCTTTCTCACCACTAATGATTGGCACTTTACTTTTGATTTCACCAGTTCTGTAGTGGCAGGAAACAAACAAACAAACAAACAAAAAGGGGGGGGTTGAAAGATTTTTCATATAGAGGAGTTCCTATCTTTCTTGTCCACCATAAATCAAGCCTTCCAGTTTGCTTTAGACACTTTTACAACTAGTTTCCTTTTTGTTTTCTCAACAAAAAGGTGGTATTCCTATGCTCCTTTAAAATGTGTGTGTGTGGGGGGGTGTTATAGGGTTGTTGTTGTTGTTTTTATTATTATGTAGTTTGTGGTTTTATATTCTAACTTTATTCTGTGAACTGCCCTGAGACCTGCAGGCATGGGGCGGTATATAAATTCAATAAATAAATAACTAATAAAAATACTCTCAGATTTTCAGATTATAGGTTTTCCCCAGCAGATGGGGCAGATGTCTCTTATTACAGTTTCCTTGTCCCAAAGAGAGGGTGTGATTCTTTTACAGTATCTTACTTATAAGATAATGTGGCGTTTGGCCATGATGGTGTTACTCCTCACCTTGGCAGCTCATCCAAACTCCCATCTAAGGTGTGAGGCATAGACAGCAAAAAAAACCAGTTTTACCAAACATTTGAGGTTAACTCCCATATCACCCCTTATCTCCAGAGTGATTTAATAGCCAGACTGCCTGTCTGACTATTATCAATCACCACATAATTATCTTCTGTCAGTGGCAGATAGCAGAGACAAGCTGAATCACTATTCCTCTCTCTCGGAAGTCCTCTAAGAAGTAAGTCTAGCTGAATTTTATAGGACTAAAACATAAGTCAGTTTATTGTCCATGTAGCCTTGGAAACAGAAGAAAAAATTATGACATCTAAACATCTACTCATCTTAAAATATATAACTGTGAGGTGGAATGGGGGGTCCTATTCTATTTCAGTGCAAGCTTTAGATCTTCAAACCACACTAACTTGGAAGTAAGATCCTCAGAACTGTCTGATTCACGTCTAAGCAAATGTGTATAAGACTGGGCTTAGTGAAGACAAACATCTTGGCTTTAATGGTTAAAGTGTTACACTGTCACCTAATAGGCGTCCTTGCCTTCAAATACAACTGCTGACCTTAAATTGCTAAAACTACTATGCACTGAAAAATACTTGCCAAATCTTAACTATACCCTGCAATTTCCCCTTCTGTATCTACCCATTGCTTCCAAATAAAAGTGTGCTGATTTTAGTGGTTTTTGAGACACATTATCACTTAACAATATATAACATCTTCATCTTTAGTCACAGCTTCTTGCTTGAAAATTGTGCAAATTGCCATGCACTGCAGGCTGCAAGCTTACAATATTGCTGTGTGATCCTCCCTCTATCTAGAACAATATCATAGGGGGATCTTAAGGTCACCATCTCAAGTCAGACGTAAGGTGCTTAGCTTACTTTGTCACTGCAGGATGTACATGGTTATAAATTGATTTATTTAAAAAATGCAGATTTAAGTAGGTTTCACAGGAAAAATATGTTATAAATAAGCACATAGCATTACTGTATCAATAATCTCAACAACAGAATATAAATCTACAAAGGAGGAAAGCAAGTGACCTTACACACTGTCACATACTTGAGTACATGTGATTGATAAAACAAAATATGTGTTGAAATAGCCAGTTCTCAAATAACCAGTCTGTAATTTGACAATGACAGCAATAGCTGCCCAGATTCATAATTTAAGTACGGTAGTAGAATTTAGCCCCAATACAAATTAAGCTGTGTTAAGTCTATAGAATTTAGCCAGAATACCTATTAAGCTAATTTGTCTATGCTTTGAAGAACAGTTTATATTCCCCTTCTTGAATATATAAACTACACTGCTTAATTTTCAGTCATTACAAATAACAACTGTTGAATTCATTGAATAAAAGTGCTTCCTAATAACTGAGACTTAACAATCAATTTTTTTAAAAAAAAAATCTCACTGGGAATGCTTTATTTTCATTCACAATCAGTTCATCCATTTCATATCTCATGTCCAGGGTCATGAAAACTAGCTGAATCATTATGAATGTCTTTGGATCAAGATACTGAAAAGTTTTGTTAGAAATAGCAGCACAGTGCTGTTCTCAGACAGAATTAGAAATGTTAGTTATCAAGTAAGTAGAATCGCTAGCTAATTGGAGTGGCTGCCTTAGAGTTCTTAGTCTTCCCAGGGTTGTAAAACAGCACTAAGGGTCTGATGGTATTGGTAGGTGATCCTGCCAATCAAGGAGGCACAGAGGTCTGCCTGCTTTCTTCCTTCTTCTGGGACTTGCAAGTCTCTGGCCATCTCTGGTCCTGAAATGCTTGCCTGGGTGGAGCAAGTGAAATGCCATTAAGATAACTAGAGTAGCCACTTCAGAGTTCTCTGGAGGTGTAAAACCAGGCATTGGCATTTACAAGTCAAGGGAAGGTTTTCTGATATCGCTCCTCCCTTTTAAAACCAAATGTGATAATTTAACAGGGGCATATCTGGTTATTATGCAGCTTTAAAAAGCGACCACAACAAATGCCCTTGAAATGCATATGATTTTTGTTTTGCAAAGTAGTCTTGAATAAGTGCAAGGCTGTGAACACTGCTATGATTACAAGCTCTTTGCTCTTCCCCCACCCTAACCCCAAACCCAGAACTAAAATATGAAATCATATTTCTGTTTGTCACCATACTGGCTTCACAAAAGGAGAGGAATAAACTGAGAAATAGACAAACTGAGAAATAGACAAACCACTGAATGTTTAGAGGCAGCAGGTGGGTGGAGAAGTTAGTGCCTTCTCTCAGCTTTCAAACTTGGTGTGTTCTTCTGCTCTTTTATATACACCTGTATATATTATATAGGCCTGTATATTATATGATTTATTTTTTTTACATAGGCCTGTGTAAGTTAACTGGGCCAGTTAATTTTGACCTGAAATTGAAATGTGTATATTGTTCTTAGAACATCATTAGCCAAAAACAAAAATGAGTCAATGTCCTTGGTGTGAGAAATGGGAGAAAGTTGAGCAACCACTTACAAAGTAAATGTCTGAAGAAAAAAGTAGACCTTAGTTTAAATCTCCAAGACCCTCATGTTCTCAATCTTTATTTTTATATCACATTATTACAATTACAAGGGAACCATGTAGGAATTTTAAATAATAGCCATTATTCTGGCAGTGGTTTGAAATTATGGGTTATGGACAACGAATGAAAATATTCACCTGCCTCATTATGACTGAACCTTCAAAAGAGCTAACCTCCATTCTAATTTGGGCTCTGGGATCTGCTGAATAGTTAAAAACTACCTCAGTCTCCCCACAAGATCTGTGGTCCCTACAAGATTTGTAAAGAAGAGCTGAACAAGTTCCCTGCACTTAAGTAGACCAGATGTCTATACTGTGATCCCTTGTGTAGACCTGAGAATGGAATTTTGCCTTGAGCTTTATAAAGGAAAAGAAAACTTCAAACAGAGTTAATAATCTGCAGAGTATAGTAGCTGAAAAAACTGGGAGGTGGAGGGATACCTTTTCCTTTCTTGTTGAATTTCAGGTATGGTCAGACTTCAAAGGAGGACCTCAGTATTGTGTTCTCAATATTTCTGTGTAGTGTTTTCCAAGAAGAGAAGCATTGAAGGTTTTATTTTGATTTAAACAATTTAAGGCTGGAAATTGACCCTTCCTGTGTGGCTATCTCAATATTGTGTTCCATTCCAATTCTCTGTTTAGTGATTTCAGGGATGGGAATCACCAGTCTGTGAGCCAAATTAGCTAGGTGCCAGCTACTAGCTGAAGATAATGAAGATACTTGCGGATGTGGGTGATGTAATTGTTAGGCAGTGCCCGGGGTGTGTGTGTCCCTTGTTCCCTGGCTTACAACACTGCAGGTCACAACCACTTACCAAGAGGGAGAAGGGTGAGGTACAGGCAGCCCTTTTTAGGGAAGTTTTTAATGTGTGATATTTTTGTACTTGATTTCTGTTGGAAGCCGCCCAGAGTGGCTGGGGAAATCCAGCCAGATGGGCGGGGTACAGATAATTATTATTATTATTATTATTATTATTATTATTATTATTATTATTATTACTACAGGGAGCTCATTCCACTTTCCCTTGCCTTGCCCCTCTCCTCCTTCTCTCAATAACTGGCGGCAACTGGGAGAGCAATGGAGTCCCACCCACACGGCCTCCCCATTGCTCATGATAGTAAGGATGGGGGGAGAAATTCAATTTTGTTTGCATTTTACTGAGAAACTACCTAATTTTCACTTCTCAAATTAATACACAAAGCAAAATAGCCATCTTTTGAAATTGACATTTGTCAGAATGTTGCACTACAGTTCTGCAACCAATCAACGTTTACAAAAAATGAAGAATAATAGGGGAGAAATGTGTTTAAAAACGTTACCTACAAAGAACATACAAAATCCACTATATATAGGAAAATGGCTTGCAAAAATGTGTACTTTAGTCAAAGCTGCATTCAAATATGTGCTTATTAAGAGAAATTCACACTAAAATGCTGACAGATAAAAAAACAGATCTGCAAGTTGTTGAAAAGTGCGCAGGGTTAAATTTAAGATTGGAAAAATGAATAAAAGCAGACAACCATAACTGACAGATTCTTTCTTCCCTTGTCATAAAAGAGATCAATTGACCAGGGGCAAGTCTTCACTGGAGCCCAGATGGGCAACATCGAAATCAGATTGATTATATTCTCTGCAGCCAAAGATGGAGAAGCTCTATACACTCAGCAAAAACAAGACCTGGAGCTGACTGTGGCTCAGATCATCAGCTTCTTATAGCAAAATTCCAGCTTAAACTGAAGAAAGTAGGAAAAACCACTGGGCCAGTAAGATTCAATCTAAATCAAATTCCTTATGAATACACAGTTGAAGTGAAGAACAGGTTCAAGGATTTAGATTTGGTGGATAGAGTACCTGAAGAACTGTGGATGGAGGCTCGTAACATTATACAGGAGACAGCAACGAAAACCATCCCAATGAAAAAGAAATGCAAGAAAGCAAAGTGGCTGACCAATGAGGCCTTACAAATAGCGGGGGAGAGAAGGCAAGCAAAATGCGAGGGAGATCGTGAAAGATACAGGAAATTGAATGCAGATTTCCAAAGAATAGCAAGGAGAGACAAGAGGGCATTTCTAAACGAGCAATGCAAAGAAATAGAGGAAAATAACAGAATGGGAAAAACCAGAGATTTGTTCAAGAAAATTGGAGATATGAAAGGAAGATTTCGTACAAAGATTACCACAATTAAGGACAAAAGTGGAAAGGACCTAACAGAAGCAGAAGACATCAAGAAGAGGTGGCAAGAATACACAGAGGAATTATACCAGAAAGATATGGAGGTCTCATACACCCCTGGTAGTGTGGTTGCTGACCTTGAGCCAGACATCCTGGAGAGTGAAGTCAAATGGGCCTTAGAAAGCCTCGCTAACAACAAGGCCAGTGGAAGTGATGATATTCCAGCTGAACTATTTAAAATTTTAAAAGATGATGCTGTTAAGGTGCTACACTCAATATGCCAGCAAGTTTGGAAAACTCAGCAGTGGCCAGAGGATTGGAGAAGATCAGTCTACATCCCAATCCCAAAGAAGGGCAGTGCCAAAGAATGCTCTAACTACCGCACAATTGCACTCATTTCACACGCTAGCAAGGTTATGCTTAAAATTCTACAAGGCAGGCTTAAGCAGTATGTGGACCGAGAACTCCCAGAAGTGCAAGCTGGATTTCGAAGGGGCAGAGGAACCAGAGACCAAATTGCAAACATGCGCTGGATTATGGAGAAAGCTAGAGAGTTCCAGAAAAACATCTACTTCTGCTTCATTGACTACGCAAAAGCATTTGACTGTGTCGACCACAACAAACTATGGCAAGTTCTTAAAGAAATGGGAGTGCCGGATCACCTCATTTGTCTCCTGAGAAATCTCTATGTGGGACAAGAAGCTACAGTTACAACTGGATATGGAACAACTGATTGGTTCAAAATTGGGAAAGGAGTACGACAAGGCTGTATATTGTCTCCCTGCTTATTTAACTTATATGCAGAATTCATCATGCGAAAGGCTGGACTGGATGAATCCCAAACTGGAATTAAGATTGCCGGAAAAAATATCAACAACCTCAGATATGCTGATGACACTACCTTGATGGCAGAAAGTGAGGAGGAATTAAAGAACCTTTTAATGAGGGTGAAAGAGGAGAGCGCAAAATATGGTCTGAAGCTCAACATCAAAAAAACTAAGATCATGGCCACTGGTTCCATCACCTCCTGGCAAATAGAAGGGGAAGAAATGGAGGCAGTGAGAGATTTCACTTTTTTGAGTTCCACGATCACTGCAGATGGTGACAGCAGTCACGAAATTAGAAGACGCCTGCTTCTTGGGAGAAAAGCAATGAAAACCTAGACAGCATCTTAAAAAGCAAAGACATCACCTTGCCGACAAAGGTCTGTATAGTTAAAGCTATGGTCTTCCCAGTAGTAATGTACGGAAGTGAGAGCTGGACCATAAAGAAGGCTGATCGCCGAAGAATTGATGCTTTTGAATTATGGTGCTGGAGGAGACTCTTGAGAGTCCCATGGACTGCAAGAAGATCAAACCCAGGGCCGTCTTAAGCATATCCAGCGCCGTGGTGCAAAGATCCCTCCGGCGCCCCCCCCGCCCCGTTTCCCATAGTTGTCAACCTTTTTTAAGGGGGCGCTCTTTGGGTGAGGCATATTATATCAAATAAAAACAAAGGAAGAAAATATTAGGGGAGTTAAAAGGTTGAAATAGGGTTGACATCCACTTGACTGGAAAGTTGTTTTGGTCTTTTTCTCCCTACCCCACCCCTCCATTCATACTACAGTGGTACCTCGGGTTACATATGCTTCAGGTTACATACTCAGCTAACCCAAAAATAACGCTTCAGGTTAAGAACTTGTTCTTCAGGATAAGAACAGAAATTGTGCTCTGGCGGTGCAGTGGCAGCGGGAGGTCCCATTAGCTAAAGTGGTGCTTCAGGTTAAGAACAGTTTCAGGTTAAGAACGGACCTCCAGAACGAATTACTTAACTCCAGAATGAATTAAGTACTTAACCCAAGGTACCACTGTATTAATGAATAGTTAAAACAATAGGCATCTATGATGAAATACTATGTGTTTTTTTCCCCTCTCTCTCTCTCTCTCCACACACACAAATACCACCATTGCAGGAGGCTGGACTAGATGACCCTCAGGATTCCTCCTAACTCTACCATTCTATGATATGATGAAAAACTATACTACATATGCGTGTGTTTATTTATTTTATAAAAATTTATATACCACTTGATTGTAAAAAAAATCCAAAGTGGTTTACAAAAGACAAGCCAGTAAAAGCAAGAAAAAATTACAACCCTACTTTAAAATGTACAAAAGTAAAAATACTAAAACTGATAAAAATTACCTCAACTTTCTAAACATCTGGGTTGGTTTGTCTGAATAAGAATGTTTTTAAACAGGGGCAGAAAAGAGAACTGTGAATATATGTGTGTGTACATATACAGATGTGTGCCTTTCTCAAACTCGAATCCCCAGATGTTGCACCACAACTCCCATCGTCCCTAGCTATGAGGATCAGTGGTCAGGGATGATGGGAGTTGTAGCTCAACAATACCTGAAGGCGGACGTGTGGGGCTGGTATATACCAGGTTTCCCTGCCCCTTTGAGCCACTGGGAGCCAGGGAATCATTCACTCCAAGAATAGTATTGAAAATAGCAAATACAATCCTTCAAGGTGGTGGTGTTTTTTTTGGGTGGGGGGGGTTAATGCTCTTAAGCCACACTATTCTTTTAGAATCAAATTTTCTGCTTTTGGATGACTAAGCTCTGAATACAGCCTTGGGTGTATGTAACTTCTGTTTTAGATGCAAAAGTCAGAAGAGTTTTCAAAGGAAAAAAATCACTTGAAGCTTAAAAATAAAACACCGTGTTAATGACAGTATACTAAAACACACTTTTTTAAAAAAAAGCACCCTAGGTTCTTTAGGCTGCAATCCTTACCTGGGAGCAAGTCCCACTGATGTTAATGGGGCTTACTTTTGAGTAGAGCTGTATTGGCTTTCCCTGTTACTGTTGTTTTAAACACTTGCTTCCTTCCCCCTTGCTTCCATAGCCATTAAAGAAAACAAGATATCTGCGGTAGTGCCTAAGATTAATCACACAAGTTGGGGAAAAGGGAGACCCACGCAAATACATGGGGGGGCCGGGGGCTTGCCTGCAAGGGCTTCCTTTGCTTTTATTTTGAAATGGGGCCTGAGCCCAAACAGTGGCTGGAAATCCCTTTTCCTTAAACTGCAGCCGACCCTCCCTTCTCTCTACCGAACAACCCCTCCTCAGCCATTAAAACAGCACAATCGCTGTTTTTTAAGGAACAACACAATCGCTTATGGGGTCTCCGTTTGCGCCACTTTTTGTGCAAAGCTCTCAGCTGCAGCTCCATACCCAAACAAGACCAAAATAGGGCGTTTGGGGAGAGAAAAAGAAATTTATGGCCACTGCATTAAAGGCATTTATTCTGTCCATTGCTCCTGCCTCCCTCCCCCCCCCCCCCCCGAAAAAAACCTAAATGCTCGTCTCTCCTCAGGCTGTCAGCAAGGAATCAAGGAATCCCCGGGTTTTGGCTGTGAAAGGGAGCGCCCTGCACGCTTCTTGCAGGAGCCCTTGCCGGCTTTTTATTATATTAAAATCTCACCGCCCCCACCCAGCCTCCCTCCTGATCCCCGTGCAAAAGCCGCTACGGTGAGGGGGTGGGGTGGGAGGAGAGTTTGGAAAGCGGCAGGCTTCTGGAGAGCGGAGCGCAGCAGCCACCGGGCACAGTAGGCGAGGCTGGGGATCCCAAGCGCTCCCGTGGGCGAGACTAGCCCCCCTCCTCCTCCGCCTCGCTTCAAGCACCGCTGCTGGGAAAAGAACGAAGCAGGCGAGGCGGGCGCACGGGTGATCTGCGCCCTGAGGAGCGCGTGGCATCGGGCGGCCTCCCTTCAGGTTTCACTGCCGGGAAAGGAGTGAAGCAGGCAAGGCAGGCGCACGGGCGGCTCCTTGTACCTCCTTGATGCGCCCCTGCTGGGCGGGCGCCGTGGTGCATTGCGCCACTGACCCCAATGGGAAAGACGGCTCTGATCAAACCTATCCATTCTCAAAGAAATCAGCCCTGAGTGCTCACTAGAAGGACAGATCCTGAAGTTGAGGCTCCAGTACTTTGGCCACCTCATGAGAAGAGAAGACTCCCTGGAAAAGACCCTGATGTTGGGAAAGATGGAGGGCACAAGGAGAGGGGGACGACAGAGGATGAGATGGTTGGACAGTGTTCTCGAAGCTACTAACATGAGTTTGGCCAAACTGCGAGAGGCAGTGAAGGATAGGCGTGCCTGGCGTGCCCTGGTCCATGGGTTCACGAAGAGTCGGACACGAACAACACCCCTCAAATCTCTCAGCACTTGGAGGTTGGAGTGCATATAACAATATGGGAAGATCTCTGCCTGAGACTATGAGGTACACTGCTGGGCAATTCTGAGATAAATGAACCAGTGAGTGACTCAGTATAAGACTCAATATAAAATCTAGCTTAGGAGAGTTGTTTTGGATGACAGAAAGGTCTAAGATCTCAATGTCACCTTTGTTCTAAAAGGCCATATGGGCCAGAGAAACATTCTAGGCCCTGCTCTGTCAAGGTTTTGGCTTCAACATGAGTACACTAATCTGATAATAGCTGTACACTCCTGAATTTATTTATTTTTTCAAAATCCATGTTCTGTTTCCTGTTCCTACTTATGTACAGGAATATGTGTGGTGTTGAAAATTAAAATACAGCATTTCCTTCCTTCCTTCCAATCACAAGCTGTAGAGCTGTAAAATCTATGCACTCAAACAGTAAGCTTGGTTATATTTTTAACAGATATCCCAAAAGCACACTAAATCAATCTTCTTGACAATGATAATGCCCTCATAAATCAATGTCAGGTGAGGGAAAATATCTTTTGAGAACTCAAAAAGTTAAGCTGATGCCAAAAATATATAAGCATATTTTTTTGTTTATATGAACTGTAAGGCAGCACGATTCTTAGCAGCTACTCTAGTTGCCCATGGCATGAGGATAATCCCTAAGATTAAAGTGGTGGAGGATCCCAAAACAGCCCAATGAGTGCTGAGCTTGCTTAGTGTCCACCAAATGCTTACTGGGGAACGAATTAAACATGATACCATTATGGCAGTTATCCCATCAGCACAAACATTTCACCTTGCCAGATGGAACTATCCACCCTCTTTCCGCCGCATACAGTTCTGGGGAAATATATGGACCTCCTAAGCAAATTTCAGGGATGTGGGTGGCGCTGTGGTCTAAACCGCAGAGCCTAGGGCTTGCTGATCAGAAGGTCAGCGGTTCGAATCCCTGCAATGGAGTGAACTCCCGTTGCTTGGTCCCTGCTCCTGCCAACCTAGCAGTTCGAAAGCATGTCAAAGTGCAAGTAGATAAATAGGTACCGCTCCAGCGGGGAGGTAAACGTCGTTTCTGTGTGCTGCTCTGGTACGCCAGAAGCGGCTTAGTCATGCTGGCCTCATGACCCGGAAGCTGTCTGTGGACAAACGCTGGCTCCCTCGGCGTATAGAGCGAGATGAGCGCCGCAACCCCAGAGTCGTTCATGACTGGACTTAACTGTCAGGGGTACCTTTACCTTTTGTTGTTCAGTCGTGTCCGACTCTTCGTGACCCCATGGACCAGAGCATGCCAGGCACCCCTGTCCTCCACTGCCTCCCGCAGTTTGGCCAAACTCATGCCAGTCGCTTCGAGAACACTGTCCAACCATCTCATCCTCTGTCGTCCCCTTCTCCTTGTGCCCTCCATCTTTCCCAACATCAGGGTCTTTTCCAGGGAGTCTTCTCTTCTCATGAGGTGGCCAAAGTATTGGAGCCTCAACTTCAGGATCTGCCCTTCCAGTGAGCACTCAGGGCTGATTTCTTTAAGGATGGATATGTTTGATCTTTTTGCAGTCCTTTAATCAAATTTCAGGGGGATTGTATGGGAGTGGGGGAAGCACAGCTACACTAGTGGAGGTCCTTATGCCAGCTTTCACTACTGGAAGTCCTTAGTAGAATCCTACCCTGTCTATTGACAGAGGAAAAGCTGAAAACCAAGTAGGATGGAATGGAATCCCTGAAAAAGGAGGAGAGTGTATCACCCAGTTATAAATACACCTGCCCATTCACTTGCTGTCTTGCTAGCTGTCACTTGCCTGTTTGGAAAGCTTCCTGCATGACAAGCAAGAACAAGAACTGCAGTCACGTCGGTGGCAGAGTGTAGGTTTTGCATGCAAAAGGTCCCAGAATTCAGTTTCTTGCATCTACTTGCATCAAAAAGCAGCTGACTCAATCCTGGGAGAACTGACAGTCACCATAAACCAGGGTCGGGTCTACTGGCCAGATACGGTCCTCAGCTGGATTTCATCTGCCACTCTGTGTCCCTTCCTATCCATAAGCTTTTCAGTTGAAAGCAGCTGTTGGGAGGAGAGAGATTCTTTGGAGCAAAAGTAAAACTCAGGAATAGAATGAAATATATACCTCTGTTTCTATGGGAAATAGCTTTGCTGTTTGGCATTAGTATTAAGGGTGTGTGTGGTATTACGGGGGCAATGTGGTTTTCAGGTAAAAATGGCTCCCTTCTCCTGCAGAAGACAATACTGAGCTAGATGGATAGCTACCTGTATTTAAAGAGATCAGCCCCTCCTTAATATATGCATAATTTCTAATGTTTTATGAGATTATTCTATTTGCTTGGAAGAATACTGCAATACCCTAATACTTTATCTTTTCCTTGACTTCAAAAGAGAGACTTTAAGCTTAGTGTATCATTTACATTTGAAAGCATTTTTTGCAGCTTAGGAGGTTTAGTGGTCAAAATGGCCCTGTCAGATTCATGACTCAAGAACCTCCTAAAAAGACAACCTAAGTACCATTTGAAAGCCCTAGTTAAGCAGAGCACTTTTATTCATTCTGAAGCTGTGAAAAAAGCATTAGCTTATGTGATTTGACCTTGCTGTTCTTAATGGCAGTTATTCCACAGGGTCTCTGGTAAATTTGTTAGATATGGAGACAACAGTGGGTTCCAAAGTCCTGTTGTACAGCAGATTAGATTACCATGTTCTGTCTAATAACGCACTTGACCGTGGAGGCTGCACTAAGTACCACACTGTCTGTGTGCTTAATCTCCTAATTATTAAAGATGTATCTTCATAGAACAACTAAGTTCGTATAAACGTAACATTTTGGGTGTTCAGTGCCTTTTTATCCTTAAAAAATGTTTAGGGGTATTCTCATTTTCCTACTCATATTGAAATACTGCCCCTCCATGAGGCCAAAATGTTTGGGGGGGTGTGTGTCCCTGCATCTCCCCCCCCCCAGAAAAAAAGTGCTGGGTGTATTCATCAAGTACCTAACTTCAGATCAGTCTGAGTTTATTGCGTCATTTACAAAATAAATGGTTGTGGCCTTCCCCAGCCTGGTGCCCTCCAGATGTATTAAACTGGGATAGCTCAGACTCTTAATCTCAGGGTTGTGGGTTCGAGCCTCATGTTTGGCAAAAGATTCCTGCATTGCAGGGAGTTGGACTAGATGGCCCTTGTGGTCCATTCCAACTCTACAATTCTATCATTCTATCATAGTAATTTCTTAGCTGCCCTCCAGTATGAGGGCAGGTTGCAACAAGTTAAAAATACATTAAAATCAGTTAAAAGAAACTGCAGTTCAGAGAATGGACTACAATGCCCATTGGCTGATGATGAAGGTTGTTGGAGGGAATAATCTGAATCGTTTATATATGGAGAGCACCCAGGTTGGGAAAGGCAAGTTGAATATTCCTATCACTATTGAGGCATATTGTGAGAAACTCATTAAGAAAGTCATTGATTTAAGTCTTGTTTCTTGGTTCCACACAAAGTGACAAATTCTGCTATGAAAGACTAGTGTTTGCAACCATATTGACCTCATAGATTAGGAAATGAAGACTCTCCGGAAATAAGTCATTTTGGCTAACCAGTTCAACCTGCATATTTACATAAGGATAACTATTTTATTTTGTTTTGAAGATTTTTCTGTATACCCCAAGTATATCTATGCCCTCTTGTTTGGTGCTTCAGAGAAACGAGGCAAAAGTTACTGTGGGGCTATTCAAAAGACCCATTTGGCCTGGTCTAACACAACCGCAATAAAAATGGTTTCAAAGATGTCTGTTTCAACTCTCATGGCACACTTAGCAACGGGGGGATTTTACAAACTCTTTCTCAAGGGTGCCAACTTGAATAAAATATTGGGTGGGCAGGTAAGCCCCGCCCCACATAATCGATCACAAGACACAGCACACGGACACCATTTGAATGGCAATGCCCATCAACTTTTTTGGGGGGGCAGCCCTGCCTCCTCAAATACTTTATTGGAGTTGGTTCCTATGGTCTTTCTGGAATATAAAAACAACCAGCTATTTCTAAACATCAAACAAAAAGCATGGCAAAATCATGAAAAACCTGTAAACAATAAAAATCCAATTATATTTTAGGACCAGTTTTGCTCTTACAACTTGATCAGAGGTACCCAACGTGTGCCCTCCAGATGTTGTGGAGTACAACTCCCATCAGCCTCAGTCAGCATGGCCTATGGTCAGGGATGATGGGAGCTGAGGTCCACAATGTCTGGAGAGCACATGTTGACTGTTTCTGAGCTCTATTGATCTGCTCTCCTTTTTGTGTTGTTAACATCTTTTTATTAAAAAAAAAATGAACCCAAAGTCCTTTTCTCAGCCAAAGTAACAAATCACTCCTGAACAGAAGTTGAAGTGGGATTGTTTTCTTTCAAAGTGGGCTAGGTATTCATTGAAAAGAAGTTGGGTGGTTTAGGACCTAAAGTTTAGGTCCACCTAAAATGGAATGCAGGTGGCGCTGTGGTCTAAACCACTGAGCATAGGGCTTGCCGATCAGAAGGTCAGCTGTTCGAATTCCCACAATGGGGTGAGCGCCTGTTGTTTGGTCCCAGCTTCTGCCCACCCAGCAGTTTGAAAGCACGCCAGTGCAAGTAGATAAATAGGTACCACTCCGGCAGGAAGGTAAACGGTGTCTCCGTGCACTGCTCTGGTTCGCCAGAAGCGGCTTAGTCCTGCTGGCCACATGACACGGAAAAACTGTCTGCGGACAAACACTGGCTCCCTCGGCCAGTAAAGCAAGATGAGCGTCGCAACCCCAGAGTCATCCGCGACTGGACCAAACGGTCAGGGGTACCTTTACCTTTACCTTTTAAAATGTGGAAGTATCTCACTTCATTCCATCACACTTGAACAATGATCCAAAGTGAAATTTGAGAAATTATAAGAGAAGTTAATTCTTTTACTCAGACAAATCTAGTATCTTCGGCCAAATGGTTCAATGTCACATGCTATATAAATTTTCTGCAGGACCTGCCTGGCAAAGAGAAATCAATAAGTAGGTAATGGATTTGATTAAAATGTTTATTTTTCCATGCTCCTGCTCAAACTATAATGCTAAATGTCCCTTCCCTTCCACATTTATCTGTGGGTTGGCTTCTGCTTTTAATGAGTTTACTGAAATATTGTTTTTGGTAGTACCTAGGCAGTTTCAAAAATCCTGGCTGGTGTTTGTGGGGCGTTAGTTATTGTTTTGCTATTACGATTGTCAGGTCGACTCTGAGAGAGCCTTTGTACTTTTCAATAGTTGCAAAGGAAGGAGAATTTTATCAAATGTGTTGTTCCTTATGTGAACATTTTTTCTATGCTACTCTTAAAGCTGCAGAAGTAATGTCAGGATCTGGATTGGCAACCCTATTTGCTGTGCTTTCAGCAAAAATGGCCATACTTCCCTACTAATGTGAATGTTCTTTTCTCCTTCCCTGCTGTGTGATACCAGAGTGTTTTTGTGCTTAAGGTAGCATGCTAAAGCTAGGGCATGCTGATTTTGGAACACAGCTATGGCGTACCCCCGAGCAAGTTAGCCAGCGGCAGTGCAAACAGAGATCTAGTAGCATAATTTAGTACATATCAAGTAAACCTTTCTTTCCAAAGACTTGGTGAGTTCTCAGGAAGAAAGCATTAATTGGTTTTTTATCTTAATGAAAAGTTGTCTCTGTATTCTTGATTTGGAAATAATATTGAATGGCTGAACTATTTTTCCTATTGCTAACTACATTTCATATACCTCACTTACTTTTGGGTTGATTCTTCTGTGTTGAAAGTAGGACCATGCATTTCGTGGGTGCACATTGCCAGTTTGCCATGAAATCCTGAAGGTTGTGAGAGTAAGCCAACCATTCCTGCACAAAGTACTCCAGCGATGGTCATTTTTCATTACAAGGCCCCCCCCCCCCCTTTTCTCAGTAACTGCCATTATGGCAGCTCTTCCCACCTTCGGCTTAGTTCCTGAAGTGTAGCAGCAGATACAGCCTTGCAGTAGGCATGCACATTATTCATGGATATATCTATCCTTCACTCAAAAAGTGATCTGACACCCCCAAAACAGATGTGTAGTGTACACAAAGCTAAGTGTTTCCATATTGACATTTTGCATGTCCTGCCTGCATTATGACATGTGATTTCATCTATAACGGCTCCTGAGAGTTGGCTTGATGGTGCATGATTTATTTATTGTCTGTTAAATTTATATCCCACTTTTCCATGTGCAGTACTCAAAGTGGCTTAGCAGTAAACACACACAAAAATAACAACCTGTTAACATAGCCATAAAAAGGGGTTGCATCCAGCTAAGTCGTGCTCAGAGAGACCCATTGAAATTAATGAACACAACTAAAGTCCATTGATCCAGAGAAAACAGTAATGTAGAAAAACAAGGTAACAGTTAAATAAGAACAGATAAAACATCAACAATGACAGCTGGTTGAAAATACTGAGCTGTAATTTAAAAACCACCATTGGAAGATAGTTCCATAGCTTGGGTATAGCCAACGTCCTGTCTCTAGTTCCTGCCAAATGCACATCAGATGTCAGCACACGATATAGAGGAGGGCATTCTTGGAAAATCTTAAAACCTAGGAAGTTTCATACAGGAGAAATGTAATTTGATCCCAAACTGTTTAGAGCTTTTATAGGTTACTAGCTGACCCGGCCACGCGTTGCTGTGGCTCATTTTGTGAAATGGCAAAGGAAGATGTAAAAGAGAAAGCGCATGCCTCCCCACAGCTTATCCTGTTGAACTCCCACCTGCCTCCTCTCCGTAGTTCCCATTTTCGCTTGCCTCCCCACAGCTTCTCCCGTTGAACTCTTGCCTGCCACCTCTCCATATTTCCCCCGTTTTTGCCTGCCTCCCCACAGCTTCTCCCGTTGAACTTCCGCCTGCCTCCTCTCCGTATTTCCTGTTTTTGCCTTCCTCCCCACAGCTTCTCCCGTTGAACTCTTGCCTGGCACCTCTCTGTCTCCCTCCCCCCCCCCCCGCATTCTCCTTCCTCCCCACAGCTTCTCCCATTGAACTTCCGCCTGCCTCCTCTCCGTATTTCCTGTTTTTGCCTTCCGCCCCACAGCTTCTCCCGTTGAACTTCCGCCTGCCTCCTGTCCATATTTTCCCTGTTTTAGCCTTCCTCCCCACAGCTTCTCCCGTTGAACTCTTGCCTGGCACCTCTCTGTCTCCCTCCCCCCCACTTTCGCGTTGCTGTGGGTTTTTTTGTTTTTTGTTTTGCTTTTTAAAATTCTCCTGACCCCGAGAGTATTCTGGAAGCTCCTGTTTTCATTCTTCCCTGTCCCTTTACAGCAGGAGTCAGCAACCTTTTTCAGCCGTGGGCCGGTCCACTTTCCCTCAGACCATGTGGTAGGCCGGACTATATTTTTTTGGAGGGGAAATCCTATGCCCCACAAATAACCCAGAGATGCATTTTACATGCGAAGCTGCGGCGGCCATTTTAGGTCAGGGCACTGGAGCCTTAAAGAGCATTCTCCCCTACCCCAGTCCCAAAATTACCCAGTCCCAAAATCACGCACCCCAGCGACACAATCCCCTCAGAGCTGGTCTTACTCAGTGCGACCTCTCAGGCATGCCTCCTGCTCCGTTTTTTTTTTCTCGGCACATGTGAAGCTGCGACGGCCATTTTAGGTGAGGGCAAAGGCATTGTTGCTCTGGCCAGG
Source organism: Lacerta agilis (assembly GCF_009819535.1). NCBI lineage: Eukaryota > Metazoa > Chordata > Lepidosauria > Squamata > Lacertidae > Lacerta > Lacerta agilis. Next base: position 129,434,992 of record NC_046312.1, read on the forward strand.
TCTGATGACGTCAGCAGACAATCCGCCTTTCTATTGGATGCTGTTGGAGTCTTCATTCCTTTTGCTGGTGAGGTATAATAAGGGCACCATTTTTTTGGCCTTTATTCTATATTTTATGCATGACAGGTGTTTTTTTTTTTAATTTTTATTATGCTATATCCTTCCCCCATGTTCATGTTACACTTTGTCCTAAATTTGATGTGATTTGGTCCAGCGGTTATGGAGCAGGGTGCGGCCGGACGCGCACGCAATGGGAACATTTATATATATATATAGATGACCAGTAGGGATGGTGAAGACGCTAGTTTGATCTGCATTTTTTCACACAAATACTTATATAGAAAATTATATGCTATCATCCCCATATCTCTTTTTATCTTGAATAGAATTTTAAACCTCCTCCCTCAGTAGGCTAAAGACTAACATGGAAGTAACAAACAGATTTCACTTCAGATATTGCTTCTAGCAGCAGCCAGTAAAGCCATCATAATCTGCAGTTGATTATTTGAGAATGGCAGGTTTTTTCTTTTTTTTATAAGCCTAGGATGAGTGGATTGCTTAGACCATGAGTAGAAATTTAGAAAATTTTGGATAATATGTTAATGTGTTAGAGAGCTTTCAGTTAGATTCTTCAAAACATGAAGCAGAGCAAGTACGTTTATGGGGCTTAATGCCATGTTGGCGTCCTTCATTCTATAAAACTTCCAGGTTGAGTACAGGGGTGCCGACTTGGGCCCCACACTGTGGATGCCCAATGTTGGCATGCTCTGCGCCATAATGACGTCATGACATGATGTGACATCACCATGTCATGGTGCACCATCATTATGGCGCAGCACACTTCCTCTGGTGCCATGCTGGTGACTGGACTGGGGTCTCTGCCTCTGCCACGGGGCCCCAGGGCAGATGCGCAGGCCCCCAGTGTGGCCCCCCACTGTGGCACCAAAGTTAAGGTGGTGCTCAGCCATGGTGGATGGAAGTGGCGGCCGTGGCGCACTAAGGCAGCACTTGCAGGGCGCGCTGAGGCGGTAGCCATGGTGGGGGGTGGATGCTGGGCAGCAAAAATTTTGTGGGTGACGGGGCTACTGGCACCAGTGGAGATGGCACCAGTGGTTGAGTATAATTTTAGCTACAGATGGGATAAGGAGAATAGCAAATGTAAGGGCTTTTCAGTTCTGCCATGGTTATTTCCTTGTATCAGAATCACCAGTGTTGGTGTTAGATTCCCCCCCCCCCAAAAAAAATCCCCAATTCTTTATCATAAAAACATAGAATTGTAGAGTTGGAAGGGACCATGAGGGTCATCTAGTCCAACCCCCTGCAACGCAGGAATCTTTTGCCCAACGTGGGGCTCAAACTCACAGACCTGAGATTCAGATTGTCATGCTCTGCCGACTGAGCTATCCCAGCTCTAATGCAAAACTTTTCCAAGAAGCATTTTGTAAACAGAAAATATATTTGTTTTGTTTATAGCACTTTTCACGTTCCCACTAAAATTCACTAAAATGTATTTGTGTGTGTGTCTCAGGGGTGGTGTTTCATGGTGCATGAATATATTTGCGAACGGATACTTTTGCTTCAACTAGCCTTCTTTTCATGATTGCAATTCTGCAATCTTTGCATCTCTTGCAGATAAAGTATCTCAGTCAGAATCTGGAAATTATATTCTATTTGGTGTAAAGCTACTAGTAATTGGTTTATGGGAAAAAAATTACTGACTTAATTGAGAAAAGTATGGACTAAAAATTAGGGGGAAGTGCTGAAGTGGTGAAGGCAATGGCTCATTTCTGACTCAGAAATTTAAAATGGACAGTCCTAAAACATTAAAATATTTCTATCCTACTAACCTGAAAAGCACCTTCATAATTTTTCAGCAAACATTGGGAATAGTTGGATATTTAAGATTATAAATGTCTTTATATTAGGTATGAACAAAAGAAAATCCACCCTGTAAATTATGAAGGGGCTTACACATTTAATGGGATCTCTATTAAGATAATATGTGAAGCAGTGCTGTTAATGCAGATAAAGTATATTGCATTCTTAATAAAGCTTTTTCAGTTATGAGATACTGGAGGGAAGATTGAACAAGAATATTTCTTAGATTTTTAATGGTCATATTAAATAAAGTAATAAAGTAATAATTCAAACAGATGAATATATTGAGAATAATAATAATAATAATAATAATTAATAATAATAATAATAATAATAATAATAATAATAATAATAATAATAATAATCTCCCCCATCTGGCTGCATTGCCCCAGCCACTCTGATACCCATTGAATTTTCCCCCTACTTTGTAGCTTTCAGTGAACAATCGACATCATAGTTATATAATGAAATAGTCATTTTGTATCAGTAAGCTCTTAAAGAATTTCAAATACCTGAAAACAGTTCCCAATAGCTGGAACGCAAAACTGGATTTATAACAAATATATGGATTTGAAAAGTCATAGCCAGCTGTGAATAATCTGTCTGGGTACTTACGTCGCAGAAGTATCAAATTAGACGAAACAATATATTTGAATTTGTTATAAGATTTATGCAGGACTGGCCCAGTACATTTTGGCACCTCAGGCAAACCACAAAATGGTGTCCCCTGGGTATGTTTAGGGAGCTGGGTATGTTTAGCCTGGAGAAGAGAAGGTTAAGGGGTGATATGATAGCCATGTTCAAATATATCAAAGGATGTCATATAGAGGAGGGTGAAAGGTTGTTTTCTGCTGCTCCAGAGAAGCAGACATGGGGCAATGGATTCAAACTACAAGAAAGAAGATTCCACTTAAACATTAGGAAGAACTTCCTGACAGTAGGAGCTGTTCGGCAGTGGAATTTGCTGCCAAGGAGTGTGGTGGAGTCTCCTTCTTTGGAGGTCTTTAAGCAGAGGCTTGACAGCGATCTGTCAGGAATGCTTTGATGGTGTTTCCTGCTTGGCGGGGGGTTGGACAGGATGGCCCTTGGGGTCTCTTCCAACTCTATGATTCTATGATTCCCACCAGGGAAGAAGAGCTGAGTGAAGATCTACATTGGAAGGGAATAAAGATCTATATTGGGAACAAGGGTGGAGGGAGACCAGCGGTCCCTCCTATTTGCCAAGAGGCAACTGCAGAGGCAGCAGTGGCCTCAAAGGAATGTACTACAGCTATTACTGCCGCAGCCCCTTTGGATCCTGCCACCTGAGGCAGGCACCTCACTTTGCTTCATGGGTAGGCTGGCCCTGGATTTAAGAACATACAGAAAATGTCTACTTGAGATGATTTAACATAGATTGGAACTCATTGACACCTTTTAACCCCCCCCCCCCCGCATGATCATTTGCAGAGAAACGTGAGGGTGGATATTCTTTAGTGGTTCTATTCTTGTTTGTTATGGAGTAGGGATTTGATTGCATGGGCAGGTGGAGACCCCCCCAGGCCCCAGGTGACCCCCAGGAGCAATAATGACACCTGACAACGTGTTATGAGATTAAAAATCGGCCACAACTTTATTAAATTCTCAGATGTAGGAAGACCTTGGCTTAGGCATTGGGCGTTTATCCCTCCCAGTCCCCAGCTGGGGATCTGGGGAACATCAGGGTTATCCAAAGTGTGTGGGGATTGGGCTGACTCTGGAGAACATCTGTTCAAGCAGAAAGCGCACCCCCCCCCCATTTCCCCACATCATAGGGGAGAGCACTGACAACCCATTGGCGTATGGCCAGTGCCTCCCCTCAAAATAACTCCTTTAACGGGGAACCCTGGGATTGCCGCCGCAGGGGGGCGTGGGTCACCGCTTCACGCCCCTCCCAATGAGGGAAGATAGACCAAAGGATTCCGCCCAAAGCCTACAAACGCCAAAGTTGTGATGTTTTGCTATGGGGAAGGCGAAACCTGCCAATGCAGGGAAATTCCTTCCTGGTCCCTCAACAGCGACCATCTAGGACCACAGCAGTGCCCACATAGCTGTTAAGAAGTTTAAACTGCAAAAGAAGGCATAAATTGAGGGGGGGGCAGGGGGGAGTTCAGGAGCTGACTGAGGACCAACAGGTAAGTTATACCCTCTATTGTGAGTGTGGGCGGTCCTACCTCTACCTGGCCAATTCCCTTGACAATGCCCCCCCCCAGCCAGGATTGGCTGATTGACGAGGCTAGACGGGAACCTCCAGGTATTCAGCTCGGGGGGGGGGCAGCACAGCCAACTACCTTGCCGGGAGTCTAGTAGTCCGGGGGGGGGGGACTGTGCATGACCACGCAAAAGCCATCCCCCAGTTAATGTGGGGAGCAGTCATTCTGTGATCATTTTTTGTTCATTTGCTATATTCAATAACTGCTATGGTAGTAGTATATCATGATAATCTTCTTTGTGGTCTGTGTGCTATAATCTCACTCACGCAAATATATACATATAAATGTATAGAAAAACACACACAGGCACACCTTTGAAAATACCAGGGACATGCGATTCTTTGGACTGAAATCAGATACCAAACTGTGATGAAAGCTTTGCAAGCAGTCTGTGTTTGTGTCTGATGCGTATTAAGTCCCCCTGCCACAGTGTACAGCTCAAGGGCGTAGTGGCAGACGGCAGGCAGGAGGTGCTTGGGCATTAGATGGACCAATGGTGTGACCATATGGGATGAGTTTGGGTAGTGAAAGATCTGGAGGCAGCTGATGAAGTCTCTCTAGTTCTGGAAACTTGAACTTCAGCAGATAAAAGCTGTTTCAGTCAGTTTCTCAGGAGAGGGAGGGAGGAAGCTAGATTTCTTTAAGGAACACATCTTTACAAAACAACAGAGGACTTGCTTCCTTACTTTGGCATCAACCTGCAGACATTTCTTCCCTCCTAGCAATGTCTTGCTATGGCAGCTGAGGTCAGCACTTCTACTCTCACTTCATAGACTTTTAATGCAAACCCTTGTAAAGTGGTTCAGAAGTTCTAATCTCTGGGAAAAACTCCCTCCACCTCCAGAGCCAGAGATTATCAACCTTTAATGCAGAGAGCTCTTTGCTCCCCTCAGGTATGTTTGATTTAGGAAAATATCAGAAGGGATATGTCAGCATTTGAAAAAAGTATTTTGACACGTTTTGCAATTTATGCATTTGTCCAAACACTTTCATGTTACCTCCTGCATTTTAAATATAAGTGAATAAAACCAGTCAGACTGAAGTATTCTATGACTGGTAGGGCCTTTTATCTCATGGGGCTTCTTATGCCTCGGTCTCTAATGCAAGTAGCATGCAGGTTGAACATGGAGTGCTGACACCATGCCAGTGCTGTGATAGTGTGGGGATAGGTTATTCTCTGGCAATGAGCTAGTAACTGTTGTCCCCTAAATAATTTGTCATTTTAGAAAGCAGCGCAGTTGCCTTAAATAACTGAGGTCCTTTCACATTTTCCCCACACTTTTGGGGAGTAACAGCCCTGTTTCTGTCTCTCTACTTCAGCTGTAGGCTGATAAACAAAACATTGCAATCCTAGCCCCATTTACCTGGGAATTCAATAGGACTTACTTCTCAGTAGAGTTGGGGTGGTATTTCAACATGTTCATTGACTAAGTTAGGATAATTAATTTCAATAAGTTTATTCTGAGTAAAATTGTAGTTGGTTAGGATTGTAATTAATTGATCACAGTCAATTTCAGGAGTTCATGGTTAGGACTGTGCTGTTAATGAGAAGTCCACTGCCCATTTATCTGGGAAAGCTCTATTGAACACTGGGACTTCATTCCAAATATATATATGCCTAAGACTGCATTGCACTGCATGTGTGGCCTTGAGACACTGCACTCTATGAATGACATTTTCTCTCCAGACAGTTATATAATTAATTGATGTAATTTATTACATAATCCTAATAAAACCTCCCTGTCAGTGGAAAAGAGACCTGTCTGCAAAGTTGTAATTTTTGTGAATACCATTACTTTGGATAATGTTTCATGTCTTATAAAGGGAAACCCACTTTACATATCCAAGTTTTTCAGTGCATTGAAAATAAATGAAGGTATTTCAAAGTCTGTTTTAACCAGTGTTTGTCTGTAGCTTTATTAATAAATACACTGATATATTGTTGTCATTTATGATGGATCAAAAGGTACCTTTATGTTGTGAACCACGCTGTGATCTTTGGATGAAGGACAGTATACATATTTAATAAACAAAATAAATACAATGGTTATTTAAGTTTAAATTAATCTTCCCTGCACCTTTTCTGAAATGTAACCATGGGCAGCCATCGTATGAGACTGGACGAGGCTCGCAGAAGGAATGGGGGACACTTCTAATTAATTTGTCAGCTTTTGTTAAATTAATAAAACTTTTATCAAATACTGCACATAAAGACTTCTATTAAACACACAATATAGTTATACTAATACATGAAGATTAATAGATGGAATACATCTAAATAGAGATGGGACTTTCTTTCTTTCTTTCTTTCTTTCTTTCTTTCTTTCTTTCTTTCTTTAGGAGTTATTATTTGGACTGTGCCTTGGCAGACTTTTCAATATTGTAATGGAAATTCCTTTAAAACATTGCTGACATTTAATTTGTACAAATTTGAATATGCGGCTGACTCCAACAATTAAACACAACAACAGAGGAATGTAACTTCTGCCACCACAGCCTCCCCAACCCAATTCCAAAATTAGGACCCTGTCATGCTCTAGCAGTGAGGAGTCTCTGGAGGAGCAGCATTTACTGCATGGCGCAGCCGTGGCTGGTCCTGGGAGGCCACCATCTTCCTGCGTGGCTGGGGAAGGGGGTGACCACTTGGTACCACCCCACCTCTGGGTGCTGTGCAGGAGTCCCTTCTGAAGTCCATTTGTGCCTGAAAAACAGGTTTCAAAGGGGCTCCCTCTTAGCGTCCATCAGCTGATGGGCACGGAGGGGAGCCTTTGAAGAAGCTGACTTTCAACCCTGATCAGTTTATGAGTCCTGAGAGGGAACTTCTATGAAGTCTGTTTATGCCTGCAAATGGGGAGTCCCTCCCAAGCTCCCTATCTACAGTATGGAGATAATATTTGTGACCTCTTCCAGAATTGTTTTAAGATTTATAGTAGCATAATGTATCTTGTGGGTGGGTGTTAGGGGAGGGGACAATACCTCTGGTGTATGATATGTTGTGCTCCTTCTCATGTAGTTTGTCCACCTTTGGACTCACCCGGCACTCAGCTCTCACTTGTGGCTTCTAGAAGCTGTCAGCATGCGACACGACAGTGGCCACACCCTTTGACTGGCTGGCTAAACTGGGTGAGAGTAGCCAATGGGTCTCAAGCCCTCAGTGATTTAGGAACTTCCCCTGCATGAGAAGACAGGCTCTGGTGGGTTGAGTGGACAAGACTTGTTATGTGTCCAACAGTCAAGAAGGTGGTTTTTTCATATGCTGTAGTGGAGGGAGCTGAGTGGCAGATAGAGCTTGTCAACCTGGGAAGAAGGAAAACTCTGTGCCTTAAACCTCTGCTGCCTTGTGCGATATCTTCACAAGGAGAAAAGGCTAAAAAGTAAACCCTACACAAATCCGGAGTCCCTAAGATGGTTGGATGGTTCCTTGCACACCTTCTTCCAGCAACTCCTGCAGCCAAGCTGGTGCCACACATACTGCTCTGCTTTCCTTCGGACCACATCAGCAAGGCTGAGAGGGAGGTCTCCTCATCTGGGCAGCCCAGGATCTCCATATACACTGCCCAGGCTTGTGCCCCAGGGAGGTCACTTAGGTGCTGCAATTAGACTACACCCCTGGAGGCACACTCCATTTTCTCTCAAGACAGATGGATGCCAACAATAAATGTATCTTGCTGCTTTGAATACCATAAAGCACTATTATTTTCATACTTTGACATAAACTTTAGGCTCATAGTCAAGAAACATTGCTTACCCTGTCAGTCCTATTGGACATTTGAAGACAAGTGAACAAAGTTTTATAATTCCACAAAATGCTACTGTATTCCCGCCCCCCCCCCCCGCTCACTGCTGTGCTCCTTCATGTACTCCAAACCTATGCTAGAGGATCTCCCAACTTTCCAGAGCAGATTTAAGGGGCCCAGGGACACGGAAAGTCCCATTGCATGAGTATATCTCAATTTGAACATGCAAAAACTTGGGCGAATTCCACTCAGTGAAATTAATGAACAGCACTAAGTTAGGTCCATTAATTTCACTGGGTCATCTGTGAGTAAAGCTTAGTAGAATACCACCCATAGACTTCATCATATTGGCCTGAGAATGTTACCTGAAATGTTGCCCATGTGTGATGCAGATTTCTTATTTTCAACAGTGGAACAAAATTGGTCACTTCCAGCGGAGATGCAACTGTTCGGATATGGGACTTTGCAAAGGGTGGCTGCATCCTGACTTTAGAAGGTCACAGCTATGCGGCCTGGGACTGCTCCTGGCATTCATGTGGAGATTTTGTGGCTTCTGCCTCTATGGATAAAACTAGCAAAATATGGGACCTGAACAGGTATGTGATAATTTATAATCATTTGTATGGTGAAACAGATTCTAGATGTTGGAATGGTGGGGGGGGGGGGGAAGGTTGGCTCAGGAGAATGACAAACCATCTTTTAAAAAATTTCAGATGCTTTCAAAAACACCAAAATAATATTGCACTATATTAAACATAATCTACTCAATAATAAAATGAATAATCATAAAAGAATTTATGTCACATTCTATGAAATGTTTGTGTGCATAGGCTACCTATTTTATTCATTGTGAAGGCCTATTGGATTCAGTGTCACGATTGTTGCAGAACAGAGATTTGTGTCATGATTATACCTGATTTTTCTGGTGTAAGTTATTTTTACATCCATGCGGTTTTTAGGATTTCCCTTTATATCACTTCTGGCGGAATGAAGCTTTCCAAACTGTGTGTCGCAACACGTTAGTGTGTCTGCAGCCCTGTGTAGGTGTGTCTCGCAAACACTCCCTGTGATCCTCTTGGGGCTGGAAAGGGGTTAGTTTTACCTCCAATTTGCTAGTAGAAGTGAATTACTGTGTTGCGAAATGATGCATGTCTAAAACGTGTGTCACCAATACGAAAAGTTTGCAGAGCTCTGTGGTAGAGTATGGAATAGGTGATTTATAGCAAGTGGCTCTCTTGGTATTGCTGGGTCTAAATTTCTCATCATCCCTGACTATTGACCATAATGGCTGGGACTGATGAAAGCTGTAGTCAAACAATAAGAGCTGTTGGACAGTGGAACGGACTCCCTTGCGAGGTTGGAGGCCATCTTCATGGATGCTTCAGTTGAGATTCCTGCATTGCAGGGGGCTAGACTAGGTAGATGACCCTCAGGGTCACTTCCATCTCTTCAATTCTGTGATAATATCTTGAGTTCCACAGGTTCCCCATCTCTGGTTCTACAACTTCCAGTTCTTTTTTTGTCCATTTCTGAGCTATGTAATAACTTGCACCTTCTGGTGATGACAGCATAATAGTAACAGTCGCGTAATTGTACCAACATGATATTTTGGGTTTCTTTATTCTTTGCTGCTGCAGTGACCTATGGGATTAGTTCTCAAAAGTACTCTTTTGCTTCTTGGTGATTGTTATGGAAATGACTGGCACATGACACCATGTGCGTTCTTATGACCAGGAAGAAAGCATCTTCATTTTTTCCAAATCCTACTTCCAATGGATACTTGACAAAGAGAATTAAGTTATTATCTTGGCCTAGAGCAGGCATGTCCAAAGTCCATTTTGGGGGTCTAATCCAACCCGCCGGTTGCTTTAATATGGCCCCTGTGGCAATTTATTCCATGGGGTAAAATCCTAAATAAAAACCTCAACAACCAACAACCTCAACCCTAAAAAAAGCTCAACAACTTTGGTCAGCCCTCTTTGAAATAAGTTTGGACACCACTTGTCTAGAGCCTAAGGCACAGCATTTATAAATGCTTTGGTTTTATATCTACTTGTGCTTTCTTGAAAGAGCCCTCAGGTTCAAAGAATCTTCAATGGAAATTCAGAGTGACTGAATAATAAAAGTATTTCATTCCTTTCCCAGTAATAAACTTGCATTTTATCATTAAAATAAATTTTGAGCTGTTTGCTGTATCGCATATGCTCTTCATATTTACAAAGAATTTCCTAGCTCGTATTCCTTATGATGCATGTAATCATCCCCACAATTCTTCACAACATAAATTTGATTATGGAATTGGAATATGACCAAGCAATCGTTTATCATTTATTTGTAGAGTCATGTATTTGCATAAATTGGCATAGTTCAGAAGATTATTTAATGTTTCAGTTTGGTATGCGTTCAGGATTGTGCCATACAGATTGTACTATATATTGTTATCTGGACAGTGATACGTGATCTGCATTTTTGTGGCTTAGCCTTGCTAGGGCAATGCTGATCAACTAAACAGTTTCTTAGAGATGGCCCAGTACTCTCAAAGTTTGCTTTGCATTAGGATCCAGCTAATAGAAACAGCAGTAAAACTTAGTTGGTCTCTAAGGTGCCACTGGAAGGATTTTTTTTATTTTTTATTTTGTTTTGACTATGGCAGACCAACACGGCTACCTACCTGTAGCAGTAAAATTGTTACTGGACTTGTACACCTTAGTCAGCAGGTGAGGCTAGTTGCATTTTTGAATATACCTGTCTGTACACAGAGTGCATTTGGATGTAAAGTCAAATCATGGTTTATCATTAAAAGCACGAGAGCCATGTGCCTTTGTCTTGCTCTCTCTTCTCTCCTTCCCCTTCTGGTGTTGGCACTTTTTATATTTCTTATTAATTAATCCATTTATAGGCAATACTTCCAGGGTGACATGCAAATAATAACAGTAATAATAATAATAATAATAATAATAATAATAATAATAATAAATATTTTTAAAACTCCATATAAAATGTTAAGAGCAGGAGCATGAGTCAGAAAATCTTCACTTGGCACTGAATAGACATCAAAGTTGGTGCCAAGTGAGCTTCTTTGGAGTGGGCATTCCCAATACAAGACATGCCCCACCACAAAAATGGGCTCTCTCTTTTCTTAGGTGCTGTCAGGATCTTCCCAAGTGTTGCTCATGAGTAACGACAGAGCCTTCAGTAGCTAAGACTATTTATTGTGCATTACTGTTTACAGTGTAGAGCTAGTTCAAAACATGACCACTCAGTCACTTGCAGAATCCGGAAGTGCCCCTCTCCTGTTTGCCGCCCAACACCAAAGTCTCGGCACCCTAAAATGACATCTGCGGTGCCCCCTGACACCCCCCCCCTGATGTTGTGCTGGCGCTGGAAGCGGCAGTTCTTCCTCAGATCCTCTCTGGCTGGCGGTGCTGGGTCTTTGCCCAGAGTCTCCAAGCCTTCGCAGCTCCCTCTCCCTTGGAGAGAGCTCAGGCGAGAGGCTGGAAGAGGAGGAGGAGTCTGTCGACAGAAGCGGCTGGGGTTCCCTGTAGCATAGGGAGCCCTCCTCTCCAAAGAGCTGCTCTCCCAGTCCTCCTCCCGAGGAGGACTTCTTTCCCTGCCCTCCTCCTGAGCAGGACCTCCAACCAGCCCCTCCTCTCGAGTAGTCGTCCTGTCCCCCTCCTCCTTGACAGGAGGACCTCTCTCCCCTTGCTCCTCCCAAGGAATACCCTTGCCCTGGCTCACCTCCCGAGTAGGGCCTCCCCTCTCCCTCTCTTCGTAAGGAGCCGGGCAATCCCTGACAGGTGCAGCTCCTGCCAAAGGAAGAACAAAGAGGTCCGGTAGATTCATGCAACAAATATAATGCTTCAAGACGCTGGTTCTCAATACTTTTAGGGCTTTATAGACAACAACCAGCACCTTACATTGTGCCTGGAAATGGTCTAGTAGCCAGTGCAGTGCCCAGTTAGGCACTATCAGCTGTATTTTGTATTCTGATGTTTCTGGGTAATTTTCAGCATAGGTCCTGCCCCAATGCATTCATTCATTCATTCATTCACCATTTATATACTGCCATTTCATCAAAAAATATCAACACAGTTTACAATAATATAGAAAATCATACGGTAGAAACTATATCACAAATCAGGTAACTATTGTGGAAATATATATTCTTAATTGCCTGTATATGCCTGGCAGAATAGGGAAAAACAACCAGCAATTGTTTAAAGGTTGAAATAAAAAGTGCCTGCTGAATCTGTATGGCACTCAACAAATCAGGTGATGTCCATGGCATGAATCACTGTAGGAGGGATTGCAGTGGGTGCCCCAGGCAGAGCTTGAGAAAATTGTATGCCGTGGATGTTGCTTGGGCTTCCAGCTAGATCAGTCTACTAGTATCCTTGAGCTGTGAAGCTGAACTAGGGAGCCTCTTGTTGATCAGTGAAAGCTTTCTTTCACAGGACCTCCGTATTATCTGGCTTTATCCTCAGTTTATAGGCCTTCCATCTATTATTGCTTCCAGACACTGATTCAGTAGCTTTACCACCTCACCTGAATCTCATGAAAAGGAGAAATAGAGCTGGGTATCATCAGTGTCATGATGGCATCTCATTCCAGATGTCTAGATGACCTCTTTCATGTATACTTGGTTTAAAGGTTCCGTGCTTCAGCCTGATTCCTGGTGTGAGAACAACACAAAGACATAGGGCATGGTCCATCCACAGTAAGCACTTGACAGTTCTGTTAATTTCAGTGGTAGAGTTAAACCTTGCATTAACTTTGGCTGGATCCAGCTTTCAGAGGTTTCACACAAAACCATCTTTTATGTGGCATTGTTCCAAAGGGGGTTGGACTTGAATGGATTCTCTGCAATCTATGAAATGGAATTCTATCGGTGGTTTAAGCTAGATTTTGAACTAAATAAATAATGCTTATAATGGTATTTCTTCACTGCAGGGACATGTTTCATTATGTTTGTTTGTACAATAGCTCGTTACTGCAGTACGGGCAATAAAATTAGTTTGCAAATGCAATCAGAAGCCCAGATGGTGGAGAATATAACTTTTTCTGACATAAATTCATTGGGGAAAGTGTCCTAGGTATTGAACCAAGTGTTGCTGAGTTGAGCAGAACTCAACAGGGAATGCGCTTTCTGGTTTCTGCAGTATCTTCCCCATCGCTCTTGACAGCCCCAATCTGACAGTGTTGGCACTTTCAATTTTCACTTTCTTGTTTTTGTTACTTCATGTCACATGGTACTTAGGGTTCCAGTTCAACTTTCTTTCGGGAAGAAAGCACATTAAATTTCACTAGGGAAGGAGCTGCTTTTCCATTCAGTCTGAGCTGCCAAGCCATCATTTCTTTAGTAGCTCATCAGCAGATGGTTGATTTAAAGATAGGTTTTACTTTAGAAAGGGCTGGATCTGATTATCAGAAAGCTCCAAATGCAACCTTATACAGAACATGAGTGGATGCTGAAGAAGGACTGCAGCAGTGTAGGACGCACTCTGAGATTTCAGACAAAAGCAATGCAATCAGATGGAGTTGACCATTATGCTTAACCGTAATGGCATTAGCAGGGATCCCACACAGAATTGAGTTGCATGATACAGACACAGGAAAGATAAAATTGCAACATTGCCAATAAATTCCAAGCAGGTTTAAAGCTAATTGCACTCACATGTGATGTCATTTCAAATATTGAAAGAGAAAGCAATATATAAAAAGGGAAGGCAGGAGGCTCTTGTGAAACAATGTGATTTCTGTTGAATAGATTTATAAAGTAACTCAGTATAAAATGTTTTCTACTGACCAAATGAATGCTCTAGAAAAGCAAAACAGTTTGTCAGGTTACTATCAGGCAACCTTCCAAAGGTAGCACAGAGTAAGTAGGCTAACGAACCTACATATGGCTTCCATATTAATTATACAATTTTCAATTAGGGGAAAACTCCTCAAATCAGTCTACTCTGAAAATATTTGAGTGTGCACAACATATAATAGGAATGAGATATTACTCCTTGGGATGTATCTGAAGAACTGTGAATGCATGGGAAATAGTTGCTAGCACTGTTGCACAGGTGCCTAAACAACAGTGACGAAACAAGCCCACTCTCCTAATTTGCTGCTTAGAGTTGTATAATGACATTATGAAGTTGACAGTTTTACTTTCAGTCCCTTTCCTCATGGACTTTCTCTTCTCTAAGGCATGTTACTGTTGTATTTCTATTTTATTTTATTATTTTTACAGCTGCATTTAGAGATCGTTTGTGAGTCTTTATTTGTTTGGTGGCCAAGGCAGTGTTGTGCAATGGAGGAATTTGTTTTATGGTTTCGTCACCTAGTTGTTTGTGTGGCATTGGTTTTAACAGCTGAATTATATATTGGATTTTTAATATTTGTAAGTGGTCTGAGACTATTCATTTATTTGCTCATTTATATAAATAAATAAATTGCCTTTTTCGGAGCTGTTGCACACTGGGTCATTTTCATTGAGCTGCCCATCACATCTCCAATGCCTCTTCCCTGAACAGTCACTGTGAGTTTGGATCCCTTATATATGAAGTTACGATCCTCCCACTAATAATGTGCATCACATTATATTTGCTTACATCGAACTGCACCTGCCATTTTATTGCCCATTCACCCAGTTTTGAGAGCTTTTAGAGCTTCTTGCAATGGCTTTTTTTGTTCTTGCCACCTTCAACAACTTGGCCACTGCACTGCTCACACTTTAAAAAGGACAGGTCCCCCCCCCCCCAAAAAAACAATAACCCTGTCCATTTATTTGTAATTTCTCCATCCTGGTCTTTAATCAGTTGCTGGTCCATAAGAGGACCTGTCCTCTCATCCCATGACTGCTAACCTTAGGCAGGAGACTTTGGTGAGGAACTTAGTATTGAAAGCATTTTTGAAAGTCTAAATTTACAGTGACTACTGGACTTGTAACCAAATTGCAAACATGTGCTGGATTATGGAGAAAGCTATAGAGTTCCAGAAAAACATCTACTTCTGTTTCATTGACTACGCAAAAGCATTTGACTGTGTCAACCACAGCAAACTATGGCAAGTTGTTAAAGAAATGGGAGTGCCTGACCACCTCATCTGTCTCCTGAGAAATCTCTATGTGGGACAAGAAGCTACAGTTAGAACTGGATATGGAATAACTGATTGGTTCAAAATTGAAAAAGGAGTATGCTTATTTAACTTACATGCAGAATTCATCATGCGAAAGGCTGGACTGGATGAATCCCAAAACGGAGTTAAGATTGCCGGAAGAAATATAAACAACCTCAGATATGCTGATGACAAACCTTGATGGCAGAAAGTGAGGAGGAATTAAAGAACCTTTTAGTGAGGGTGAAAGAGGAGAGCACAAATTATGGTCTAAAGCTCAACATAAAAAAAAACCTAAGATCATGGCCACTGGTCCCATCACCTCCTGGCAAATAGAAGGGGAAGAAATGGAGGCAGTGAGAGATTTTACTTTCTTGGGATCCATGATCACTGCAGATGGTGACAGCAGTCATGAAATTAAAAGACGCCTGCTTCTTGGGAGAAAAGCTATGACAAACCTAGACAGCAGCTTAAAAAGCAGAGACATCACCTTGCCGACAAAGGTCCGTATAGGTAAAGCTATGTTTTTCCCAGTACAGTGGTACCTTAATTCGTTCTGGAGGTCCGTTCTTAACCTGAAACTGTTCTTAACCTGAAGTACCACTTTAGCTAATGGGACCTTCCACTGCTTCTGTGCCGCCAGTGCACAATTTCTGTTCTTATCCTGAAGCAAAGTTTTTAACCTGAAGCGTTATTTCTGGGTTAGCGGAGTATGTGACCTGAAGCGTATGTAACCTGAAGTGTATGTAACCTGAGGTACCACTGTAATGATGTTTGGAAATGAGAGCTGGACCATAAAGAAGGTTGATCGCCGAAAAATTGATGCTTTTGAATTATGATGCTGGAGGAGACTCTTGACAGTCCCATGGACTGCAAGAAGATCAGTCCTATCCATTCTTAAGGAAATCATCCCTGAGTACTCATTGGAAGGACAGATCCTGAAGCTGAGGCTCCAATACTTTGGCCACCTCATGAGAAGAGAAGACTCCCTGGAAAAGACCCTGATGCTGGGAAAGATTGAGGGGACAAGGAGAAGGGGACGACAGAGGACAAGATAGTTGGACAGTGTTCTTGAAGCTACCAACATGAGTTTGACCAAACTGCGGAAGGCTGTGGAAATCAGGAGTGCCTGGCATGCTCTGGTCCATGGGGTCATGAAGAGTCGGACACAACTAAACAACAACAACTGGACTTGTATGCCTATTAACACTTTCAAAGTACAGCGGTACCTCGGGTTAAGTACACTTCAGGTTAAGTATGCTTCAGGTTAAGAACTCCGCTTAAGAACAGAAATTGTGCTGTAGCGGCACAGCGGCAGCGGGAGGTCCCATTAGCTAAAGTGGTGCTTCAGGTTAAATACGCATCAGGTTAAGAACGGACCTCTGGAACGAATTAAGTACTTAACCCGAGGTACCACTGTAATATAAAATGTTATTGAGCCAGGACTTACACTCGTGGAAGCCATGCCAGTACATCTTCAGTAAGACTTGTGCTTGGTAATTGTATGTTTAATAATGCTTTCCACCACTTTCCTTAGAACATACATTAGGCTAGCTAACTTGTCATTTCCCAAACCTCTCCTGGATCCCCCTTTAAAAAGTGGTGCTGCTTGATCACTTTCCAGTTCTCAGGCATGGTGTCCAGTCTTAGAGACAAGTTGCATATGTTTATCAAAAGATCCGTATTTCACATTTCAGTTCTGTAAGAACTCTCTGGTGGATGCCACTCAGACCTGGTCATTTGCTTTTTTTAAACTGTCAGTAAGGCCCAGAACTTTGTCTCTTGTCACCACTGTTTGCCTCAATTGATCAGACTCCCTTCTTGAGAAAGTTAGTTCAGGCACTCCAGTCTGCCCTACATCTTCCACGGTGAAGATAAATACAAATAAATCATTCATCTTTGCTGCAGTATCCTCCATTAGCAAATATTTGATTCCCTTGTCCAAAAGTGCAAAAGCCCCCCTTTCCTGCTTCTAATGCAATAATAATAATAATAATAATAATAATAATAATAATAATAATAGTTCAATTACAGTGACAGGGGAGGAGAAGCTTAAGACTACAGACTCATAGAATTGTTGGTTGGAAGGTCTCTCGAGGGTCATCTAGTCCAGCCTTTCTGTGTTAGCATCCAGACTTTGGAACACTTTTCTCTGCACTAATCACCAGGCATTGTCATTGTTAGCTTTTGAGTGCTTGTGGGTTGCTTTTTAAGCACATTTTATTTGGCTGAGACAGAGGTAGCCAACATGAGGTGCTACAGATTTTGTTGGATTTCAACTCTCATCAGCCTCAGCCACCTGAGTTGTACTTCAACTATGTTGTTGGGCATATTGGCTATCCATGGCGTAAGCTTTTGCGATGACTTGACTGAACTTGGGTTTCTCTTTTGGTTGTTATCATTCAATGGTGGATTTGCCTGTTTTATTTTTTGTTTTGTTGTTTGAATTGTTTTTAACTATTTGTTATGAACTGCATCGGAGGCCCATATTTGGCAAAAAGATGAGATGGAAGGTTTAGAATAAGTAATTTAGATGTATGAATTTATTCTACCCCTATGCTTAGACTGCAACCATCTATTTCATATTTGTATGTAGTGTTCCCATCATAGAAAGAATTATAGGGAGAGCAATTTGTGCATAGCTGCCCACTGAATGAATGGGGAAAGTAGACTGATTTTTCCATAGTTATTCACGGAACTTGTTGCTCTCAATCTAGCAACTGGAGCGTACAGGCTCTCAGACTGGGAAGCATGCCATATACCCACTTTAAAGGAGAAGACATCCGCCTTATTTCACCCTCTAAAATTGACAGTGATGTCATATTCAGTAATAACCAGAACCTTGCGAAATGGACATCTCTCACGAATAACCACAGAAAAAAAGCTTTGTGAAAAGGATGGGTGGGAACAGTCATCACCATTTTATTATTCATGAGTGTAACAAAGATTGAAAAGATATAGCTATGCATATTAATAGATCTGCAAACAGTTTGAGGATTGGGTTGCCTGACCATAAATCCAGGGCTGTCATAGTCATTATGGCAAGATTAATTGCAATTATAAATCTCTTCAGAGATGAAGGGACTTATCTGTGAAATGCAAATCAATCTTAGCTTACTCCTGACAAAGAACGTCAGTTATCTTGTTCAGTAGCACATACTGCACACAGTGAATAAAAAGCAAAATGACATTTTAAAATGTTCAGTCTGAGGTTGTTTTGCATCTATTTAGAGTTTAGGAATTCAACAGATCGTATTGAGCAGTAAAAATATTGTTTTAATTATCTCTGTTGATTTATCTCTCAATAGCCATTCTGCCCCTCACCCATACAGCTAAATATAATAAAACCATGTCTTAGTTTGCAACCATCAGCTTTAAACAGTTACTGGTTCTAAACCAAATAATTAATTAAACCAGATCCAGATCCATGCCTTGTTTCTGTCACAATGAAGGATGTAATAAACTGGACCTCTGCTTCTATGGCTTGTGAACGGTGTTGGAATTAATACTTTTTGTGAATTATTGAAGTACCTTTGCCTATATGGAAATTGTTTATTTAAAAATGACTGTGGAGCTGTATAATGTTGAAAATTACCTCCATCTTAATTATACAGCTACTCTCATGCCTGTATAATGAAATCTACATTTTAAAAAGCAGTGTAGCTGGATACAGGTCAGTGCTGTGAGGGCATGTAATCAATAACAATGACCTCATATTAATTAGGGTAATGTCTGAGTAAAGTTTGGTATATGATTTAGCAAATTGTGGACAAAACTAGGAGGTTGGGGAAAAGGTTTGCCTCATCTCTTTATTCAAAAAGCAACCTGTGAGGTTCGGGTGGTGTTTTCTCGTGAGTAACGAGGCAGGACTCTGTTCCTTCTATTTACATGTTTAATAGTGCAAATAGGAAGAACTTCCTGACAGTGAGAGCTGTTGGACAGTGGAATTTGCTGCCAAGGAGTGTGGTGGAGTCTCCTTTTCTGGAGGTCTTTAAGCGGAGGCTTGACAGCTATCTGTCAGGAATGCTTTGATGGTGATTCCTGCTTGGCAGGGGGTTGGACTGGATGGCTCTTGGGGTCTCTTCCAACTCTAAGATTCTATGATTCTATGTACAGTGCAGAGCTCCAAAATCCATGACCTGCTTAGTCACTCCCAGATTCCGGAAGTGGCGCTTTTCGGGAGGACCCCCAGCAAAATAACTTTGGCACCCCAAACCTCCTCTTCGCGTTTCACCTCTCTACGCAACTGGGGCGACAGAAGCGTCGTGCTTTTCTCTGTGCTAGCCTGGCTAGGTGAGCTCTGGAGCTCTGCAGCATACTCAAGCCCCCTCCTCGCCTGACTAGCTTCCAGTCTCTCCTCCCTGTTAAAGGATGTCCCGCTTTCCCCACTGGATCTGTTGCTGCTGTCCCCGCAGCACTGGGGCTCTCTACTTCCACAACCCCTGCACTGCCCCACTGGGAACTGACGGGTCCCTGACACAACCTATGAAGCATGTTCAAAGTGTTAAAATTGACATTTTTTATTCTCAGAAACTGTCCTGCTTTGTGTGACACCGTAAGTGGAGCTGTGCCTTCCCCAGACCACACAAACAGGCTTGGTCCCGGAGAGGAGCTCACACTCACTTTGCTTCTTCCTGGTCCCTTTAGCTTAGCATAGTGGGTGTCATCCAAACCCAGGATTGTGGTTATGCTCTCTCCTCCTTAATCACAATCTGTAGCCAAGAGCAAACCTTGGCTACAGCTCCTGTTAAGGAGAAGAGAGCTTAACCACAAGCCCAGGTTGGGACAACACTCTAAACAAAACACTGGCTTAACTGCCATGTGTTTGTTGAAAGAACTAGGGAGGAGTCAAGTGACTGCATTCTGCTCTCCAGAAAACCATGCATTTGCATGAAGCCATGGTTGGATATAGCCTTACATGCAAATATGGCTACTATGAACAGACAGTTAAGCACACTTTATTTCCTTCAGGTTGACTATATCTGAACACTTCAGTGCAGCGAGCTTCCATTGAAATGGGAAAAAGAAATAGAAAAGGAGCACCTCTGGGAGCTCCCTCTTAGCTTTTTTCACTATCATCGTACCGTATTTGTTTTCAGTCTTCTGTTCCTACTTATGGTCACTGTGCATCCAGAACCTTCATTAAGAGATCTCTCTCTCTCTCTTGCAAAGTCATATTTTACTCATACTTTGTCCTACAAATTTATAGAAACCCGTACCTTGTCGGGTTTGGAACTGTTTCACTGCTCTGCTGGACAACACAGGGCCTGTCAGCGCATTTGAGGTTCAGTAATGTTGCAAAGAAGACTGATCGCCAAAGAATTGATGCTTTTGAATTATGGTGCTGGAGGAGACTCTTGAGAGTCCCATGGTCTGCAAGAAGATCAAACTTATCCATTCTTAAGGAAATCAGCCCTGAGTGCTCACTGGAAGGACAGATCCTGAAACTGAGGCTCCAATACTTTGGCCACCTCATGAGAAGAGAAGACTCCCTGGAAAAGACCCTGATGTTGGGAAAGATGGAGGGCACAAGGAGAAGGGGACGACAGAGGATGAGATGGTTGGACAGCGTTCTCAAAGCGACTGGCATGAGTTTGGCCAAACTGCGGGAGGCAGTGGAGGATAGGGGTGCCTGGCGTGCTCTGGTCCATGGGGCCATGAAGAGTCGGACATGACTGAACAACTGAACAACAACAACAACAATGTCGCAAATATGGGACGCGGGTGGTGCTGTGGGTTAAACCACAGAGCCTAGGGCTTGCTGATCAGAAGGTTGGCGGTTCGAATTTCTGCCACGGGGTGAGCTCCCGTTGCTTGGTCCCAGCTCCTGCCCACCTAGCAGTTCGAAAGCATGTCAAAGTGCAAGTACATAAATAGGTACCACCCCGGTGGGAAGGTAAACGGCGTTTCCGTGCACTGCTCTGGTTCGCCAGAAGCGGCTTTGTCATGTTGGCCACATGACCTGGAAGCTGTACGCCGGTTCCCTCAGCCAGTAACACGAGATGAGCGCCGCAACCCCAGAGTTGGACACGACTGGACCTAATGGTCAGGGGTCCCTTTACCTTTACCTAATGTCGCAAATAGGCCACTTTGACTTGGAATCCCTGCTTCTAGAATTTCTTGCACATTTTTTTTGTCTCATTTTGACTACTGAAACTTATTCCGTACTTGATTTTTCTTGTCTATCTTAAGAGTTTTTCACCTTTTGTTCAAAATCCAATTGCTAAAATTATGCAGCTTTCCTACTGCTTTGATCGTATCATTCCTCTCTTCTGATATCTCTGCTTGCTTTCTCTAATCTTTCATATTTGGAATCATTTTTAGATAGTCTTTGCCAACTCTGTATCAGATGATTGCATTGCAAGCAACAAGGACTAGGAACAATTTGAGCCTATCTTTGTTGATATCAGGGGCATCAACAAGGGTTAAGCTAATAAAAACGATCCTTTGAATAAAAATATCCCGGCATGGGGTCAGATTCTAAAGCTGCAATTCATAGATGACTGCAGCAGTACTTGGTACGCTGAGAAAAGAAAGTTGCAGAGACCTAGATGAGGATAGTAATTTTATGGACCAAGGAAACAAAACATATACAGGACTAATGGAGGCAGGTTACATTTGGGTTTGAAGAGGAACAAGGAAGAAAGGCCAGGGACACTTGCAGGGGAGAATTTATGTGTGCTTAACCACATTTCCTGTTAGCTATGATTTAATTCTTGTGTTATAGTCCAGCAATGAAAATGGTTAAAACTGAAGCTGGGAGGAGGTTAAGGAAAGCCCTCCTGTTAGTTTTTCTATGGCCCTGCCAAAGCATTCATATTATTAGGAGAACCCATGGGTTCGCTTAGTGAGAGCTGGACCATAAAGAAGGCTGGTCACCAAATAATTGATGCTTTTGAATTATGATGCTGGAGGAGACTCTTGAGAGTCCCATGGACTGCAGGAAGATCAAACCTATCCATTCTTAAGGAAATCAGCCCTGAGTGTTCACTGGAAGGACAGATCCTGAAGCTGAGGCTCCAATACTTTGGCCACCTCATGAGAAGAGAAGACTCCCTGGAAAAGACCCTGATGTTGGGAAAGATGGAGGGCACAAGGAGAAGGGGATGACAGAGGATGAGATGGTTGGACAGTGTTCTCGAAGCTACTAACATGAGTTTGACCAAACTGCGGGAGGCAGTGGAAGACAGGAGTGCCTGGCGTGCTCTGGTCCATGAGGTCACGAAGAGTCAGACACGACTGAACAACAACAAATGGGTTCCCTTTGTAACACGCAGTTCTGCTCTAAACAGTGAACCACTTTCTGACTTACTGCCATGCATGAATTGAATCCAGTGCCAACTAGAAGCTCCACTTTCAGCAGGAATCTTTGTTTTTTTTTTTTTTTATAAGAATTTATTGGCATTTTTCTTATTACAACAGAAACCCCCACCCACACCAACAATAATACAAACAAAAACATTGCCAAGTTTCTCCTTCTTCCTCAAACTTCTTCTCAGAAAAAAAAAAATTTCTATTTCCATATCTTGACGCGACTTCCCCTGCCTTTTCACCCTTGGTTTTACCCCTAATCTATTTTTTTTTAACCCCTTCTTTACAAAATTAAACATAATTTTATATATAAAATACAATAATCATCTTACTCAACGTGATCTATAATTCATCTTATTCTAGTTTTCTTAATTCTACCCCAATATGATCATACCTCATCTTAAATCCTCTTCTGTTATTCATTATCTTATTCTTGTACATTACTTACTCTTCTAACCTAAAGTCTGCTGCTAATCACATAAATCTTCAGATATCTCATTTAAAAATCAAAAAATCTAAATACACCATCGAGTCTTCACATTCCAATTTCATATTACCATATCCAGCCGTTTTAGATTCTATTTAGTACTTCACCCCACACCCCTTCTGTCCATTGTCTTTCTCCTAGCAGTGCCAGAGCCGAATTTCCCATTGTCTTTTCTTCCCTGAAAGTCACAGAGGCAGGCACAATTCAAAGCGCTCCTTGCAGTGAGCTCCCGGGTGTCCTTCCCACGGTCTTCCGGCTGCTCCATTTCTCCAAACCATTCTTCTTGAAAGTAGCTCCATTCTTTGTCCCATGCCCTCGAGCTCACACCTCGGGGGCTGGATATAATAAAACTTGCCACCGTTTTGGGGCTGCCACCCCCAGAAACGGAGTCTTTTCCCTTTTGGAGCAGCCCTATCTCTTCTTCCCATCCTCCTATCCACCCTCTCAGCTCGCTGCAGACGCGTCCTTCCAAAGTGTCAAAATGATCAGCAGCCTCCTCTGCAGGGAATTCATTTCTTATCAGGCCCCCACACAAGGCTTTCACTTTCCAGTAAAGAATCTCCGATCTCAGCTCAAGGAGTCTTTGTTCATCCGTCAAAGTGGAATTCAAAACAAGTTTGCAAACAAAGTCCAGCACAGTAGAAAGAGGGGTAGGAGTAAGTATCATATTACAGTTCCTGTCTCTATGTCCTTTCCTCTGTGAGGGTTGTTTTCCACCTCGGTTGGAACTTTTCGTCGCCATTTTTCCATGAAATCAGCATGCAAAGACCGAAACTTTCAAACTGAGATATCTTCCACTCCTTTACTCCCCGAAGGGAAATTGTAACAGTCTCACTCTCCAAAATTTAGTTACTTTGTAATCCATTTGGTAGCAACAGTCATTCAAGCTGGTTAACTTCTATTAGCCAAGGGGAGGGAAGCAGGCTGCCTTTCTTCTTCCCCCGGATCGTTCCAAACAGTATAGTATTTAATCCCATCTCGTACTCACGACCACCAGGTTCTTCAGGACCTAACATCGCAGGTAGAACTTCAACGCTCATCTCGGGATTGGTCGCCGCATTTGCATCCCGGTTGGGGCATATCCCCTATGGCCCGGCTCCGTGGTCCCTTCACCCCCACTCCCCCCTTACAGGGGGAGCGGGGGAAGGGTTCGGAGCACTACGGGCGCCGCCGGGGAGCCCAGGGTGCGGGACGCTCTTCCCGCACCCCAACCGGAGCCCCGCTTTGCGGTTGCGGGGCTCCTAACCCCCGGGATGGATCGGGCGCTTCGGAGCCGAAGCAGCCCCGACCTCCCGCTATGGCGTCGCCAGCCGGAAGTCAGCAGGAATCTTTGTGCCGTCAATATGAATTCAAGCAATGGCTGTAAGGATACTTACTTTGCTGCCATGGCTTAAATTGAAGATAGGGCTGCAAAGCAAGAAGGAAAGGTCCCTTAGAGGTTTAAATAATCAGATGCCGGGTGGGTAGAATCTCATGGCACCTGCATTGTTAATATTTTGAATTGCTTAAGATACCTCTGAGTTACCTGCAGACAATCTAAATGGAAGTTTAAAGGTACAGCTTGTGTGACCCAGGCTTGGAGAATCCCTCCACAGTGGAGATGGGGCAGATACAGTATTTATTACTATTTTTTATCACAAGCCAGCTTGTGCAAATCTTTTGTGGAGGGGAAAAGCTGGAAATATATACCTAATAAATAATAAAGCAAATAATTGCAAATATTTTGCTGCTCTGGTTTTTTTTTTTTTTAAATCTAACTATCATATTTTTTTTTAAAAAAAGCCTTGAATAATATACGCTTAACCACTGAACTATGAATAGCTAAATAATTATAGCTAGCATGCTCTTTTCAATTAGATTCAGGTTTTTTGAAGGAGATTCCGGCTATATCCTTTTTAGTTTTGTAGCCCTTTATTTTCCCATTCCTTTTCTTTTAGAGAACATTTGTCGTTCAGTGAATTCAAAACTGAAATTGTTGTGGAGAGAGTCAGAGAGACACGGAGAGAGAGAGATTTGCAGAGCACCAGGAGTTGTAATATATTCAGTGTAGACAACAGTTCATTAAGATTAAGTATTTCAATCATCACAGTCAGTACCACTCAAGTCACGTTTTACGTACACACCCTTTGTTATGTCTTCAAGTGGTACTGTTTCATTCAAAAGAAGACAATGTTGCATCAAATGCTATTTCAAATGGCTCCTCTGTTTACAGCAGCTGAATGAGACAAGCCTACCCATTTCTAATTCAGAAGCTGTACACGGCTAGTGGCAGCAACCAGACTCCTGAAACCATTGTAAACTGTAATGTATTCCAGCTTGAAATTAGATGAGCTGGTCATTTGCTATCGAAAGATGGTTGTAATGAATGCCTCCCTATTTATCAATTCTTCTTATTTCAATCCTAGTTCTTTTAGCCCCAGGCGCTCTTCAAAGATTGGTCTTTTTTCTCCCCGCTGAGAATTCAGAAAGGAGAAACTTTGCATAAAATTGTATGCTGTCAAATGTTTTTTCTCCAGAATAGCTGAAAGTCTTGTCTTTTCTACTTCTTATGTGCCCTACAAAAGCATCCCATGTTAATATTTGATTAGGTGAAATATGAGCAAGAGTCCCACAGCTGCCCTCAGACAGTTTACTATTAAGACAAAAAAAGTTCTTCCAAGAGGTTGCAAAGTTTGGAGATAATATATTGATTTTTACACTTCCTGACAATGTGATAAGAATCATTTTGTATAAGAATATATTCCAGCCTTATGCATACAATTTCCATTCAAACTGCTCCCCACTCTGTCTCAGGCCACCACTGCCCTGCATTTTGAAGTAAACAAGCAACCACATTTCTTTGCTTTTGTAGCCGGGCTGGCATTATTCCTATTCACACTACCTCTGTATAAAATTTTCCTTAGCAAGAAGTTTCCACAGAAAATCATATATAAAAATAAAAGCCAGGCTATTTAATGCGATGTTGATTTATATGCACCAAATACTACCCAATGGGAAAATATGTTGATTTCTCTTGACGTCACATTCTGTCCTTGAGTGCTACATGAATTCAGTTACCTAAATCCAGTGCCTTTTTCTTTTAAAAAAATGTTTAGGGGTACTCCCATTTTCCTACTCATATTGAAATACTGCGCCTCAATGAGGCCAAACTTAGATTCACAAAATGTTTTGGGGTCTGCATCCAGTGGCGGAGCTACTGTCTCTGGCAGAGAACAGGTGGGACGGGGCTGGCACCTGTCCTGGGGGCATAGCATGCCGCCTGCAGGGGCGTGTTGCCCAGCGTGGGCGGGGGTGCAGCTGCAATGGCACCCCACTGGGATCGCGCTGCCGGGGGCGGTGTGCTCCCCTCACACTCCTCTTCCTCTGCCAGTGTATGTGTCCCCTTGCATCCCCCCAGGAAAAGCACTGCTTAAATTATTATTTCTATTTTAATGTAATTGTTTTAGCTGTTTTTGCATGGATTGTAAGGCAGGTATGATTTGCGTGTCTATTTATGTATGAGCTTATAGCTGCAATAAAGTTTTTTTTAATTATTATTATTATTATTATTATTATTATTATTATTATTATCATCATCATCCCAAACATAGGCCAGGGGTGGTGTTTTGTACAAAACTTTAGGCCTTTATTCAGCTGCATTACGGAATGGAACCCTATGTATAATTATTCATAAATAAAATCATTAGGCCAGGGATAGGACAGTAGAAACGAGCAAATTCCAGAGCTCTCAAACCAAATTTCTGTCATTTTTACAAGAACTAGAAAGGGTCTTAAGAGGAATTACATACGTGAATCATGGGGTTAAACTCTGTGGAGATGGTAAGGAAGCAATTTAACATAACTTTCCAACAAAATTCTAGACAGAACTCTGAAACCACTCACTCATAGTCAGGTGAATATTATCTTGAGGGGTGGGAAAGAGATAGTAAGAATGTTTTGTAAAGCAAATAAGTATTTTAAGATAGGAGTCTTTTACATTGTGTGTGGCTTTTTAAATTTTCTTATGTGGAAGGTTCAGTGAGGTGGGGCAATAAATAATATGTTCTTTATATGGTGACAACCACCATGATACTGTATTTAAGAAGGGGAGACTGACAGTCACATCATCTATTAAAGAATGGATTGATAAAATTGAGTCACCTTCAATCAGGTGTTAAGCTGATGAACATTAAATGCCTTTTAAAATGTTTTTGTGGGAGGGGGTTATTGGTTTGTTTTTGTTTTTGTTTTATTATGTATTTTGTATTCTCATTTTGTATTTTTCTAAATAGTAATACAGTTGTACCTCTGGTTACAATTGCTTCAGGTTGCGTTTGTCACGGGATACGAACGCGGCGAACCCAGAAGTACTGGAATGGGTTACTTCCAGGTTTGGCAATTCGCGCATGCGCAGATGCACAAATGACGTCACATGCATGCGCACAAGCGCAGACGCAGCGCTTCAGGTTGCAGGCCTTTCAGGTTGTGAACGGGGCTCTGGAACGGATCCCGTTTGCAACCAGAAGTACCACTGTACTGTACTAGCTTCTTTGGTGTTAATCAGATAGGGTTTGATTTCTGCTGTTAATTGTTGGTAAATCTCCAGCAGGTTAGACGTTTAGCTTTGAAGGACTTGCCGTAGACGCATCAGAGGCTTTGGGATGTTGTCACTTAGTCTCAATGACCATTTTTGTCTTTTTGTACTCACAAGCTCACCAGAAGCACTTGATGGCTCTGGCAGGGGGAAAGGTTCTAACTCGGGATAGATTGTAACTAGTAATGGGAAATGGTCGCTTCTATTGTATTGAGACATCAATAGGACTCCCAAGCAGGATATAAAGATCACGTGAGTAAACCCACTCTAGTAGTTTCTTGTCTTGTGGGTTGATTTTCTTGTCCAGAGAATAATGGGATAATGTGAAGATTTCTTCCGCAGGGAGTAAAATTCCCTTGAGTGCAGGTGTTGAAGTCCCCAAAGAATAAGATATCTAAATAGAGATCTAAATAGCGACTATTATTTGTGGTGCAGCATCCCTTTAAGTGTATTTACTTTTGATTCAGATTTGTCATGGCCAACAGCTAGTACAATAAAGTTATTTAAATAATAATAATAATAATAATAATAATAATAATAATAATCCCACTCCCTCCCCTTTTCGATTCTTCCCCAACCGTGACTCTCCCTAAGTTTCACTGTCCACTAGGATGAATCCTTCAGTGGTTATATGGGAGTGTCTCTGGGGTACCTCAGTGCTTTACGTTCGAAACAACTCTTGCCACCTTTGGGATCTCCCGCCCTGGGTTCCCAAACTACTGCAGCTTGCCTTCACTTTAGGCAACTGCGTGGCACCTTTGGCTTCCCTGCCCAGTCCTCTGTATGCCAGGAAAATAAGCCACCCGTTCCCTCTATCACAGGAAACCCTTAGTGCTTTTCCCCTCAGCCACACCTCTTGAGGCACTGACGCACTGCCACAGTCAGCGAACGTTTAAGCACTTTTAACTTTATTAAGGTAACTTGAAAACATGGATGTCTTGAGTTATTACTGGTACAAATCTTCTTATATAATTCTGCTCAGTTATAATCTTTCCTGCATCCCGTTAGCAATGGTAATGATCTTTCCTCCCATTCCCCAAAGCCTAACCTCGCAGTTTCTCTTTCTAAACCTCCACACCCAACTGCCAAACCCCCAACTGCCTTTCCAGGTTGTTCCCCCTCCTTTTAGAATGCCAACAAGCTCCGCCTCCCAGGGAACACCTACCTAACATGGGAGTGATAGGTTAACCCATGATGAACCAGGCCTTATTCCGCCACATTCGTCCCACCCCCAAAGTCATTGCATAGGCATCGTTATACATTTTAAACAATGCCGAAGCAATGTATTGGAGCTTAATCAAAACCAACAACATAGTATTTCCCTTTTGTACACAACTTCTATGTTGCAACATAACATTGCTGCTGTTGCTGCTGCTGTGAGTGGGAAGACCGCTCCCTCCTCTGGCCAACTCCATCGGGCCTAGGAGGCGGGCCTACACTCACCAACACAGCTTAAGAGGCGCCGAGAAGGGCAGCCTCGGCTCTTGCTCTGTAAATTTACATTGCAATGTAGCCAAAGCAAATTCCGGGTATATTGAAAAATGTACTTGGCCAATAAATTATTATTCTATTCTATTCTAAATTATTATTCTATTTGTATCCCACCCATCAGACTGGGTTGCCCCAGCTACTTTGGGCAGCTTAAAGCATATACAAAAACATAATAAAACATTAAACTTTAAAAACTCCCCTATACAGGGCTGCCTTCAGGTGTCTTCTAAAAGTTGCATAGTTCTTTATCTCTTTAACATCTGATGGGAGGACGTTCCACAGGATGGGTGCCACTACTGAGAAGACCCTCTGCCTGGTTCCCTGTAGCTTCACTTCTCACGGTGAGGGAGTCGCCAGAAGACCCTCAGTGCTGGATCTCAGTGTCCAGGCTGAACAATAGGGGTGGAGATGCTTCTTCAGATATACTGGGTTGACGCCATTTAGGGCTTTAAAGGTCAGCACCAACACTTTGAATTGTGCTCGGAAATGTACTGGGAGCCAATGTAGGTCTTTCAGGACTGGTGTTATTTGGTCCCAGTCGCCGCTCCCAGTCACCAGTCTAGCTGCCGCATTCTGGATTAGTTGTAATTTCTACAATTCCCATCATCCTTGACCATGCTGGCTGAGGCTGATGGGCGTTGTGGTCCTACACAGAACCTTGTATATCATTATTTTAGGCTTAGTAGCATGCAGACTTTGTAACTCTTAAAAACAACTCTGTGATGGGACCCTAGTCAGGTAAAGTAGAAGCCACTTGAGCAATCATGCTGATCCAAGAATGAAAATAAATCAATGCAAAATTTATTTAACAAGATAAATCAGTCAAAGAGGTAATTGATTACAGTTGGATTTTCATGAAATAGTTGGCACAAAGAGCCTATTTCAAACGGCTATGTATGACAAGTGCTCCATGAGGTGAACCCTTTTGTGTGTTTGTGTTTGGTTTATGGACCATCCCCACTCTCAGAGCAGATGGTTTGTCTCTGTGCCATCACAATCCATTGTTAAAAATGTCTGACAGCAAATTACACAGTGAGGACCACCAATCATAGCCAAGAACCAATACATTTGAATGAATTGCTGAATACACCAGCTGCCACATGTCAGCATTCAGCTTCAACAGAAAACCAAGAATATTAATATAGCACCTATAAAATGACAATTGGTGGGTAATGGAGTCCTCTTATGTGCTGATCCTATGTCCTTTTTGTGTCGATCCAGATCACTGGCACTTTATCATTTATCATCTTCCCTATCAGAGGAAGTCTGTCATTTACTCCATTGGGAACATAGTTACCCCATACTTGGGGACAATGTTACATGGAGGTGAAATCTGTGGAGCAGTTGGACTTCTGGCTTCCTTAATCTCTTGCTACCTCAGCCCTAAAAAATCTAGTCCTCTCCTGTTCTGCTATACACTCTGAATATTATCATAGCCGCTATAGCTGTGGTCTTCATTGAGGCAGGGCTCCTGAATGTCAACTAAAAGGTTCTTCCGTTTACTACTTTAATAACAGATTTATGTCTGGAAACAGGCTTCATACCTTTGGACACAAACAAGGAAACAAAAAATAGTCTCTCCTAAAAATTGTGAGTGGATAGCAAAATACTAGGATTCATTCCTACATTTTCAGCTCAGCTCAACCTCAGATTTACCTCCTTATAATTTAAATTTTTAATCTATAAATTCAGTTGCTCAATGCAAGCATATCTTTTGGAATCAGAACATAGGTTGCATTCATTTCTTTTAGGCAAATCATCTCCTTCAGAGCTGACAAGCGGATGAGAAGAATGAAATATGTCTTCAATATTTTAGATCTACTGTCCTTTTAAAGCCACTTCTTCTGCTGAAAAGATGGGCAGTCATACCCTATGAAGTCATCTACTGCAATAGCTATTGGAAAAACAAAATTAATGAAAATGGTTTCACCTGTAGGTTAGATAGTTGGTGAATGTTTTATTTTGCACTTCAACAGTTGCTTATTAGAAGAACCAGAATGAGTTTGTATTTGCTTTGGTACTGTGTCAAAGAGCACAGCAAATCCATTATTCATAATATCTCTTCCAGTTCACAGGCCCATTGATACAATGAAGGTTGTTTTTCTGAAGAATGCCACCCACTCGAAATCTGGCTTATTGGGATAAATAACTAAACTCTACTCCGAAGAAAAGCAATTTGAAAACACCCTGAAATTCATTTTACTCACTTAAGTGCTTAAGTGTTGATATTTATTGCATTTTAACCATTTGCATTGTTTTCACAAGTAGCTGCCGATTGAATAGAGCTAAGCAATTTCTGTCAAGTTTAGTGGAGGAGGGGGAAGACAGAAAGAAACTTGTGAGCACCACAGTATGATAGATAATGAATATTTAGCAATAGTAAGATGTAATGGTGTTCTGGTAGGCAGATTAAACAATCATTAATATACTACATAACTATATCTTCATGCTAATTTACAACAGAATATTGAAGGATCTCTGTTTTGGCTATGTAATATGAGTGCAGAATGGAATGGGCTGTCTTAACTTAGAACTTGCCTGCATCTACTGCTCGGGAGACCTTGCTGGACCTGTGGCCTCTACCAGGAGCTGCCTGCAGCTGTGCAAGTAGGGCAGGGACTAGGACCCTGGGCAGGCGGGCGGGCAGCACTGGAAACACCTAGGCATGCGCGGGTTGCTGGGGCAGCTCTAGAGCTTGCCCTGGGGGTGGGGCCACCATCAAAGGAGTTCATGTCTTTGGGGGCAGCAGTTCAGTGATGGAACGAGGGCATGGACCAGCCCCCTTGTGCTAAAGTTCTGGTTTTAACGGGGATGGAGTTTTAACTTGGGTGGGTATTGTTTATTTGGGGGGTGGGGTTATTTTAAATTCTTCTTGAGAGTTATTGTCAATTTGCATTTTGAAATTGTATTTTTTTAAATAAGGCTAATACTCTGCAGCAGACATGGGCAAACTCGGCCCTCCAGATGTTTTGGGACTACAACTCCCATCATCCCTAGCTACCAGGACCAGTGGTCAGGGATGATGGGCATTGCAGTCCCAAAACAGCTGGAGGGCCATGTTTGGCCATGCCTGCTCTACAGCCTTTTAAATGTGTTTGTGGGAAGGTTTTGTTGTTTTGTTTTGTTGATTTCAACAATTGACTTGTGTTTTTACCTTGTATTTTTATCCTCCGAACCACGCTGAGATCTTGTGATGGAAGGCGGTATAGAAATCTAATAAATAACAACAACTTTTTGACAAAATATCTGTGCTGAATGGAACTGGCTATTTTAACCTTCTGATGAAGAACCTAATCACAAAGGGTGTGTGAATAAATAGCCAATCTAAAGCAAATCACAACTTTAATTTTGTTAGGACTGTACAATTTGAATTTCATACATTGCCGTAGTTTAGAAGACTTTTCTTCATCGATTGGAATAAAAGATAATTGCTAATAAAATGCTTTATACCTAGCTTTTGTGTGGAGTACAATTGGATTAAAATAATGAAAGCTGAAGCACCCAGCTCAGGAAAGTGCTGATGAGAAAAGTGAATCAGCCGTCATGCACACATTAATCTCCTTGTTTTGAAAACTTTGTGACAGAAAGGTTTTTACTCTTGTCAAATAAATGTATCAATAATCTAAGCTTCTATTAGAATGTAAAAACAAGTTGCTATACTTCCTTCTCCCATAGATCTGTATCCAAAGTCCATTATTTTAAACAAAGGTGGCAGGTTGGTGTCCCTTGCACTGCTGCTATGGCAACCAGATCATGGGTCCAAAAATACTAGTCAGTGCTTTTTTCTAATAATAATAATAATAATAATAATAATAATAATAATAATAATAATGATGATGATGTTTAGGGGTACTCTCATTTTCCTACTCATATGGAAATAATGCCCCTCAATGAGGCCAAACTTAGATTCACAAAATGTTTGGGGTATGCATACTCCCAGAAAAAAAGCACTGATACTAGTTAAGGAGCAGAGAACTGTTGTGGTGTTTGTGGGCCTAGAGTACATTCACTATAGCAAAAAGCCAGTGCTCTCAGCTGATGGTTCCCCAACCCTCAAACATACACAGTTGAGGAATCCTCTTTAATAAATGGTTGCCACTACCAACTTTACTACACAGCGTTGTGAGCATAGAGAAGCGACACCTAGCAAGTGCACTGTTTACTGATCCTGGAATACCCGTTTAACTCTCAGTACAGGTAGCCAGATAGCTGTAAGCATGGTCAGTCAGCTGTGGGGTTACCATGTGCAAGCAGGACTTTAGGGAGCAAGTCCAGTGAAGCGTTTTTTGATTGTTGGAAATGCTTCAAACCAACTTCTGCACTTCTTGGAGCCCGGCACGTTTCCTCTGCGCGTACCTTACTGAAGCGCCTTTCCTTGCTGCCGTCTCCTGTGCTATTCAGCAGAGTTATCTTCTCTTATCTTCTCTCACGCAGCGGGGGTGTGCATGCCAGCATATTACAGACAACAGAGTCCGGCTTCTTTCTAATCTAGAAGTTTTATTTTACAAGGCATAAATCTACATTCCTGGAGAGACGCAAGCCATGTTGGTGGCTTCTCCCTTCTCTCCGTTCTCCGGACAAACAGAAACAGAAAGTATCACATTACACAGTACAACAGTACACAGAGCATCCGGTGACGCTCTTCCTCCTGTGGGTGGGACAATCTGGTTGAGCTTGTTAACTCTAAAAGCTCCAAACCTCTACACCCCCTCTTGTCCCGCACACAGGGGCGTTGTAAGCATGCAGCTTACCCTACACAAACCCTCACAGAACTCCCCATGACGTTGGAAGCTCAGGGGCTTCGTGAACCCAACCCTCTGATTCACCTGACCAGGACAGTACTTCAGCTTCTCCAAGCCAGTCTGAACGCACACGTCTCGAAAGAGAACGTCTAGGTGTTTGGGTCTGGCCTTGACTTGTCCAGACTCTGCCACCAACAAACAGAGTTGGTTGTCCTCCCAAACCATCACGGGCAGGCAACTCTGAACGCAGATCTCTTGGACCAAACACCTATAGAACTCCAGTTCCCTGCAAAGCACTGACAACGCACTGTACCTGGCTTCTGCACGAGAACGAGCAATGAGGCTCTGGCACCGGGACTTCAGCCCGCCTAGAGCTCCTCCATACTGTACAACCATTTCAGACACAGATTTCCTGTCCTCGGAATTTGCCCAACCGCCGTCGCACCAGCGCGTGAGCTGGGGCTCACCGGTAGCTGACAACTCCGGGCAAAACTCCTTAGTCTCCTGCAAACTCTGGAGCACTCTCACCATGCCATTCCAGGCATGCACGCTGGGATTTGCAGCCTCCTTGCTGAACAGATCCACAGCAACTGCTATGTCAGTTTTGCTCAACTAGGAAGGAAACAACAGCCTCCC
The DNA here is from genome assembly GCF_009819535.1 of Lacerta agilis. Lineage (NCBI taxonomy): Eukaryota > Metazoa > Chordata > Lepidosauria > Squamata > Lacertidae > Lacerta > Lacerta agilis. The sequence goes on from NC_046312.1 coordinate 129,469,188, forward strand.
AGGAGCTGACCTAAACACCTCGGGGCTCTCGAACTCAGAGCGTTCCCCGGTCTGACTGTCCTCACCTAGACACGTCTCCATGAGTGTTCTGACACTAGCACATTCAGACACTCTGAACTTCTTCAACGACTGCACTACCTTGCCAGTCTGATTGAGCAAGACACTACCGTCTTCGGCTCTGTCTACCTGCACACCTAGGTAAACACCAACAGGGCTTAGGTTCCTGAGCTGGAAAGACTGACCAAGCTCCTCTGCGAACCGTTGCACCTGTCCCCTGGTCTCCGCCAGGTAAAGCATGTCCGCACCGGACTGCAGAACTAGCTCCTGCTCTGGACTTACTCCTGCCAGAAACAGGCAGCTATCAGCACAACTCTGGCTGACACCTAGCTTTCTCAAAGCTTCTTGCACGCCTGAGGACCAATCTCTGGCTGACTCCTTCAAGCCAGTGATTGCCTCGTGCAAACTCCACACCTGATTTGGCCCGTTGTCCTCGAACCCTGGCGGAGGTACCTCGTACCTCTCCTCATCCAGGTCGGAATCCAAACAGGCATCCAAACCAAAGTGGCTTGCCTCAAAACTGCTTTGAGTCGCGACCGCTAACAGCATGCACGTGGTTTCGCTTCTGAGAGAGGGCGCGTCCAGTACCTCGGAACAATGGACCCCATCCTCCTGAGTGAAACCTCTGGCTACTGACCTAGCCTCGCACTGCAACTCGCCAGTTGCTGCCGTCTTGAGTCTGCACACCCAACAACCTTCTAACAGCGTCGTGGTTGTGCACACACCCAAAGACCTCATTGAGCTTACCTGCTCTACCATGGCATCCTGCCATTTCTGGGCCTCACCTTGAGATACCCATTGGACCTTCACAAGGCTCTCCGGTTCACACTGAACCAAACAAGCACTCACGCTAGTGGCCGTGAACCTTTCGGGCAGAATCCCTTCAGTGGATCGTGCATACTGCTGTGATACCACTTCAGATTCTCCCTCTGCTCCAGTTGCACTGGATTCCACCTGCACGTCCTTGACGTCAGGCATCTCACCTACAGACTTGCTGCGCCCGTGCATCCTAACTGAACCACCCAAGGATGACGTTGGCGCGCCTTTGGGCTCCTGCTTCACTGCCAAAGAACCCTGCTCTTGCTCCGGGACGAGACCTGCGCCAGGCTCTCCTGGAGAAGAGTTGCCACACAAAGAGTCGCCAAGCGTGGCCTGCCTCCTAGTCCGTGACATAGGAGTTGCGGGTGCACTCCCAGACTGCTGCCTTGGAGTCACCCCTAGCTGTGCTGCACCCTGGTGATGACTGGGAACTCGGCCCAAGCCACCAGCAGGTGCCAAAGCCACAGCAATACCCCCTCTTGGGGCTGATCCACCTGGACCACCACCGCCACCAGCAGGTGGCGTATCTGCCTGTCCATCACTGACAGGACCATCCAGAACATCAGGGCTTCTAGGGATGTGTTCCAATCCATTCTGCTCAAAGAATTCAGCACTCCTGCTGACTAGAACCTGGGTCTGGTCACTATCTGGGCTAACTAACCTCCAGCTACGCAAGCTGGGTTCGTACCCACAGAAAGACACTTTCGGAACCTTGGTACCACCCAGTTCCACCCAGAACCCTTGTGGAAGCTCTGCATCCAAGAGCATGTCTTCAGTGGCAGCATGCAGCATCCTTTGCTGCCTCTCTGCAAGACCACATACCTGTGAAGAAAGCAGGTTAGTCACACTGTGCTTACTCCCCCTCTCACTGAGGACCTGGGAACAGCCTACTCCAGTAGAAACCTGCTGTTCCACTGCAACCAGTGGTGCTGCCTCAGTTGCCTCCTTGAGCAACGCAGACCACATGTGGTGAGAGAAAGCATCAGCCAAACACTCAGAACAACACGCTCCCCCCAGGTTAGCTTCTGGCATCCCTTCAGAAACAGCCACATGAACCAGGGAAAAGGGACGCGTGGTTTCCCTTTCAGACGTGGGGTAGCAGGATGTCGACTCCTCAACCTTGCAAACCCTGCAATCAAGAAAGCTGTTACATGCCCTTAACTTGCACCCTTCAGAGAACTCAGGCTGCTTCAGCACACTGTCCCAGTGGCGATTCGCCAGCCTTTGGTACCACTGACACAAACATAAGTGGTGCACGGGCACACTGGTGCGCTGAGCAAGCATTCCATCAGTGCCACCTCCCCCTGTTCTGGATTGAGACTTCTTAACAGCAAACAGCCCGTCCTGGCTGCCTTTCACGCGTAGAAGCATCTTCTGGCCCCTGCAAGCAGAACAGGTGATAAGCACAAAGCAAACAGCAAAAACATTGGACAGAAGGTTTGACATAAACAAACAATACAGAGTTATGTCAACAGCCACAGAAAACGCCAGTTCTGTCCCTTTAAGACCTGCAGAGACTGTCTCAAGCACGACAAACTGTCTCTTGCATCCAACAGTCACAAACTGCCTCTCGACTGCAGCAGCCAGTACGTTGAACTGCTCTGTAGAAGGAGACTCGCAGTTCCTCACATGTCCACCAGGAGGAACGATGACGATGCAAAGAGACGCTGCACAGGCACTCATCACTCGCAGCCCACCAGGGTTGGCCTCTCTCAGCGTTGCCTCGGTGACCGCATCACAACAGTAGGCATCCTCTTCCGCCTGGGCTGTGGTAGAGCTGTTGCGATTCTCATGGCCAGTACCACACGTCATGTCCTTGGCCTTATCTTCAGCCATGCACGTCAACAAAAGACCAGGTGCAGGCTACGTGCCAAAACACAGGTCCACAATGAAGGCCTTTACGCTGGCTTCAGACTTGGAAACAGCCCCTCCCTTTCTGGGAGCAAAGCCCACGGCGATCTGGCCCCCCTCCTGCTTTCCATGGCACTGTTGCTTCTCAACAGCCATAAGCCGAGCTGGGGGCGAGCTTTCCAAAGCCACTTCAGCCAGTCCCTCAGCCCCGTGAAACTGGGCTAGGGTCTTCTTCCAGGCTTCACAAGCACTGGCCAGACCTTCCTCCTCACAGGCGTTGGCCAGAACATCAACGCTCTCAGGGAACAGCCCTCTGCATTGAAGCTGTGAGGCTGGAGGTGCTTGCAAACAAAAGCTTCCCTCCTCCTTGCTGGGAATGCTATGGCTCCCTCCATCTTGCCCAGGGGTAGCGTACTTACGAATCTGTAGCTTCTCACCCGGCTCCACAGATGGGGGTTTCACCAGAGAGGTACAACTGCTTTTGCAGCCCTCGATCTGGGCTTCCCTGCTGCCTTCCAACCTCTAGCAGCAGGTTTTAGGCTCCTGAGCCATTCAGCAGACTGCTGAATGCTCCTGCTGGCAAAGCAAACTTCCCTGGATGCTCCATCACAGTCCAAGCCAGGGAGGCAAAGCACACACGTTCTGGATCCTTGGAACTGTCCCAGAATCAATCCAGAATGGGGAAAAGCTTGGATCCATAACCTGAAGCGTTTTTTGATTGTTGGAAATGCTTCAAACCAACTTCTGCACTTCTTGGAGCCCGGCACGTTTCCTCTGCGCGTACCTTACTGAAGCGCCTTTCCTTGCTGCCGTCTCCTGTGCTATTCAGCAGAGTTATCTTCTCTTATCTTCTCTCACGCAGCGGGGGTGTGCATGCCAGCATATTACAGACAACAGAGTCCGGCTTCTTTCTAATCTAGAAGTTTTATTTTACAAGGCATAAATCTACATTCCTGGAGAGACGCAAGCCATGTTGGTGGCTTCTCCCTTCTCTCCGTTCTCCGGACAAACAGAAACAGAAAGTATCACATTACACAGTACAACAGTACACAGAGCATCCGGTGACGCTCTTCCTCCTGTGGGTGGGACAATCTGGTTGAGCTTGTTAACTCTAAAAGCTCCAAACCTCTACATCCAGGTTTCTAATTCAATGAGTTTTGTTGAAGCATTCAATATAAAGAGTATTGAAAATAACATGTGGGCATTGATTGGTAATGTTCTAGTTATTCTTAGACTGGCATAGTCTAAATGTAATTTCAGTGCTTTCAAACAGAGTCTCTCTAGATAGCACTCTCTGGTGTACAGGACATGGTATTCTGTGGTGGGCATAGATCTAAGTGGAACAAAGGATGTGACTTATCTTTGTACAGCAGGCTATATTCCATTCTAAAGTCAGACATTTCCGCATCTGCACATACACCTCTCCCATCTTCCATCCATGCAAGCAAGATTTGTTATCTCAGTTCAAGGCATTTGAATGATGAAAAAGCACTTGAGAAGGGTGTGGAGCAAAAGGTAAAGGACCCCTGGGTGTTTTGAGGATTAGTCATTTTATTTTATAAGCACTTCAAATATAATGGTTTTTATATTAGGGGTGGCTAATCTGTATCCCTCCAGATGTTATTAGAGTCCATCTCCCATCATTCCCAATCAGCATGGCCAATGATTAGGGGTGATGGGTACAAGGCAGACTTTGGTCTTTCAAATTTCAGTGGCACCCTGTGTGAGGCTGAAATTTGACACCCCCAGCCTCTTGTCTTCTGTTCTGCTCCATTCACTATCTAGGCTCAGTGCCCAGTGCAGTGGAACCAGGCGTGCTGCCCCAAATTTGCCTCTGATGGTAGTTGTGGCCCAACATCATCTGTTTAACAAGCCACTCTTGTTGTATTTAATGCTATAAATACCTTGAATGTGCCTTCATTGTCTGCATAACAACTCCTTCCCTCCGCAAAATTAAAGAGCCAGAAGGAGATTATGTATCTTCCATTGAAGTAAGAGCTAATTGTTAATAGGAAAGTTAAACAGCTGGCCACTTCAGTGGATAGTTTCCATTTCCTTCTCTGTGCAGACACCAATATCTGACACATAACCCCCCTTTTTTGGTTGTTGTTTTTGTTCAGTTGTTTAGTCGTGTCCGACTCTTCGTGACCCCATGGACCAGAGCACGCCAGGCACACCTATCCTCCGCTGCCTCCCGCAGTTTGGCCAACTCATGCCAGTCGCTTCGAGAACACTGTCCAACCATCTCATCCTCTGTCGTCCCCTTCTCCTTGTGCCCTCCATCTTTCCCAAAATCAGGGTCTTTCCCAGGGAGTCTTCTCTTCTCATGAGGTGGCCAAAGTACTGGAGCCTCAACTTCAGGATTTGTCCTTCCAGTGAGCACTCAGGGTGATTTCTTTAAGAATGGATAGGTTTGATCTTCTTGCAGTCCATGGGACTCTCAAGAGTCTCCTCCAGCACCATAAGAAAAGGCTTACCTTTCTGCCCTGGGCATTTGAAGTGTTGGTTTGTATAGTATTAACTGTGGTACGTTGCACTCTATCTGATTTTAGTCTCTCTTACTGTTAAGTCAGTTTTTAGTATTTCTGTTTGTCTCTTACCCTGCTCTGGGATCCACCAAGATGAAGAGTGACTTATAAATGCTCTTAAATAAATGAATGTTATGTATGACAATCACCCTCTGGAGGTTGTGAACTCCTTAAAGGTTTTAAAGCAGAAGTTTGATGGCCATCTGCCATGGATGCTTGCTTTAGCTGAGATTCCTGCATTGCAGGGGGTTGGACTAGATGACCCTTGGGTACCTTCCAACTCTAAGATTCTATGATTCTGATATGAATATTTTTGCATCTAGTTTCAGCACTGCATTCTGGTTCATCTGGAATTAACCTGTGTTGATTGTGACCATTAAGAGAAACATTGTGGGATGTGGTCTCAGAATTCCTTGGGTAGATGTCAAATAATTTCAGAATGTGCTATTGGCTCTGCTGTTCAGTTTGGGGTGTTTATCCCTGCCATGACTCAAAAATAGTGCTAGGAGGAGGGCCAGCTAGGCTGCCTGCCACTAATTTTGAAACACGATTAGACACTTCCTGCTGAAGTCAGCAGGCCAGAAATCTTAACAACACATTCATCAATTGAAAATATTGAACCATGTTTGGATGGCAAATTGAGATAAAAGGTAAATTATTGGATTAACCTGATAAAACTGGGCAGCCATCCATTCAAGATATGCTGCAGGACTTTCCTGTTTAATCAAGATCTTGCCTGATAGATGTGAATAAATGGTGCTGGGTTTTATTTTGGTGCAAACGGCAAGTTGAGTTATTCATGTGTTGCTTTTTATCTTTGTTCTGCCATTCAGAAACAGATATACACATAAGAAAATAAAGCAGTTTAGAAGTAGGGAGCTAAAATGGAGAGAGATATGTTTTGCAGCTTTTTTTTTCTTTAAAAAAGAGCAGCAACCCCAGAAAATGAAATGTTTTTCTACATTATTTGGGTAGTAGTCAACTAACTTTTACTCAGAGTAGACCCACTGAAATTAATGGACCTAAGTTAATCATGGTAATTTCAATGGGTCTACTCTGAGTAAAAGTTAGTTGAATGCTACCCTTTATATAATCAAAAATCTACAGTAAAAATATTTTTGTCTATAATAACTGAACATTCTACTGCAATACCACTTGGCTATCATTCTGAGTTTCTGGTCATTCTGGGATATAATTGTTTCAGGATAACACTGTTGCAGCATAAACATTGTTGAACTCAGGGGGAAACAAGTTTAAATATATCCATTCATATGAGCCATTCAGCCTAAGAGACTGAATTATAAATCAGCAAATTCCTGGTCTGAATTTCACCTCTACCATTAGTAGCCCAAGGCAAGCCTCTATTCTCTCAGCTTCACTTCTGGAATTAATACTATTGCAAGGATTGCAACAAGCTAATATTTGGACACTCAAAACATTACATAAATGCTAATTAATAGTATTGAACAAGAAATGAAATCCAGTAATGAAATCTGTAGCTGTGAAGGGATAACACAGAGGGATAATTTGCTATATAAGCCTTGCAGAAGAGTAAGAGGGAAAAGTGCATCTCATTGCTGATCTCAGCTGCTGTGGTAACTCATGATAACCTTACTGTCACGGACACTGAGGCATAGTTAATTCTTATCTTCTAAACTGCTAAGCAGAAAACTAGACAAAAGAGAACAGCACAGTTTAAGGATGATTTAGTTGTTTGTACTTCGTTAAATTTCAAATCTGGTCTATCCATTTGCATTTTTCACCTGTACTCCCCACTAACTGAAAAGATCTGGTAAAGGATGGGTCCGTAGTGAATCCCAAAGGTATATTTGACTGCTTTTTATAGTCTGACAAATGTCAATTTATTTAACATCTCATATACCATGTCAAGGTTGGCAGAGAAAATAAATTAATCTAGGATTATATTTCCATTTTAATAGCCTAATTTGACCCATTAGTATTATTTGTTTATCTTAATTATCTATATCCTGCCTTAAGGTAGCTTTTAAAAGATGCATAATAAACAGTATCAGTAGCATCAGGATCCTATCCACAAGACAGTTGAAGGTAGAAATGGCATATAGGCCAGCTGCGTCAGGCTCTGAGGTGGCCTTTGCTGCTTCACTGTTGGGATGTGCTGGCTCCCATCTGGGTTCAAAACAATGTGCAGAGCATATATTAAGTAAAATAGAAACATTGCCACCTGACCCCACCCCTCACCTCTCCCCCCTCCACCTCTCTCTCCCTTTTCTTTCTAATGTATCGACAAATGAAACTGATCTGTAAAAAAAATGTTACTTGGGAAAAAAGAGAGAGAGAGATTGCACATACATTTGTAAACCAAAAAAATATTTAATAAAAATACATTTAAAAAAAAACATTGTGCAGAGCCTACATACAGGGAGCAAGCATTCCTACTTCAGACCTTTCCGCTCCAACTCATGAAAATTTATATATTTCAAGCTTTTGTTCTTTTTGAACATACTTAGAAGTGTCTATGACAGACCTAAAAATGAAGCCCTTTTATATCTCACAGAGATGATATGAGCACTCTCCTACAAAGTCTGTGCTTTGATACTTGCTATGTCAATGGGCTTCAACCAGCTTGATTTGAAATGGAATATGCATCCAGTCCAAAGAAAATCTATCTGTGTTTCTAGCTACACGTTGAGAGTTTTGGTTGGCTTACCTAGGACCCTTCACGTTGTGTTTCTCTTGCATTTGTTCATCATGTCGTCCGTCGGAGCCTGGAGAGGTTTGAAAGCTGTGGAAACAGACATTTGGCTCATTGGAGAATAGCTATTTTAAATGACACTTTTGAACATGCTTGTATTCAAGTAGACAAAGATGCGCAGAAGTGGGTATCTGGCAAAATATCAGTAATGAAGTTATTTATTTATCAGTCCCATATGTCTTCCATTTTATCTTCACATTAATCCTGTCACATAGGTTTGTCTGAGGGTGACTGACTGAGTTCACCCAGCAAGCTTTGTGGCTCAGTATGGTTTCGAATCTGAGCCTCTCAGTTCAACACCCTGTCTAATATACCCCGTGGCTCTGCAGGCATTTTATAGATACATATGAGAAAAGTTTGAAAACATGAATAAGGAAATGCAATATTGCCCTTGAATTTATATGGCCACAGCTGGAGGAACATTGACGAAAGGCCTCTGCAGAACTTTGATTGGAGTGAGATGTATACATGGTTGGGCAAACCACGATCATGCTCTCTATCCAGCATTTTTCCAGATGTACAGACTGCAGATTTGGCGCATACACTGTATTTACTTTGGAGCTTATGTTGGGGTTTATTCATCTTATAGAAGGTCAGACATGTTGAGAGGATAGGACCAGCAGATGTGATCACAATCTCTGCCTCCGTCCTTACATCTAACATCTGATCAATATATGCAAGAGGCTTAATATGTGAATTTCTTACTAATGCAGAGTGCTGGCGGTGATGACAGAGCATCATCATAATCACATATCATATTCCAGTAGACAATGATTTAAGTCACGGTAGCTCAACATCCTCCAAACAACCTTTTGACATTCATTATTCTAAAAACAATTCCTAAGGATGCTGGGTGAGCATTGCTGGCTAGATTCAACAAAAGGGTTGCATCCCAACTTTCAGCACAATTCTATACATGTCTGCCCCAAAATAAGCTAAATGTAGGTAGGAATATGGTGCAAGTTATATTCCTATTCAATGTGACTTCTTGTGACTAACATTTCACATTGATTTTAGTTGGGCCTAAAGGCAACTAGCTGTCTTGGTCCAACCCAGCATGTTCTGAGTTTTAAGAAGTACTTTAGGTAATCGAGCAAAATTCTTTTAAATAATTCTGTATATCTGCCTGTATTTTGTGTATAGAACTCAAACCAGTCTTTTGCAGTTGTTTTCTGTTTGTTTTTGTTTCAATTTCTTGTAGGAGTATCTTCATCACAAGCAAATAATGATGATATACTTTCATAGCATGACACATGTTCAACCAGCATAAAACATTATCTCCCTAATCCTTCATTACAATAATCAGTAAAAGTCTCATTTATAGTTCTAACAATAAAAACATGAATGAGATCACAGACTCTCATAATTAAATCTCATCACCCCCACCTTGTTAAATCCTAATTATAATATAAATAATCCCAAAATTTGTATTTCAAGGTCACAGATGATAGCAAATCGATTTCCCCCCAATCGCGAGTTAGTATTTTAGTACATACAAAAATGTGTCTTACTAAGGCACATTAAAATACTGTTTCTAGTTATCTGCTTACAGAAGTCTTCTGTTCTAAAGCACACAAGACCTGCTGCCATAAACCTTTGTAGGAACATTCCCTGTAATTAACACAAGAGAAGTCATTGTATTCATTGTTTCTTTGGGGCAGGCTCATTAAAGGACCAACAAGGCTCACATTAAAAGAGGTTCTTGTGTCATTGTTCTTAACATCCCATCAGGCTGTAGGGTCGCTTGTGGCCCTTTCTCTGAACTCCTCCTCATATTCTAGGGCAGCAGGGTGGTGCAGTGGTTAAGAGCAGTGGACTTGTAATCTGGTGAACCGGGTTCGATTCCCTGCTCCTCCACATGCAGCTGCTGGGTGACCTTGGGCTAGTCACACTTCTTTGAAGTCTCTCAGCCTCACTCACCTCACAGAGTGTTTGTTGTGGGGGAGGAGGTGAAAGGAGATTGTTAGCCGCTCTGAGACTCCTTAAAAGGTAAAGGGATCCCTGATCATTAGGTCCAGTCGTGTCCGACTGGGGTTGCGGCGCTCATCTCGCGTTACTGGCCGAGGGAGCTGGCGTACAGCTTCTGGGTCATGTGGCCAGCATGACAAAGCCGCTTCTGGTGAACCAGAGCAGCGCACAGAAACACCGTTTACCTTCCCGCTGTTTACCTAACTATTTATGTACTTGCACTTTTGACGTGCTTTCGAACTGCTAGGTGGGCAGGAGCTGGGACCGAGCAACAGGAGCTCACCCCATCGCGGGGACCGAGCAACAGGAGCTCACCCCATCGCGGGGATCCAAACTCCTCCTCCTCCTCCTCCTCCTCCTCCTCCTCTTCTTCTTCTTCTTCTTCTTCTTCTTCTTCTTCTTCTTCCCCAGCCATCAATTTGGCTTTGAGGATGATATGCTGATAGTTAAACAGATGCCATCCTCTGTCGTGATAGGCTGAGGATATACTGTAACTCCCGCATAAATGGAAAACACAGTAATCCAATTATGGAAGTTGCATTCAGTGGTTCTCTTCTTTTGCCACTTGTCCGGTTTTGATTTTATAGTATAAGATGAGGCAGGGAAAATATGTCTATAAACTCACCATTGAGGATGCGCTCACGTATTTCCCCCCGTAAGTGAATTCCAGGGGGCTGGTCTGTGTGCTTAAAAGTAGACTCCTTAATACACCCTTGGAGTTACTCTAAACCATGGGGGCTGGATCCGGCCCTATTGGCTTCTAAATCCGGTCCGCAGGTGGTCCGGGAATCAGCATGTTTTTACATGAGTAGAATGTGTCCTTTTATTTAAAATGTATCTCTGGGTTGTTTGTGGGGCATAGGAATTTGTTCATTCCCCCCCCCAAAATATAGTCCAGCCCCCTACAAGGTCTGAGGGACAGTTTGCTGAAAAAGTTTGCTGACCCCTGCTCTAAACCCTCCTTGTCACAAGGAGCTGTGGCTCCATTATCACGCCTGTGCTTCCTATTTCTCTGTTTCCAGACCCACTTTGGGAGTCCAGGCGATCTAGCTGTCGTGACCCAGTACCCCCTAATCTTGTCCTTGTGGTCACTATCGGAACCTCAGACTTATTCAGACTTACTTGAGGAATCCCTCCTGGACTTACGTCCCCTTCTCCTGGTTCTGCAGGATCCTTTTCTCCTGTGCAGTGACCTATGTGGTTCAGGGCTCATAAAACTGTCAGATAGGCTAGAGCAGTTGTGGCAAACCTATGGCACACATGCCAGAGGGGGCACTCAGAACCCTCTCTGTGGGTGCGAGCCAGCAGAAGGCGAGGGATGGGACATCGTGTGTGTGTGGGGGAGCCTCCACTGTGGGTGGGGAAGGGTGCAGAGCTATGCACACGCTCAAAAGTGCGCTGCTGCGTTGGTGGGCCACTGAGAGTTCTGAGCATCCACCTTCCTCTTCATGCTGCTGCAAGGTTGAGGCTTTACACACTTTCTGGCCGGGACCAAGGGGAGTGGAATCAAAAGTGGAGTGGAGGCTTCGCGCTCGCCAGCTGAGCTTCCTGATCCCACTCCTACTTGCGTGCAAGCAGGAACAGGGTGGGGATCTCTCAGCTAGGAAGCACGAAGCCTCCACTTCTGAGACATCCCCGCCTCCACGCAAGTAGGAGCGGGATCGGGCAGCTCAGCTGAGCAGCGCCTGGCTGCCTTCAGGTGGTGCAGGAGCTCTCAGATGCAGCTTCCGGGCTGCCTCCACCTTCCCCAACCTTAGCAACTATTCAGCCTAGCTGCCTCTACGGGGTTGCAGGGGATCTGATGTGGAGGTGGGGGCTCCTTTAAACTTCTCTCTTGAGGGGAGTGCAGCCGCGAACCCCTCAATGGAAAGTGCGACAGAGCTGAGCAGCCCCGATCCAGCTCCTGTTCCTGTGCAACCAGCAATGCTGCCTAGCAAAGCAGCCCGATCCCACTCCTACTCGGCTGCAAGCAGGAGCAGGCGGGGGTGTGGGGCAGCGGCGACATCCCTTGCCTGCTCGCTTGCCACCCCAGGCCAGCCTTCCCTCACTCTGAAAACAGAAGTGTGGACTCAAAACGGAAGTTATACAGAACAGAGCATGTTTTGCTTCCGGAAAAAGTTTGAAAACCGGAACACTCATTTCCAGGTTTGAAGTGTTCAGATTCCAAGTAGTTCAAGAACTAAGCTGTCCGAAAACCGAGGTACCACTGTATTGCTCCACTCTCTCTCCACGTGGATGCGCCAACCTCCCCTTCTAAACTAAAACCTCAGTATTCAGGTTAAATTACCATGTTGGCACTTTGCAATAAATAAGTGGGTTTTGGGTTGTAATTTGGGCACTTGGTCTCTAAAAGGTTCGCCATCACTGGCTTATGTCATCCTCCCATTGTTTTTTGATTATGTCGAGGGGGTTTGTGGGATTTTGGAGCGGTATTTTGTATATTGTGGATACTATCCCTTTGCTGTGTCCCTTTGTTAGGAGGAGGTTTTCAAAGGTCGTCAAGGGCCTAGTTGCTGCTGATTTTACTACTGGATTGTTTAAGAGGGCATGTAATTGGTGGTGTGCTAGCCAGGGCATTTGAGTGCCCCCTAGCTTGTCTTGTATTTCTTGTGTTGATATGGGTTTCTTATTTTTGCAGGTTTGCTAGGCGGTATAAGCCTTTGGCTTCCCAGGTTTTTATCTGGAGGTTGGTGCTGGGTGGTGGAATAGTGGGTTGGAATTAGTGGAGATTGGGGGGGGGGGGTGAGTGGGCATTTTGCCTCTTTTGAAGTGGTGTGAAGTGCAATCATTTGTATGTGGAAACAAAAAATGATTCTATCCTGGAAAAAGTGTCTCTGGCAGAAGAATTTTGTCCATTCTTGATAGAATTGTTCTTCTGCCCAGTAAGGAAGACAGAAAGGGAAGAGGGTCAGGGAGACAGAGGTATGCTTCAAATTGTGCATTTTTCTTTGTGGAATATCATAAGATTTTGCCTTCTTTTCAGCAGTTGCTTTGAGTGTGGCTGCACGCTTTCATTTAAATTATGTCTCAGCTGGAAGAAGATGAGTTTGTTTTATGTAGCAGTCAGAGGTTCAGAACAATATCAGTCACTGAGCTACCAGAATGGTAAATTAAATCTGGAGAGAGTGAAGGGAGCTTGCTCATCACTACACACTGATATAGAAGCGGCAAAGAGAGGGAGAGCTGAAATAGGCCCAAGTGTTTATGTTCTTGATGGAAACGTACAAATCATTTCCTTCCTTCCTTTAGTTGTCGTGGTCCATCACTTTAGTCCATTTCCACCTTGCTAAGGAATTCTGAATGGGCCTCCCTTGCTCTGACACCTAATTAATCTCTTACAAGCCTGTTCTTGCAGCCTGTCTGTCTGCAGTCCCCCTCATCGTATCTGAGTTACTCATAATATATATTCCTTTCTTGGGTTGTCTTTTTCCCTGAAGATGCAGCTTTCAATTTCTCTATTGGGAACTGTCCGATATAAATCAATGTGTTCTTCTTCTTCTACCCAACAGGAATTTATCAGCAGTCTCTAGCACATTCATTCTTTCTCTCTTTGCATTTCTGACAGAAGTATGATACTGTAATTGTTAGGAGTACACAATTTGTTCAGTGCTAATTGATTATTTCAAACTATTTTACCTACATCTTTGTCTATTCAGATAATGTAAACACTATTGCCACAAATACAGGCTTTATCGAAGACTCGTGGTATAATTTGGAGCATAGAATGAGACAACTGAAAGGAGTCACACAGGTCATCTTGTGCTAATGTGACTCAACCACCTTTCATATCCTGTGAACATGCAGCCCGCCATTTCCCCAGATTGCTTCTTCGTGTCTAATTGGAATGAGCTCTCACAGCCTGTACTGTACTTGCATGGTCCCTGAATTCCAGGACTCTCCTCTAATGCTAGAAATGTAATGATGTGCTGAATCTCTAATAACCTATTCAATTCACTGTGTAATTGATTATTGACTTACAAAAATGGCCACTGCCATTAGGATTTAAACAGCTGGGTGTGATAAATATAAACAACATTCCAGACTTGCAAAACAGAAGTTAACTCCCGCTTGAGAATTGGCCACAAAGAACAGAATATGCCTCTGGAAACCATTTGCTGGGGAACAAGAAAGGGGGTAGGGGGTTGCTACCTCTTTGCTCTGCATGACGGCTTCTAGGAAATATAGGGCTGGCTATCATTGGAAACAGGACCCAGGTGGCGCTGTGGGTTAAACCACAGAGCCTAGGGCTTGCTGATCAGAAGGTCGGCGGTTCGAATCCCTGCAACGGGGTGAGCTCCCGTTGCTCGGTCCCAGTTCCTGCCCACCTAGCAGTTCGAAAGCATATCAAAGTGCAAGTAGATAAATAGGTACCGCTCCAGTGGCTTTGTCATGCTGGCCACATGACCCGGAAGCTGTTTGCGAACAAATGCCGGCCCCCTTGGCCTATAGACCGAGATGAGCGCTGTAACCCTAGAGTCGGACACGACAGGACCTGATGGTCAGGGGTCCCTTTACCTTTACCTTTATCATTGGAAACAGGATGCTGGGTCAGATCTAACAGGGCTATGTGTAAATTCTTAAGAAATTTCTAAGCAATTTGAAACACTGAGAGTCTTCAGTTGTAAAGCACATTGGTGGTGGACCACACATTCACACATGCACAGATACATACGTATCATTGCCCACTCTCTCACACAGACAAAGAAAGACAGGTGTGCATATGCAACACAGAGACACACATGCATTCATGCATAGTCATGGAGATATAGACACGTGGGAAGGGTCACTGCCATGCATCCATTTGCAAACCCCACCTTTTTATTTGCTTTTCTGTTTTACATTATTATCAATGCATACTGTATTATAGTCATATTCAGGATAATAAGAGGGGGAAATAACATAAATAAATAAATAAATATATTTTAGTAGTAACATAACTTCTACCTTCAATTTTCCATTTAAATACACACACACACACACACACAGCCTGCCCATATAACTATCTCTTCATTAAAATCATCTCCCATCTGCCAAACAGATAGTTCAATGGGAAGAGTTATTTCCATATGTGTATCTTCTATTAAAATGTAGAAGATGTTCTATGCGGTTAATAGTATCACAAACACAGTGATCTTCATGGGATTAAATCTTAACCTCCTTTGTGCTCCCTATCTACATAGCGTAAGGTGGGATCGGTGGGTCAAAGGGCTTCAGTTTAACAGGTAGGGATAGCAGCTCCATCGTTTTATGAAATGCCTACCTTTCATGCCTTTCTATGACATTCATTTATTGTAATTGCAATGCAAGAATGTGCATCAGCAACGTAACACATAAAACCAAAGTCAAAGAACTGGAAATAGTCTGCTCAAGTGAATCTAACTGGCACAATTAGTGAGCTTTTTAGGGGCCTTGTTATGTAGAAAGGCAGGGTATAAATATTGGAAGTAAGTAAGTAAGTAAGTAAGTAAATAGTGTTTTTATTGTCAACATGAATAGTGTGGATGCCAAATTATAATTTGTCAGTCAGTTGTAGTTATGCTTACTTTTGCTGTTGGAAAACGTTGCCAAGTTATTCCACTACAGTTGCTTAGGATGTGTCATTGTGTTCTTTTGCAGTGAGCGGTGCAGATACACCTTTCGTGGCCATAAGGATTCAGTAAACAGCATTGAATTTCTTCCTTTCTCCAACATCATTCTCACCAGCTCTGCGGACAAGACATTGTCTCTTTGGGACGCCAGAACAGTAAGCTAACTTATTGCCTTGAGAACTGGGCGAACTCATCAAAGCTGGACAAACACACTGCTTGCTTGATGGGAAATATTTGAATCTGTTGTAATAATACCTCAATCAAGTGGATGAGGTCAAGTTATAGGGAGGAGGCAGGAGGGAAATGAGGCATGTCCCAATGTAATAAAGGTGATTTCCCCCTCTGGACTCCAATAACTTATGCATTTAGAGACCACTGAACTTTACGTAAACAACACTTATGTCATATATAATATTTCTGAACATTGAACACCAACTTTTTGTAAGTTTCCTTCCATTGCCAGGTGCTATGGGAGGTTATTCTGTGGGCTCCTGCCTGTCAGTCTTGGGCTCAGTCATCTCCTGATCTCCTACAGCAGACTAAGCCCTGATTCTGGTCTGGCTCCTTAGCTGGTGACTCTGCGGCCTCCAACCCTGTGTCTTAAAGGCTGCTGGACTTTGAGGTCCTGACACCACCTCCCCCTCCATGGTCCCCATCCAATGGGCTTGGCTTGTGCAGATAGCCACAATGGAATTGCTGACATGGGCACAAACAGCTTCCCACAAACAGTCCTTGGGTAGGTAGCGCTTCCAGTCAGTGAGGCATTATAAGAGTCTCTGGTGCATTCATGAGTCTAGAATTTAATCTACCTCATATTCGTATCTTTCTTTCTCACTTCTCTATGTCTCCAATCAGTCTTTTTAAAAATGTAGTTCACTCTTTTAAATCCTTCCAGGTGTACGCAGGTTAACTATGGGTTTGTAGTGCTGTTCATGTTTTTTGCAAATTTATTTAAAAATACAAAATAAATTAAGGAATTTTTCAGAGAATGTGAAAAACAAAGAATACCTACTCCTCTAGTACATTATGCTTTCAGCATTATATTCTTCCTCCACCTTTTTTCTTTTTGGCTAGTTGAACAAGAATTTTATCTTTGTTGTTTTCCACAGAGCAGTCTGATGTTGTCATCTGGGCTGTGAGGATTTGGTACAGATGATAGGTAGCTGATGTAAAAATAATTATGTGTAGAAACCTTGAAAATGAGAAAAAAAAGGCCAGCAGGATATGGACCACAGCTTCAGAAAGACTGAGCTGAATCTTCTGAGAATATATAGTTGGTGTGCACTGAATGAATAGAAATACATGAATATTGAGATTGCCATGGTAAGTGAAGCAGGAGGTTTCAAAAACTGATGCAAACTAAGGTCACACATGGTGGCATCTCTATTTCTGCTCCTCCATTCCTTCATATAGATAATGTCACTCACCAGTGCTGTAGTCACAAAGGCACAGTGCATCTTTTAACTTCAGGCAGCAGTCATATTATTCCTAGAGAAACTTGGGTGTCTGTTGAGTGGCCTAATAGTCATGTGCCTGCTGAAAATCTGTGGAACTTCAGTCACAACAAACATGTCCCATTGATTTTAGTGGGGCCTAAATTCTTCTAGTTTAATCTGGTTCCAAGTCATTATTCCTTATAAACTTGCTCAACTATGTCAGTTCCATTGTATCAGAAACAGGAAATACGTTTATGTGGGAGAAAAATTATGCTTAGGATTTGTCTGTTCTTCAGAAATAAAAGTAACAGGTGGCTAAACACTGGTCAGCTGAAGCAGCTGTCTTTTCCATGCCCCACTATGTCACTGTGCTGTGGAATTCCCCAGTAGATTGGCAGGTAGCCAAGTGGGAGGGCAGGGGGGGGCAGCTGCCCCCCCAATCAATACAAATCTACCTCCCCCCCCCCCACAACAAAAATCCTGCAAACGTCCATAGGCAGGCAGTGAAGACTTCTACCCTTCCTTTGCTGCTGCTAAGGAGAAGGGGCAATATGTTCAGCACATGGTCCAACTAAAATCATTCTTCATGCATGCATGTGTGTTTGTGTGGGGGAGGCAGGTTGTGTGTCTCATTTGTAGGAAATCCACTAGTGGGGGGGGGGGAGGCAATGCTTTTCTTTACACCTTCCAGACACTGCAGTAAACTCTGTGGAAGAGGTGAATGCCTCCTTTATAAAGTGTTCAGGTTCCTCCCTCCCAATGCATCCTCATTAGGACCACTTCTGAGATGAGGCATGAACTCCACAAAGAGTTACTGGCAGACACCCTGAAGAAAATAGGTAATGTGAACTGCAGACATCCCCCAAAGTATTTTCATCTGGAACGATTAACTCCTATATCTTGCAATACTGTGCATGTATTTATGCATCTAAATATATTGAATGGAATTCATCATAGCAGTTAGTGACCCCCTGTGCGACCCCTGCAAATCCACTAAACCTATTCTAGACTTTCCCTGAACCCTACATTGCAAATTTAGGGGGCACTGGCGTGGGGGGAAGTCCTGTTGCAGAAGTGGACCTTGTTGCACACACACAACTTAACTGAATCCCACCCATTATTTTTCTCACTGCTATCCAAATGTTCAACCAGCTGAGTCTTCAGACAGTTGCTGTTATTATCTTTGAATCCACGTTTACATATTATTATTATTTATTAGCATTAGAATCTATATGCCACCTTTCATTTTGAGAAGCAATATCAATGCAGTTTGCAAACAAACAAAAACCAACAGCAAAATAACAAGAATAAAAACATTACAAAAGTACAGCTACATGCAATTAAAATACATAGTAAAACAACTACATTAAAACATCCATAATCAAAGTTATTTAATAAACCTTTCTGAAAATATCAAAACGTTGCACTACCGAAGGTTTTGATGCAGTCTTAATATATATTTACCTTCTCTCCTATACCAGACATTCTGAGGCACTCTCACACAGTCATAGACCAGAGCTGAGAATATGGGACCTGTTTTCTTTCGTTTGGGCCCCCCCCCCAATCCCTAGGGGCAGTCAGTCACATACACTTGAATAAGTATGTTTGCTTATTCCCTAGCTGTATCACCAGCTGAAATACCCTTAACATGGACTGCAGGTGCTAGAATAAGTGAAACTAGCCAACCCTGACGAAAGTATAAAACTCCCATTATGATAATGCTTTTGTTTAGAGCCAGACTGTAGCTCATAACCCAAACTTTTATAGAAAACAGCGAGAAACAACTCAGGCAGAGCACGGGCATGGACTGTGCTACAGAATCATCATTCTCTCTATTAGCAAACTCGGGTGACTGAATGCCTATCAATTTGGAAGCAAAATGGGGCCACCCAAAAGTAAGGTCGTGGTTTCTGCATACTCAAGGGATTCTCTAGGTTTGCAGAAGTACAGTACTGTATATAACTCTGTAAAATAAGAGGAAATAAAAAATAGCCACCACCCCACCGGCCACGTCTTTGCACCATGTAACAGGAAAGGGACAAACTTTTCCTTTTTCTGCTCTCCAGATCTACCCCCATTCCCCACTATATAGCTATATAAGCAGACCCTATAAGTGTCCCTATTTTCCAGGGATAGTCCCAGAAGCTGTCCTCATTTCTGATTTGATCCCGGAATGTGTCCCACTTTTCCATAGGATGCCCCTGTTTTCATCAGATAAATGTTGAAAGGTCTGGAATTATGTGACCTCGGAGCCAAGGACATAAATAACTATACAACCTTTAGAAGGCATCTGAAGGCAGCCCTGTATAGGGAATTTTTTTAATGTTTAATGTTTCATTATGTTTTTATATTTGTTGGAAGCCACCTAAACTGGCTGGGGCAACCCAGTCAGATGGGTGGGGTATAAATAGTAAAAGTTATCATTCAATAAATAAATAAATAAATAAATAAATAAATAGGACATCTCTCTTTTAATCAGAGAAATGTTGGTGGGTATGTATAAGTTTCAGAGCTAACAGATCTTAGCCAACTGTAACCGCAGGGCCAGACCTTGGGGGATGGAAAATGGGGAAATATATTCTTTCCCCGTTATTGGCTCTTAAAACTTCCCACCATGCCGGAACACAAATACAAGGCTTCTCTTCTAGTTTGGTGGAAGCCTTGGACACAGTGGCGTAGGAAGGGTGGGGCGTAGGGGGCGGGCCGCCCCGGGTTCCAGGGGAGGAGGGTGACACCCCCCGGCCACTCGGCACCCCGTCTGTGCTTCTTTACGGACGGACGGGGCAGCCCCACAAGCCGCCACTCGCTCGCCAGCTCGTCGCGGGAGCAGCAGCGCTGGCCCCTATGCACTACGCATGCCCAGAAATTCTGGGCATGTGTATTGCATCCGAGTCGGCGCTGATGCTCCTGTGGCGGCTGGGCATGCACAGTGCATCCGGCGTGCGCTGTGACGTCACGACACATGCGTCATGACGCCCCGCCCCCAGGGTAGTTTGTAGACAGCATTTACAGAATTCTATGGTGGATTGAAGCCTGTTTACTCAGTATTTAATTCCAGAGACATTGAGAGAAGTATGATATCTGATGAGGATGGCCTTTATATCATATGCCTTTTTGGGTGTTCCCAGGAACCCTGTTAGTTTTTGTGACCTGTTGCTTTAGCTTTTGAAACATTTACTTAATGCCATTCATTTTTCAGCATATATATATATATATATATATATATATATATATATATATATATATATATGCTTTGAGAGTGATGCGTACTCTTTCTGCTAACCAGAAGGTTCCCATTTACTTGTGCTGGTCAATCAATGAAAAAGGTGTACATTTAATCCATTTCCATGGTCAACTTGCTTCCCTCCCCCCACCACACAAGGACAACAGGTCAGTTAGAGGGCTTGCCAGTTTATGTCAATCTCAGCCTTCATCCCAATCACATGGGAAAACTGCATATAGTTTGAGCAACTCTGGACACGTTTCTCTCAACTTTGGAGCTGAGGAGGGCTCAGGAATCCCTGTACAGTCGTACCTTGGATGTCGAATGGAATCTGTTGTGGAAGTCCATTCAACTTCCAAATCATGGCTTCTGATTGGCTGCAAGAAGCTCCTGCAGCCAATCAGAAGTCGCAGAAGCCCCGCCAGACATTTGGCTTCCCAAAGAACATTCGAAAACCGGAACAGTCACTTCCGGGTTTTGATCACTCGGGGGCCAAAACGTCCGAGTTCCAGGGCATTCGACAACCAAGGTGCGACTGTACTGAATACATTTGAAGGATTTGAAGAGAAAGTGAGATGCATTATGCCAAATAGATGTTTGTGAGATTGTTCTAGGCATAAAGGGGCAGCACGGGAGAAACAAAAGCCAGTAAGGGGGCAGAAGTCCTTTGGGCAGCTGAGGGTGGTGACACTAAAGGGTTAAAGGCCACAGACAGGTATCTGCTGATATATGAGTTCAGAGAGGTAAGGAGTGTTAAAGGTAAGGACCAAAGAGCACTGGGACACTGCACCAGTTTCACTAGAGGGAATCCTCGTTCTTCATTTGCAATGGATCTGGGAATTGGAAGGAAGCTTTGGGTTCCTTCCAGATAATCCAGCTGTGATATGCAGTGCGTTCAAAGTTGAGAACATGCCTTTTTACAAACCTACAAGTATTTAGCATGCTTTGCGCATCTCCAAAACAAATACACTACACACCACCCCTCCAAATCCCTTGAATGTATATGATAATAACTGGAATATTCTTTTCAGCTTGAAAGAACTGCTTGTTTTTCTGATCAAGCTGTTTCTATCAACACATAATGTTTTTCCTTTCTATTATGTCAATGGTCTGTGAACATAAAAGTGTGTAAAGTGGCATATACTGAAGGGATAAGTAATCTAGATGAAATTACTTTTTTACTTAAGCAATAGTGTGGAGAAGTGAATAACATTACATATGAAACAATGGCTTACAGGTTCAGTAAACACCAATGTTCTGCTTCAGCAGTTACCTGAATCTGAATGAAAATGTTTTGTTTCTCAGCATTATTATCTGAAAAGAAAATGGTATGCAATATATATTTTATGGGTCTCTTCTCTGAGAGCGTCCCAGTGCCAAATAGTAATTTCTCAAGTTTCCTGTTCTGCTGCAGGGATGTAGTTGTGACTCAGATTTACTGTGGTGCAGCTGAATGTTTGATCTATAAACACCAGAAATGTGGTGTGAAAACAGATTGAGATGGATCCAAAGAAGCCCTTCTGCACATGGAAGGTGTCATGTTCCAGAGAGTGCTTAATACAGGAAGTTGGGTTGCCATAGTTGCATAGGAAATGCAAAAGATATTCCTCAGTTTGCAGAAGGGGAAACATGAGAACTGCTATAAATTTATCTGCCTACTATGGCACTGGATAAACATTTCCTCCAATGCTCATGGCAAGTATTGGCAGCTATTTTCATTCTGCTCACCATTTTTTGGATCCAACTCACCGCTGTTTATGATAGCCTGAACATTCACTTTAATTCAAATCTGAACATTTTGATTGACAATATATGGGTCGACAATAAAATGTCAGTTATAAGACTGGCAATTCAGCTAGCCGTTTTGTTTCGGAATTTGAAATGTCACTTTTTGGGAAATCCTATCTATTTAACCAGGCATCATCAAATACACTTGTGACACCTGACATGGTGCATGTCAGCTGGATAGCATGACAAGTCATCGGCCTTACTGGCAGCTTTGAAGCTGCGCAGGTGAGCAGGGATTATCCCAGCTGTTAGGTGTGGCAATCCCTGTCCCTTTCCCAGCTCCATGAGCTGGGAGGAAGGCTGGGAGATGCTTCATGCAGGAAAAAGAAGTTCCCCCAAACAATTTGCAGGGCTTCCTTGTTCCAACTTGCTTGGGTGCCTGCCTGCTGCCAGAAGCTGTTTGGTTCACCTTCAAGCAGTGGCAATTTGGAAAGCCTGGCAATCGGGGGCTTGCAGGGAGTAGGGAAGGTTGGAAGGGCTGACAATTAAAGAAAATGGCTTAATCAGCAAGGCAGCAAAAATAATATACTGTTGCTGCTGTACCCTCCATAGGCAGGTGGTTAGTGGTGGGCAAGCTGTGTTTTCATGGACCCTGCATAGCTGTCAAGTTTCGGATTTGAAAATAAGGGATCAGCAGCCTTACCTATCCCGGGGACAGTCACATGGCAGTGGTGGGCGGAGCCAGAAGCAAAAGTGGGCGGCACTGGTGTGAACACGCGCAGTAGGCTTACTGTATTTTGGAGACGCTGCCCGTGGGCTACGACGCCTGTAAGTGTGGGAAATGGCTCCCTCTTGCTTTGAGGCTGCAAGGAGGCGAGGTCTTCCCAGTCCCTGGCCAGCAGGGGGAGGGAGAGGAGCTGCTTCCTTTGAAAAAAACGGAAATTAAAGGGATATAAAAAATAAGGGATAGCAGCGAGAAACTGCTTGAAATAAGGGAGATTCCCAGGGAAAACGGGATACTTGACAGCACTGGGACCCTGTGATATGCTCCTGAAGAACCCTAGAAGATTTGCACATCACATGTGAAGGTGAAGCCAAAGGTCCAAATAGTCCAACAACCTTCTTCCCAAAGTGGGCAGCGAGAAGCTGACAATGCTATAGTCTTTTCTGCCCAGCAACTAATGTTCAAAGGCTCTGAATCTGGAAGTTCCACAGCCGACAGACAGAACACAGCTGGGGAAATGCTGCTTAGAGACATTTACAGTTGCCTAGAGACACAGACAGCAGATGCATCACTCACGCACTAGATGTTTCTTTTGAGTTACATTTAGGCTTGCCAGTCTACCAGGTGGGGGACGTCACTTGCTTGCTTGCTTCTTTGGTTTTTCCTTCAGGCTAGTTGACATATTTTGTATTTGTGTGTGCATGTGTGGAAGAAAGCAGAATTTGGAGCTGATTGGCAGAGCCTTTCTTTATTTTTGAGTAAAGTCAGCAGAATCTCTTTTTCTGCTGAGAGCTCATGCTGGAGCTGTGCTGCACATCCAGCAAGGAGACAAGTGGTTCACCTGAGCCCTAGTGCACCATTTCCAGCGCTGCTTCGTGAGAGACTTGCTGCACAGCCACCATGTCTGGGGTGTATTGAGCTGAGAGAGGCAGGGTTGGTCGTGTCAGAGCAATGACATGGCTCTGCAATAGCTCAAAGCAGCAGCTATGAGGACTGATCTTGTTCACATTTACTTGCACAGCTCCCTTACCCTGCACTAAAACCCAAATATACACTCAGCCTATCACATTTGTCAGCAACAGATGGAAAAAAACTTTGTAGCTAGCTCTACTAGTGGTGGAGTCGGGTTTTGTTCACGGCTCCTGCTTATTTATTTTAAAGTCTTCTAGACCACCCTTCATGCAACAGATTCTGGGGTGGTTGTGTACCTCCATAAAAGTACAATATAATGCAAAACAATGCTACCCTTTGGCCCTGTCCAGGGGTCAAAAGATTTATGGCAAAAGGTATTTTTCTGCCATATGTTGAGATGCAGATTCCACTATGATTGTTGCAATGCCTCATCACTCTATGCCTTAAAAAACCTATCACGTGCTGAAAACAGTGCCAAGTTTAGGGGCTTAATGGCAAGAGTTTGCAGTAGCCTATTTGAAATTAATTGTTGCAGAATATGGCATGCACTGGCACAGCATGCAGAAGGAACAATGAGCTGCCAAGAAGGTGCCATTGACTGATCCACTGAGAACTGGCTGTTCTTTCAGATTTGAACTGTGACTTTCAATCTCATGAAATAAGTGCTGGTAAACACCATTTGGAAAGTTTGTTTTGGCTTTTAATTTCACCCAATGAATATATATATATATATATATACACACACACACACACACACACACACACACATATAAAATTTCACTTCCATTGATATTGTACATTGGTCTGAATCCAACATTCATGTCTGCAATGAAAAATCATAAGAGTATTTTGCTAATGAGGGTGTTTTACATGCCAGTCTCTTACTCAGTTGATTGAGGCTCCCCACCTGGTTCCTGAAACATAGTGGTTTATTGTGAAGAACATTGTCCCTAAGAGAACAAAAACGATTGCTGGGATAAAGGGGGAGCAGGATTTCACATTGGGATAAATCTACTGTGTGCAAGTTTGTTACATTAGTAATAAGTTTATTACATTAGTGCAAGTAGATAAATAGGTACCGTTGTGGTGGGAAGGTTAATGGTGTTTCCGTGCGCTCTGGCTTCCGTCACAGTATTTTGTTGTGCCAGAAGCGGTTTAGTCATGCTGGCCAACATGACCTGGGAAGCTCTCTGTGGACCAACGCTGTCCCGGCCTGAAGCGAGATGAGCGCTGCAACCCCATAGTCGCCTTTGACTGGACTTAACTGTCCAGGGGTCCTTTACCTTTACCTTACCTACATTAGTAATTAGAATAAATTTCCAACCCGTTATTCATGATCCCTGAAATGCCTGGTGTGCTGCATGTGTATTTTACCTTTGTGGCACTTAATATTCTAGATCACAATAATGGCCAACTACCTTGCGGACTGCCACTGTGGTCTCCCAGGTGGATTTGGACATGGGACATGAGTTCAGTTCTAAAGTCAAGACTGTACTCATCTGGCTTTGGACAAGTCTGTTTCAATTTCTTTTCTGTAAAATGGATTGTAAGGGCGTTTATAAAACACAATGCAGTTAGTATTCTTCCATATCTGCTTGATAAAGACACAGGACACTGTACTGTCTGTTAGGACCTCCTGCAGTTAGTTCTCTGTTGAGTACTGTCTCAATGGGTCCCATATGCAGAGCACTACAGATAAGACACTGGCTCCCTACAATCTTTACCACCAGGGCAGTTGGCCAGATGGGGTTAATTTATACAACTCTCCACATTAATCCTGGGAAACCAGGTGGCACGGCAAGGGAAGGAGCTCTTTGGCCTACTGGCTTCCTCACTCTTGGCAGCTTCTTGTGCTGGGGAAGGCCATCTCATTCTCATTCTTTGTTGGGCATGTGCCATTCAACTGTTCTAGCTCCAGCTTGGCCACCTCTATTTCATGCCTGCCTGTGGGCCTAAGTGTCTGACCTTTTCTCAGGGACAGCTTCAAGTTTGAGGGTGCCCTAGACAAAGTGTCCTCTGACGGGTCTCCTCTTCTATCAGTTGCCCTTGGACTTTCCATCTTTTTGACTTCTCCATAATTTTTTCCAGAGTGACATTAAGTCAGAGGAATTGTGGAGAATGAAAGGGGTGTCTTGATTGATCAGTCTGGCACTGCTTAGGGTGCTGAGCCAGATTTTTTTTTCCTTGTAGGGAAGGACCAGTGCATACAGTGGCAGTTGCCACGCCAAGGTGCAGGGCCCATGAATGCCTGGTGCAGACACCAATCTTGCATTCTTTATAGTAGAGGCTTGGGAAGGTAGTTCAGTTGTTTCCGGTGGGATGTACTAATAGCTGTTTTAAGATTGTAGCCAAAGGTTTTCTGCAGTGCTTTAGATTGTGTGTGTGTGTGTGTGTGTGTGTGTGTAACACACCTGTGCTCAAAGATCTGTGCAGAGTGCCAATCTGCTACTGGGCCAAGTTCAAGCTGCTGCTATTAGTACAGTTGTACCTTGGTTCTCGAACAGAATGTGTTCTGGGAGTCTGTTTGACTCCTGAAACTGTTCGAAAACTAAGGTGCGGCTTCCGATAGGCTCCAAGAGCATCCTGCAGCCAACTGGAAGCCACATCGGACGTTCGGCTTCTGAAAATCATTTGAAAACTGGAACACTCACTTCCAGTTTTCGATCATTCGGGAGCTGAAATGTACGAGTTCCAAGGCGTTTGGCAACCAAGGTACAACTGTATACTAAGTCCTTAATAACTTGGGACCAGTTTACCTACGAGATCGCCTTACCCCACATGTTCAGTCAACTGCTTAAATCAGCGAAATTGGCACTACTACAGGTGCCACATAGTACCTGTTCCACATTTGTAAGAACTTGATCATTTAGTGTGCCAGTGCCTACACTCTGAAAGTCCTTGCCTATTGGTATCAAGTAGGCACCTTCGCTGTATTCCATTCTCTGCCTGCTAAAAACACCCAGATGCTTAGAAACACTTACGTGAATTTTAATCTGTTTTAATATTTTAACATGTATGTTTTAAAGTATTGTAATATTTTCTGGATGTTACTGTTTTATCTTTGTGTAAACGGCTTTAAGGGTGTGTATTTTTACAGTCAAGTGGTGTATAAATTTTTATGAAATAATATATAAACAAGCTACTTGGGGGCTGCAATATGATTTCCCCCATTCTTTAGATTTTAGCAATTTATTCCCCCCAACCCTGCCTTCCTCTCTTCATTCAATTATCTACAACCTGCACATGTTATCAGTACAACATGCTCCACAAAGTCTGGTAAAAATGAGCATTATGTGAAACAATTCTTAAACTCTGTCATTGAGAATGTGCATCTTTATATATTTTACTTCATCTCTGCATTGTAATTGACTTAAAATTGTCTGTCATTTTATTTTGTCCAAAACTGTTAAAAACACAATTAGTAGACTTTAGATAATGAGATAGAACTGGAAATAGTGCAATAAAATGTGACCCAAATTACTGCTTTTTCTTATTAGAGATTACCTTATATATAGATGTTCAACTCAAAAGTGAAGATTAGCTAAGCGATCCTCCTTTCCCTATGACAAAATTTATTCTGTTGATGAAAAAAAAATCATTTTCATATTGCTAATATGCATTGTCAATTCTCATCTGGTAAAATAAAACAAGTTCACTGAGTCAGTGGACAGGTAAAACAGTATTTCCTTGAATGTTAAGGCAAGAAATACTCAGGACATGTGTCTGAGTGGGATTGGCCCGTTAATGACCCCCAGATGAAAAGCAACAATGCAGGAACAGCTATTTAGCCACACATACAAGAGCATGGTGCTAGCAACTGCAACCAAGATTTCTCTCAAATTGATTGTTATCCTGTCCCAGTGTTGCCAGCTGCATGCCATTAAAGGCATCCCTGGACCATTTTGTGAGGCAGAGATGGAGGAAAACAGGAGCAATCCTCACACAGCTTTCAAGTAAATTGTCAGACTAATGTCACTTTGGAGAAAGAGAGTGCATTATGCACAAGTATGCACCTCTTGGAGAGGTGTCCATTGGCACAGTGGGTCGCAAGGCGGAGAGTAGCTAGTGTGATGTTGCGCTCTGGTAGTTTCTTCCCTTCCGAAGTTGTCTTTAGAAGATAAGGACTTCATTGACATGTGTATTATGTTAGGTTTTCATCCTTAGTTACGGCTTATCATTATTTGGGGTTGTTATATCAGAAATAGCATCTCCTTATCCCTGAAAAATATTCACAGTTGTTTTTAAGATTCATAATTAACTGCTGGAGTTGAAAAATTCCTGGGCATCTGCTTGGGCCCAGATAATGGTCTGAAGTAGAGATAGATGCTTACAGAATTTTCCACATCCAAATTTCTCCATGGATTTTGGAATCCCCAATTAACTAGTCTTGATTGTGGAATGATTCCAATGAGTTAGCAGTCCACCATTCTTTGGGTTTTGATCTGTTGGCTTTGTACAGACTTAAAAAT
The DNA here is from genome assembly GCF_009819535.1 of Lacerta agilis. NCBI lineage: Eukaryota > Metazoa > Chordata > Lepidosauria > Squamata > Lacertidae > Lacerta > Lacerta agilis. The sequence continues at coordinate 129,497,225 of NC_046312.1, forward strand.
GCACAGTCTGCTGCCCTTTTCAGTTTCTTCTCTTTATTTGTAACTTTCCCACGTGCAGATGCACATCATGCCTTGATGAAGCAAAGTGCAAAAAAGGGAATCTTGATGCATACAATTGTGTCATGATTCATTTTCGTGCAGTTTTTCATCATTGGGTTATCAGACATTAGTCAGACTCAGCATAGACTCACCGAAATTGGCACACCCACCCTCAAAATCTGCCAAGTTGCTTCACGAACAAAATAAGAAAACAACCAATGTAGAAAATGCAATTCACCGAAACAGTAGTAAACAAAAATAAATAAAATAATAGCAACAGTTGAACCTGCAACTTTCAAGATGCAAACCTTAATTAAAAAGCAGATCAAGATATTCAGAACTCATTTAAAAACAATCAGAGAGGAAGCCAAGCACAACTCCTCATGTTAGTGAATCCCATAAAGATGGGGTATGAGTAGACGATGAGAGAAAAGCAGAAAGGTACAGTAAAAGAGGTGGGTCTTAGGACCGCAGGATTCCTATGAATCGTATATCTCACTTCACTCATTGGCTGAAAGGCAGGAGTAGCCAGGACAGTTCATCTCACAGAAATTGCCTAGAAAGGCTACTTTTACTTTTTGCTTCATAAATTTCTTAGGTTTAGAACTAGGACTAGAAACTAATCACTCTACCTGCTGTACTGTCATCTTGGCAGCCTGGTGTATTACTCAAGCTAAACTATGCAGGCTTGGTCTAGTAATCTGCCTGGATCCAAGACCACCTGGGGACAACCCTCTGGACTTTTTGGAAAACTCGCTAGCTAAATAAAATGCTCTTAGCACTCCAACTGTTTCTTTGTACAGCATCTCAGAGGCTTTTTTAAACCCTGTGGAATGTAGGAGCAGGACTGCAGGAGCCATGGAATATGCAAGGAAGTGTCTTCCATGGCCTTGGGAGAGAAGACAGACACCATGTTTACCATCAGAGACTAAACATACATATTATTAGTGTACCCTTGTAAAGAAGCTAACTATGGTATGACTGATCCAAATTTAATTTAGAACATTCATTTAAAAATGTGTGCTGCTTCCTTAGATTATCTGAAAGGCATAAACTCAGAAAATGGCATCAAGCCGTCCTTCCTAATGGCATTGTTTAGTGATGCTAATTACTGTTCTTATTAAAGTAGATAAACTGCTGCTGACTTTAGCAATAAAAGTTGGTTTTTTAAGACTGTGTGGGACTTATTAAAATAATTGACTGCAATTTATTTTTTATTCATACCAATTTTCAAAAACAAATAAAATAATTACATGTATCTGTATATATAATTTCCTCATAATGCAAGTGAATAAGTTAATTGATATTCCTAAATATAAGCTTGTGTGTGTCTGTCTATCTGAATGTTAATTGTGTGATTACTCTGAATTCCTATGATGATGGACCACATAGGAGCCAACTTCCTGGGACTGAGGTCCCTTCGGCACCCTCAATAAAATATTTGATGGGCATTGGCATTCAAATGGTGGGTGTGTGCTGCATCTTGTGATCAATTACTGGTATGCGGAGTGGGGCTTACCTGCCCCCCCATATTTTAGTCACGTTGGCACCTTGATTGACCCCATACTGCTATTAAGCTTCTTCCTAAGTTTTAGGGTGGGGTGGGAGGCAACATTCATCAGAATTATGGGAGTGCTAGGGAAGGGACATCACCTTGCCGACAAAGGTCCGTATAGTTCAAGCTATGGTTTTCCCAGTAGTAATGTATGGAAGTGAGAGCTGGAACATAAAGAAGACTGATTACCGAATAATCGATGCTTTTGAATTATGGTGCTGGAGGAGACTCTTGAGAGTCCCATGGACTGCAAAAAGATCAAACTTATCCATCCTTAAAGAAGTCAGCCCTGAGTGCTCACTGGAAGGACAGATCCTGAAGTTGAGGCTCCAGTACTTTGGCCACCTCATGAGAAGAGAAGACTCCTTGGAAAAGACCCTGATGTTGGGAAAGATGGAGGGCACAAGGAGAAGGGGACGACAGAGGATGAGATGGTTGGACAGTGTTCTCGAAGTGACTGGCATGAGTTTGGCCAAACTGCGGGAGGCAGTGGAGGATAGGGGTGCCTGGCGTGCTCTGGTCCATGGGGTCACGAAGAGTCGGACACGACTGAACGACTGAACAACAACAACAGGGAAGGTTTAAAACAGTCTTCCTCAACCTCGGCCCTCCAGATGTTTTTGGCCTACAACTCCCATGATCCCTAGCTAGCAGGACCAGTGGTCAGGGATGATGGTAATTGTGGTCTCAAAACATCTGGAGGACCAAGGTTGAGGAAGCCTGGTTTAAAACTTTGATCCACTCTGCATTGCTCAGTTTGCTGGGGAGCAGCTGAGTGGTGAAAAGGAGCTTGAACAACCATAATCTTTAGTGGCGCTCTACCCCTTCTTCCAGCAAATCAGCAGGGCAGGTACATTGAGGGCCTTTGTTAGATTAAGGAAGCGGAGCAGAAGCAGTTCAGGAAGTCCAGATTGCGCATATTGCCTATAAAATGTAAACAAAATGCACTCAAGATCCCAGTTAAAAGGGATTCAGGAAATCAGCCTCATCCAAGAGCACCTGGATCTGGGTTGCTGGCTACATACCGTATTTTCTGGCGTATAAGACGACTGGGCATATAAGACGACCCCCAACTTTTCCAGTTAAAATATAGAGTTTGAGATATACTCGACCGCAGATTCTCCCCCCGGCATATAAGATGACCCCCAACTTTTGAGAAGATTTTCCTGGATTAAAAAGTAGTCTTATACGCCAGTATATACAGTACTCAATAAATTTGCAGAGAAAGGGGACATTTCCAGCTGGTTTATAACTACAGTATTCAGATCTTCCTGCTCCAGAGAGAAATTAATAAGGAATGGTTTTTCTACCTCTTCCCTCAGGTGACCTGTTTTCTTTAAAAAAAAGAAACGAAAAACTGTCAGTATATTGCTCATGGGATGTTTTATTCAAATATGAATTTCTTTAAATGTTATCAGGGCAATAGTATGAATCCATACAGCTTATGGCCACTACACTAGTGGTAACATGACTTGTGATCTACAGCACTCACAATCCTGTGCTTAAACGGTAGACTCCTGGTCAGCTGGGTGGATTTTGCTACATTTACGTTACCTATCTTTGCTTCCAGTAAAGCAGGGTTGCTGTGCCAACAGAAGGGGCTTTAGGAGTTATTTTCACCCCACACAACAGATGCAACTTAGAGATAGATTTGAAGCTTATTACTATTGTTAATCAGTGAGTTCCATTAAAAATAAATAAATAAATAAATAAATACATGCCCAAATCATGTTAAAATATCCCCCACGCCTTTTGTACACCTAACCAGCCTGATTCCAGGTTTCTTTCCATATTTCATTCTATTTCCAGTGTGTGGCACTGGTAATTCCTTACCAATAGGCATAGAAAGGGGATGCTCTATAGAGCAATTAGGGGGGTGGGGAATCTCAGAACCAAGAAAAGCACTATATTTCTGCAGACAGAACTTTGTTATCTAATTGCAGGTTTTATAACAGTGATTGATTTATGATCCCTGGTGTACCTTCGCTATTCACGACACCCACTCAGACTTCCAGCTGGGGACTATCTGGAGAAATCCCTGGGGAAGTTTGAGATGGGAATTGGTAATCAATTATCTACCCGCCAGGCAAGATACATTTGCTTTGCCCACATTTACTCTTCAGTCTCCTTCCTGCAGAAAGTCTCCAGAAGTACCAAAGGGAGGGAATACAAATATAATGGGGTTTACAAATCAATCTCTTCTATTGTTGTTAGAGCTGGGAGCTGAATGTCAATGACAGGCCAAGGAAGTATTTTTCGAAGACTATAACTCTTTCTTAAGAAGCGGGGGGGGGGGTGGATTTTTCAAGAATCATTGCTGTTGGGATGACATGTAGTCATCGAAGAATCTTTCTGTGGGGCTACAAGCTGCAAACTGGGAGAAGGGGGTGCTGCACAGGTCAATCAGGAGAGCGAGATCAATATTCTTCACCTTAGGAGCACATTTAACGTACAAATTGTGGAAGCTGTACACATGCCCCAGTTCATGTTATGCTACTTTAATTCTCAAGTTAGACTGTAGGATAGAAGTGTGAGGTTCAGAATACAAAGGATACTTCACCATTAAAAAAAAAGAAATCAACTTTAGGTTAATGCAATACTGACTTGATTCAAAACTAATTTTGTAACAAGTACATCGCAGCCATCTGATAGGTGTGGAATTAAATGTTAACACTTGACACATCATCATCATCATCATACCTCCCCACAGACTGTCTCGCCAGAGTGGTGCATGCTCTAGTCATCTCTCGCTTGGATTACTGCAATGCGCTCTACATGGGGCTACCTTTGAAGGTGACCCGGAAACTACAACTAATCCAGAATGCGGCAGCTAGACTGGTGACTGGGAGTGGCTGCCGAGACCATATAACACCGGTCCTGAAAGACCTACATTGGCTCCCAGTATGTTTCCGAGCACAATTCAAAGTGTTGGTGCTGACCTTTAAAGCCCTAAATGGCCTCGATCCAGTATACCTGAAGAAGTGTCTCCACCCCATCATTCAGCCCGGACACTGAGGTCCAGTGCCGAGGGCCTTCTGGGGGTTCCCTTGCTGTGAGAAGCCAAGCTACAGGGAACCAGGCAGAGGGCCTTCTCGGTTGTGGCACCCGCCCTGTGGAATGCCCTCCCACCAGATGTCAAAGAGAAAAACAACTACCAGACTTTTAGGAGACATCTGAAAGCAGCCCTGTTTAGACAAGCTTTTAATGTTTAATAGATTATTGTTTTTTAACATTCTGTTGGAAGCCGCCCAGAGTGGCTGGGGAAACACAGCCAGATGGGCGGGGTATAAATAACAAGTTGTTGTTGTTGTTGTTGTTGTTATATCAAATTCTGTCCACTCTTTCCAATAATATTTAGTCAAACTTGTGATAAAATCATATGCTCTTTTCTTCCCTAGCGTGAATAGAAAAAGAGAAACATAGTATATAATGACATCATAATATCTATGGGAAGAGGGAGGAGACTTCACATGGGTTTGTCATTTTTTGTTTCATTCCAATTCATATTACTCATTCATTAAGTCGTTACTCATTCATATTAAGATGTCACAAAATATTTGTTCCAGCATTATCCTCATTTCTGAAAAATAAAAATGTATACTTAAGCAATCATGTTTCCAATGCAAAATTCTTAAAATGCAAATGTAATTGACACCAGCACCGAGGCTTTATAGACATTAATATTAATATTACATTTCTGCTTCATATTTCTGCTTCACATTAGTAATACATGGGGTCCAAAGTCTCTCACATTTGGATTTAAAACGTGTCAGAGCTTGAGTCATCTAGGTCCTTACAGATAAACAAATTTATTTTGGCATAATTTTCCGTGGGCATCCCCTTCATCATGCATCTTATGAAGTAGGCTCCAGTCCACAAAAGCTTATGCCATAATAAACATGTTAGTCTTTAAGATGCTGCAAGGCCATTTGTTGTTTTGGCTATGTGAGTCTAACACTTGGTTTCTCTCTGGAATTAGCTAGAATGTGCATTTAGAATATGCATTCAGAATTGCAAGTACTTTTGCTTTTCCTTGAGAGAGGTTCAAGTGCAATTTAAACATTTAATAGGAAAATTCTTACTGTATATTCTGGAGGTAGGGTTACCTATGCGAAGATGCTCTTGGGGCTTTGTTACTGACAGGGTATAATGTGTATAATGGATGCTTCAACAGAAAGAGATGTCTGAGTAAGCTCTAGCAACTGATATAATAAAGTTGTTCCTTTGGCAAAGCTCATTCCTTGTATAGCTGAAGCCCTTCTCATCCTACCCCCCACCTGCAAATGTTGCTAATCCTATTAAAAAAAATGTTTTACTTTCCCTCTAACATTTCTGCAGTTGGTTGCTGGAGCGGGACCATCCCAGCTGCCCTCAGTTTTTATTTACATGGAATTAAGTCAGAGCTCTATAGTTCTGTACCACCAATAGAAAGTAAAACTGAAGAAAATGGGTGGAGTGCGCCAACAGTTACGTAGCTGAAAATGGTGTTTGGATGGGAGAAGGAAATATGAATTTGAAGGAAGTTTTTTTCAGAATGTTACTTATGCTGAACTAGCCATAGCTATAACACATTTAATAGAGGTGAATAGTATCTATGATGAAATATGCTATAAGGCTTAGGACAGGGGTCAGCAATCTTTTTCAGCTGTGGGCCAGTCCACCGTCCCTCAGACCATGTGGTGGGCAGGACTATTTTTTTGGGGGGGGGGGGGAATGAACGAAATCCTATGCCCCACAAATAACCCAGAGATGCATTTTAAATAAAAGGACACATTCTACTCATATAAAAACACACTGATTCCCGGACCGTCTGTGAGTCGGATTGAGAAGGCGATTGGGGCGCATCCGGCCCATGGGCCTTAGGTTGCCTACCCCTGGGTTAGGAGCCTGATGTTATTTAGTGCTGAGGTAAAGCAGTCTCAGAACATTTGCCAAGGATGCCAAAGGGATAAATAGAATTCAAAAGAGAAATTACAAAAAAGATCCCTTGATAACTAAACAGTGATCATAAATTGGAATGTATATGCAAATGAAGTAAATAATTAAAAACTCCAAGAGGAGCGTTGACTAGGTAGTTGATGTCTGGCAATTACAAAAGCTGCATTTTTAATACGCATACATCTCAGGAGCCAGTAAAAATTAGCTGCCAGACTAATGGACTTGCCTTTCATCCAAGGCAGAATTTTAATGAGAGTATTATTTATAGTGTGGCGGAAGAGAGCACTCAAGCACAATCTCGTGGGATGTTTGGCTTTGGTATTCCCCCTTGCCTATTTCTTTAACCTGTGGCTCTTAGAGGCAAGACTTTTACCGTATTTTCTGGCGTATAAGACGACTGGGCATATAAGATGACCCCCAACTTTTCCAGTTAAAATACAGAGTTTGAGATACACTCGACCGCAGATTCTCCACCCGGCGTATAAGACGACCCCCGACTTTGGAGAAGATTTTCCTGGATTAAAAAGTAGTCTTATACGCCAGAATATACAGTATATTACGTCTGTGAAGGTGCAAGGATCATCCACTGGCCACTTTCACATATAATGCTAAACAAGTGGAATCAGACCTGGTCTTGTGTGCTCCCTGCTCTTCCCACACAACTGTTCATCAAACTGTAATATTTCCTTAAATAGTCCGAAAAGGGTTTCCGTTCTTCCACAAACCAGTCATCATTAGATTATCTCATTTTGGCTGTTAACTGCCAATTCAGCACAGTCTATCGCCTTCCTTATCCATTCTTCTTTGGAACTTATATAAAGAATCCTAGCCACTGTTGTTACATACATAAGCCACTCTTTTTTTGGAACTTCTGTCCCAATAATCCCTAAGAGAAAGGCTTCTGTTTTTTGTGGGTTTTTTTTGCATAAGAACTTTAAGCGTATTTTTCATCTCAACATACAGCATTTCCCAGAATGCCCTCGCTTTCTTACAGATCTGCCACATATGAAAGAAAGTTCCATCAACCTGTTTACAATTCTATTAATTATTTCTAACCTTTTTTTAAATAAATTTGAACCAATTTGTTAGGTGTTAGATACCATCAATACATCATTTTCATATAATTTTCTTTTAAAGTAAATTTCATGTCAATTTTCCACAACTTCTCCCATGCATCCATTTCTATATTATGTCCTAGATCTTTTGCCCATTGTATCATTACAGATTTAACCAGTTAATCGTTTCCCACTCTAGTAACAGTTTACTACACATTTTTGAAATCAATTGTTCTCTTCCTTCAAGCAAAACCTTTTCAAAATCAGAAACCATCTGTGGCAAGGAGAGGCTTCCAGTGAGCTTGTGGATCTTCTCCACACCCCCAATACCATCAGCGGGTTTGAGGGTGTGTTGCCGTTACAACCTGTTCTTGGATTTTCGAGTTTTCTCCTGACCGAGAGAAATGGCTTGCCGTGTGGGTGGCTGGAAGTCCTTTCTTATCTCATTTCAGTTAGTCTAGGTCTATTTTGCCTTTTTTTTAAAAAAAAAAGTGGAAGCTTCCACTTTGTTTCAGATATGGTGCCTCTGTTTCTAAAACTCACAGCTAATATTCTTATATTTGCAAAGATGGAATGTCCGAGAGAAACGATGACACGATATCAGTTTCTTATTGTCAGTTTTCTATATTATAGAGACCAGTCTTTACAGTCACCAAGGGCAGATTGTTCATCAACAGAAGCTCCCAGAGGTTTTGCTTGCATTGAAAAGTGTTTTAATTAATACCCTGTGTTAAAATGTACGAAGGGGCGCCTAGATCTAGATTTATGCTTCACTGAACACTTTTTTGACCTTCATGGCTAAATTGTAGACACAAAAGCAGTTTTGAAAGCTTTAGTACATTGCATAGCTGAAATGTTTCCTCTGCAGTAGCAAATGTGATTCTATTAAACGTATTCACAGCTGAAGCTATTTAGAGCTGTTTAGGACCCCCGCAGGCAGGCTAACATTAAAAAATGAGAGTGATTAGGCTTCATTTGCATATTAAAATGATTTTAATTAAACACAGATTTTGCAATTGTTTTAAAAGCTATGATCAATCTTTTGCAGGCTGGCTTGGTTATTTATATGATCTAATAAGGGCTTTAGCTATTGTTAAGGAGTCCTCTGTTCCTTAACCTGTATCCATGAGACTATACGGTATTTTTCTAACAATGACTGAGCATAGTGTTTTTTTGTATTTTCCTGTCAATCTCTGAATTGTCAGCCACCCAAAATGATGTGTAATTTTTTTTACACAGAAATAATATATGAAATTATAAAGTTATTAGCAAATGGAAATAAGAATGTCAAGAAGCAGGTGTATATGAAGGCAAGCAGTTTGGGCTTAGCTGTGATGGAAGCGGTCAGCCCGTCGTCTGAGCTGTGACACTTTTCCTATCCTAGTGTCTCCCTAGTATGCTAGTTATTTATATACAAGGATATTTTAACCTAAGATCATTCTACCGTACAATTCTGCACCTCCAGTTTAAAGTGGCACAGTCTATACATGTTTATATCTTTTCTAAAAACACAAAAATATTATTATTGCAAATCTGGTGAAACCAAGAAAGAGGTAGAACTGAAACATTATACGGTCGATACTTACTAGCATTGGGGCCATTCCACGTCAGTTCAATGCGGTCATGTCACCCACCGTCTCGGATTTTGATGAAACTTGGTATACACCCTTATGGTTGAAAGAAACCGCCTTAATTCACCCCCCCCCCCCATCTCAAACAGTTTTAATTTTACAGCACTTCAAAGTTTCGTGAAATCTGCATTTCTGTCCCTCTTGAGATCCTCGGCCTTGTGTACATTTTATTCCCGCCCCCCATAACCAATGATCAGATCTCTGAAATTGACAGAAAGATAGAATGTGATCTAGAATTTTATTGTTTACTTATTAATGGGAATTATGAGAGAGATTGGGGATTGCATCAAGAAATTGGCTACTTTCATGTTATTTACTGAAATATATAGGGTATCCAGTTGAAACCTGTGCTTGAGTCACCTGAGAAATGTGTGCTTGAATGTATGTGCTATCGCTTGTGCTATCCCTGAGATGGATTCAGACTACAAGAAAGAAGATTCCACCTAAACATTAGGAAGAACTTCCTGACAGTGAGAGCTGTTCGACAGTGGAATTTGCTGCCAAGGAGTGTGGTGGAGTCTCCTTCTTTGGAGGTCTTTAAGCCATCTGACAGGAATGCTTTGATGGTGTTTCCTGCTTGGCAGGGGGTTGGACTGGATGGCCCTTGTGGTCTCTTCCAACTCTAGGATTCTATGATTCTAGTTCAGCTTGAAACAGTGGGTAGGCATACAAAATCTCACAGACACACAGTGGAGTTCTAGCAAATATTTCATTGCCATTCATAATTAAAGTTTTATTTTTTAAAAACAAAACTTAATTTGGTTTTTGTTTATTATTAATGTTGATACATTTGCTAGATCGCAGTTGTGTGGATTTGATCTAACAGTCTGATATGCACTTTCCAAACCACTGATAATGTGCATGTGCAAGTAAAACATTAATGTGCCCTGCCAGTGCTTCCACCATTTAACTGCAGGTTAAACCATGGACTTAACTTTAGGTCTATGAGTAAAATTCTGGCTATGTATTACTCTCTTCATCACATCAAAAAATATCCGCATGTAAGTCTGACTATTAAGAATTATGAAGCCCCTCAGCTCACTGCTGCCCCCAAGAGGCTGGCAGAGAATGCTGGAGAGAGCTGGAGAATTACTGGCCACTACATACAGTCATCTCCTATGTGCTTTCCAGTGCAATCCTCTATATGTTTACTCAGAAGTAAATGAGGTTCAGTAGGACTTTGCAGAGGGCTTTGGGGATGTGCAATAAGTGTGTATAAAGTTGCACTTCCATGGCGTGTTTTCTTTAGGATTTGGGACGAGGAGGACTAGGAATAATTTGCTGCTATGGAAAAATAAGATATACCTGTACATAGATGAACAGCAGGTGGAGGAATTTTAGCCTTCACCATGTTAGAATTTATATAACTCTATATAACTCTTAATCATTTAAGAGAAAGAACTGTGTTTAGGAGAAACCTGTGCTTGAGACCCTGGGAAGCATTGTCAAATGGAGTAGACAATACGCTGGGTTGGATGGACTGAGAATCTGGCGGAGTTGGCGGAAATTGCATGTTTGTTTGTTTGTTTTCCCATTTTAAAATGCTGTCGGGGGAATAGGGTTGCTTAATGCACTAAGCTTTTCTGAGTGCTCAGTTTCTTATCCCAGTTTTTGTTATTGTTAAACTTGCTGTCTTGGTTAGAATTCGAAGAGTCCTGCAGTACTAAGTAGATGAAGCAGTCCTTCTGTCTGGTCAAGTACTATCTTTTTAAGAGTTTTAGAAGCTGCAGTACTTGAAATGCAAGTGTTGATAGAAGATGACAACATATTTCACTTTAATCTAGAGAACAAAGCTGAACTGAGAAGCTTTTTCAACTTCCTAATTCATGAAACATTTATCTCGCTATCAGGTTATATTATAATACCGCAGATGTGGCTTGTCAGCATTTCTCTTATAAATTGTTGTTTTTGAGGCTTTAAACGAGAGCCTTAAAGGCTCACTTAAATTACTTTCACGTGCTTTCAGTATGTTGGCCTATGAACATGGTTTATACCCCCACCCCAATTCCTAATTAAGGAAAGAACAGTTGGGATCTTTTTCGTTTGGTGGCTTACGCAGAGTAATAACTCTGTTCATGCTGTGTTCAATGAGAGTTCAAAGGCCAAAGCATTATATAGCGGAGAACCCATTGAGAACTGGAATAGTTTATGAAGACTGGAGGAGAGCTAATGCATTCCCTGTAGTTTAAAAAAGGCAAGGAGAAAGACCAAGGGTTAGACTGGTTAGTCTGAGAAATGCAAAACTAAACTGCAAAACAATCAATGAAAATGAGCTGGGTTGTTGTTGTTGTTGTTGTTGTTGTTGTTGTTGTTGTTGTTGTTGTTGTTGTTGTTGTTTATATACCACCCTTCACTGGAAGGGCAGATCCTGAAGTTGAGGCTCCAGTAAAATGATGATCCTGAAGTTGAGGCCACCTCATGAGAAGAGAAGACTCCCTAGAAAAGACCCTGTTGGGAAAGATGGAGGGCACAAGGAGAAGGGGACGACAGAGGATGAGATGGTTGGACAGTGTTCTCGAAGCTACCAACATGAGTTTGGCCAAACTGCGGGAGGCAGTGAAGGATAGGCGTGCCTGGCGTGCTCTGGTCCATGGGGTCACAAAGAGTCGGACATGACTGAACGACTGAACAACAACACCACCCTTCATCATAAGATCTCAGAGTGGTTCATATAATAAAATACTAGCTGGCAATTTTTAAAATTATTTCCATTCCATTTATTAAGACTAAACCTTGCAAGACTAGTGCAATTCCCTTCAATTAAAGAAACAATCACTTTCAATAGGGTTGCTGCAACTAAAGCTGCGGAGCAAATTTGGCTTCCCCTTTGTGACCTTCATATAGAAGACCTCACATGCAATTTAGGCCTAGTTCTTAGGGGCAGTCAATCTCTGTCTGAGTTGTACCGTTTCAGATTGCAGATGGAGACTCACATTGCTGAGTATATTCAGAATCCATCTCCAAATAGGAAATGACAATGCCAGAGAAAAGGAAAGGTTAGAAACCTGTTCCCCACTGCTACCCCAATGGTGTAAGAGGAGATAGGAAATTCTTTGTGGAGCTACTCTGGGGGTTTTCTGGGGATAGATATTCAAAATTGCCCTTAAATATTTACAAAGAAGTAGTCTTTTGTATTTATCCAACCAGAGTAGATTAGAGGTGCATGTTAATTTACAGTGATACTTTGATTACAATGAAAAAGATTAATGGAAACCCTATTGCTTCAGCTGTGAAAATGCAATGTGGACCATGACTTAGGCTGACCAAATGTTAACAAATAATATAGTTACCCACAGAAGACCTGTCCTCTGATAAATATTCAGCAACATGCGACATACCTTCTAATAATATTTTCTCACCTAATTTAATACTTCTACCAGTATCTACCCTCAGGTGCATATATAATCACTTTTGTTTCCTAGCTATTAGTTCCAAAATAATGGTTATTTAATTTTTACTGGGATCTTCTGCTTTTAATTTGATTAGATCTGAAAGGTTATACTTTCAGAGATTAAGACTTGTATACATTTCCTATAGATGAGTGTATATAATGATGATTTGCAAATAATTATTATTTTTGTTTTATGACGAGAGATTAGTGATTCTCCTGGCTAATAAGCCAAACTGTTGTTGTTGTTTGTAAAGGGGGGGAGAGAGAAAGAAAATTACTTATCTAGTTTTCTGAGCCAGTCCCACCTCAGCAGCATGGGCGTCGTGAGGGGGGCGGTGGGGGCGGTCCGCCCCAGGTTCCAAGGGAGGGGGGGTGACACTTGGGTAAGCCCCGCCCTGCCGGCAGGCCCCGAGCAAGCCGCGGAGCGAAGCCGCTCCGCCCTGTGGCCCGTCCAGGGTCCGCCCACCGGCGCCGCTATGGGGCAGCCCCACGTGATCGGCGGCTCGTGAGGCTGCCCCATATGTGCTGCGGGGGAAGCCCCAGGAGCCGGCGCTCGCTCGGTGGGTCGCCGCTGGAGCAGCAGCACCGGTGGGATGGACAGTCTGTCCTGACTCATGCGTCGTGACGCCCCGCCCCCAGGGGGGTGCCTCCGCGCGGCAACGCCACCCCGGGCACCCAAGAGGCTCCCTATGCCTCTGCTCAGCCGTCACCCACCATCACTCCCTGACCTACACAGCCCCCATTCCTAAACTTCCACTTCCTTGTTCCTTTTGAACTTGAACTGTGAAGAAAATATTAGCTCAGAAAGCTTTTTTTCTTTAAAATGCCATTGTTTTACTATCCAGATGGCATAGCTCTCCATTACACAGGGAACTCCACCTCACATACAAAGCATCCGACATGTATCTGATCAGGAAAACCTCCTTAATTGTTCTGTCTAGCAGGGAAGGAGTGTCGGAGCATTCAGTTCCTTTCTCCCTGCTCCTGTTTTTCTTGAGAGAGTGTCAGCTGCTCAAGTTCCTTCTCAGGTGTAACTGGTGGCCATGACAGACTGACATACCTCTCATCTTTCTCCTCTGTCTTCACACAAAGTTTAAATGAGGAAACATTTCTTATAGAAAATTGCCTCTTCGTGGATATGAAGCTAATCTGTGCTAATCTGCTATTAGGTAGGCTGTAGAATTTAAGCTATTTGGTTGCTCTCCTTTGCTCATTTACACATAAGCAACTGAACTACAAAAAAGTCACACCCTCATGTTATTCCCCCAAATTCCTCTACATCAGAGGTTTTCAACGTTTTTGAGTCCACAGCTCCCTTCACCAACTACATGCTTTCTGTGGCACCTCTGCGGGGCTCAGGAGCCCAGTTATGTTACCCCTTGCCTGCCGAGCTGTCAGCCTCTCACCCTTTTTTGAAAATTCTCCCTTGCGGAGTATTCCCTCAGCCTCCTCTCCTCTCCCCTCTTCTTGGGAGTCCTCCAGGCAACTGCTGCTGCTGCTGCCCCTGGTCTCTGAGCTGCAGGGGACAAAAGCCAGTGATGGCCCATCAAGGACAAGGCCCATCAGAGGGCAAGGCTGCCAGGCAAGGGGCCCCTTCTTTGCTGGGTGCCAGTGGGCAAAGGCAAAGGCCAGGTTTAGGGTTTCAACTTTGAATGACACACGTCTTTGGGGAGGTACTTGGAGTTGGTGAGCAGGAGTAGGAGAGGCAGAACTCCAAGTGAGCTGGGGATGACCAGCTGGAACTAAGAGACACAGAGGGTGGCTTTTTGCTGCCCTTTTAATCCAATGCTGCTCTTAAGGGGGAAGCCAGACCCTCATAGGAAGTGAATGACCTGCAACCCCTCCATCTAGGTGCAGGTTGTAAATATGTATACCGAAAATAAAACCATATATCATAGAGACACTACAGTCTGTGCTTTTGAACAAAACACAAACCCTGGAGCCCCTGGAATCTCACTCCAATTGGAGATGGGTGATGTTTAACACTAGAAATTATGCATCCACAACTGCCTTTCACTTTTCCCTCTAAATACAGTCAAACCTTGTTCTGCGTCCCCCTCCGCTTGCATCCGCTTCGGCGAATGTCCGCGGCAAACCCGGAAGTACCGGAACGGGTTACTTCCGGGTTCGCTGCTCGCGCATGCACAGAAGCACTAAATCGCACTTCGCGCATGCACAGACGCGGTGCTTCGATGTGCATCATTTTTGGGTTATGGCGGGGCCTCCGGAACGGATCCCCGCCATAACCCGAGGTTCCACTGTAGTCCCAAATGCTGTAACCTTTCTTCATAGGGGAGTTTCTTCATCCCCTTAATCCTTTTAGTTGCCCTTTTCTGTTGCTTCCCTCCAACTGGCATAACAGTGGGACTCTGCTTCTGGGCATGAAGGTTCCAGCTAACAATCATGGCCTAATAGCCACAAATACCTTGCCTTCCATGAATCTGTCTAGTCCCCCTTCAGAGCCATCCAGGTTAATGTGTGAAGCCAGGCATTTATCTAGATCCATGGAACTATAAGGACCTATTTCCAGGATTTTGGTTTAGGTTTATATCTAATAGTTTCTAGGATACTGTATTTGGATAAAAAATATCAGTCCAAAGCACACTAGTTATATATATTTGGTTCCAAAAGATTCATTATCGATGATAAAATGTCGATGCACTTAGAAGTATGATGGAAATAGTATGACCTAACTACTTCTCCAGATTTAATTCAGGCTTGTAGCTGAAAAGATATGGACGGCACCCTTAAGAGAATTGAATTGTAAGGTTTGCATAGTTCAGCAGCCCTATCAATAGCTAGGAGTTATTATAAATTTCTTTCTTTTCATATGTAAATCTACATCTAATGCAAAACGGTGCTTTTGCAAATTAGCTTTGAGAATATTCCTTGGCAAGGTCTAATGTTGCCCCAAGTTAAATTTATAAACTTGATTAGTCAGGAACACTAAAAAATCTATATAATGGAAAGGAGGTTCTTTTAACCCTACTATTTCATCATATATTTTTTTTTATGAGGATGGGTGTTAAATCAACTGTCTAATTGAACAGTAGGTGTAATTACAATAGTAAGAGGTAGAACTGGACTTCTTTAAAGTCAATTCAGATGGTGCGCCTTCAGGAAATGCTCTTGGGGGTTTTCTATTGGCTAGAGCACACAACCCTGTTGAAACCCTTGTCTTACTGTGGGACAGTGAGATGCATCAGGCTTTTGAAACATTCATTGCTGAGCTTCCTGTCTGGCAGCGTGGAGCCTGTTTTGCTCTTTGGCATACCTGTGAACTAAGGGAGATGAAACAAGCACAAGTGGTGAAACCCACACTGCAAAGCCAACCAGACATGAGTGAGAGCACACAATCTTACCTACTGTGTGGGGCTGGGGAGGTAGTCTGTCTTCACTGCCTTCTCAAATGGCCACCCAGAGTTGGCCAACTTTTGTATCTGCTCCAAGGAAGGAGCAGAGTTCTGGGCCTTCAAAGCCCACAGTGACCTGTTTGCAAGGCCCTTTCAGAATAGATTTGCTCTCTTCCATAGCAATTTTACTGGTGCCACATTTTTTTTATTTTTTTATTTTTTTGCAATTTCCAGAATAGTCTCCAGCACAGCAGGATATTATGGCATCAGTTTTAGTTGATGTGGCCTGATGACACGGACAAGGCGCTTGCAACAATGTGCCTAAACATATCCTCATTTGACCCTTCGCTTCACAGAGCATGTTGAAGGTACATGACAGTTGCATCCAGGGTATGGTAGATGCATCTTTATGTGAGAGAGTGGTCTTGAAAGAAGCAATGATCCAACTTACTCATGGACAACTGCCACCCAGTCACAAATACTCCCTTTTTGTGGTAGGTGATCAAAAGATTTGTGGTGTGACAACTGCAGGAAGAGAAGAGGCTGCTGGATCAGGCTAATGGCTCATCTATTCCTGCATCCTGTTATCATAGCGGCTGAACCATTGCCTCTGGGAAACCATCCGCACTGCCTCGTTCCTCCTCTTCTCCCTCCTTGTAAGCACAGCAACACAGCTGACAGGAGGCCAGGTGCATGGCAGCAGCTGAGGTCCAGCTCCGAGGGCCTTCTGTCGGTTCCCTCACTGCGAGAAGCAAAACTACAGGGAACCAGGCAGAGGGCCTTCTCGGTAGTGGCGCCCGCCCTGTGGAACGCCCTCCCATCAAAAGTCAAGGGAATAAACAACTACCTGACATTCAGAAAATACCTGAAGGCAGCCCTGTTTAGGGAAGTTTTAAAACTGTGATATTTTAATAGTCTATTCGGAATGATCTTATATATCGATATTTCTTTCCCCGCAATCTCCAATTTTTTTCTATTACTAGTTTGTAAAATCCTATTTCTAACATCCATTGCTCTGAAGTTAATCAAACAATCTGATGGCCATTTATTCGCTTTTGCAATTTTTGAATTAGTTCTATACATGGATTCAATGCTAAGAGCTAGTTCTTGTTCCTGCATGTCCAACCAGTTTGCAAGTATAGGCACTATTTTCCCCTCTAGCTTCTCGTCTACTTCCTCTACTATACCTCTCAGACGCAAAGTTTTTTCTTTTCTTTGCATCTGTAACATGGCTATAGAGTCTAAAATAGCTTCCTGTTCCGATCTTAAGCTTAGGACTTCTTTCTTGGTCTTATTTACCTGTGATATTTTAAATGTATTTTAATGTTTGGTGGAAGCCGCCCAGAGTGGCTGGGGAGACCCAGCCAGATGGGCGGGGTACAAATAATAAATTATTATTATTATTATTATTATTATTCTGACATCTTTGGCTGGTGAAACAGTTAAAGCCATTTCTGAGCCAGGGTGACCTGACCACTTTCATCCATCTGCTGAGACTACTACAATGCACTCTATCTGGGGCTACCTCTGAGTATGGCTCTGTGCACCACTGCAGCTGGTGTAAAATGCAGCGGCTCACCTACCTGCTGGGGCAGAATATTGCATTATGCGTAATGCATATTGCATTATGCCACTGCTGAAAGACTGGCTGCCAATTAGCTTATGGGCTAAGTTCATGGTGCTGGTTCTAGTGTACAAAACCTTATACAGCTTGGGATCAGGATACCTAAAAGATCATCTCACTCTTTAAATTTGCAGTCAATCGCTGTGTTCTGTAGGAGAGGGCCTACTGCAGGAATCATCTCATGAAGAAGTCCATTTGTTACGATGTAGGAATTGAACCTTTGGTGTGGTTGCATGTACCCTTTGGAACTCCCTCCCATTACATATCAGAAAGGTGCCATCTTTACTGTCTTTTCCGTGCCTGTTGAAGACGTTCCTCTTCCAAGAAGCCCTATAAGTGGAGAGTTTTACCCCACATTTTATCCGCATTGGACTGAAATTCCATTTATATACGTTTTGATTGTTAAATTGGTTCAGGATGTTTTATGGGTGATTCACACAATAAATAAATAACCAATAAACAAAAAATAGCATTACATATGGTTTACAAGGCTGAGGTTTTTCACAAGATCAACTAAGAAAACCAGAATTTCAATAACCATTGCCATCTTGACTTCTAGCAAACTAAATTAAGTACTAGTTACAGGTAGGTAGCTTTAGCCATCTCACCCCTTGCCTTTCCCTGGAAGACCAATTGCAGTCTTTAAGAGTCGTCAACAGGTTTTCCACACCTATCAGCGGATCACCCATTCCCACCACCCTTCTGAGTAATACCCCTCCCCACTCCCTCACTATATTTAAGGGTCTGGTGACTTCCGTTTCAGTGTATCTGAAGAAGTGTGCATGCACACGAAAGCTCATACCAAGAACAAACTTAGTTGGTCTCTAAGGTGCTACTGGAAGGATTTTTTAAATTTTATTTTGTTTTAAATTAAGTATTGTACATTATAGTGGAGTGGGAGATTTGATATAATATAAAACATCTAGATCTAGATAAAACATCTAAAGTATGACTTTAGCCGTTAGAGTTGCTAAGATCATATATAGAGTTTTTTGCAGTTCCCTTTCCATTCTTTGTGTCTATTTCCTAAGGAGCAAAACCAAACAGCAGTATATGTTGGAGAAATGATGGCAGTTAAGAGTTAACAGCAGGAAGATAAATGAGCTGTATACTCATCTCTACCAGTACCTTGGCTATCCCCTTCACTTCAATTAACAAGATTAGCTTTACTCCATAAATTACATGATTATTCCTATCAAGTAGCTAATGCTAGATTTATAGCAATGTACTCCTCATAAAATAATGGTTATTTTCCCCTTAAAGATATATATACTTCACTTTAGCTTCTCTTAATTACATGTATATTATTCATCATTGTTCCAACCCAATTCTTTTCTGTTTTTTAAAGTAAGTATACGGCTTTGGTTGTACACAGTATGCAAGTTACTTGAACAGTTGCCATTGACTATCTTTAATGAGGAGCAATGTGTAGTATGCTTAGGATCCAAACTAATCTGCAAAATAGCAGAAAAATCTGCTGTTCAGAAAAAAATGCATACCCACATTTGCAGATAAGTGTTCAAAACATGCAATGCCACTTCTTGGGCATGGCAGGAATGTCAAGATATTGTTAGAATGCAGCTTCATAGGACCTCCATAGGATAATAGAGAAACCTTCAAAGACATGGTTGTTCACTCCACCTGTCCAACAGAAAGTTCATTCAGCGCCAGTACAATAATATCTAGGTGCCCTTTCCCTTCTTTTTCTAGTTAGAGCAACTGGGTAGGTAATTAGAATACAAGTGGTATAAAAATTGTGCTGAATGCTCACTGTAGGCTGTTTGAAGATGGATGAGGTGGTAGTGAAAAAGACAAAAATTGTATTCTCTAGTTATTTTGGTGTGGGACAGTTTGGTTATATGGAGTAGCTTCACCAAAGAGAAACACTTCCGCATCAGCTCTCAGACTAAACGTCAGTCAGGGTTGTGCTTTGTAAGCAAGCCCAACAACACCAAGCCCTTCAAGACGGGGCCTGATTTAGGTTTGATGTGGCCCTAAGCTACTGAAGGTAATGGGACCCTTTATATGTGCAGATCAAACTTATCCATCCTTAAAGAAATCAGCCCTGAGTGCTCACTGGAAGCGCAGATCCTGAAGTTGAGGCTCCAGTACTTTGGCCACCTCATGAGAATAGAAGACTCCCTGGAAAAGACCCTGATGTTGGGAAAGATGGAGGGCACAAGGAGAAGGGGACAACAGAGGATGAGATGGTTGGACAGTGTTCTCGAAGCGACTGGCATGAGTTTGGCCAAACTGCGGGAGGCAGTGGAGGATAGGGGTGCCTGGCGTGCTCTGGTCCATGGGGTCACGAAGAGCTGGACACGACTGAACGACTGAACAACAACAACAACAACAATATGTCCAGCTGTCCTTTGTCAACAACAAACTGTTGCTGTTTTTTGTGTTGAATATATGCTATATGGTAATTTATGAACCTAATAGGTATCTAAAGCCATTTGCACATGTTCCCATGCAACCAGTCCATGCAGAATGTAGGCACCCTATATATAGAAATGAGCAAACCAATGACATTTTAGGGAGCAGGCTAGCAGGCAGGGCCCATTACTTACATCAAAACACTGTTGTTGCATGTAGGTTTTATTTTATTTGTTTTTTATCTTATATTCTGCAAATGTACATCCCAATTTTTTTTCTTTAAATTTTTTTGGGGCCCCCAAGAGAGTGGGGCCCTAAGCTATGGCTTGTTTAGCTTACATGTAAATCCGGCACTGCTTCAAGACAATATCCTCTGCAGTTGAAGGTGACTTTTCTGAGGAGATGATGTAGGAACCCAGCTACTACCACCTTTTTACTACCTGATCTCCCCCCCCCCCCCGCCCAGGAATCTGACCAAAGTTCTCGGTGCTAATGTTGTCTCTGGAAACTAGAAAGGGGAAGAGTTGGTTGGTATTAGACACAAGGATAACATATTATCAGTTTGCACACACACCCAGTCAACTAGCTGGAACAGCACAAAATCAAACTCAACAAGTTTATAAAGAAGTTATACAGCACATGTGATTGTCTGATTTGCTATTCTGATTTTTGTGTGTTTTCTTTTTAAAGGGGCTGTGTGCTCAGACCTTCTGTGGTCACATGCATTCCTGCAACCATGCCACATTCAACATGAAGGTAAGCTCTAAACCCAAAGTAAATGGTAGACTAGGGTAGAATATATCTATGAATGACACTACAGCTGAATGCTATATGTTCTCCATATTGCATGACCCGATGCAAAAGAAGGCAGGACTCCTCAATATGTAATAATTGTGTAGGAGATGGAATTTAAGCAGAATTGGCTTCCATTACAAGAGCTACACACGCTGAAATTTTCCTGTCTACATTAGTATTTTAGGTGTATGAGCCCTGCCTTGTTTTGCATCTGGCCACCTGATCTCCAGGTCACCTGGTTTTCAGGTCAGTAGTCATGATTTTAGGGAGTGGGTGGGTGGGTATTCCCCTCCCTGGAAAGAGTGCTGAGCCTATGTTTTTCATAGCTATTCACAGGTATTTGTATCCCTACTGTTTTCCTACTCTGTTCCTCAGACCATTTGTTTTATTCCTCCCAAAGTCATCCAAAACAGAGGTCACACTCCAGAAGGAATGATTTCACTACACTGTGTAGCAACTCAGATTTAGCTATATGTCAGTGCCACTAGGGATAAAGAAAGCCCCTTAGAATCAGACCTGATCAATTACAGACCACTATAAGAAATGGATAGTTTTGCAGACCTTCTGCTTGTGCATTAATATCCCCCTATCCCCCTCCCGCTCCGGCGGGAAGCTAAATGGCGTTTCCGTGCGCTGCTCTGGTTCGCCAGAAGCGGCTTTGTCATGCTGGCCACATGACCTGGAAGCTATTGGCTCCCTCGGCCAATAAAGCGAGATGAGTGCCGCAACCCCATATTCGTCCGCGACTGGAACTAATGGTCAGGGGTACCTTTACCTTATCCCCCCTGCAGAGAGAGGGGGGGTGCCAGTTCTGATTAACCTTTTCGTGAGATAGCATCCCCCTTTGGGTCAGCGCTAAAACAGCTCTTTTAATATTATATTCTTTAAAGCCAGTGTTTAAATGACAGGTGGTCTGGGGGCACCTACCCCCTTACTGTGTTCTCTGTTAATTTTTCTTAGGGTCAATTTTTTAAAGGTATTTCACCCCCAAACCCAGAGCAAAACAGAACTCCTATTTAACAGGGAGGAAGGGGAAATTGCAATTCTACCGCAGCAGTCAAGCTTCTTCTTTTCCTCTGACTTTTTTTATATAAAAATTAACTCCCTGGTACTCAGGTGGCAACAGAATTGTTGAGTTCAGAAGCAAAGAATACTGCCAACTCCCCAGTGGCATACCTGGGGGAAGCCAATAAACATGTTATCTTCTCAGCAAGGTCATTCATTTCTTTGTGGAGTCAACAGAACCTAGAAGGCTTGATGTGTCTCTTCCCACAGACCCATGCTTAATTATTATTGCTTATTGTTTCTTATATGATTTACACACACCCCTTTCCTGCTGAAGGAGCCCATTAAGTCCATTTTCAAGTGAGATACCAACTTTCCCCCTGCAGAGTATCCTTCATGACCTAACATGATTAAATGAAGCAAGCTTTTGTATGCTGATGATTTTGCAGATTAGCATATTATTTTGATAAAGAATATTGCATCTGGCATTAAACGCTGTGTTGGAATCATGGCTTGACATCCTCAGTAACTTAATTAGAAAAGATGGAAACTGCCAGTAGAGGGTTGATTAAACAGAGTGAGGGGTGCAATTTTAGAAGCTGTAATTACAGTTATATAAATTAATCACAGATACATGGAAGGCAGGCAGCTGAACTGTAGGTGCACAGACATCAAGTTATTCAAGATGATTTTTTTTTCATTCTAAAAGCTGCAATGCTGTATGTACTTTCACTGAAGTCCATTCCCTTGAAATATGTTTGACTTACTTCTGAGTAAATATGCTTCGGATTTAGATGCAAAACTTTTTTTCAATTGGATGTGCTTACTCAGTATTCACAGGAGGCAGAATGGCCAAATAAATTGTCACGTGTTCATCTTTGATGATGAACCGAGATGATAAGAAATTCTGGCAAATTATCAAACGGGGCCTAACCACCTCCGCCGTCCCATGCAATAATATTGTGGAAGCCAGCTGGTATAAACACTTTCCCCATCTTTACTCCGCTCCCTTCCCTAACCCACCCATAACCCTTTCCGCAGCCAGTAGATCCGCCCTTCCGCCATGGGACCCAGTCCCCCCTGAAAAATGTTTTCAGTTGATTGGCTTGTTAAAGGGAGGTAAATCACCTGGGGAGTACATGTTATCCCCTAAGGTATTCTTATCAAATCAACACTGGTGGGCAACTATATTGGCCCCTATATTCACCGCCATAAATTCCTCCCTCACGATACCGACAAACTGGAAACAGAGTATAATCATTCCAATTTACAAAAAAGGAGATCCCCAAGATCCTACCAACTACAGGCCTATCAGCCTACTAGATATAACCTACAAGATCTACACCAGATATCTACTAGAGAAGCTGACCAACTGGGCGGATGAAATTGGCTTATTCCACCCAGAACAAGCAGGCTTTCGGAAAGGCCACAGTACTTCAGGCCACTGTCTAGTCCTCCAAACTCTGATTGACAAATACCAAACCAAGTTTAACTCCAAGCTCTATGTTGCCTTTGTCGACTTATCCTCTGCCTTCGATTCTATTAACAGAACGAGACTTTGGCAGAAGCTAAGTATAACCAACATAGACAAAAGGCTCTTATGGCTGCTAATGGAAATCCACTCAGATATAACTGCCAGAGTGAAATTTGGATGTATTTATTTTTTAGTTTGTGGCTTCAGCATAGCAGCACATGCAATTGCCTCATTGCATGCATTTTATTTTACAGATGATCCTACGTTTTTGAGAGTGACAGAGGAAAATCCTCTCCACTGAAGCCCACTTCAGAGGAGTTAGCTAGGGTTGCCATATTTCAAAAAGTGAAAATCCGGGTGTGGGTTGCCATGCATCCGGGTTTTCCTGCACTCCCCCCCCCCCCCAATTTCTGGAAATTCCCCCCAGATGCCATTTCCAGAGGACAAATCCCATTTAAGTCTGGGAAAACTTGGAGGTATGGCAGCCCCATAGTTAGCATTTGTCTAGTGGCGGTAATATCCAAATAATAGTGTATGGAAGACCCAGTAAAGCAGATATAGAAATTTAAATTTAATGTGTGTGTTTGTCTTAGTATTGTTTTATATGAGCTTAAAGCTGAAATAAAGTGAATGATTGATTGATTGATATAGAATTTTTTTGACCCTCCAGATATTGCTTGAACTACAGTTCCCATCATCCCTGACCATTGGCCATGATGAGAGTTGTAGTTCAGCAACACCTGGAAAGCCAAAGGTTCTCTACACCTGCAATAGAGGGTGTTAAGAGTAGTCATGATTTGGGCTACAAAAGCAGGAATTGTGGTTTGCAGATCTGAATAAAAGAGCAGGAGATAGTTATAGGCTTTGCATCTGGCACAACTGATGAGGAGCACTTTGGACTCCATTAAAGTCTGACAGAATAGAAAATAAAAAAATACTGCTCTCTCCCCTTTTAAACTTAATGGACATAAAGAAACAAGCAGCGATCAGCCAGGCAAGCATCACTTGAGTCCCATTCCTATGACTCTTTACTCTTGCTACAATATACCCGTACACTCTATATAGTATCCTTTCATTCTAATATAAGGTAATCTAGTCTGAAACAGTTATTTGTAAAATAATTAAAAACCTGCTTCATTTCCACAGATTGGATGGGTGGGTTCCATCCATCCTTTGACCCTCTTTTTCTGCATATTATTTATACCCTTATATGGAGTTCATATGTATAAATGTGATTTATAAGGCAATACAAAATGTAGTTTGAAAGAAGTAGTGCAACTTCTCTTAATCCCTACTCCCTAACAAAAAGGATTGCGTAGATTCTGCCATACAACCAGGCCTACAGTGAGGGGCTATTGACATTCCATTCCCATACCTTTCTTCCCAGCTTAGCACTCCAGTGTTTTTAAAGATCCTAGCAAAACACTCTGACTAACTATCTGTGTCCTTCTAGGGCCCGATAAGATTGGAATGCAGTGTTTACACCGTGAGATTTATACATACACACACACACACATACATACATACATACATACATA
Organism: Lacerta agilis; assembly: GCF_009819535.1. Classification (NCBI taxonomy): domain Eukaryota; kingdom Metazoa; phylum Chordata; class Lepidosauria; order Squamata; family Lacertidae; genus Lacerta; species Lacerta agilis. The sequence continues at coordinate 129,521,999 of NC_046312.1, forward strand.
CAATCATAGAGTTGGAAGAGACCCCAAGGGCCATCCAGTCCAACCCCCTGCCAAGCAGGAAACACCATCAAAGCATTCCTGACAGATGGCTGTCAAGCCTCTGCTTAAAGACCTCCAAAGAAGGAGACTCCACCACACTCCTTGGCAGCAAATTCCACTGTTGGACAGCTCTTACTGTCAGGAAGTTCTTCCTAATGTTTAGGTGGAATCTTCTTTCTTGTAGTTTGAATCCATTGCCCCGTGTCCGCTTCTCTGGAGCAGCAGAAAACAACCTTTCTCCCTCCTCTATATGACATCCTTTGATATATTTGAACATGGCTATCATAATACAGTGAGATTTATACATACATACATACATACATACATACATACATACATACTGCAGTTCATCATAAGAACTCAGGGCAGATCACAGAATAAAATACTGCAAGTAAATAAGTAAAACAAAACAATAACCCTCCCTTCCCACAGACACATTTAAAAGGCTGTAGAATATTAATCAGCCAAAGGCCTGGTCGAATAGGAACATTTTCACCTGGTGCCTAAAAATATAACGAAGGCGCCAGCAATACAGTGAAAGTTCAATGCTTTAAATCCATTTCAATTTTCTCACAAAGTTTTATTTTTCGTTGTAAATCATAAATATAACCCCGTTCTCTTTTATCTTCTCTTGCCTTTTATCAATTTGTTAGCATGGGGGGGGGGGGTTGCCACAATCATTTATGTAGCAAACATGATATATATAAAGAAAGGGTAAAGGCTCCCACCCCCTCACATACCATATTTTACATCGAAGAAAGTCTTCTTTCCAGTTCGAAACATTACGGCTTTGTGGCAGGTTCAATTTAGCAGTTTATGATCTTGTCCCATCTGTTCCAGCACACGTCTGCCTATTAGTCCTAATTTCACTCTAATAAACAGAAGTACCCCTGCTTCTTAATGGCTGCATAGGGGGGTTACCGATAGGCGGACTGCTTTTGCACTCAGTGCTTCCCTGCCTCCCGGATTCCATGCCAGAGCGAGAGCCAGGTACTGAGATGATCTGCAAGTGACGCTCACTCTCCCCGGGCCCTGTGGGGACCTTGCAAGGACAATTACCCTCAAATAATCCTTGTTTATCTTTGCTAACGGTCTCCACTATCGTGTGAGCAGCATCCATTAAGGCAGACCGGAACCAGAAGCCAAGTCTGGGACAGTTTCTATGGGGATACATTCTGTGAAAAGGTTAAATGCAAACAGTATTGGAGCAGTTAAAACAAAAGCTGTATCAAGAATCTAATCAGATATCAAAGCTTTTACATCATGAAGCATTATGAACCTCTAAACTCCCAGATTCTTTAGTACAGTCATACCTCTGGTTGCATTTGCTGCGGGTTGCATTCGCTATGGGTTATGAACACACCGAACCTGGAAGTACCAGAACGGGTTACTTCTGGGTTTCGGCACATGTGCAGAAGCTCTAAATTGCGCTTTTGCATGTGCAGAAGCGCCGAATCGCACTGCGCACATGCGCAGATGCAGCACTTCAGGTTACGGACCTTTCAGGTTGCGAACGGGGCTCCTGAACGGATCCTGTTCGCAACCAGAGGTACGAAATACAAGATGTGTGGGCTATACCACATTAGATTGCAAATGGCAGTCTACATTAAATTTCTTCTATTTAAAAGAACATAGAAAATTAGTATATCAGGGAGAATACTAGACTTGAACCCATCACTTTGACATCCAGAGTTCTGTGGGTATTGTACACAAATGGAATGGTTCCGTTCTGGTTATGATGTAGTCACTTAGACTTGAATCATTTGTTAGAGCTTATCTATTGTTCTCAAGCAAGAAGTAGCTAAACTTCAAGGCTGAATATCTTCTTGCAAAAGTTAAACATTTAACTAAGTTACCAACACAGCCTTTACTAATAATGAATGGATAGTAGAGAATTTGAGAAGTTTGTTACATGTTTGGAAAGCACTCTGTGTGGATGTATCATAAAAAATATATACATGAATAGGTGTCTGTAACATTAACTTTCTAGGTTGCCAAATACACAAGCTGACCATAGGGCTTCTGCTTATTAGGTTTGCTTATTTACCAAAACTATATTTCAAGTTACAAGATGCATTTTAATTGTGAGAAGGTACGTGGAATTGTTGGATTTATGAGTTTATACTTTTAGTAAATGCAGAATTAAGGGGAAGACTGAGTAAAAATGTGTGGGAGTTCAAGGGGGTGCTTCAGAGTTGCCAAGCAGCAAGGACCATTTCTGGATGTGATGAGGAAGGAAGTTGGAAGGGAATAATAGGCAAACGATTTTAAGGAGATGGGCTAGGGTATGTATGCATGCATGAATGAATGAATGAATGGCAATTTATTGGGAGATAAACATGTCAAATGATGAAAGGGTCCATCTTTTTGCAACCAGAACCTATTAGGAGTAAAAAAAAATAATACAAAACCATGTCAGTTAACAACCCACAATCCACACAATCTGTTAAAATTGGATATCCAAATTGGATGTATTATTTGCTCTCTCTTTCTGAAGTTAAAATTATCTCCAGTCAAAATTCTGGAATGGTAGGACTGTAACATTGAGAACTTTAGCTCAACATTCATGAAGGTGAAAATTAATTTGGAGAGTTTCGGAATCTGTATAGCCATTTTTAATTATGGAAATATGGTAAGAAGATAACTTTGCTTTTGTAGTTAAATTATATTATTGCTATGTTTTATTCATATGACTTTAGGAGACCTGAGCTTGGGCAGTTTAAAGTATTCAAGATGGCTATTGCTTGGTGAAATCTAAGTCCTTTAGTCGTTTGGAGGAAATGAAAAAACCTGGAAGAATACAGCCTTGCTTATTTCCCTAGAGGGATCAGTGCAGTGCAGGCACACACTCTTCAAAAAGTTCTGAATGAATAGCTCTGGAGCTGACCAGAATAGCAGATTGCAAAGTTCCTTGTTAACATGGTGCTCAAACTTTTAGTATGTAGGGATATCCAGATAAAAATGCAATACTGTGCCTTCAGGAAATTTCCAAAGACATTCTCAAAGACAACATGGCATCTCTCCAGATACTGTGGACCAGAGAAGAAAACAGGATGAAACTTTATTCATCTACTAAAACCCCAGTAGGCCATTCCCCCCCCTCCCAGTTGACGTTACATGTCATGAAATACGCAGGCGAAGGCCTTCATTGATAGGCTCTGCTTCACAACCCACCCAAACCAGGACTGATCCTTTCCACTGTATTCCACAAAAGCTCCTTAAATACCTCTCACTAAAGTTCAAATGGCCAGCCTTCCAAATCCAGATGTCACCTAATCTCATTAATTTGCCTCTCCTGAATCCACATCCATGGCCAGCTTCTGTCCCCTCTTAGCCAGTCACATATAATCCCAGTAATTTGGAGAAAGTGTATTCTGTGACTAGTAGGATATCGACTGGCTAGATTAGGCATAGGCAAACTCAGCCCGCAAGATGTTTTGAGACTACAATTCCCATCTTCCCTGACCACTGGTCCTGTTAGCTAGGGATGATGGGAGTTGTAGTCCCAAAACACCTGGAAGGCCGAGTTTGCCTATGCCTGGGCTAGATGAAGAAAGAAGAATTCTAAATGTGACTTGAGCTAGCAATAATTAGATCTGTATTTATAATGCTCTTTTTTATTTCTAGAAGAAGAGAGGGGAGTACCGTACTCATGTAATGAAGGGAGCACCCCATTTAATACCCCAGCACCCAATGGTTGTTGGATTTCTTTGGAGAGCTATATTTGTTAGGAGATCTACAGCATACATGCACACTATGGGTACTTTGTTTGCAGTTCTCTGCCCTGTAAGTTTATCACATCCAGGATAATCAAGCCCATTTTAATTGTATGCAGTATTTAATAAGTTATAGCTAAAATAATATTTATTCCTTTAGTTATCATTGATCAAGATTTATATAACAATCTCTAAGCTGCTTATAAAATATACATAAGAAAATGCCAATAAAAACAAATATTAAAAATAAGTAGACATAAATTTTATCAAAATGCAGATAAAACCAGCAATTTCAAAGCAATAAAATCACATGTCTGGATAGGCTTGTCTAAACAAAATGCTTTTTAGTAGATGCTGAAAACAATGCAACAAAGGAATTTGCCTAATATTAATGGACTGAGAGCGCCAGACATTAGGTGCCCATTGAAGCAGTTGAGTAGGCACATATGGAGTCAGGCAGTCCTTCAAGTAAACTGACCCCAATTGAATGCAGTAGCTTTGATATTGTTTTAAAAAGTAGCATTAAAAAGAATGGTTGCAAATCTCTCATACAGCAACAGATACACAACAAAGAAATAAGAGTTTTAGAACATAAAACAAATAGGTTCTATAAAACAAAAATACATATCTCCGGAAGAAATATCAACAACCTCAGATATGCTGATGACACAACCTTGATGGCAGAAAGTGAGGAGGAATTAAAGAACCTTTTAATGAGGGTGAAAGAGGAGAGCGCAAAATATGGTCTGAAGCTCAACATCAAAAAAACTAAGATCATGGCCACTGGTCCCATCACCTCCTGGCAAATAGAAGGGGGGGGGGAAATGGAGGCAGTGAGACATTTTACTTTCTTGGGTTCCATGATCACTGCAGATGGTGACAGCAGTCACGAAATTAGAAGACGGCTGCTTCTTGGGAGAAAAGCAATGACAAACCTAGACTCCATCTTAAAAAGCAGAGACATCACCTTGCCGACAAAGGTCCGTATAGTTAAAGCTATGGTTTTCCCAGTAGTAATGTACGGAAGTGAGAGCTGGACCATAAAGAAGGCTGATTGCCGAAGAATTGATGCTTTTGAATTATGGTGCTGGAGGAGACTCTTGAGAGTCCCAGGGACTGCAAAAAGATCAATTCTATCCATTCTCAAAGAAATCAGCCCTGAGTGCTCACTAGAAGGACAGATCCTGAAGCTGAGGCTCCAATACTTTGGCCACCTCATGAGAAGAGAAGACTCCCTAGAAAAGACCCTGATGTTGGGAAAGATGGAGGGCACAAGGAGAAGGGGACGACAGAGGATGAGGTGGTTGGACAGTGTTCTCGAAGCTACCAACACGAGTCTGACCAAACTGTGGGAGGCAGTGGAGGATGGGGTGCCTGGCGTGCTCTGGTCTATGGGGTCACAAAGAGTCGGACACGACTAAACAACAACAACAACAAATCCAGAACTGTCCCTGGAAAATGAGGATACTTGGAGGGTTTGCAAATAAGATCAACATTATGATATGCAAGGAGCAGTGAGTATAGGAGAGATTTGCAAACATTTTCTTTTTAACAAAATAATCAATAATAAGGCATAATATTATTTTTGCTGTTTCCTGTTGTTCACATATTTAACATATTTAAACTGGCCTTAGGCTCAAGAGCAGAGTCTTAAAGCACTTGAACCTATTGCAGATTTAGCATGCCTCAGTCCATTGATTCCAGTGGTTTAGGCATGTTGAAGTCTGTGCATCAGATTAAGCTCCAAATTGTTGATGTGCAAGGGGCTTAAAATATGCTGAATTTTCTTTACATTTTTAATACTTTGCCTATTGATATTCAAGCATTTTGTATTTGCAATTGTCTTAACACCTCACGGTCTGTAGAAACCCATTCTCCTTTCTTTGTTTTTCCTCACCACCCCAACCAAAAATGGGGGAGGGGGAATCCCCAGCTGAAATGCAAACACTTCAGGTCAGTTTTCCATTGATTTACCAAAGGACAAATAATGTCAGACAGTTCTTATACCAAAACAAAATTTCAATTTTGTTTACCTCTTCAGTAGTCCAGCTTGATGTCAGTTACCATTTAGCTAGGCCAATAGTATTGATATTTGATGTCAGTTCTTATTGATTACTGAGCCAAATGATTCAAGAATCAGATCTTTTAGATGTTTCTACGGATGGCAGAAATAAAGAAGGGGCAGGCAGCCTGCAGTTGACAGACAGAAGCAGAGAACAGAATAGAATATAAAACTGAAAAGGCACCAGAGGTTCTTATTTATGTATTCAGAGTATTCAGCGCTTTGCATAAACTCAAAGTCAGTCATTTGCAAAGGTTACTTAATAATTTTAAATATGTACAATTGTAGATGCAGAAAGGCTAATAGGGTCTTCCTTAGATGATTGATGCTATTACTTGCAGAGTGTAATTACAAAGTAAGGTTATAATGAAATACAGATATTAGCCTTGTTATTTAACACAAGACTAAGACTAGTACAGAAGGTGCTTTGAAAATGAAAAAATTTAAAATATTCACATATGAAAGTGTAACAGAACAAAATTATGAATATGGGTGTTACATTAAGCAATAAAATGTGTATTAAAAAGAGCCCTTCCCAGGGACTGCTTAATTAAATTTTATTCAGGATCAAGACATTGATTATATCAGTGGTTTTCAACCAGTGTGCCATGGCACCCTGGGGTGCCTTGAATGATGGTGAGGGGTGCCGTGAGCAACACTGGCCTCTGTCCCTCTTTCCTTCCTCCTCTGATGCCCTCTTGCATCTCTGCCTCTCCAAGGCTTGCGTGGTGGTTTGTTTATATCCTGCCTTTTCCTCTAAGGGACTCAAGGTTGCATTCATGGTACGCTCCCTCTTTATTTTATCCTCACTGAGAGCCAGTGTGGTGTAGTGGTTAAGAGCGGTAGACTCGTTATCTGGGGAACCGGGTTCGCGTCTCTGCTCCTCCACACGCAGCTGCTGGGTGACCTTGGGCTAGTCACACTTCTCTCTGAAGTCTCTCAGCCCCACTCACCTCACAGAGTGTTTGTTGTGGGGGAGGAAGGGAAAGGAGAATGTTAGCCGCTTTGAGACTCCCCAGGGTAGTGATAAAGCGGGATATCAAATCCAAACTCTTCTTCTTCTTCTTCACAGCAACCCTCTAGAGTAGGTAAGGCTGTTGGACGGTTTATGCACTGGATCCTCTTTGAGGAAGCCAGAGAAGAGGTTCCAGGGACAACACATGTTATGCAGAGAAGGGTGTACAGGTTTCTTGGAAGCTTTGGATACTCTTGGGGTGGTTGTGTGTTCTAGGAACCCTAGTTCCACCTTGGCTCATCCTAGTACTTTATGAAGCTGGAATTCTTCTCAGCATAAATAAAACCACCCACAATTATATCTTGCATCCTGGTGGGTCATTGAGAAGGGTCTAGAGCAGGGGTCAGCAAACTTTTTCAGCAGGGGGCCGGGCCACTGTCCCTCAGACCTTGTGGGGGGCTGGACTATATTTCGAAAAAAATATGAACAAATTCCTATGCCCCACAAATAACCCAGAGATACATTTTAAATAAAAGCACACATTCTACTTATGTAAAAACACCAGGCAGGCCCCACAAATAACCCAGAGATGCATTTCAAATAAAAGGACACATTCTACTCATGTAAAAACATGCTGATTCCCGGACCGTCCGCGGGCCACATTTAGAAGGTGATTGGGCCGCATCCGGCCCCCGGGCCTTAGTTTGGGGACCCCTGGTCTAGAGCTACGGTAGACTGGTTGCCTGCCTTAAAGCATACTCAGTGAATAAGTACTAGCTACCTGCTCAATTTGGAATCAATCTGAAGTTCAAATTCACTTTGAATGTGTTTGGTAGGTATCTGTATTAACTGGGCTGCTTCTATGAGGCCATACTTTTGGTAAATACAATAAAGCACAGTGGGATGGGGGTGGAGTCAGAGCTTGGAAGTTCCTTGTTAAGCCTATATAAATTTCCTTCTGACACAGACTCTGGATTATTTGAAATCTAATTCAAATAAATCTGCTGGTAGAAGACAGCCACCCGCAAGAGAAATCTGGGTTGAACTTCAAATAATTACAGGATTTAGTAGCAAATCTAGAAACTTTGTGAAGTTTTCAGCTAGTCAGTGGTGGAGGAAGACTCCACACTACCTGGGGCGGCGAAAGGAAACGCCCCGGGGGGCGGGGCGCCGTGACGTCACAAGTGCGCCTGCGCAAAATGTTGCACAGGTGCACTCCCATCAGCGGGCCGCCGCCGCTTCCGCAGCCCCCTTTTAAGCCGCAGAGCAAAAAGGTGGCTCAAAAGGGGGCCGTGGAAGCGGTGGTCCGACAACGGAGTGCGCCTGCGCGAAATGTCGCGCAGGCGCACTCCATCATCAGGCCGTGCGCTGCTGCTCCCGGGGTGACGGAGGGAGCGGCGGCGTGTGGGAGTGGCGGGAGGGGCTGCCACTTGTCATCCCCACGCGCCGCTGTTCGCTCCATTGCCCTGGGAGCAGCAGCACCGCACACACCGTGCGCTGCTGCTCCCGGGGCGACGGAGTGAGCGGCGGCGCATGGGGGTGACAAGTGGCGGCCCCTCCCGCCACTCTCCATGCGCCGCCACTCGCCCCGTCGCCCCGGGAGCAGCAGCGCTGCACAGACAGCGTGCCGGGCGGCGGAGTTCCCCTTGGGGAGTGGCGGGAGGGGCCGCCGCTTGTCACCCCCCCCCCCTCCCCTGGCACCCGGGGCGTACCGCCCCCCCCAACTACGCCCCTGCAGCTAGTCAATTTATAAAACAAGCAAAGTAGCAGATATCTGAAGAAAACAGATATTACATTTTGGATTTCAAAGGATTACTAGAAACATCTCACCCATTGCCTTATATTACTATCACTCATGACAAGAGTTCAACTTGCCTTTCAGCCCATTGAAAGAAAGCATGTATGGGCTGTATGAGTTAGTGCTGCCTTTTGCTAACATGCCCAGTAACTGCACCCCTGGCTACCTGAATATTCAAGGTTTTTATTTGCAAGTACTGTAGATGTACTTGTGCAGATCTCCATGCAAAGTGGGACTGTGAATGGGCAAAGGTATCCTACCCTTGTGTGGGAAAAGATCTACTGACATACATGAGTATACACACAGAGCCCCTGTACATGCCAGCCAAATGCACAGATGGCAGAAGGGTCCCATCACATGTGTTGTTTCAGCCCATGTGGCATCATCTGAAACTTCCTATGGAACAGAAGGATTAGCACCATGGAGTGGGAAATAAGCCCAAAAGGCATGTTTGAATTCACACCTACTGATGCTGGTCAGGAGCACACTTGAAGGTGCTTTTACACTTGGGGTGCTTATGGGGTACCATCTGAGATGCCATCACCCAAGAGTCCTTTATGAATGCTGCTATCAGGGCTTGGGTTTAACGATGGCATCCAATTCACAACCATCTTAAGAAAGCTTTGGCAATTATCATTCCTCTCCTCGTCTGACTGCACAACTCTTTGCAATTGAGAGGCACTGCTTTGATAGATAAAAAGAAAAATAAATTGATTAGACTAAGCTCCTTGAAAAAAAAAAGTGCAGCAAAGAAAACTGCGGTATAAAGTGCAGTGTCAACTCTGTATAGTAGTAACTCTGCAGGGTGTGCAGTGATCTTGAGCTCCGTATGTAAATTTATGCAAAGAACTTTTGCAAGCCTAGCATGTACTCTTCTTTTCAAACACCACAAGAAACGTCTTAGTCCTTGATTTGGTAAAAGGCAGAAATATTTCCTCTGTTTCACGCTGCAAGGAGGGATCATGTGGAGTGATTTTAAACAAACAAGAAGAGAATAATCTACCATTGTTGGACAATTTCAAGTGCTAGAAACATTGCAAGGGAAGGTTAAGATCCTCGTTTTCATTAATGTTTTCACTAAGAAAATTTCAACAGTGTGTGTGTGTGTGTGTGTGTGTGTGTGTGTTGTGGGATTCTCTGAATAAAAACCTGACCTGCACGGTTGATAAGATAATTTGTTGGATGAGATCAAACTCTGACCAGGATAATATTTTGGAGTTTGTGGTGCATATCAAAGTCATGAGACTCTGTTTCTGAACCCAGGAATACAAGTTTTGATAAAATCACTAATAATTATGGGCAGTATTTTATTAACAAGAATCTCCACTTGCACAACAGGACTTCCCTGCCCTCTCCTCCCCAAACTGTTCCAGAGGCTTGGGGAAACCTCTAGAACAGACTTAGGGCGCATGCAGGGTGGAGAGGGTAAGAACATTGCATTTCGCAAACAGAAATCCATGCACTTCAGTTTAGCTCATTTGTTCTGCAAGATTATTCAGTCACTGCCTGAGTCCGGAGGTCTTGTGGGGTTACGCATGCTGTTGTTGCCTGTCTCCTTCCAGCTTCCCATGCGTTCAGAGCAAATGTCTGCAGTGGCAACCCTACTCTCCTTATGTCGATTCTGCACTTGATTTAAAACCAGGAACCCTGTGCTGAGCATGTGAGAAGGCAGAAGAAGATATCCAACTATATGCTGAAGCCCCAACCCTGCAGCCTCTTTGTATTGGCAGTGCCCCTTCGTGCAAATAATGATGGAATAGGGCTTGTACAGTTGTCCAGGTGCTGGAGTGATGAGCTGCTGGTCCTTTTCTGGTCAGCTTCCTCAGTTCTTCATGCCACAGCCAAGAGATACCCAAAGCCCTCATTTATCTTGTCTGAAGCTAATAAGATTCACCTAGTAGCATGAGTGAGCAGTAATTGCTCTGCACCTAAATTTATGAGGGGAGGGGGGCTCAGCAAGGGCGCCATGCATTTTATAAACAGCCACACTATTATGTCCTCATTACAGAACTGCATATCAATCAGGGTGGTTGTTTCCTTGCACACATGAAAGGGAGAACTCGTGACTGCTGTCAAGGCTGGGTTTTTGAAAGGAAGCAGCAGCTTTTGTTTCATTCCTTTGTGGACTGCAGTATCTGCAGCTGAAGCAGCCAGGGAAACAACAAGAGCATCAATGTGAGGTGATCAGTTTTTCCAGTGGCAAAGGCTGTGGTTAAGCCACACTGAGGTGTCTGTCATGCCCTGTAAGCTCCTACTCTTTGTGAGGATAAGACAGGCTAGACAGGGGTCAGGCTAGACACTGTCCCTCAGACCTTGTGGGGGGCTGGACTATATTTTGAAAAAAATATATGAACGAATTCCTCTGCCCCACAAATAACCCAGAGATGCATTTTAAATTAAAGGATGCATTCTACTCATGTAAAAACATGCTGATTCCCGGACTGTCCACGGGCTGGATTGAGAAGGCGATTGGGCCACATCCAGCCCCTGGGCCTTAGTTTGGGGACCCCTGGGTTATTCGGAAGTAAACATGCCAGCAAGAGAGCAATGCTTGAAAATTTCTCCCCATCCAAGTTTCTCCTTGAATTTTGGGCTTCTGAATAACTTGCTATTGATTGATTGCTCAGCCGTGCTGCTTTAAAGTCCATCTTTCTTCTGTTTCTGATTTCCAGACTTCATTGTGCCTGCTGCGGGTGGGCATCTTTTCACAGTTTTTATTTGATGGCCTTGCCCCCCAGAGCGTGTACTAGCACACATGTCTGTTTGTGTGACTGCCCTGACATAGCTTTGAACAGCGTTTCAATCAGTGTGTGCATGTGCTTGTGTACATCAGTAACATGCTATGAGAAAAAAAAATATATTAACTGCAAACTCTGGCAAGCTACACACCCACCTATTAAGAATTAATTTTAGAAATTTTCCAAATTAAAATTTGCTCACAGGAACAGAAAGAAGATAACCAGGCACAAACTTTTAATTTGATTTCTAGTTACCCAAAGCATTTGTTAAACAGAAGTGTCTGCAGAGGAAAGACTGTCTACTGGGGATATGGTTCGACTATGGGCCATAACTTTATTAACTTTTCAAGTCTGAATTGCAACAGAACTTATTTGTGGCTGACTCCAGCCTACAGTGTGGAGCATCTTCGCTACTAAGATAAGGGCTAGAAATGAAATATCTGAAAATCACATTGGACAGGCAAACCCTTTAGCTCGCACATTTGTCTAGATTCCCCAATCTGACAGAAATTAGATTATCATGATAAAGGCCTGTCCCACTCCCTTTGACTCCACTTCAGTTTTGTATACCAGGTAGATTTCTAATTTGGCTGGGCTCTTTTCCCAGAGGGTTTGGATTCTGGCTGGCAGGTTCCATGAGCCCCCTCCGTAGGCTTTCAGCTCCTATTAGGCTTCCTTTTCCTGTGGTATTGTGTAATGAGTGATGGGCAGAGCAGGTGGATCCCGACCCAGAGTTGAAAAGCAGTGGAGGAAACCAGGCAAGGAAGCCTCAGCCAAAAATGTGCTTTCCTGATTGCTGGAAAAATAATATTCATATGTACCTATCTACTTGTGAGTCTTGCCAAATCTTGTTTCTCCTCCCTCCGCATGTGGTTCATTTCAGCCTGGTCTGGTAACACAAGGCCCAGACTTGTTTCATACCCTCCAACATTTTTCTGATGGAAATAGGGACGTTCCATTTCATAACAATAATTTTACTATTTATACCCCACACTTCTTACTGGGTTGCCCCAGCCACTCTGGGCAGCTTCCAACATATACAAAAAACATAATAAAATATTAAACATTTTTTTTAAAAAAACTTCCCTATACAGGATTGCCTTCAGATGGCTCGGTGCGGAGATAACTCCATACCCTCCAGCATTTCTCCAATGAAAATAGGAACATCCTAAGGAAATGTGGGACATTCTGGGATCAAATCAGAAACTGGGACGGCATCTCTAAATTAGGGACATCCCTGGAAAATAGGGACACTTGGAGGGTCTGTTGTTTCAGGTGCAAAGTGCCTGGAGAAGATTAGCACGAGGCTTTGTTTAGGTGTTGCTGCTGGGGCCAACATTTTGCTCTCGACAAGATGTATTATTTATGCTGCGCCTTGGATTATGTTCTTGCATTTTTGTTGCTAGACCTTGGTATGAATTTCTACTGGATTGTTTATAGTATGTATTTGTTAATATGACATACTTTGGCCTTTTTAAATTTTGTTTATATGCCTTGCAGTTGTTAATGAATTATGTTTTCTGGTGTTGTGAGCCACTTTGAGCATGGCTTACTATAGAAAAACAAAATAAAAAATTCTTTCCAGTAGCACCTTAGAGACCAACTAAGTTTGTTCTTGGTATGAGCTTTCAGGTGCATGCACGAAATCTGGTATCTGAAGAAGTGTGCATGCACACGAAAGCTCATACTAAGAACAAACATAGTTGGTCTCTAAGGTGCTACTGGAAAGAATTTTTTATTTTGTTTTGACTATGGCAGACCAACACGGCTACCCACCTGTAACTGTTACTATGGAAAAACAGCATACACATAAATTGATGTCTATGTGCTGTACAGATTAGGTTTGGTACACATGTGGAAGGAAGCAATATTTCTTTTTCTTAATTTCCCCCCCTGATGTGACAGTGGTAGGTTACAGAATTCACCCTTCCTTATGCAGTACTATTTAGCTCAGTTTTTTAACAGTTCTTTAGTTCCACTGGTGCACCAGGCTCTAATCTTAAATATACTAACTAGGGAGTACATTCCATTGAACATAAGAAACATATAAAGGGTTGTGCTGCATATAGATCAGCTACTGAACTATTTTTGTTAGTGGTTATATGCCTAAATTATCTCAGACTACTTGGTGCATTTGATGAAATAAGTACCGGTAGTTACTTCCATGAGTTCATGGCAGATGAACCAGTTCCTGTCTATGATTGGACAGACCTTTTTATATTACCAGTGACAAACCTGACCAAAGGTCGAACTTGCCATTATTTTAATTAATCCTTAAAAGAAAACGATAACGAAAGGATAATTTTACTAAGAGATTTGCAACATTTGCCTCACCAACTCAGTGATTCATCTGTTATTTCCTCTTTGACCATATAAAATAGCAGGATTGATATTTCTATTATGCAAAGCGCGTAACCCAGAAGAGGGATAGTTCTGGAGAACATTACTCTTAGGTTACTGGAGTGTGCGCAGGAGCTTTTTGCCTTGTATTTAATTTCGTTCTTCCACAACATACAAGAAAATCACACAGCTCACTGCCTCAGCGCTCCATTATGCTGTTGTGTAAAACTAATTTTACTATGTGGCATACAGCATCGATAGAAGACAGCAGAGAGAAGGGCAGTGAGCCTTACTAAATAATAGCACTTATGGAGATGAAAATGTAGAAGGCTTCAACGAGGATGCTAGATTCTGATTTCAACATTTTATGGAAGGAAGAAAACCACACTGTTGCCAGAGGCAGAAGGCCATTTCTTATCAGTACCTGAAGATGTCAATCCAGCAAATGACCAAGTTTCTTGTTTAGAACAAAATGTAGCACTAAAAGTTCTTCCTTGTTAACACTATTTATTTTGTAGCCTTTTATTCTAGCTCACTGAGAAGTTTTCACCTTGTTTCATGTCCAAGTTCATTGGTCTTAAGGAAGCTGTAGAATAGACAAAATAAAATAAAATAAAATAAATCCTTCCAGTAGCACCTTAGAGACCGACTACAACGGCTACCTACCTGTAACTGGAAATGTAGAATATATTTATTTACTGGGATCAAAAGACCTGCCCAACTAGTTTCATGCATCCAAGAAATCGCTGCCTTGCAAAATCTGCAAGAGTTAGTGACGTTGAGGTGCAGGAATACGGTAAGTTCTGTGTCAGAGAACGATGGCAAGGAATATGAGGGGACAAATGGCAAATCATGGAAGCAGCAGTAGGACTAAGGCAGGCATAGGCAACTTCAGCCCTCTAGATGTTTTGGCCTATAGTCCCATAACCCCTAGCTAACAGGATCAGTGGTCAGGGATGATGGGTCCAAAACATCTGGAGGGCCGAAGGTTGCCTATGCCTGGACTAAGGGAACACAAGGCTACCATTGTTGCAAACCAAAATAATTTCCCAGCAAGGCTAAAACCTGATTGGAAGCAAGGGTCTACTTGGGAGTATGAAGATGGGATAGAACAGAGAATGGGTGCAGTTTGAAGGGCCTCCTATAAGATTCTGCAGGGCAAGGCAATGAAGATATGATATTCTCAGCTTCTCAGAGAGTCAGAGGAAGCACAGAGATAATGTAGAGAGAACCCACCCCTTCACTTTCTGCTTTGGCCTTGGGCAACCAGCTAGGGTAGTCATGAAAGAGAATCTTAAGAATCACACCAAAATGTTTGTGCAAAAGGCACATTGTCCACCACAATCCTGCATATCATAATAGCAAAGTAACATAATATAGATGTATTCTTGTTGGTTTATTTCAAATGCCCCCAAACAGATCTCCAGTTAACACTTTTTGTGCAGGTAACTCCCCCTCCCCCATTTCAACTCCGAATACAGATTTCCAGTTTTTCTCTGAAATATATTTTTTTTCTATTACACATGGGATACGCCTTTCCTAAAGCAGATCTTTAAGGTAAAGGAGAAGTTCATGAAAAAATGTTAGTTACTAATATGGCTTCCTTTGTCTTACAATTAGCGTTGCATTACAGTGGCTTCCAGAATTAACGTTTTCCTCATCTTTCCCAGGGCGATACCATTGTTTCCTGTGACTCTTATGGAGTGTTGAAACTGTGGGACATTCGGAGAGGTGTACCAATGGTGTCAATTGATGCAGGCCCACATCCTGGCAACCAAGTGGCCTTTGACCCATCTGGTAAGATCTTCCTAGAAACTGGAGGCTTTGACTGTTTCTCTTTTCCTGGTTTATTTTTCTTTCAAAATAATTTGATGCTGAAAAAGAATTAACTTAGTTCCACTAGTTTCTGTTTCTTTCCCATATTACCCATGTACCTCAGCCGAGTTCATACATTTCAGTTTTTTCAGAGATCACACCATCATTTAAATGCATGAAACTTTAATCTCAAATTAGCCTTCATTGAACACCCACCTTTCATGTCAGCCATTGCCTAAATAATGGCTTGGGTTGTTCGTGCATCAAAATGAGCTGGTGCAGTGCACTATACCACTTAGGCTACAGGTTGGAAATGCTACTTATGAAAACCACCATAAAATATTTAAAAAAATGTGTTTATTTAAGAAAAAGAATAAAAACTTCCTGCAAATAGAAAACACCAGGAAGAAAGGTTTTAGACCAGCCTTCTCCCTACAGTGCTGGCTTTCTATATATAGGGAGCTTTCAGTGTAGACAAACTTTTTAAATCGAGTCCTGTACCTATAGTCTAAAGTGGTGCAGTCCATTTCACACACACCCCAGTCTCCCAGTCTATGGCATGCATAGAACAGACCTGAGAGGTGAGCAAAAAAAGTAACATGCATGAAAGATGTTTGCTATTACAGTATTTAAATTAGTGGTGCTAACAGTTGCTTAAAGCTATACAGAAATCAGAAAGCTTTTATTTACAGGGTTTTTTAATACTTTCCCTCTTTTCTGCTATTAAAATACTTATACAAGTATTCATAAGCCGCGACTGATAAGTACTATTACTCTTACGGCTGACTTTGTACCATAATAGATGGTCTGCAACTCACAAGAAAATGAAATATATGTAGAGCACAACCACTTTTGCATCCTCAGCTATTTATAACAATATGTCACCTGCATTGTGAATGACTTTCCTTTTATTTTAAAAAGTAGCCAAGCTACAAATAGAATAAATGTATTTTATGTGGGGCATTAATCTTCATTCCAAAAGCTACGGTAAGTAATTGCTCAGCATAAAACACAGGCACACACCCCATGCAGGAATGCATGTATGCTTTACTTTTCTTCAAATGCATAGTGGATTTAGAGTTATAAAATAGGGACCATTGCTGCTTTTTGTTATTTCTAAGACTCCCCCCCCCCACATAAATGTATGCTTAAACTCAGGGTGCAGAAATTCATCGCATAGGAATGTATGTGCATTGACCTGTCTTTTGGAATATCAGTTGTTTTTATCAAACCCTCTTTGTGTGTCTCTCAGAATTCCTCTGATCTTGTCCAAGCAGGAATCTGCAAGTTCAGCTAGAAATAATTTAGGGCAAAATTCATGTGCAAGAAAGGCTGCTGCATATAAAAATGCTTGGGGTACTAACACCTTTGGCAATAGTTCTCATTCCTAGCCTGTATTCATCCTACCATTCTTGAAAGCAGGTGATAGATGGTGTTAGAGTTGACAGCACCAGCTATCTTGATATGCCTTAAAAAGAATGTTCTCAGAACCCTTTTGCACATGTGAATCATATTTGTCAAAATAGAGACAAGTGTGCTTTCCAAAACTCTCCTTGGATTAGTCTAGAAATTACTCAGGTTTGGGGGTAATACATCCAAGCCAGACCAAAGAGATGGGAACAAAAATCTCTTTATGTGGGGCAGTAAAAGACACTGTACATGCAAAATATGATGAGTGTTGATGTCATCTCCCTTCGGTCAAGAGAGCTCCTCTCCCTATTTATTTATTTCATAAAATTTATACACCGCTTGTATATTTTTAAAGCCCTCAAAAGATTAAAACTCACCTCAACTTTCTCAGCATCTGGGTAGGCATGTCTAAGCAGTGGTTTTTTGTTGTTGTTTAGTCACTTTGTTGTGTCCAACTCTTCGTGACCCCATGGACCAGAGCATGCCAAGCACCCCTGTCTTCCACTGCCTACCGCAGTTTGGTCAGACTCATATTGGTAGCTTTGAGAACACTGTCCAACCACCTCATCCTCTGCCGTCCCCTTCTCCTTGTGCCCTCCATCTTTCCCAACATCCGGGTCTTTTCCAGGGAGTCTTCTCTTCTCATGAGGTGGCCAAAGTATTGGAGCCTCAGCTTCAGGATCTGTCCCTCCAGTGAGCACTCAGGCCTGATTTCCTTAAGAATGGGTAGGTTTGATCTTCTTGCAGTCTGTGGGACTCTCAAGAGTCTCCTCCAGCACCATAATTCAAAAGCATCACATCAATTATTCGGTGATCAGCCTTCTTTATGGTCCAGCTCTCACTTCCATACATCGCTACTGGGAAAACCATACCTTGAACTATACGGACCTTTGTCGGCAAGTGATGTCTCTGCTTTTTAAGATGCTGTCTAGGTTTGTCATTGCTTTCCTCCCAAGAAGCAGGCGTCTTTTAATTTCGTGACTGCTGTCACCATCTGCAGTGATCATGGAGCCCAAGAAAGTAAAATCTCTCCCTGCCTCCATTTCTTCCCCTTCTATTTGCCAGGAGGTGATGGGACCAGTGGCCATGATCTTAGTTTTTTTGATGTTGAGCTTCAGACCATATTTTGCGTTCTCCTCTTTCACCCTCATTAAAAGGTTCTTTAATTCCCCCTCACTTTCTGCCATCAAGGCTGTGTCATCAGCATATCTGAGATTGTTGATATTTCTTCCGGCAATCTTAATTCCGTCTTGGAATTCATCCAGTCCAGCCTTTCACATGATGAATTCTGCGTTTATGTTAAATAAGCAGGGAGACAATATACAGCCTTGTCGTACTCCTTTCCCAATCTTGAACCAATCTGTTATTCCATATCCAGTTCTAACTGTAGCTTCTTGTCCCACATAAGAGATTTCTCAGGAGTACAGCGAAGGCGCCTGCTTGATATCTATAGGCAGGGAGTTCCAAAGTGCAGGTACTGCCACACTAAATAATTGAATTTCTACAAATGCTGAATGGATATTATGCAGCACCTTCTGTAGTGCCAATTCTGCCAATCAAAGTGGTTGTGTGGGTAAATGTGAGGTAAGGCAGTCTGAATTTCACTAATGTACCTCTTTATTCCAGTCCTATTCAGTGTAATGACATTCTGTTGCACTGAACAGGGTCAGAACAAAGAAGCATGGGGTCAAAAATCAAGGAGGGAATAGAAGCCAATCTCCTGTGTTTTGTTTTGTTTTGTTTTGTTTTGTTTTTTGTTTTTTTGTTTTTTTACAAGGGAGTGGGCTTTCCTTGCCCAGCCCTCTATATTCCAGGCCAACTCATTGTAGGGACATTATATTAAATGGAGTCAAATTAAGCTGGTACGAATTTCCATAGCCAAGAACCCTGTGCACTGGCAGCTCTGGCAACTTGCTGGATATTTGGCTGCCAAAGTCCTCATTATTCCTGGCTGATGATACTTTGCTGTCCTAGCTGTGCAGAGTATTTTGTCTTGGCCACGTCCTTCTTCCTTAGCTTGGATTTTAATTTCAGCAAATATTTCTGGGGTGTGTAACGGTTTGAGGCACTTTTTTTTTAAA
Organism: Lacerta agilis; assembly: GCF_009819535.1. Lineage (NCBI taxonomy): Eukaryota > Metazoa > Chordata > Lepidosauria > Squamata > Lacertidae > Lacerta > Lacerta agilis. The sequence continues at coordinate 129,540,953 of NC_046312.1, forward strand.
TCAAAGAGCCAGTCTTTGAACCTTGCTAAGAATGAAAACTAAAACCTCACCCTTGCTAGTATATATCTCTTATCCACATCTACCAACTGCTCACTTCTGAGCCAAGTGGGGTGCAACGAACTCTCCCCTTATTACTAAGTGAATTTCTAATCAGGTGTTCTGGGTCAAATTTCAATCCACCCCACCTGTCCCTCTGAGGTCCGTCTGTTCCCTTTTATTAATAATCTGGGAATCTCTTAGTAACGGGAGTTTTCCTGTCCAGCGGCCGTGGCCGGTTATATCCTCTGCTCTGGGCTTCAGGGGTTAAACTCTTCTTTGCCTACAGTTCGGGGTCTCTCTTTCATTAGATCCCTCACTATATCAGTTAGCTAAGCCCTCTTATCAACTCTGTGACAATACCAGGGTTTCCGCCCCTAGCCCCTCCTGAGGGAACTCAAAGACACAAACTATCACCCTGCAGGTCAGTTTTGTCCTTTCCCTGAGTTCACTTCCTCATGAGCATACATAGCTTGCTGGACCAAATGAACGACGATATTTTCTTAGCTCAACAATAAGAAGTCTTTATTTCTTTCAGAACATAACGGTTTCAGTAATGGTTTATAAGCTTAGTTTCATAACAGTGTAAACTCTTTCTTTCAGCATCATATACACATCTTCAATGTATCCTAACCTATCCTAACCTACCCACCACTATCCTGGCCCCACGCCCTCCTTCTTCCAGTCACCACACCTCTAACGGCTGCTCCCTCCTTTTAAAGAGCGGAATGTCCCGCCTCCCATGAGATACCTGCCACTCAAACTGGGGTGCCCATTAACTCATAAAACACCGTGGGTTTCTGAAAATCCGTTAACTTAGATCCGTTTCGTTACATTGGGAACCTTCCAGTAGAAAAAACAAAAACTTGTCAGATCAAGATAATTTATATAGGCAGAAAAATCTTATAATTTGGATAAAGTCCAAAACTGTCACTACAGTAAAAAGCCAAAGAAGGAATGGCAAGCTTGACTCAATGACCAAGAATGAAGTTCAGTTTAAAACAATGCAGTCATAACTCCCAAGCAATAGGGAGAAATATTACAGCAGGTTTGTTAATTTTCTTTGAACATAATCTTTGTTTTCAAATTAGGTTCTGGGAAAACATATCTGCCTGCTACACACTTATTACTACTTGTCCTTGTCTATGTCATGTATCACTGCTACACATCCAAATGCATTAGGACAGGCAGAGGCAAACTCAGTCCTCCATATGTTTTGGGACTACAACTCCCATCATCCCTGACCACTGGTCGTGTTAGCTAGGTATGATGGGAGTTGTAGTCCCAAAACATCTGGAGGGCCGAGTTTGTCTATACCTGCATTGGATTTTTTTGAGAGTCACAGTGCATCTTAGAAACAACAAGGCTCTCTAAGGGGGAGCCATGAGGCAGTAAGTGAGAGCTTAGAGTAATTGAATAGGTCATTTATTACAAAACACAGACAACATGTAGACTGGACCAGCAGTTACTGGGTTAAATTGATAAAGAAGGCAAGGACATGGACAAGGCTGGGTAGGTACAACAAGGGTGCCAAACTGAAAATCACACTTCATTTGAAGCAGCTCAGGTTACCCACCTGGAGAGAGAGAGAGAACGTCCAGCTAGTGCAGAATTCAGCGGCCGGGTTGCTCACGGCAGGTTGGTTTGAGCATATTACACCCATCCTGGTCAGACAGCACTGGATGTCAATTAGTTTCTGGGCCCTGTTCCACCTGGCCTTTGGGTTGGTTTCTGTTTGATAGTTATGCTTCATTCTTTTATTGGTGGGCTATTTGGAAATGAGACTGCAGTTTTAATTTTGAATTTTTAAATATGTCTTGTTATCTGTATTTTAAATTGATTGTTTTTATGTTTTTGCTGTGATTTTAATTAGTGTTAGCCGCCCTGAGCCCGGTTTTTGGCTGGGAAGGGCGGGGTATAAATAAAAATTTCTTCTTCTTCTTCTTCTTCTTCTTCTTCTTCTTCTTCTTCTTCTTCTTCTTCTTATTATTATTATTATTATTATTATTATTATTATAGCGCTGGTTTTGACGTATAAAGTCTTAAGCGACTCAGGACGACAATACCCCAAGGACTGCCTCCTCCCCTATAAACCGACCCGAACACTGAGATCATCTTCTGAGGCCCTTCTTTGCATGCCTTCTCTAAAAAAGGTCGAGAGGGTGGCAACATGAGAATGGGCCTTTTTTTGTAGTGGCTCCCTGTTTGTGGAATGCTCTCCCCAAGGAGGCTCAACTGGTGCCTTCATTATACACCTTTAAGCACCAGGCAAATGTTCCTCTTTAACTGGGCCTTGGGCTGGTTGACATCTGATGTCCTTCTAAAATGTGCTGTGGAAGGTGGGATTATTAGGTTGTATTTGTTTGTCTCTTTATTATGTATTTTGTGGTTTTTTTAATTTTTATGTTGTAACTGCCCTGAGATCTACAGGTCTAGGGCAGCATACCAATTTAATTAATAACAACAAAAACCCACCACACACACACTTGAATTGAAAGAGTGAAATGAAGCCAGAGTGCAAAATATCCGTTCCAAGGTGAAAGGGCTTTTCCTTAGGGGTCTACAGTCCTTCTGGATGTTGCCCTATGTTCCAAAGCAGAGGGAGTAAATGAGTGGTTCCTTACAGATTCCCATGATGACTAGTTCACTCTTGTTTTTAGGTATGCAATTTGTTATCCACAAACATCCAGGGAATTTCTTCTGTGTCAGGAGACTGACAGCTTGCCAAGCCCTTGCAGGCAGTGTCAGAGCGTGTTTCAATTATGCCTGGGGCAGGTGCTGGCAGGTGCGCTGGGGGGCAGGGCAGGATGCACCACCCCAGCCTTTACTGCTGACACGACACCAGCCCTGATCTGCTTTGTGAGGCTAGGATGATTCCCAGTCTCGCAGAGCAGCTTGGGGAGGGCAATGTGAGAAGGACGCAACAGCCATGTGCTGCCCTTCAATCCCAGTCTCACCCGCGCTTTGCAAAGCTGGGTTTGAAGGGCGCATGGCTGTTGTGTCCAGCTTTCGCTGCAGAGGCGGCACAAGGAGCACACCGCAAGGCAGGCACCTGCCCTTCAAAGCAGTCGGACTGGGCTGATTAGAAGGGCACACACCTAAAAACTAACCAGTAAGCTGAAAATGACACGGGGACAAACGGAAGAAGACACCTTCACCCCGGTATGGTCCCCCTTCATCACACACACAGCCCAAGAAGATAATGACAAAAATCTACCAACAGCATGCAAATCAATATGGCTAACCTGACCAAAAATGCCCACCCACCCCACTCACACAGGAGACCAAAGAACACCACAGCCAACCACAAATGAACAATCACACCCTACGCCAACCCCGACCTCTCTCACCACCAAAGGAGCACAAGCGAACAACAGAGAACCTGCACAGACAACGCTGACACCAAACCCTACACATATTAAGCAAATCAGAAGAAGAAGAAGAAGAGTTTGGATTTGATATCCCGCTTTATCACTACCCGAAGGAGTCTCAAAGCGGCTAACATTCTCCTTTCCCTTCCTCCCCCACAACAAACACTCTGTGAGGTGAGTGGGGCTGAGAGACTTCAAAGAAGTGTGACTAGCCCAAGGTCACCCAGCAGCTGCATGTGGAGGAGCGGAGACGCGAACCCGGTTCCCCAGATTACGAGTCTACCACTCTTAAACACTACACTACGCTGGCTCTCACATCGTCACCCTACCCCACCCATCTCCCCATCCCACCCACCTCTCTCCCCCGTCTCTCCCTAATGTCTCAACAACAACAACCGATTTGTAAAAATGTTATATGGAAAAATAGAAGAGAAACATTGCATTACCTTTGTAAATCAAGAAAAGCTTTAATAAAAATATTTTTAAGAAGAAGAAGAAGAAGGGCACACACCAGTTGTGTCCTCCTGACGCCCTGCCAGCCCCACGCTGCTTTGCATGGCTGGTATGTGGGATCGGACTCAGAAAGCAGCGTGGGGCTGGCAGGGGTGGCATGAGGAGCAAAGTGAGCCCTAAAAGGGAAAAAAAAGTGCCCAGGGCAACGGCCCTTCTCTTCCTTCCCATGGTACACCTTTGCTTGTAGGTTCTTGAGCGCCATATATGATTAACCAATTGTTGAAGCTTGCAGAATTTATGATTTATACATCACCCTCTCAAAGGATATATGAAGGCAGTGAACAATTAAATTTTATAAATTGTACAACAGTTAAGGCCAAACTGTTAGTGTCTTCTAAAACGGGGCTGCTGTCCTGTGAATGTGGATACTCGCCAAATATTAGAGCCACCTGATGGCCTGTAAATCATGAGCTAGGATTGCCAATCCTGCTTAGAGTCCATTCCATCACTTAACCTATCTCATTGTGCATGTAAAATGCTGTAGATTCTTGAGCAGGGGTAGGCAACCTAAGGCCTGGGGGCCGGATGCAGCCCAATCGCCTTCTCAGTCTGGTCCGCAGACAGTCCAGGAATCAGTGTGTTTTTACATGAGTAGAATGTGCCCTTTTATTTAAAATGCATCTCTGGGTTATTTGTGGGGCCTGCCTGGTATTTTTACATGAGTAGAATATCTGCTTTTATTTAAAATGCATCTCTGGGGCATTTGTGGGGCATAGGAATCCGTTTATTTTTATTTTCAAAATATAGTCCGGCCCACCACATGGTTTGAGGGACGGTGGACCGGCCCATGGCTGAAAAAGGTTGCTGACCCCTGTTGTTGAGTGTGCTTAGATTTAGCATAATGTATATATATATTTATTGGGGAGGGGGTATTTTTGCTGAGATAAAAAGAAAGTGTATTGGATTCGGCAAACTTTGTCCTTTCTTCTGCATTTGAAATACGTATTTTCTGCCTCCCTTCACCTTTCAGAGGTGAAGCCACTCCTGGGGATTGTTGACCCACCCACCCGAATAAAAGGGCTGAGGGAAAAGTAGGCCTGGTTCTGTTGATAGAATTCTGGGTGATTTGCACTAGGTTGGGAACTACTGATTCCCAGTTGTTTTTCCTCCCTAAACTATACTACTGAGATGAAAAAAAAAATGGTGTAACCAGGAATGGATTTTGTGTGGAAAAACTGTGAACTCTGTCCAGATCTGGTTCCCTGAACCAGTTCCTAGGGTCAGAAACTTTCTTTTCTAAAGATAAAAGAGTTTTTTGCACCAGGCTCCACTTGTAAACTCCACTTAGAAACCTGGAGTAGATCCCAGGAGTCTGAAATCTGCCCACCCCTAATGTCTGCCGTGATGTGGTATAGGGGGCTGAACTGAGATGGGGGTGGGGGAGACGACAAATGGAAATCACTGATTCCTCCCCAAGTTCAAGTGGAAAGTATCTTCTGCTTGTGCAAGTGGATCTTTGGATTCAAAGCAGTGAATAACTTTAGGCAATTGCTTTGAGCTTTTCGGTACTTTGAAGAGATAAGTCCCATTGATATTCTCTTTATCTTTGTGAGAAAAGGAACATTTCCCTCCCCTGAGTGCAGCAAGATGGACAGTTATTTAATGGAGCCAGCTTTTGTGACACAATTCAGTGGAATTAAATGTTTTCATCTCACAAGACTGCATGAGTCCATCATAAAATGAAGGTTTAGAAGCGGCTGGGTACCTCTTAGGGCAATATATGGCACATTATTTTGGTTGCAGGCCCTTAGTTGACTGTGGCAATATTTGATCGCTGCTAAACAGTATCCTTTGAGGAGATGAAACAGCTGCAGCTGCACTGGATTTATGCCAAAATCAACTCAATGGGAAAATAGTTTGCCCTGAATATGTAAGTGTAGGAAATATCCTCACAGTTTCTGACTTCTCCATATGAAACTAAAGAAATCTGAAAGGTTTGATCATTTCTTGGGGGGAGGGGGGCAGTCCTGGTCACAACTAATTTTGAGTCCACAAATCACATACTGTACTAAGTTACCTTATTTTCTAAATAAGCTTTAAAATAACACTTAATCTAAAAAGAGGCATTTTAAAACTGAAGGCATGGGAAATTACAAAAACACATTCTCATTTCCATCTCTCCTCTAGTGAATATTTTAGCTCCATACATTCTCAAATTTACATTCATCCTAGCTCACAGAGGGCTATGATTAGTAAATTCCCACTTTGGATGTATTTCCAATTATTTGATGAAAATTCCTTCCTTTCATGCTGAAAGCTACACGGTTTCATCTCAAAGTCTGGCTTAGATTCAAGAGCTTCATCTTGTGATTAGCTTACTCCTGCAGACAATCAGACACTATAGATCCTTGAAGGTCATCTTATCCTTTCTTCCGTGAAAGCTTTTTTTAAAAAAAAGATCAACAGCTTAGACAGCTTCTGTGCACTGAGTAGATTTTATTCCATTATATTAAAACGAGAAATCAATTGCCTTCTGCAGTATAATACAATAAAAGGAGGGATTTACAATATATTGTATTGTGAAATTAATCTGATAATATTCATCCGATGATAATAATACTAATAATAACACTTCAGCATACTACGTCTGTTGAAGAAGCCTCATAAGACAAGTGGTTATATATTAAAAAGGAAATAATGCTAAATGCCAAATGCTTAGGATGATGAAAGGATCAAACAATATATGCCCTGGTGTGAGATACAAGGCAACAGCTTTAACTTAGCAGCTATCAGTTCAGATTTCCATCTGCTCTCCCTTTGGACACATGAGGCTACTGTACTAGTCTTGCTTCAGGTGCAGAGCTTTGAGTGCAGAATTGTCCAACATTGGTGTCTAGGGCTCAGGGGAGTTGTAGTCCAACAACGCTTGACAAAAAGATCATGAATATGTCAAGCTGATTTAGATTAATAGGGAAACCCTAACAACGTCAGATGAGCCCTCCTCAATTGGACGAAGATCCATGCTATAGTCATGCTTCTTGTTTCCAAAGCCAACCATGGCCAGTCAGGAAGCTGACATGTGGAACATGAAGGCAACAGCAGCCTGCAGTCGTTTGCTTACCAGCACCTTGTATTCAGAGGTTTTCTGCCTCTGAACAGATAGCATCTGTTTACCTATAAGGCCTAATAGCCATGCGTAGATGTCCCAAACACACCTAGCCCCCTCAATGAGGACCCACAACTGGAAGTTTAGTTCTTTATTGGCAAAACACTCGATTGCATCAGTTTCCAAGGCGTAAGAATCACATGCACCACTCTGTGCTGTCAAGTATCCCGTTTTCCCCTGGAATCTCCCTTATTTCAAGCAGTTTCCCGCTGCCATCCCTTATTTTTTATATCCCTTTAATTTCCCGTTTTTTCAAAGGAAGCAGCTCCTCTCCTTCCCCCTGCTGACCAGTGACTGGGAAGACCTCGACTCCTTGCAGCCTCAAAGCAAGCGGGAGCCATTTCCTGCACTTACGGGGGGGGGCGTATTTGGCCCCCTGCATCAGACCCTATCAGCTGCCGCCGAGCCCCCCAGCTAGACAATAGGGTTAGCTGGGGGGCGGAGCCTGGCTGCCTTTGAAAACGGGCGGCTGATGCTTTGAAACGTTACAATACGACGGAGCGGCGCGCGATTTGTAACTTTTTATCCGGCTTCTGGCAGCCTCAGCCTTATCCCAAACTTTTATTTTCACCAAAACTTCCCCGTTTCCACGGGCTTCGGCACTCGCAGCCCTGCCGGGGACCCTCTCAGGACGCTGGAGTGTGTCAACTCCGGTTTCGAAGGCTGCGCAGGTTGCAACATGCCCGGGAAATAAGCTCTTCAGTTGGTGGCGAGTGACACAATAGAGCAACCCTCGCAGCAGCACGTGCATGACCTTTATAATTAAATTCCCCGTTTCACAATAAGGGCAATGAAGGCACTCGAGGCGGTGCATTTGCAAAAAGTAATTATACTGGGACCTGGCACCGGAGCTCGATGAGCAGCCAAGGCGTCGTAGCCCACGGGCAGCGTTTCCAAAATACAGTAAGCCTACTGTGCGCGTTCACACCAGTGCCGCCCACTTCTGCTTCTGGCTCCGCCCACCACTGCCATGTGACTGTCCCCAAGATAGGTGAGGCTGCTGATCCCTTATTTTCAAATCCGAAACTTGACAGCTATGGACCACTCCTGATAAATGGGTAGCTAGGCAGCTCCTTCTTCAGATCTGTGCTCCGACTCAGTTGGAGCAACAGCGCGCCACACCTCCTGACATGGCGCATGCAAGCAACTGGTGAGTTCTCCAGCTGCTGTTGCTGCTGCTGCTTTAAGCCCCTCCTTGTCCTTGGACACAGTGGGGGAGGGGACAGAGGAGATTCTAGCAGCCTAATTCTCTGGAACCATTTCTTCCACCTCTGTGCCTTCCTGCTACAGTACTTTCCCCCGCCTCCTCTCCTTCCATCTCTGACCGCCCAGATTCTGCCTCCCAGGTGGCACAGAACCCCACAAATCACTGGCCCCTACCCCTGGATCATCCTTCTGCCTCCTTTGCCCACCCTTCAGACTCTATCCTGTATTACTTGGTTTAATCCCCTTTTAAAGTCAGCTCATCTAAGGCAGTGCTCGGGCCGTGGGTGGTGCTGTGGGTTAAACCACAGAGCATAGGGCTTGTCGATCAGAAGGTCAGTGGTTCGAATCCCCGCGACGGGGTGAGCTCCCGTTGCTCGGTCCCTGCTCCTGCCCACCTAGCAGTTTGAAAGCACGTCAAAGTGCAAATAGATAAATAGGTACCGCTCCGGCAGGAAGGTAAACGGCATTTCCGTGCGCTGCTCTGGTTCGCCAGAAGTGGCTTAGTCATGCTGGCCGCATGACCCGGAAGCTGTATGCCGGCTCCCTCGGCCAGTAAAGCGAGATGAGCGCCGCAACCCCAGAGTCGTCTGTGACTGGACCTAACGGTCAGGGGTCCCTTTACCTTTACCTTTACCTTTTTAAGGCAGTGTTCATCACTACATTTTGTGGCAGCCAATTATTTTGGTTAACTACGCATTTTGAAAGGACTGCCTTTGTTTTTTTGTCCTGAATCTGTTGCCTTGTATCTCATGTCATGAGGGGTTGGGGGGGCATGCAGCAATGCCTTAAGAGAACAAAAAACAATCCTCTTATTGAGGGCATCACCCTGAACCTCATCTTAATATTCCAGCTTTTACACATCATCTCCATACTAGGTTAGTTTATTAATTTATACTGAATGGATAAAAAATAGCATAAAATATATAGAAAAGACTGTTTCTAATCATTGAGGATTGAATAGGTTGTCTGGGCTTACATTCCACAAGGGAAGAAGATTCTCCCTTGAGCTCATCAGATTTTATTTTTTAGCAAGTTAAGAGGAATTGTTGAAGGGCAACATGGTTGTGTTTATATACTATGCTATTTCTAATGCAATATTTTTCCCTCCCTGTGGAAAATTTTCTTTTAATAATGTTAATTTGTTATTGTAATTTTATTCCTTGAGAAATCCCTTTTGCACTAAAACTTTGAAGTTAACTTTTCTCTTTTGTCTTATTATTTTTGAAAGCTCTCTTGGCATGGAAACAATGAGATGAATTTGAATGTAATTGTGTGAGGTGTATCCATAGCTGTCAACTTTCCCTTTTTTGCGGGAAATTCAAAAAAAGAAAAGAAAAAAAAGGGAGGGTTGACAGCTCTGGGTGTATCACAATTAGAAAAAGAGGTGAATTATCATGAATTACTACTGTTGTGGACTACCGGTATATAACTGTGAAGAGACATAATCCTTTGATTCCATGAGTGACAGACTTTTCTGCTTCTATGAACTTCTGAAGAAGTGTGCATGCACACGAAAGCTCATACCAAGAACAAACTTCGTTGGTCTCTAAGGTGCTACTGGAAATAATTTTTTATTTTGTTTTTAAAAGAATGTAAAAGATATATATGGGCTCCTTTGGAATGAAGAGTGGGATATCAATTTAATCAGTAATAAAAATCTAAAAATATATATTTAAACCTCCATTCCAATTTTTAAAGGCCTTTTCTTGGAAGATTCCCCAATAAATTAGCGCCTGAGTAAATAAATTATAGCTGATATCTCATTTATGCTTACACAAAATTCAAAATATGAAGAACACTTAAGATTGATTCACATGTGTGCGTGGTAGTCTTCTGATAGGGTGATAAGTATGTGGATTAGTCGACTCATGCTGGAAGCCAGGCAGGAAGAGTTGGGGGAAATGCCAGTTGTCTGCCATGAGGGAGATGCATGCTCAACCCATTGCTATGGCAACAGGGATGCAAGTCCACCTCACTACAAGAAGTGACTTGATGGGAAGTGTGTAGAATAGTCAGGCCATGCTGGTGGCTAGGCAGGAGGAGGTGGGGAAATTAGAGTTGTCTGCCATGGATTCCTCTCTCTCACTAAACTGGAATTTCTTAAGGAACTTTGAGAGAGGAACTAGTGGCATGTACAACACTGTGGTATTGTTTAAGGGCAGAAAGCAGTGCAGTTGAGAATAACTTTCCTGGGGCTGCTTGACAAATCTGATCTTTTCAGATTCCAGTGATGGATCCTTAACTCCCAGATTAATCCGCAGATTGGATTTCTCACTTCTCTGAATTGTTGGAATGCAGTTATGGGCAGATAGATAGATAGATAGATAGATTACGGCTATAAGCCCATATAAACATTACATAAACACAAAATCATTCATAAAACACAGTGAAACTATGGGCATATAATATATGTATGTTGTTGGCATCCATCTGTTTCAAGAGACAGTGGAGTGCACTTCTGTGGTGTGAAGTCACATTGTTGTGTTAACAGCACCAAAGTGACTTCCCCAGAGCACAAGCCTGGGCAGTGTGTATGGAGGTCCTGGGCTGCCCAGTTGAGTGTGTATTGAGATCCTGAGTTGCTCAGACAAGACCCCATTCCCGCCCTTGCTGGTGTGGTCCAAAGGAATATGCTTGGCACCAGCTTGGCTGCAGGAGTTGCCAGAAGGAGGCATACAAGGTCCCATCCAACCATTTTAGGGACTCCACTCCAGATTTGTGTGGGGTGTACTCCTTAGCCTTTTCTTCTTCCTCAGATGTCCTGCAAGGCAGCAGAGGTTTAGGCTCAGAGTTCGTTACTTTTTCCATCAGTGTTCCCTCCCCTGCTTGCTCTACTCAGACCTCTGATGTTGTTTAAAATATCTATTTTCCTCTCATTGTTGCCCTCTGCTTGCTGTACTCAAACTTCTGCCATTGTTTGAAACCACCATTTCCCCCTGTGTCTCTCCTTTCTTGCTATACTTTAATTTCTCCCTCTTCCTTTCCTCAGCTACCTTATAATGGGCTCAGAGCCCTCAAATATCCCATAGTACTTTCACAAAATGTATTTCATTCCTGGCATTATATGTTGAGAGAGGAAAATGTTTTGTGACATGTAGCGTTTCTGTCCAATGCTAAGGGTTTGCAAGTGTGGTTCCAGAGCCATTCCTAGAAGTATCACTCTAATTGTTTGGCTTGGTGGCATAAGCTTCTTGTTATCTCAAGTGAACGTCTACAGCTTGTGTGAAGATTCTTAGAGCACTGACAAGTTCCCACCGTCACCTCAATTTTCAGAATCTGTTCTTACTATAAACATAAGAATTAAATATATTAGTGCTAAATATATTAGTGCATAATACACCAAAGCCAACTGAGATTAAAAAAACTATTTGCAATACAACCCTCATGAAAAACTAAGGCTGCAGTACCCTGTTCCCCAGAAGAGTGTCCCAAGGGCCACAGGATGGTTCAGAAGTCCCTCCCAAAGGGCAGAAACAGAGTTCCACCCTCACCGAGACAGAGATCTGACCCCCAAAGCCCCTCCCCACTGCCATGGAAACCTCCACAGCCCTTCCCTTACTGAGTTAAGAGTTCTTCCCGTTACGCCAACACATACCCCAAAATAGAGGGAGGAGACATACTCCAGCTCTGGATTTAAAAGTGTTGCTGTCTAATTCCAAAGTATAGTGCACTAGCCATGTGGTTCAGAAACTTGCTTTATTGAAAGGGAGATAATAGAATCATAGAATCATAAAGTAGGAACGGACTCCAAGGGTTATCCAGTCCAACCCCCTGCAATGAAGGAATCCCAACAAAAACATCCATGACAGGTGGCCATCCAACCTCTGCTTTAAAATCTCCAGTGAAGGAGAGTCCACCACCTTTTGAAGGAGTCTATTCCACTGTTGAACAGCTCTTAAAAAGTCAGAAAGTTTTTCTTAATGTTTAGTTGGAATCTCCTTTGTACATATGTGATTCACATGTCTTTTTGACTGCTACTCCCAATTAGTTCACACTGAGACAGAACAGGGACGGGTAACCAGTGGTCCTACAGATGTTGTTGGAGTCCAGCTCACGTAGTCTTAACCAGCATGATCAATGGTCATGTTGGCCCAGTGGTCTGACAACATCTGGAGGGCCACAGGTTACCCATTCCTGAATACTGGAGCAGAGCAAGGAGTCAAACAGGCTGGTGAACAGAACCAGGGCATAGAATCTGGATGGAGAAGGAGATCCCATGGAAGAAATACGGGATCAGGTGCACTCACCTGAGGATTGCAGAGCAGGGTTCATGAGGGAACTAAAATTTAGAAGCTAGTGAGCTGTCAGAAAACTGGTGAGGAAAGTGTGTGTTGTATTGGTTTTAAAGCCACTGTTTTCCTTTTGTAAGAATGAAATCAAATTGTATTAAAATAGTTCATATTTTCACAAAAACTCTTGGCTTTCCGTCTCACCCTCATCTCTCACTCACCTTTTCTGATCCCCTTCAGAACCTCCACACTCATAAGGCTCTATATGATTATTTATTTCATTTAGATGATTTATTTACCACCTTATATAGAAGCCACAGGGCAATTTGCAAAGCAAATAGATAAAAAGCATAAAATAATGCAATCCTTTAAAAACACATAGCAGCACTTCCGGCGGCGACGCAATCGCCGGGTGGTCGAGGGCTGCTTCGGGTCCGAAGCGCCCTGTCCATCCCGGGGGTCAGGAGCCCCGCTACCGCAAAGCGGGGCTCCGGTTGGGGTGCGGGAAGAGCGTCCCGCACCCTGGGCTCCCCGGCAGCGCCCGCGGAGGCTCCGAACCCTTCCCTCGCTCCCCCTGTAAAGGGGGAGTGGGGGTGAAGGGACAACGGAGCCGGGCTTCGGGGACATGCCCCAACCGGGATGTAAATGCGGCGACAAAGCCCGCGGTGAGCGTCTAAGTTCTACCTTTGAAGAATGGAGCTAAAGGAACCCGGTGGTCGTGAGTAAAGAATCTGTTTAGAAATCGTGCTTTTGGAACGATCCGGGGGGAAGGAGAAAGGCAGCCTGCCTCCCTCCCTTCGAGCGTAAGAATCTAACCAATTTGAGTGATTACTGCTACAGAACTGGCTAAAATGTATTTAAAATTGACACATGAGACTGGCAAACTCTTTTTTCGGGAAGCTAACTAGAGGAAAATATCTCCATTTAAAGTTGCGGTATTTGCGCTCCAGCTCAGGAAAATGGCGACGAACAAAGAGGGGAGTAGAAATATGACACCCACTTCCTCCTCCTCTGCCAGTATGCTGGGTTTCGTCCTTGAACTGGTATTGAACTCTGGACTAACGGATGAACAGAGACTCACTGCCTTGAAGGTGGAACTGCTTTGTAGAAAAGTCAAAGTCTTGTGTGGGGGTCTGAAATGGAACCAATTGCCCACAGAGGAGGCTTTTAAAACTTTTGACACTTTGGAAGAAAGCCTCGCCAAGGAGCTGAGAGGGTGGATGGAAAGATGGAGAGAAATGAGTGAGCTACTTCGGAGAAGAAATTCGCTTTTTGGGGGTGGCAGCCCCAAGGCGACGTCAAGATTTCTTATATCCAGTCCCCGAGGTGTGAGCTCGGGGGCCAGGGACAGAGAATTAAGGTATTCACAAGAAGAAAAGGAATGTTACAAAGAACCGAAGAAGCTGAGAGATGATGAGATGGACACCTCTGAACTCGTGGCAAGGAGAGGTTTGGACTGTGCCTGGATCTGTGGACGTTTGGAGAGGGAAGTTATATGGAAGTTCAGTGCTGATGCCACCAGGAGAAGAATAATGGACAGAGGGGGTGTGGGGTGAAGCACTAAGTAAAACTTAAAGTAGCCTGATATGGTAAATTGAAATCGGAGGGTGAATACTGTCAACAATATTTTGTTATACTTTTTATTTGAACATGAAAGGAGATATTTCAAGTTTTTATGTTATTAGCAGCAATCTTAAGGATAGAAGAGATAGATTTGATGCGAATGATTTGCGAAGATCTGTGAGGTGGAGTATAAGTAAAGTGAATTTAAGTGGATTAAGTTTAAGGATTAAGAGGAGTAAGATTAAGATGTAGATTAAGATAAGAAATCGATAAGAATAAATGAAGAAGAATTATGACGAGGTATTATTATGACGATGCATTCTTAGTAAAATGTTGAAGATATAATTGAATGTAACTAAACAATTGAATTTAATTTCTTTTTTCTTTTTTCAGGAGAAATGGTTATAAAATAGATTAAGGATATAAATTCGAAGGTGAAAAGGCAGGGGAAGTCAATGGTCAAGATATGGAAATAGAAATTTTTTTTTTCTAGAAAGATGCAATAAGAAAACTTGACATTGTTTGTATTTGTTTTATTTGTTTTGCATTTGTTTAATTGTAGGTGTGGGTGTGGGTATATGTTGTTATAGAAAAATGCCAATAAATTCTTATAAAAAAATAAATAAAAACACATAGCAGCAAATCACTATATTGGCCATAATTATTCTGAGAAGCTGTTTCATAATTTCACAACTCTAATAATTGTATTTCTACCATAAGTCTTTGAATGATCAGTGGTCCTTCAGTCTGAATTTAGTTCCCTTTCACCCACCACCTATCCCCTCTTAGAATAACATTTTCTGATGCAAACAAACCGATCTCTTTTAATGAAAATAAAATAAAAAATTCCTTCCAGTAGCACCTTAGAGACCAACTAAGTTTGTTCTTGGTATGAGCTTTCGTGTATCTGAAGAAGTGTGCATGAAAGCTCATACCAAGAACAAACTTAGTTGGTCTCTAAGGTGCTACTGGAAAGATTTTTTTATTTTATTTTGTTTTGACTATGGCAGACCAACACGACTACCTACCTGTAACTCTTTTGAAGAGTCAGTGTATAAAGCCTTCTGAAAACCTCTTTTCAAAATCAGTGTGAAGAATGAAATTCTTTATAATCAATAATGAGGGCCTCAAGTGCAGATAGTGGACATTTGTTTTCATTTACTGCTTTGCATCTAGCCCAGTGAATGATACCCATTAGTCTTCATCACATTTCTTTCAGAAAACAAACACACAAAAGCCTCTGTCAAGAGTTTGCTTTTTTAGGTGAAGCCCCATTCTTTCCTTTGTAGTAATATTCATTCAATATACTGAAAAACATGGAAAGCGTTCTGTTAATTTGTGAATATTATGTTGTCTGGGAAAGCTCACCATACTACTACTATTGAGGTTATGTTTAAATTCAAGTCAGGCCTTGAAATGTTTTTTGGGTGAGTATGGAAAGAACCCAGGTGGCACTGTGGGTTAAACCACAGAGACTAGGGCTTGCTGATCAGAAGGTTGGCGGTTCGAATCACCGCAACGGGGTGAGCTCCCGTTGCTCGGTCCCAGCTCCTGCCCACCTAGCAGTTCGAAAGCACGTCAAAGTGCAAGTAGATAAATAGGGACCGCTCCGGCGGGAAGGTAAACGGCGTTTCCGTGGGCTGCTCTGGTTCGCCAGAAAGCGGCTTTGTCATGCTGGCCACATGACCTGGAAGCTGTCTGTGGACAAACGCCGGCTCCCTCGGCCTATAGAGCGAGATGAGAGCGCAACCCCAGAGTCGGACACGACTGGACCTGATGGTCAGGGGTCCCTTTACCTTTACCTTATGGAAAGAACTACAAGTAAGATTTTGTACCCACATTTACCGGTACAACTATGTTGCCTTTAGGGTTATCAGATCTCCAGGTCTGACTTGGGATATCCAGGTTTGCAAGCAGGTAAAGGGCTCAAATTTCAAGGTAGGTGTAAGCATCTTTAAAAACACTTTTTTAAATTAAAGGGCTGTGGGGGGAGGGAACACAGAGAAAGAAAGAAAAACTAGGCTGGGCTCAAGAGGAGGAGGAGTTTATGCTGACATATTCATGCCTGGAACAAGGTGTGGGGCTTCAGAAGAGCATATGAAATGCTGAGAGACTGGTGGAGACTGGAGAGTCTGAACTGGAGGAGGCATTTATTTTCAGCAGTGGTTCAGGGTGCCTGCTGAGTTGCTAGAGCATGAAACTCTTAATCTCATGGGTCTGAGCCTCATGCTGGGCAAAAGATTCCTGCATTGCGGAGGTTCAGCTAGATTACCCTTGTGGTCCCTTCCATTCTGTGATGTCGGGGGGAACCAGATGAGGTGGGGTTTGCCTTGGAGGCAGAAGGAAAGAAGACCCTGGATTGGTTCCCAGTTGCATCCCACCATTTCCCCCCTTTTGCCTATAGGACAGCTCCCCCTATTCCCCTCCGCAGAAATTAATTCAGTTGGGAACCCTAGGAATGGGGATAAGAAATCACTTTGGATATGGAAAAGAATGGAGTGATTGAAGTGGGGGAAGCATGTGTAAGAAAAATGGGGTTGTAAAATGAGCCAGTGTAGTGTAGTGGTTAAGAGCAGTAGACTCGTAATCTGGTGAACCGGGTTCGCGTCTCCGCTCCTCCACATGCAGCTGCTGGGTGACCTTGGGCTAGTCACACTTCTCTGAAGTCTCTCAGCCCCACTCACCTCACAGAGTGTTTGTTGTGGGGGGAGGAAGAGAAAGGAGATTGTTAGCTGCTTTGAGACTCCTTTGGGTAGTGATAAAGCGGGATATCAAATCCAAACTCCTCCTCATCCTCCCCCCCTTCTTCTTCTTCTTCTTCTTCAACCTAAAATCTGGATTGAAGATGGGACCTCCTGATCTCAGGTTTGGGACCTGGCAACCCTAGTTGTCTCCATAGATTATTGTTGTGCTAAGTCTAAATTCATTCAGTACTGGCAATTTCATGTTTAATAGCTATTCAGTATGGCTTAACATCACTCCTATTTGGCACAGTTTGGGGCGTCTTCTAGCACTTCAAAGGGTTGCATTCTGTGCATGCTGACGGCCTGTTAGACAGATGCACATGGTGAACACTGTCCAGGCTCATACATCTCATGGCTGGAAATCCTCAGGGACTGCTTGCCTCCCCCTGCAATGGCCATATGTCAAAGTAATTATGAGAATAGCCCATTTAGGTGACGTGTGATTCGTAATACCAGTGGCACAAAGGTAAGGAAGGCATAAAGTATTGGGGCTTTCAGTTTGTGGATAAGCCAAGTACTAATGAGATATATTGTTGGGCCTCAATTCCAACCCTGTATATAATAAACAGGAGTAATTCTGTCATATCTCCATGCTGAATGAGATAACAAATATAAATTACCTGGCTCAGAACTACATAAATGGTTAATAATAATGAAAGTTACTAGCACCTCATTAATAATATCAGGAATGCTTTCTTCTGCATTTAATTAGAATTTTTATCTCATCTTAAACTGATGAAATATATGCTTTCATGTTGCCTCTGAATGGGTTAGGATTTTTATATTCTCTCGGTCGTAGTAATAAGACAACTGTAAATCATAGTCCTCCCTTGATATTACATTTTCACATTTATGTCTCTGCATTCTTAGTATTACAGGTTGGTTCCTTTTCAGTTTTCAGTATTTACAGAGTGCTCACATATCAGTCCTATAACTGCTTGTATGCTAGGGCTGGAAATATGCTGCTGCTGCTTGCCACATCCAATAATGGCTCAGCCCAGGACAGGATAGGGGTAGTTGGGGGAGGAAGAAAAATTTTAAATGCCAGCAAATGAGGCCCACTCCCATATCCTTGAAATTGCCACCACTGCCCACCAACACGAGGATCTGGTGGATATCCCTGACGTCTGGTGGTCATCAACGTGCATGGTTTTTTTTTTATGCCCTCCCATGTTGCCACAAGGGAGCTAAGGGACTGGAGTTACATCATCTCTTTAAAAAGTATTGCAGGAGTATGTTTTAATTGTTTTGTTTAACTATTGTTGCACGCCACCCAAATCTCTGAGCAATGCGAGATTCCAGGGGTTCCAGGTGCTTACACAGCATTTCTTTATGATATATGGTTTAGTTACACATATATACAACCTGAGCCTACAGTGGAGGGGCTCATAGCATCAGCATCCCCAAATGAGATCAACCATTGCGCTCTCTCTCTGTCTTTTCCCAGCTTGCTGTTTTACATCTATCTCACATCACAGTCACCACTGCTCTGCAACTCAGGCTTTGTCCTTCTATCTGAGAGCTAGAGGAGGGGGGTCCCATCCATTTAGCATCTGAGTAAGAGCCCCCTTTCCTTGGTTCTCTTAACAGCCTGTCACCCAGGTGATGACCTCATCAGGAAGCTAGCCTGGCTTGATTAACTTTTAGCATTTACTAGGACCATCGGTGTCTGGCACCCACAAACTCATAACAATATTTTAATTTCATTTTTCTATGTTTAATGACAACAAACAAACATGAGAAAAGTAAAAGGACTATCTGCTAAGAATTTAGATTATAATTGGAAACCAAAGATTAACTTGGGTTTTTTTTTTCCTAGAGAGGATACCTAAAATTGATTAAAATCTTTTGTAAGCTTAAATTTAATCAGTGTATTTGTCTGTATAATGTTGTTTACATAATTTTAATTATATCTCCAATATCTTTTGAGCACAGAATTTAGAAGATCTGCTTTGAACTTACCAACAAAGCTTGAACTCTGCTAGTTACGGATTTCTTGATGTAAATGGCTTTAATTTATTTTATGTTTCCCAGCTATCAGTCTTGCATCTTGTGACTAAATTTACATATTATTTGGAATGCAAAATATGTGTCCTTTGTATATATGCCCACTTCAAAGTGAACCGTATTGAACTCAGGCTTCCTTCTCAGAAGACATGTGTATGATTGCATAGTAAATTTTCCTTCAGTTTCCTACTGATGTCAGTAGCACACCTAACCTATATGCAACTCATCATTTTCCTAAGTTTGAATCTGGGAGAGGTCCAGAATTCTTAATGCTGTCTTGGAACCCTTCGGATGGGCAAAATGCTGAATATCTGTCCTTTAAAAGAAGATCGTTTTCTTTCTTTCTTCATGCAAATGTTCCCTTACAAAACTGAGTACTTCCTTCAGATAATTACTGCATCCAGCTCAGCCTCACACAGTACTTCATAAAATGATTCTCCTGATTCATACAGGCTTTTGGGTGTTGAATGACAGGCCCTTGGCTTTTCTGCTTGTTAGATTAACATCAGAAAGCGGGATTTGCATCTGGCCGATTGGCCTTTAGTCATCGAATCAGCAAATGGAGCTAATGTTGAATAATAATGGGAGAGCTTGCTTCCATGTACTCCAGGACACACAGTATTTCGTGTAGTATGCAGCTCACAGGAGGAGCAAAATCACAAAAGCCATTTAAAACTGAATGCATCTTATTCATCATGTCAGTGGAGGTTATCATTATATGTTCCAGAGCGTTTATGGTTTTCAGACTCAAAATGATGCACTTGCCTATTGGACTGAGGATTTGACTGACACTGTTTTGAATACCAGACACGTAAATGCTTTTCTTTTAAAGGCCAATCTTCAGTTCAGATATATATATATTTCTAGTGTTCCATAAAATGGATTATGAGGGTGAAAATGACTGAATATGCATTATGGTTACTGTGAGAAACATGTAGAAAACAATATCTCTTCTTTTTTGGTCATGCCGTCTTCGTTTGTTTTTTGTGTTTTAATTTTTTAAAAAATTTAATTGAAAAATTTGATACACTCACATACTAATTCTTACATACATTCTTGCATACATTCATATATACACATACTCTTACATTATCAATTTTACAATAACACATCTTACATATCTTCAATCCCTTACCCACCACCATCCTCCACCTTACCCCCCTGTTGTGATAGACTTCCACAGCCAAATGGGCGGGGTACAAATAAATAATAATAATAATAATAATAATAATAATAATAATAATAATTATTATTATTATTATTATTATTATTATTATTATTATTATTTATTAATTTCCCCCAGAATAATCTCTCCAGCAAACACCCATCCCTCACCCTAGCATTGCTATTACCCGGTGGTGTAGTGCTAAATGGAAAAGTGAAGGCATTCTGAAAACTACTGCGTGCTGCAAAGAGGTTTGAAAATATCTTGCCAATGGCACCAGTGAAGCCTATTTTCATTACTAATGTCCATGAAGATCACCCCTTGCACACACAACAGTTAGGTTCGAGAAAACCTACCAAGCTTAGTTGTTGGGTGGGCATGAGTGAGAATCTGTGTCACTCTCTGTGTGTGGTGTTCTTTTGTGTATGTGAGAGAGAGACGTGGACATAGCTATCTGTGACATGATTGGTCGGTTAGTTAAGTATTTTTATTTATTTACTTGATTTAGGGGGGGGGCAGCTACATTCCCTGCCCCGCACTTGGCTACGCTCATGGAGAGAGAGGATAGAGTCGACATACCGATGCTTGTTTGGGCCCTGCTTATCATTAGCTTATGGTTCTTAGAGGGGTTGTGAGTACAGCCCTCAGTCCAGAAAATATTCCCCTCATTGCTGGGGAGTTTATTTGTTAGGAGTAGTGGGAGCACTTCCTTGCAGACAAAAATAAAAAAAGCTTAGCTTGCAGATAGATGTCTTGCCTCGCGATGCTTCAATTCCTTGGTGTTTACAAGGCTTAAGTTTACCATTTTAACAAGACAGCTGGAATAGAGAGCAGTGCAGTGGGCAGAAGAGCATACACGAGCACAACACAATAGATCTGGAGATGCCATTCTTAAGATAAAAAGGTTTGGATTCTGACATCTCGGACTCAAGACCATCGGAACAACTGCCTGCCCTGACCATTGAGAGTTGGTTACATGCCTGCTATATGTCATGGGATTTCAGAGCATTACATTGATGTCACTACTTTTCTTTATTCTAGCTGCTTATTCCCAGAGCCGATTAAAATGCAAACGGGGGAATTTAAAGTCTGAGCATTGATAGCAGGCAGCAAGGCAAGGAAGGAATAGGGCAAGTGCTGAAACACGGCTGCTTAATGTGCACACGTTGACAAATAAATGGATTGCTAAAAATCTTTATAAGCTTTACCTCTCATCAGCTGTTAAATCCATTGATGCTGTGCACTTTTGATTTAATAAGTACTCCACTTTTCAGTAATGATTATTTGCTACATTTCACATTAAAATAGGTTGCTATCATCCCATGGGCATAGCTAAGGGGGCAGCTGCCCCCCTAAATCAAAATCAATACGAATCTGAGGTTCTGCCCCCCCCAACAAAAGCCTGCTGCCCAACAAAAGCCTACCCCCCCAAAAAAAAATCCTAGCTACACCCATGTATCATCACTTACCTTTTTCAGGAGCAGAGATAGACAATCCTCCTCCTAGCAATTGCCATAAAAGGTATATAGTTAGCATGTGCTTAAGCAGGTGCCAGAAAATCAAATTGTATTTAATTTAGAAGGACTAGTGATTTACCACCTCTTTGACTGTTCAGTTACCATAAAGTTTCTGGTATCTTCTCCTTCTTCTCCTTCTTCTTCTTCTTCTTCTTCTTCTTCTTCTTCTTCTTCTTCTTCTTCTTCTTCTTCTTCTCTGGCGATCACTTGTAGCCGAATAAGATTGCCTTTCAGAAACACGGTTTTAACAGTGGGTTCGTAAGTGACTGTCGATCCACACATCCTTCCACAGTGGGGACATTGGTTTCCGAGCGGAAGTTGATCACAGTGTGGATTCGCCAAGCATGCCTTCCTCTTAGCACATTTCTCCCTTGCGTTCTGAGTTCGAGTGTCTTCAAAGCCCATGGCACCTTTGGTAAAGGCTGTTCTCCAATTGGAGCGCTCGCAGGCCAATGTTTCCCAGTTGTCGGTGGCACAGTTTATTATATGGCACAGTTTGCCAAATAATGCTAGAAGGCTTTTCTAACATACTGAATGGCACGACCTGCTGGGCAGATTAAGCAGAGTTCTACCTCCTCTCCAGGTAAAGGAGCCATCCTGCCTTCCATACCTGCCCTTCCTAAGGTCAGAGTAGGCTGGGCCTGACCTAAGCTCTTGAGTTCTGTCTTTTTTTGCTTTCTATTTGTGTGTGTTTGACTTTTGCCTTTCTTTTCACCTTGTATTCTCCTTTTATTCTCTGTGTTATTAGTCTTCTGTGTTTCTCTCTAGGTTTTTTGTTTCTCATTGTTCTCACTTTGTAGGTTGGCTTTCCCCCTCTGTTTCCCCCTCTCTACTATCAAAGTTGTGTTGAATACATGCATCCACTTACATACAGTATATGCTGGACTGTCCCATTGATACCTCTGAACCTGGAAGTGCTTCACTGTGACTGTAGCCCTCTTCAGGCATCCAGGAGTTGGGGTAAACTGTGGAGATGTGCATGTTAGCTCTACCCCCACCCCATCCCACATTGCTCTTCATCAGTTGGAAGGCAGCTGTCTGAAGGGGGCAGCCTGCTTCTCACTTACGGATGCTCACCACCTGCTTTTCCAGGATTCTGCGTTACACGAGGAGCGTATAGACATAGAAGTAGGCTCCCCACTCACACATTTGTCCTCCAACTCAGAGGGCAATGGCGATAGGGCACAGAGCTCCTGCGCTCATCCCCATGGACTTTACCTCAATTCATGAATTTCACGTGTTGCTTTGCCCTGGTTCCTCTAATGCTTGAAAAAGACTTAGATTGTGCTCATTTTCCCTGTTTCGGGTTCTCTTGAAAGCCAGCAGTATTTGTGCTTAAGTGAAACTTTCTATATTATTCTACAACTAGTTCCCGAGTCTGTTCCATTACATTCAATTCTTCAAGCTGGGTCTGCCTTGACCATCTACTTGTAGAAATTTAAATGCAAATAAGGCATCTTGTTACACATCTCTTCAGGTGAAAGCTCCTGTGTGCTCTGTGCTAAAAATGAATTATTAATTCATGGAGACCTTCATGGCCCAAGTGGGAGGCTGCATGAGTCAGTGAACTCATTGGAAACCCTTGTACTCATTGGTACAAGGGACTGTGTGAAACCAATCTCAAATGCACAGATAAGAAAATATATTTTCTGTCTTCACCCACCCCTGTCCCAAATAAAAACGATCATGCTGTTTGTCAGATGGGAGGAAAGACTGCAGAAGATTTTATAAGGGTGTATAATAACAGGAATGTTTGAGTGCCTTAGTATTAACCATATTATGGCAGGTACTAGTCTCCTAGAGTGTATTGGGGGAGGGTAGGAGAGATGTAGTGCCTCTGGTAGGGGACACGTCATGCGCCTTCTGGGATTGTTGCTCCACCTTTGGTCCCCATCCTGTACTCAGCTCTCACCTGTGGCTTCTAGAAGCTGCCAGCATGTGACAGTGGCTTCCACTGGCCTGCTAGACCAGGTGAGGCTAGCTGATGGGTCTCAAACCCTAGGTGAGCTAGGGACTTTCCTTGCATGTGAAGACAGGCTCCAGTGGACTGAGCAGATGAGACTGCCTGTTCTTGAGGGGGCTACACTCCTTCTTAAGGAGCAGGTACGTAGCTTGGGGATGCTCCTGGATCCACTACTGTTGCTTGAGGCCCAGGTGGTCTTGGTGGCATGGAGTTCCTTCCATCAGCTTCAGCTGGTGGCCCTGCCATGCCCCTATCAGGATAGGGCTAACCTCTAAGTTGGATTACTAAAATGCATTGTACGTGGAGCTGCCTCTGAAGACAGAGCAGAAACTGGTGCAATTCAGTGGTCAGATTATTCACCAGAACAAGGTGGTTTGAACATATAATGCCAATCCTGGCCTGACTGCCCTGGCTGCCAATTCATTTCCAGGCCCAGTTCAAAGTGGTAGAGTTGACCTATAAAGCCTTACACACCTTAAGGACTGCCTCTCCCCATACGAACCGACCTGGACCCTGTGCTTGTCATCCGAGACCCTTCTTTGTGTCTCCATCCCTGAGAGGTTCAGAGGGTGGCAACATGAGAATGGGCCTTTTCTGTGATGGCTCCCCATCTGTGGAATGCTCTCCCTAGGGAGGCCCACCTGGCACCATCACTACATCTCTTTAGACACCAGGCAAAAACATTTTTCTATACCAAGGCTTTTGGCTATTAAATCATATATGGCCTGTTAAACTGGAGGGGGTTGTTGTTGATTTATTATGCTATCATTATACTTTTTATTATGTTCATATTATTATGCTCTGTAATATGTGTTTTTAGTGATCCCACTGCCCTGGGATCATTTGATAAAAGGTATATAAATGATGGAGATGATGATATCTGTCTTCTACACAATCATCATAAGGAGATGTACAATAAAAGCAGCAAAACCCCCAAAAAACATTAAAATTAAACAAAAACAATATAAAACAGATACTCATGGCATTCCCACAGCTGGGAAAGTCCACTGGTTTTCCCTCCACATAAAAAGCCTAGGAAGGTATGGGAAATAGTTTTATCCTTCACTTATCCCAGTTCTCTATGTTTGGTTTTTGGTGGTGGTGGGGTTTTGGTATGAAGAAGCAGTAGATCATGTGAACCAGTTTACAGTCTGGAGTAGTATAGCCATCCTTAGGCATCTACTTGCCACCTCCAGCCATAGTTTCCAATCATGGTTTCAGTTTGCTTCCTTCCAATGGTAGTTATGTCTGGGTATGTGCAGAACCATTTCCAATATTTCAAAAGGATTAGCTAAAACACCCTTCATTTTAACTTTCCATGTTCTGCGAGTCCACACCGAAGCTTGGGGCAGTGTTTATTTACAATGTTCTCTTTATTATACCAAATAAATTATTAACAGGAAAATAATTGAATATTGAATATACCCTGCCAAGGAAGCCATATTTCACCAAGTTTGTCACATAAGATGCCGCAAGTGTGCATTCTAATTAGCAAAGTGGGCCTAGTAGATTAAATGTATCAAGCTGTTAAGATTCATGATCTATGCTTACTCCAGTAGTGCCAAAAACCAAAAAGATATTGTGGAAACATTTGTTTGTTTGTTTATAAACTTCACATGAAATAAAGTTCAAGGCTTAAAAGACCTTTCAGATGTCTTGTTGAGAATCAAGGTAACTTGACATAGCAGGGCATGCACACACACATATGTATGTATGTATGTAAAGGGGTGTGATATTTTACTATGTTTTATATATGCTGTAAGTCACGCAGAGTGGCTGGGGAAACCCAGACAGATGGGCGGGGTATAAATGTTGTTGTTGTTGTTTGTTGTATTGTTGTTGTGTTACGGGAGGGGCACATTATGCTCCTTCTGGGATAGTTTGTCCACCTTCGGTTACTCGCCTAGAGAGTGGGAACATCTAGCTAGTGCATAATGTTGATGGGGTGAACTGACAGGAAGCACGGTGCAGAAGAGGACAGAAGCAAAAAGGCATTCAAGAGAGTTCCCCCCAAAAAGGAAATAAAATGCTTAGCCTCATCAAGGAGATAAACAACTACCTGACATTCAGAAAATACCTGAAGGCAGCCCTTTTTAGGGAAGTTTTTAATGTGTGATATTTTTGTATCTGATTTTTGTTGGAAGCCACCCAGAGTGGCTGGGGAAATCCAGCCAGATGGGCGGGGTACAAATTATTATTATTATTATTATTATTATTATTATTATTATTATTATTATTATTATTATTATCAGTAGCTCAGCAACAAAGAAAGCTTGTCTGTTTCTTTTGCATTGGTCTTACTCTTGAAAGTATTTGCATGCCAAGTGGTGTTTGAATATTCTTTAAACTAGCAACAGCTCAGGGTCATAATCCTGAGAATTATTGGAGGCACTAAAGTCATTCCAGAACTCTCAATACAAGCTTATTTTTGACTTATTTGCTGCTATGGTATTTTTTCCCAGAAGAAAATATTTAGTGGACAAATGTGGCTGAAACTGCTGCACAGTAGTCTTTCCAAAATTGGAATATCTAAGTACAATCTGGATCATGATATTGAATGTCCTTGGCTTGTGTGATTTTCTTGACCATTTTTGTTCATTTCAGTCCTTGGTAAGCACAAAGAAAGAGATTATGAGCTCTCATGAAAATACAGCCTATTCTCTGTGGGAGGTTTCAATTACAACCTATGACCACAGCCCACATTGGAAATGATTGGACATCCTGGTTGGAATCTTCATTGATTTCCTCTGAAACAAAAACATAAGAAAAAGCAAAGTAATTTCCCTGCAGCATATGAGGATGCGAATGGGGAGGCAGCTGTGTAATGATATTGAATCTGAATATTGAATCCGAATCAAATTTATTTTGGAAACTGCATTCATTATTTATCCCTAATTCTGAAGATGAGCTGTGTTACATTTGTTTCAGAACCAGGGGCAGATTACCAGATAAACATGTTGTCAGAGGTGATCAACGTTGCAAAACACTGGATCTGCAGTGCGTCATGATTTGATTTTTTTTTTTACCCAGTTACTGTTTTTAATGTAGTTTTATGTGGCATGTTTCCATGCTGCTCTTTTTCAGTTGTCTAATTTACTGCTTCTTTGGAAACAGTCACTTCAGACATTTTCGTTGAAATTGACAAGCAACTTATAAATATAAACAGTCAGCACTACCTGAAGTAGGCAAGTGGCAACTGGGGAGGAAGCATTGTGGGATGTCCTTGGTGGCCTGCCTGGTGCTTGTTCTGTTGTCTCCTCAGGTGAAGACCCTTTGCATTATCCTAGGCTTTTATTGTGTTTGCTCTGAGGATACAAAATGGCCTTCCAGTGTGGTGTAGTGGTTAAGAGCAGTTGACTCGTAATCTGGTGAACCGGGTTCGCTTCCCCGCTCCTCCACATGCAGCTGCTGGGTGACCTTGGGCTAGTCACACTTCTCTGAAGTCTCTCAGCCCCACTCACTTCACAGAGTGTTTGTTGTGGGGGAGGAAGGGAACGGAGAATGTTAACCGCTTTGAGACTCCTTCGGGTAGTGATAAAGCAGGATATCAAATCCAAACTCTTCTTCTTATTCCCAGTGAAGGGACAAATTTGCTCTTCCCTTCCTGCCTCCCACAAAGGATGTACATACATACATTATTTTATTCGACCGTCAGTCAGAAAAAAAATACATTTGTACAGAATTAAAAGCCTCTGAAGGAACTTTGAAGAAAAAAGGAAAACATATCCCACAATAGAATGGAGCTAAACAGACAACCCCATATCGATACAATCAATTAAAATCTTACAACGCTTAAAAACTAAAAAAAGAAATTTAGCCACCTGGAAGGCTGTATTTCTAGTGACATTGTTCAGTAAGTATAAAACCTGTCTTTCTCTGGATAGAAAACTAAATTGACATAAAAGTGGAGCTATAAGGTTTTGCCTGAGTTCTACATAGAGAGGACAAGTCAGAAGAATATGTTCGGTAGACTCAACCACGCCCATAGTGCAATGACAGGTTCTCTGGGTGTATGGAACTCCCTTGTACCTTCCCCACAATACTGCGGAATCAAGGGCGTTTAGTCTAGCCGCTGTAAGGAGTCTGCGGTATTCCACGTAGTGGATTTCTGCGAGATAAGGGGCTGGTGTCATTTGATATATCTGGTCCCCTAGGAACACCCCTGATTTCACTTGGACTATGACAAAGGATGTAAATTGCTTTACTACACAAACAGTTACACTAGACTAAGAAAGGATATATTTGGCAGTAACTCAGGGTGCAGGATGCAAAAAAAAAAAAAAAAGAACCCACCCCAAACAAAGCTGCCTGATCAGCACATCGGGTGCTGGTCCAGGGAACTAAAGACCAAGACTGGTGTCAAATACAGTTTTCTTTGGTCACCAGAACTTGCTGTGAGCCAGGGCTTAGCTCAAGGACCATTTCAGTGTCACGGCTCAGGTCTGGAATATGTGAAGCAGTTGTGGAAACAGATGAATCGGAGCATATGCAGAGTCCACTTACTTTAACTGGCTAATGACAACCCTCTCTTCACATGCTGATCTAGGTTTATTTAGAGCTTTGGACCCTGCTCTTCTGCCAAAAAGGGTCCCAGAGTAGCTTACATACGCTCAACACGAAACAGTCCCTGTCCACAGGCTCGCAATAAAAAAGTGACACACAAGATCAAGGAGATTGGGAGGGAACAGGAAAATATTGAACTCAAGCAGCAATTCTTAAACAGCTATTCTTACAGTGACCAGCTAGCACACTTCAGGGTAGGAGGTGCTTTCAGTAAAGCTGAAGGAATGAGCCCAGCTTCCTATGTCTGGTGCAGTGGGTGATCCTAAGCAACAGTGGAGGGAGAGAGGAGGCGTAAGAGAGCTGGCCTGATGGAGCGAGCTCTGCTTCCCATCTCTCCCACTAGGGAAATGACTCTTATGGCTTTGTGCCCATAGTTAGCCATAAGGAAATCACTGGGAAAAGAAGTGCACTTCATCCTTGTTTTGTTTTGTTTTGTTTCCTTTGGAGGAAAGAGGCAGGGGAAGCATACAATCAGGCTGGTAAACCAAAAAAGTGCCTCTGATAGGGTTTTGCCTGTTCACTTTTCAGCAGCAGGTAGCTCTAAATCAGTGTTTTTCAACCTTTTTTGGGCAAGGGCACACTTGTTTTATGAAAAAAATCACGAGGCACACCACCATTACAAAATGTTAAAAAATTTAACTCTGTGCCTATATTGACTATATATAAAGTAATTCTCTTGAATAGGAATCAAATAAACACAATTTTTCCCACGGCACACCAGGCAACATCTCGCGGCACACTAGTGTGCCGCGGAACAGTGGTTGAAAAACACTGCTCTAAATCTTAGAAGCAAAAACTTGGGAAGGAGAGACTGTGAGAGATCAAGAAGAAACTGAAACATCTGGATGCTGGCATCTAGCCCTTGTTCCCTTAATGTAGAGCAAATTTGATGCCTGGGTAACACAACACTGTCTCCCAATATTTTCTTTTTTTAATAATCATTTTTATTAGTTTTATACATGAACAAAAATACATTTATCACTTTGACATCCAAACTTTGTCATTTTGGCTTCACAGCCATGGCTTCCCTCAAACCCTCCACATGGTTTACCAACTTCTATTTCTTTAATCTATACTAATTGAATCTATCGTTGCTTTAAACTATCATACACAAATTGATCACTATAAAATTCATAATTACAACAATATTTCTTCATTTAACTACAAAGCTTCCTGTAATCCTACCAACGTATTTGATTTAGTATCATTGTCTTTCAAATAGTTTGTAAATTTAGTCCAGTCTTTGATGAATTTCTGGTCCCGCTGTTCTCGGATTCTTCCTGTCATTTTATCCAATTCCGCGTATTCCAACAGTTTCTCTATCCATTCTTCTTTTGTCGGTGTTTCTTTTTGTTTCCATCTTTGTGCTATTAATATTCTCGCCGCAGTCGCTGCATATTGGAAAAGTTTAATGTCTTGTTTTTTAATGTCAGTACCTATAATACCCAATAAGAAGGCTTCTGGTTTTTTAACAAATGTATATTTCAACATTTTCCTCATTTCATTATATATCATATCCCAGAAGTTTCTCATCTTTTTACACTCCCACCACATATGATAAAAGGTACCGTCTTTTTCTTTACATTTCCAACACTTGTTATCAACCTTATACATCTTTGCCAATTTGACTGGGGTTATATACCACCTATACATCATTTTCAACATATTTTCTTTTAATGCATTACACGCAGTAAATTTCATTCCTTCTTTCCACAATTTTCCCCAGTCCTCCAACATAATATTATAACCAAAATCTTTTGCCCAATGAAGTCTCCCAATATTTTCTGTATGTGCAGTAGGAGGAGTGAGATCATGCTTTCCTGCTCCACCTCCCTGGTGCACCTGTCACACCAGGCAACCATGTGTTGGCATAACGTTTGAATAAGTTACCATATACATAGGGCAGAATTGCAGAATTGATGTTCCAGATGAGTTGAGAAATTGATGACTCAATACTGGCCTTACAATTCTTGATAGTGTATTAGAGGAGTAGGGAGGAAAGCATTCACTCATTCCTCCATTATACACAGACTTCCGCCTTCTAGACACAATTTGTACTAATAGTGTTGAAACAAAGCTAATTGGGTGCTACTTTCTTTTAGAGAGTTATGGGGAACTGGGCCCCAAAACTTTAACACAAGTTTGATTTGATTCCATGACTGACGTGACCTCCAGTAGAAAATATAAGCTTTTAAACTAATATATGAATTGATGTACTGTATTTCATTAATGGCACAGCCAAATTAAGGTGTAGGTTAATAGTATGTAATTACAGTTTAATCTGAAATTTTGATACATTCTTTCCCCCACTTTTAGCTAGATTAATGTTATAGCCTTTCTTAATTAGAATTCTGTTAGTATGACTTACATAAATTTCAGTGAAGCCTCACATTGTACACATTTTGATGATTTTTTTTAACTGACCAATCCATGTCCTAATCTACTCAACTTAATCAAACTGTATTCCTAGCACTAGCAGGCTATTTTGCCTTTTAGAACATTATACAAAAATTGTTGTCTAATTGCAGTCATCACTTTGGGGTCAGTTTCTCTGTTACAACAGAGATTTATAGATTGTTGTTGTTTAGTCGTTTAGTCGTGTCCGACTCTTCATGACCCCATGGACCAGAGCACGCCAGGCACTCCTATCTTTCACTGCCTCCCGCAGTTTGGTCAGACTCATGTTGGTAGCTTCGAGAACACTGTCCAACCATCTCATCCTCTGTCGTCCCCTTCTCCTTGTGCCCTCCATCTTTCCCAACATCAGGGTCTTTTCCAGGGAGTCTTCTCTTCTCATGAGGTGGCCAAAGTATTGGAGCCTCAGCTTCAGGATCTGTCCTTCCAGTGTGCACTCAGGGCTGATTTCGCTAAGAATGGATAGGTTTGATCTTCTTGAACTCCATGGGACTCTCAAGAGTCTCCTCCAGCACCATAATTCAAAAGCATCAATTCTTAGGCGATCAGCCTTCTTTATGGTCCAGCTCTCACTTCCATACATCACTACTGGGAAAACCATAGCTTTAACTATACGGACCTTTATCAGCAAGGTGATGTCTCTGTTTTTTAAGATGCTGTCTAGGTTTGTCATTGCTTTTCTCCCAAGAAGCCGATGTATTTTAATTTCGTGACTGCTGTCACCATCTGCAGCGATCATGGAACCCAAGAAAGTAAAATCTCTCACAGCCTCCTTTTCTTCCCCTTCTATTTGCCAGGAGGTGATGGGACCAATTTATAGATTAGTTCCAAGCAAATCTGTTGAAAACTTAATTATGGTTTGCTTTGCTCATTGTTCTCTGGAAACCATACCTCAATTGAAAGTTTATATAAGCTCATGCATTTCAGATCCATTATTTGCATTTTCAGGGTCTGATGAGGTTGTACATTTATTTAACGAAGGGTTGGCATCAGATTTATTTTAGATTAGATGACTTTGGCCCTGCTTTCTTAAATTCAGGAGGGTGTGGCTCAGTGAAGAATGCCCTGTTTCAATCACTAGCTTCTCCAGGTAGCGCTCAGAATGTCTGCTAATCCTAACTCTAACCCTGGTGAGCCACTGCCAGTCGGTGTAGGTAAAATGTAAAGGTAAAGGACCCCCGGACGGTTAAGTCCAGTAAAAGGTGACTATGGGGTAGTTTAAAGTTATTGGCATAATTTTGGCCACAACTTTATTGATTACAGAATGTGAGTGGTTTGCTTAGGCATTGGTTCGACCAGCTGCACCTACACCTCCGGCAGGGCAGCACTGACAACTGGACATCGGCAGAAGTCAATAAGGGTAAACATCCTGGGCGAGCATTGGTCCTACCACAGACGCAAGCTCACCCCAATTGCTCCCAGGTGCTCTGGTGTGGCCCCAACCCCTGGAAGGGGATTGGACAAAAGCATGGCGAGCCCCTGGATTCCTTTAATGGAATACCCTATCGCACATGGGGAGGGGAGGGTGTGACAACCTCCCCTCCCCCACACCTTGAACCAACGCCTAACCGCCAAACCTTACAAAGTTGTGATGATTTGCTTCGCGGCAGGTGAAGCCTAATTGGCACCAGCCAATCCGCCAAATGGGAAAATTCCTACCGGGCCCCTGTCCCAAAAACAGACGACCCACGGCAGCATAGCAAGGTCATAAGGTAAAGGTAAAGGGACCCCTGACCATTAGGTCCAGTCGCGGACGACTCTGGGGTTGTGGCGCTCATCTCGCGTTACTGGCCAAGGGAGCCAGCAGACAGCTTCCGGGTCATGTGGCCAGCATGACTAAGCCGCTTCTGGCAAACCAGAGCAGGACACGGAAACGCCGTTTACCTTCCCGCCGGAGCGGTACCTATTTATCTACTTGCACTTTGACATGCTTTCGAACTGCTAGGTTGGCAGGAGCAGGGACCAAGCAGCGGGAGCTCACCCCGCTGCAGGGATTCGAACCACCGACCTTCTGATCGACAAGCCCTAGGCTCTGTGGATTAACCCACAGTGCCACCCGCGTCCTATAGCAAGGTCATAATGAACCCTAAATATAGGGAGGGTGGGCGTGTGTTCCGATGCACGAGGCTCTAAGAGGAAGCTCAATGCCACGTGCAGCGGTATAAATAGGTCCCTCAGGTGCTTATTCACACAAACCCATTGGCCAGAATTACCCCAGCAACCGAGGGACCCAATCGGTTTGTTGTAGCTATCCAATCGCTCCTACCCACACAAACGGTGAGGTCACTCTTAGTGATCTCACTGCAACACGTGCTCTCTGTGAGGAGGACACGATTTCTCTAGCACAAGACTGAATTTCATAATGGTGTGAAGATTACTATATATGTATATCATTTCTGTGAATTTTGCACCTATTTATGCTAGCAGGAATCCCTCCTTGTTCATTGTGTCTCTGCACATTACTGGTTTTGTTTAATGGCCAGGTCAGTACACCACAGAACTTTCTTGAGTATTTGTGATAACTAGGAAATGCTCTGTTGTGCCTAAGTATTGTTAATAATTTTTTTCCTGCTGCTTGACATGGAGAAACAGTGTTGTTGTGGGATCATAATATATCCCTAAAAGTCCATGGACTAAGATGCCATTTTGGATTTTTTCCTATCCCATATTTATCCCATCATGCTAACTCCATGGGGACTTTCTGCCATATGCAGGTTCCTCTTGGAATCGAACTAAAAAGTGAAACATATTAATTTGGGATTCCAGCATTGCAAGGTGTTGGACTAGGTGATTCTCAGGGTCCTTTCCAACTCTAAAATTCTATGCGTTCCAGCAGTTCCATTTTGTTACTTATTTATATGCATGTTTTAGATATTTTGGGTTTCTCATTTTTCCTCTCCTAATAATCATTTCATTTCTTAAGGTTAAGTAATTTGTTGGAGTCCATAATATCCTCCAAACTTTCCTGTAGGTAACATTTCCTTTTCATCAGTTTCAAATGGCGAGGTTAAATTTCTGATCCATGTGGTAAATGTCACATGTATAAAATTCTTTCTGTTTAGACTATTTCTGATTTAGAAGTAAACTGGAGGATTTGGGTATTCTGCTTTATATAATTGTACTCTGCCACTGCAAATAGCACATGTAATTCCTTTAAAGGTCCCATTTATAAGCTTTCTACGGCACATTACTCAGCAAATTGCAGTATCCAGCAACAGGCACACGACTGAAGCTGACCTGTGACTCTTCCGATCAGTAGGAACTAAGCAGTACATTCTGCAGCTGGGCCTTTCCTTATACCCTCCCCGGCCAAACCCTACCTTTCCTCCGCTGTTTTCACACTAGGCAGCTGTTTTAAAGTGGGAATGTCAGATGTCATGGGTATTTATTCTTCAATTTACAGACTGGCTAATTTGAAGAAATGGCTTCTTTGAAAGAGGAGGCATGGCTGCCTCATTAACTTGGGCTTGCCTTGTGATAAAGTCTACTAATAGCAGGACAAGAATAATCAGAAGTGTACATTAATGAAGGCTGCTGACTGCTGGAATTAGTTTCTTTCACTTTGTGGGCCAGAATGTGAAGTTTTGACACCTAAAACTTAACATTTGTCTATGAAAATCACCCACAAATACAAGTCAAAGCAAGAGAGGAAATTAATAAATAATCTTGATCTATAGGAGATATTTTTAGTATCTCTGTGGATGTAGCAGCAGTGATGTATGACCTTTGCAGAAGCAATATTTAAAACAAACTTTTCTTTTGGAGGAAAAAGCATGCTTTCAAAATGATGAGAAATGGAACATAGACAATTTCTTCAATGTCATCGTAAAATGAGGCAGTAAGAACATTTTTAGTAGCCTAGTTTTTAGATGAAATGAGCTTGACAGAAATTTGTTTTCTGTGTGCCCACCATTAGACCTTTCAGTGTACTTAACAGCATGGATCTGAAATCCATATGAAAATCAGAAGTTTGGAATTAATTAACTCCCAAACACAACTATGCAGATTTAATTGGCTCTGGGGTTTAAACCTTACTTGTTAGAGTGTAACTAATGAATAGAATTGTCAGGATCTTTAGGCAGTGTGTGAGTTTTTCAAATGCTTAATTGTAGATATGCAAGAAATATGTCGGAAAATGACTGTGCATCTAATTTCTAGTTTACTCTGTTTATTAAAGAATCTTGAGAAGGAATTAAAACCCACAGTTTCCCTGATAGCATGGGAAGAAATGATTTGATCATAAAAAAAAAATTACAGCCTTGGCTTGGAAGAGTAGCTTGTGGTGATGGTTGCTTTTTGCCCAAACTATTTTCAGATTTAAGAAAGTCCTTTTGTCAGAATGCAAATTAAACTGCTCAGTTTCAAAAGAGCCTCCCATGATCTAGTTCTGTGTGCCCAATGTGGCTTTGGAGTCCTGTTTCTCTAATAGCATGAGCCAGGCTGCATTGCAAAGTACTTTCAAAACTGAGGAGCCCTTCAGAGAAAGATGTGGATATATTATGGGGATCTGCTGTTCAAAGACAAGCCTGCCCAAATCTTTGGGTGCACTAAAGTATATTTTTAGATCCTGGCCACAGATTCTCTTACATGATATATGCTTATGCAAGTTCTTGACAAACTGCATCTGTGTGATGGTTAGGCTTTAAATTACTCAATGTGGTAGAACTTATGTAACTCAATAAGGTGGTATAAAGCTTTTCTCAAATCATTAAGAGCTACTTTCTTTGGATTATTTTGGCCATTTCAGGAGGGGAGGGTTGTATCTAACTCTTCTGTAACTTCCCTTGTCCATGTCATTGGCAAGACACTTGCAAATGTGAGAACCAGGCATCATGTCCCACACAGTGTAAAAGTGAATGGCTGAAAATGTGGATTTAAAATTTAAAATCCAATCTACACTCAGTGGATTGCCTTGGTTCTTCTGTGTATTTTAGACTGCAGTCCTATTCAGACTTTGCAGATAAGACCTAGCAAACATACTGGGATTTACTTCTGAGTAAACATGCATGAGAGGAGGAACTGCAACAACAGGAGTCCACTTTCCAGACCAGCTGCAAGAAAGTTTGTAATTTCATGCTAACTTAACAAAGTTTATCCATTTGCACCAAAAACACTCCATCCTGAAAACAGAGTGCTGAGCAGTACAGTGGTGGGAAATGCATTGCATCATCTAAATATAAAAAGCAGATGTTGTGAAAAAATAGGACGTTGGATTCATCCTTAGTCTGAAGTTTAGGGTAGATGGTTTCATGGACTATTAGCCCCTATTAGTTGCAAACGTTCTGAGAACTCCTAACTCCTGCACAAAAGTGAATGGGCAAAGCTGGAGATCAGTACTCTGCAGATCAGACACTAGGGATCTTAATATTCTGCTTTCATTCTTGGAGCTTAATTGTTGACTCACCCTTACTCTAGAGCACAGTTGCTCTGGCTCCAGCTCTGCCAGATATATGTTTACATACCATCCCTCTTAATCTGCATAATTTCCCTAACATCGTCAGAGAACAACTAATTGCTGCTTATTTATTTGTTTACCTGTTTATTGCAGCTTGCAAAGTGTGTGTGTGTTATGTGTAGCAGTGAAATTTCTGTTCCAAGCACTTCACAAAACCATGCATCTTAAAATGAGCAGGAGATTTACAGACTACTTTTGCATACATGATGAAGTCTGCTTTATTTTATTGCATTATACTACAAAATAACCTTGGTTGATGCTTTTCAAGGTCCTAAGCAACTAACAGCTACTGAATGTGTATCAACTGCATTCCAGCACTATAACTACAAACGAAAGGGTGATCGAAGATCTTTCAAGCTTAGCATAAGCATATGGACAGTTCCCTACTGCTAGTATAATAAAGCAACCTTTATTTTGGAATGTTTAGGCAGAGTTCCCCTAGGATAATGTCCTTCGATGATCTTCAGCATCTACAATGCAGGCAGAAAGAAAAAGGGAATAAGTAATTAGCTACTATGGTACTTTGAAGGGGAAGAGATCACATAAATGTTTAAACTCACGGAGTATATGCAAAAAGTACAACCATGGATGACCAAGATTATGTGTAACAATACATATATTTAATTCATATCCAAATGCATTTTTTATAAAATGTAAGTCGATGAACTCTTGGGCTTGATTAAAGCTACAGTGGAAACATTTGGAATCACTTATTTTCTAGTTAGAGCTTAAATACATGTGACAAGTACTGAAATTTGCAAATCCGCCAGAGGGAAGATATGGGGAGGAGGGAGAATTCTATGAAATCTTACAGTGAAATCAGACAAGGTCAGAAATGACAAGTGCTGAGCTGAATGTTCTTCAGGTTTTAATTTTACCTCAAATGCAGTGAAAACTTCCCAGAAGAGCCTTAAATCCCAGTGGTGCTGATGGGTGTGACTGAGGAGACCTGGGCAAGGTGCTGCCCCCCCCCCACTCCCACTGCCACCAACAGAGACATGGAAAATATAATGGGGTTTTGCATTCTTTTTTCTTCTTATCATAAGTAAGAGCGGCTCCTTGAAAAATGCAGTTTCCAAACTGTAAGCAGGCAAACACTCCTATTTTTGCTTTCCAAGGATCTCCACAACTGAGGACCCCCACTTGACATTTCCTCTTTACCTGATCTCAGTTGGGTATTCAAAGAAAAAAATATGTGGGGATTCTTTTCCCCCTTCCCTTTATAAGTAGCTTTTGAAATGCTGAATTTGTTGTAATCTCTTTAAAGTTTTCTAACCTCTCTGCAAGGCCCAAGGTCCTGCTGTGGAGTGCTTGGATCACAGTGGAACAGAGATACAGTTTTGAGCTGGAAGGGGAGAAATCCCATTTGAAATTTATAGGGCACAGAGCTTTGTGGCTGCTTTAGCCAACCTTTTATGCTGGAGCAGATTTTTGGGGGGGAAATAACATTTTTTTCTGAACATGAGGGTGGACAAAATACTAAAGACAAAGAAGTGCTATTTGGGGTAGAGAGTTGTGGAAAAGAGGCTAAATTAGAAATTTAAATTAGGCTAGGGAGAAATGTGTGTGGATGGGAGAAAGTATGTCATAAATACGAATAACGATATTGTCTGAACGACTGAACAACAACAAACTGATTTTGTAGTTTCATTCTAAGTTTCTCTCTGTGAGTTTCCTTCTCTTTCCTTCCCCTTCCTTTTCACACACAAAACAGATAGTAGGAGTCAGCACATAGTTTTGCTTCAGTGGCCTTGGAGTTGTCTCAATAGCTTCATGCTAGTTTAAGGGAGGAAGCTAGCTCAGCCTCCTGTTGCTGTCCTTCCTTACAATCCAAAGATGAGCTTCACCTTTTGACTTACAAAGAGTTCTGTTTAATTCAGAAATGTTCATACTGCTCATCAATAGAAATTGGGCAAAAGAAAGCAGTTCAGGGAACTTTCATTCTTTATGAATGTAAGATCCAAAATGAAACTGGTGTGCCCTTAATTTACAGGCCCACCAGCTAATTGACAAAACCTTTAGCGTACTTATCAACCAGCTAAAGCTGGCAGCTCTCATTAAACCGTACCAATAAAACAAATGGCATTGGATCACTGATGATGCCTGGACAAACTCATGTAGCTGTGTTTCTTTCGGTGAAAAGTGCTCATTGGGTATACAAGTACATTTATACTGATTCCTTTGTATAGCAGGGTGAGAAATCTTCATGCGTCTGATTTTGAAAACCTCTTTTCTTGAAAATGTTATGAGGAATTCAATTGCCTATGCAGTCCTTTTACCTTCCTTATACCAAAATGCTAAAGGCCATGAATATTTCATGCAAAATTTGAAAGAATGTTCGGAGAAGTATTGATAATGATTGGAGCAGCTCTAATGAGATCTTAGACCTCCATATTCAGGAGATGAAGGCACCCTACTGCCAGTAGATGTGTGAGCTTAAAGTTGTTTTCCCTTGTTGCACAGATGGCTCTATCTAACTATCAGCTTCCTCAAAAGCTGTCAGTATTCCTGAAGAGAAAGGAAAGGCATCAAACCAGTGTTATCACAGACATAACTTGGGTTTCTTTCCTCTTGATCGATCGTTGTAACACCTGAAATGATTTCATAACTGTTACTACTAATGGAGAGAACAAGTTTCACCTTAGGCTGAGAGGTTAGCCAAAGAATGAAATTATCACAGCAGTTACATGCCATTGAAATATTGATAGAAGATGTTGGCTGAACCTGATGCCAAATTGCAGCATAATATAATTGTCCAGGTTGTGGCAATTTACAGCACTCACAAAGGCAAAACTGTGAGGCACCATAGAGCTCAAACCATGAACTGTCTAAGGCACTGATTCCCAGCTCACAGCACTACCAGAGACATGGTGGGACATTTGCAGCCTAGAATTTTCTTGGCCGAGGGGTCGGGTTGTACCAAAGAACTAACCCTATACCATTGTCTGCTGCAAAGCTTTCAGGTCTCTGTGTTTCCTCAGTCCAGGCTGCTTGGAAGCTACCACTTTCCCCTCTCTCTCCCACACTATTGGTCACTTCAAAATATAAAAAGAGCTTGACTGGATGAGGCCAGTGGCCCATCTATTTTTTTTTAATAAAATTTTTATTTTCATACAAATAAAAGCACTACAAACAACAAAACATTACAGACAATACTATTTAAAAAACAAATAAAAATACAAATATTATAATAAACATCAAATGTCTTTAACCTCTTTTGGGTGACTTCCTCACATCCTCACCTTCTGCTTTCACTGAATATCATCTTTAGTAATTTCTTAACATTATCCGATTATTATATCCAATTAAACCTTAACTAACTTGAATCTATATTCCTTATCATTTCTTCTATCTACCTTCTTCCTAATATTTCTATTATTTCTGCAGCCTATCAGATCTACCTACTCTTTTCCTAAAGATTAATCTTAACGTAAGTTTTTAGATATTCTTTAAATTTCTTCCATTCTTTTTCCACCGCGTCGTCCCTCTGGTCTTGGAGTTTCCCAGTCAATTCTGCGAGCTCCATATAGTCTATCATTTTCATCTGCCATTCTTCCGAGGCCAGTGGCCCATCTAGTCCAGCATCTTCTTCTGACAGTGGCCAACCAGGTGCCTTTAGGAAGCCTATGAGCATGGCCTGATTTATATGTTGACAGGATAGTCACAGGAACAACATGTGTGATGGTTGCTATTGTCAAATCTCCTTTGGTCATGAGCACAGGGACAGAGGTGAAGAGGAAGAGACATCTTTCTTCCAAAGCACTGATTCATGAAATAGATCAATAAGCTTTTGCCCCACTCCAATCTTTCAGATATAATGACAAAGCACTTAAGTATGTTTTTGTAGACAAAAATATTTTTATAAACCCTATGATTCTATTATTTGTGATTACGTTTATATAAGCAGCATTTTAAACTCAGCATAAAGATAAATGAATAAAAATTCAATGTGTGAAGCTTTTAGTGGAGTGGTGTGCATGCATAAATGACCAGTGGGGGGAAAATGAATTTTGGTAGCTCAGTAAATAAAATGAATCAAAGGCTGAGCTAGAGCACGGGAAACAAGAAAGCAGCAAAATAGTGATTATTATAAATGTTTCCATTTCTTTTAAAGTAAAAGCTTTGGAACAGTACACTAAGCTAGTGTTTGTGTCATATTTAAGATGAGCAGCAAGCATAGCCAGTACCGCATTTCACAACAAAAAGACAAATAATCTAATGCTACTGTTGTAGAACCAAGCCGAGCAATTTATCGTTCATAAATTTTGGCCAGAATTACACTTGCCTTGTTGACTACTCCTTTTGGTGCCTATGTATACGTCCTCTCCTTTTCTCTCCCCTGTCACCTGGAGTATTGCAAAATACATGAAATAATGTCATTGCATTACTATCTCTTGCAATTGACAGGCAATGAAATGGAACCAGGACAGGGAAACACATAACAGGATGGCATCATGTCATGCATTTTACCTTACTAAACTCTAAATGGAGACTGAGGGAGACACACAGTAATACACTAGGCTACTGCTCTCAACAACAACAACAACAACAACAACAACAACAACAATTTATTATTTGTACCCCACCCATCTGGCTGGGCTTCCCCAGCCACTCTGGGCAGCTACCAAATGAATGTTAAAACAATACAGCGTTAGATGCCCAACTACTGGGTATAGTTATATTACCTTATATGGCAGAAATGAGCTGTCAGGTACAGCTGTCAGGTACTTAATATCTCCTTAAGAAAAAGGAGTCTTACGTCTTAAGAAAAAGGAAGCACCTCTAATTCAAAGAACTATGGCAGGAGTGAAAGTGACATATTGCCATCCTGAGAATATTGATTTACACTAGTTTTTTGGGAAAGAGTTCTGAATAGTCAAACGATGTGACAATTTGTTGTTGTGGAAGAAAATGATAGCACATGTTCCTGGCTTGTCTGGTGCACAGTATAAATTTATAGCAGTTATATGGATTAGAAGTGGCGTGTGACACCTGACCCTTCTTCAAGAGGTTCCAAGTTATTTTTCCTGAGGCAGGGCACAACAGAAACCTCTCTAGGCTGTGATTTGTATTTTAAAACTTCAACACTTCTAGATTTGTAAAGCAACACATATAAAAATGACACCATTGGTATCATAAGCTCTCTTTATCTGCAATGAAGGAGAACTGCAGTTGCTGATCCTAGCAGTGGAAGAGAAAATATTTCTAAATTCAGTTCAAAGATGCACAAAAACTGTAGCCCTTGTGGGAATTTATATATATATATAGGTTGGTTCCCCCTTCATGGATCACTGCCTTGTCGTGGCGAAGGGGCTTGAATTACTCAGGGAAGCTATGAGCTATGCCGTGCAGGGCCACCCAAGATGGACAGGTCATAGTGGAGAGTTTGGACCAAACGTGATCCACCTGGAGGAGGAACTGGCAACCCACTCCAGTATCCCTGCCAAGAAAACTCCATGGACAAAGACAACAGGCATATAAAAGATATGACGCTGGAAGATGAGCCCCTCAGGTCGGAAGGCGTCCAACATGCTACTGGGGAAGAGCGGAGGACAAGTACAAGTAGATCCAAAGCTGATGAAGCGGCTGGGCCAAAGCCGAAAGGACACTCAGTTGCGGATATGCCTGGAAGCGAAAGGAAAGTCCAATGCTGTAAAGAAAAGTATTGCATAGGAACCTGGAATGTAAGAACCATGAACCTTGGTAAGCTGGATGTGGTCAAAAATGAGAAGGCAAGAATAAACATTGACATCCTAGGCATCAGTGAACTAAAATGGACGGGAATGGGCGAATTCAGTTCAGATGACTATCATATCTACTACTGCGGGCAGGAATCCCGTAAAAGAAATGGAGTGGCCCTCATAGTCAACAAAAGAGTGGCGAAAGCTGTACTGGATGCAATTTCAAAAATGATAGATTGATCTCGATACGAATCCAAGGCAGTCCTTTTAACATCACAGTAATCCAAGTTTATGCACCAACTTCCAGTGCTGAAGAAACTGAAATTGACCAATTCTATGAAGACTTACAACACCTTATAGAAATGACACCAAAGAAGGATGTTCTTCTCATTATAGGGGATTGGGATGCTAAAGTAGGGAGTCAAGAGATAAAAGGAACAACTGGCAAGTTTGGCCTTGGAGTTCAAAATGAAGCAGGGCAAAGGCTAATAGAGTTCTGTCAGGAGAACAAGCTGGTCATCACAAACACTCTTTTCCAACAACACAAGAGACGACTCTACACATGGACATCACCAGATGGGCGACATCGAAATCAGATTGATTATATTCTCTGCAGCCAAAGATGGAGAAGCTCTATACACTCAGCAAAAACAAGACCTGGAGCTGACTGTGGCTCTGATCATCAGCTTCTTATAGCAAAATTCCAGCTTAAACTGAAGAAAGCAGGAAAAACCACTGGGCCAGTAAGATACAATCTAAATCAAATTCCTTATGAATACACAGTTGAAGTGAAAAACAGGTTTAAGGACTTAGATTTGGTGGATAGAGTGCCTGAAGAACTGTGGATGGAGGCTCGTAACATTATACAGGAGGCAGCAACGAAACCATCCCAATGAAAAAGAAATGCAAGAAAGCAAAGTGGCTGTCCAATGAGGCCTTAAAAATAGCAGGGGAGAGAAGGCAAGCAAAATGCGAGGGAGATAGTGAAAGATACAGGAAATTGAATGCAGATTTCCAAAGAAGAGCAAGGAGAGACAAGAGGGCCTTTCTAAACGAGCAATGCAAAGAAATAGAGGAAAATAACAGAATGGGAAAAACCAGAGATCTGTTCAAGAAAATTGGAGACATGAAAGGAACATTTCGTACAAAGATTACCACAATTAAGGACAAAAGTGGAAAGGACCTAACAGAAGCAGAAGACATCAAGAAGAGGTGGCAAGAATACACAGAGGAACTATACCAGAAAGATATAGAGGTCTCATCCACCCCAGGTAGTGTGGTTGCTGACCTTGAGCCAGACATCCTGGAGAGTGAAGTCAAATGGGCCTTAGAAAGCCTTGCTAACAACAAGGCCAGTGGAAGTGATGATATTCCAGCTGAACTATTTAAAATCCTAAAAGATGATGCTGTTAAGGTGCTACACTCAATATGCCAACAAGTTTGGAAAACTCAGCAGTGGCCAGAGGATTGGAGAAGATCAGTTTACATCCCAATCCCAAAGAAGGGCAGTGCCAAAGAATGCTCTAACTACCGCACAATTGCACTCATTTCACACGCTAGCAAGGTTATGCTTAAAATTCTACAAGGCAGGCTTAAGCAGTACGTGGACCGAGAACTCCCAGAAGTGCAAGCTGGATTTCGAAGGGGCAGAGGAACCAGAGACCAAATTGCAAACATGCGCTGGATTATGGAGAAAGCTAGAGAGTTCCAGAAAAAACATCTACTTCTGCTTCATTGACTACGCAAAAGCATTTGACTGTGTCGACCACAGCAAACTATGGAAAGTTCTTAAAGAAATGGGAGTGCCGGATCACCTCATCTGTCTCCTGAGAAATCTCTATTTGGGACAAGAAGCTACAGTTAGAACTGGATATGGAATAACTGATTGGTTCAAAATTGGGAAAGGAGTACGACAAGGCTGTATATTGTCTCCCTGCTTATTTAACTTATATGCAGAATTCATCATGCGAAAGGCTGGGCTGGATGAATCCCAAACCGGAATTAAGATTGCCGGAAAAAATATCAACAACCTCAGATATGCTGATGATACAACCTTGATGGCAGAAAGTGAGGAGGAATTGAAGAACCTTTTAATGAGGGTGAAAGAGGAAAGCGCAAAATATGGTCTGAAGCTCAACATCAAAAAAACTAAGATCATGGCCACTGGTCCCATCACCTCCTGGCAAATAGAAGGGGAAGAAATGGAGGCAGTGAGAGATTTCACTTTCTTGGGTTCCATGATCACTGCAGATGGTGACAGCAGTCACGAAATTAGAAGACGCCTGCTTCTTGGGAGAAAAGCAATGACAAACCTAGACAGCATCTTAAAAAGCAAAGACATCACCTTGCCAACAAAGGTCCGTATTGTTAAAGCTATGGTTTTCCCAGTAGTAATGTACGGAAGTGAGAGCTGGACCATCAAGAAGGCTGATCGCCGAAGAATTGATGCTTTTGAATTATGGTGCTGGAGGAGACTCTTGATAGTCCCATGGACTGCAAGAAGATCAAACCTATCCATTCTCAAGGAAATCGGCCCTGAGTGCTCACTAGAAGGACAGATCCTGAAGTTGAGGCTCCAGTACTTTGGCCACCTCATGAGAAGAGAAGACTCCCTGGAAAAGACCCTGATGTTGGGAAAGATGGAGGGCACAAGGAGAAGGGGACGACAAAGGATGAGATGGTTGGACAGTATTCTTGAAGCTACTAACATGAGTTTGGCCAAACTGCGGGAGGCAGGGAAGGATAGGCGTGCC
The DNA here is from genome assembly GCF_009819535.1 of Lacerta agilis. Classification (NCBI taxonomy): domain Eukaryota; kingdom Metazoa; phylum Chordata; class Lepidosauria; order Squamata; family Lacertidae; genus Lacerta; species Lacerta agilis. The sequence goes on from NC_046312.1 coordinate 129,585,240, forward strand.
TGGCGTGCTCTGGTCCATGGGGTCACGAAGAGTCGGACACGACTGAACGACTGAACAACAACAACAAATAGGTTGGTTCACCAGAAGCTTTCCAATAGACCAGGGGAGGAAAACCTCTGGCTCATCCACCCATTTCAGCCAAGCAGTGCTCCCATGTCTTACACCTTATGTCATATATGATGTCAGGTGAGGGGCAGATAAATACCTTGTTCATCCTAAAAGTTTTTGCAGGCACTGGTGATCAACTGATTGGTGGTGCCTGCAAAACCCCTGTGCAAAGTTGTTGCAGAGCCCAGTAATAATTACTCTTGGGCTTTGCAAAGCACTCTACAAGGGCTCCACAAGACCCAACAATCAGCTTATTGTTAATAGCAGGTTGAAAGGGGCTTTGAGGGCTGTGCATTTGCCTGCATGCTTTGAAACTCTGCAGGCAAAAAAGGTTTAAAAAATAAAAGAAACTCATCTTATTCTCCAACGCTGAAGTAGCTTACAGTTCTAAAACAAAAAAGGGGGTTTCCCTTAATTTGTAAAATCTTGCCATTTTTTAAGAAAGCAACTCAATAAAATCAATTTTCATTCCAAATCTTCAATGAAATACTAAAGTTGCAGTCCCGTGCATGCTCACTTGAGAGTAAGTCTCATTAAAATAAATGGGTCTTGGGAGTGGAGTCTCATTTCCCCTTCCTACAGTCCCTCCCTCCCCCCTTTCTGGCACTTTCTTACGTTCACAACTGCCTATTTGCTTTCTCCTTGTGTCAACTTGCTTGAAATCAAATGTATAAAAAATCTATCTGAATTTATTTATTTTAGTTCCCTCAGAACCTAATATAGGCATCAATTATTTTGCTGCTGTCCTAAGCCCACTTAATTTGATGTATGCCCCAGTTAAATGAAAGGGCAGGCAGCGAGCAGGTGAGTTAGTGGCCTGAGTGAGCAGGTTATCAGCTAATCAGTCTGCATGCAAGCACTACAGTGTAACCCTACTCAGAAGCAAGCCCTACTGAATTCAGTGGGGCTTCCACTCAGGTAAATTAGATTAGGAGAGCAATCTTACTCCTGAATAAATAAATAAAAGCTCCAATAATCAAATGAGACATGTTATCAAGTAAACACAGCAATCCTAAAGCCTTATCCATGATTGAGCCCAGGGAAACATCTCCTAAAGACCAGGCTGTAAAATTTCCACAATTCTTCTATAGTATATTTACCTGGGGGGAAATGAGAAAATAGAAGCCCTGCCATGGCTGAACCCAAGTAATCTTATTCCCTAAATGAGCTTCCTCCGGGAATCTGACCTCTATAGCTAAAGCAACATAAACCCTACCCCATGCCCTTAAAGGGGACTGGATGCTAGGTAGACTTCACAACACCATCATGCCAGTAGTTTATGAATGTTTACCCTTTACATTAAGGATGCGGGTGGCGCTGTGGTTTAAACCATAGAGCCTAGGGCTTGTCGATCAGAAGGTCGGCGGTTCGAATCCCCACGACGGGGTGATTCCCTTTGCTCGATCCCTGCTCCTGCCCACCTAGCAGTTTGAAAGCACGTCAAAGTGCAAGTAGATAAATAGGTACTGCTCCGGCGGGAAGGTAAACGGCGTTTCTATGCGCTGCCCTGGTTCACCAGAAGCGGCTTAGTCATGATGGCCACATGACCCGGAAGCTGTACACTGGCTCCCTCGGCCAGTAAAGCAAGATGAGCGCCGCAACCCCAGAGTCGGACACGACTGGACCTAATAGTTAGGGGTCCCATTACCTTTTTTACCCTTTACATAGAACTGGGAAATCTACTGCCCTTTTCCTGCCTTGACCCTTCTATTCCAAGTGTGCACCGGAATGATAGTCCTTTCTAGTGTATAAATCTGACAAGAGATTTGCCCTCTAAAATTGTGGGCACCTGGATTCAGTCCTCCCTGAGTGAGCAAACGCTGCCACAGCACTTGTAGACCCTCTTTTCTGTGGAGAAGAGAGGTGTCTACGTCTCTCCCTGCAAGCTGCTCTCCATGACGCTGGTTCAGCTTAACCATTGAAATTAGATGGATAGCCTCTTCCAAAGCCAGGCAGCTTGTTCTCATCAGAGTCTGTGGCAAGGCTGGGCCAAAGTGGGCCGGTAACACTCACATAAGACAAGTGGAATACAAGGCTGTAGCCTCCAGGCTTGGCTGAGGGGTTTACATTGGGACAACTTTGCAGAGGCTCACCTGTGTGGGTCAACCTATGCACATGGTTTTTGAAAGCACCTTCCATTTTAATTGAGTTTTACATGTGGCATGGGACGTGCTGCTTGAGAAGTAAAAATCCAGATCTCACTTGGCTACACTGAACCAGTTGTACAATTCTTTGCATCTTGGTGACAGTCTCGCCTGAGCAACACAGAACTGAATCAAGAGAGCAATGCCACTTGCAGGTGTTTGGAACTTTTGTGCACTGCATACAAATTTGTGTGCGCAATTTGCAAAAGGTGAACTATTTTGCCAAGCAAACCCGAATGTGACTTTTAATGCCAGTGTGTGGATAATTTTCCTTTTTCAAAGGCTGCACAATAGGCTAGGTTAATATACTGCTTGGAAAAGTAAATGGAGAATACTCCCCGCCCCTGGGCTCACCTGCTCTTAATCACAAACTAATATTTATGGATATAGCATCTTCCCTTTCCAGGCATCCATGACACAGACATAAATTTGAAATTTGCTGCTTCTCAGCTGATTGTTTTTCATTAACAGCAGCTCTCTCATGCTTCCATTCTTGGTAGCAGCAAGGATATACATGTATGTGGCGTTTCCTTGGCAGCAAATGTGTTTTAATCACACACCCAAGGCTAGAATTTATAATGTAGTTTGCCAGAACTGTCTTATGTTCTCCCTGTACTTATAATAGCATTGCTTATTTTATTTTATTTTATTTTATTATTTGATGTTCACAAGATCTGGACTGAAACCTGAGGTGTGTTATTAAACTATGCACCCAAATTATTTGGTTAGCTTTGAGTGTGTCTCTCAGATTTTCTGAGTGTCTTTGATTAATACCTGCATTTTAAAAATTGACTACTTACAGAAGTAAATTATAGATAGATTAGAAAAAGGCTATTTTCTCTCTCTCTCCCTCTCCCTCTCCCTTTCTCTCTCCCTCTCATCTTTTCTTTAAAACCAAGACCTGTAGCCTTCCTTTCTTTTGCAGAGCTGAATAATAAATCATGCTCCTTATTTCCAATTTATACTAGAGAAATTAAAAATGGAGCTGGAGGTAGACTAGGGGTGGTGCCTGTAATTATAACCTGCATATTCTGAGAGCAAAATGGTTAAGCAAGGTAGAAACAATTTTCATACCATCAGCCAAAAACACTCGAGTAAAGAAGTGAAAGCCCCCAGCCTTTTGCATTAGTCTTTGCAAATAAGGTATGAATCATATCTAGATCAGTGAAGGAGAAATGAGCATGATTAATGAAGCGATTCAGACCTTTAATGCATGCCATAAAATTGTTATTCCTAGTTGAATACAATATGATTAGCAAAATATGTGAGTTCTCCCTTTCCCCCTGCTCTATAAGCCATTTAAATTGGATTTGAGCCCCTTTAAGCTGCAATCGTATACCCAGTTACCCAGGAGTAAGTCCCATTTTACTCTGCTAAACCAAATCACCTTAAAAGATTATGTAAATATGTCTTTGTTTTTCACTGCCCAAAGATTCTGCCTTGCTGGCATGCACTGATACGTCTGGAAGTCTCCCCCCCCCCCCCCGCCATCAACACAGAAGTGTTTTTATTTTGTCCACCTTTAACCTTCCAGATTTGTGGATCAGCATTAATGCAGAAATTTCCGCAAACCACCCACAGACTCCACAATTCTTTCATCAATCCAGCCATCTTCAACTGCCAACACGCCTAGCAATTGTGCAGGGAAAGGCCCAGTTGCCACAGAGCAAAGTCACAAGTAATACTTCCAGGACCAGCTGAAGATCTTTGCTCCCTGAAGGAGAACAAGAAGTCCCCCCCTGACCCCCCCCACCAAGCAAAGGTGTAGTTCACTCAAGGTTAGCCAAATTATTTTGCATTGGAAGCACAAACATCTTGGCGGCAGTGCCCAGGAGCAAAAATACATTAAGAAATTAAACAACAAACAATTTGCTGCCCTTCAATGATGCTGAAAATCAGTTGCCAAACTCTGCCTTGAGGTAGGGTCAACCCTGAACACTTCACCCAATCACTTTGTGTCTTCCCTCTTCTGGACCATTGCCAGGGAAGGTTGCAGTGGTATGGCATTCTCCAAAACACAAGGCTCACTGCAGACATGTACATAGCTGTCAACGTTTCCCTTTTCTTGTGAGGAATCCTATTTGGAATAAGGGAATTCCCCTTTAAAAAAAGGGGGAAAGTTGACAGCTATGGACATGTACTGGCCATTGTTGACAGGATCAGGAAAAAGAGTTGCCCTCACTGACCTTGGGATATTAGTTACAGGTAGGTAGCCATGTTGGTCTGCCATAGTCAAAACAAAATAAAATAAAAAATTCCTTCCAGTAGCACCTTAGAGACCAACTGAGTTTGTTCTTGGTATGAGCTTTCGTGTGCATGCACACTTCTTCAGATACTGATTGATTTTGATTTTGTTTTGACTTGGGATATTAGGTGGCCTAACATAACCATAACAAAAATAAAATAAAAAATTCCTTCCAGTAGCACCTTAGAGACCAACTACTGGTAAGTTTGTTCTTTGTATGAGCTTTCGTGTGCATGCACACTTCTTCAGATACATGCATGCACACGAAAGCTCATACCAAGAACAAACTTAGTTGGTCTCTAAGGTGCTACTGGAAGGAATTTTTTATTTTATTTTGTTTTGACTATGGCAGACCAACATGGCTACCTACCTGTAACTGTAACATAACCATGTATTCTAGCCAATAACTTAGGCGCAAAAGCAAGAAAGCAGAATTTTCCAACCATACCTTGCAGCTATGACCATAGGTAAGTGGTGGTTTCTCTGAGCAACAACTGAAGAGGAGGAGGGTGCCACGACCTCTACTGACCTTCCTCTCATAGTGGCACTCCAAGGTCAACACGACTTAGGCTGTTGTCTGCTGAGTAACCAACTGTCAGTCCATGTGGGGTGCTGCTGGCCAGTCAGCGGCAGTGTACTCACTTAGACCTCCCTCTGCCTCTGAACACCATCACAAAATGCCCACCATTCAGAGAATGGGATCCCTTTTCCATCTCTCTCCTTTCTACCACAACATCATCACACCAGCCATGGCTGTTTAAAATTTTATGGGGCAACTATCTTGGAGCATTTTTCTGAGCAGAAGAGAAAATCATTTTCTCCAGGCTAGGGTCTGGCCAGTGTCCTGGGTCAGAAGTTAAGCCTGTTATTTGAATGCATCCAACCCCCTGCCCATTTGTCATTCCAGGTTTTCTCATATTAGATTCAACAAGTGCTAGAGACTGTTTTCCACCCTGGTCCGCAACCCTGCCCTTGGAAATCAATTTGGCAGGCACATTTCATTGCCTTCTTCGTATGTTCTCTTTCCAGAACACATAAGATGCATTTTTGGTAGTAAAGAAGCAAAGGCTGGGAGGAAATAAAAGAAAAATATGTGTTTTGTGTTAAAGATGGATCATTTCATAGAATCATAGAATCCTAGAGTTGGAAGAGACCCAAAGGCCATCCAGTCCAACCCCCTGTCAAGCAGGAAACACCATCAAAGCATTCCTGACAGATGGCTGTCAAGCTTCCGCTTAAAGACCTCAAAGAAGGAGACTCCACCACACTCCTTGGCAGCAAATTCCACTGTCAAACAGCTCTCACTGTCAGGAAGTTCTTCCTAATGTTTAGGTGGAATCTTCTTTCTTGTAGTTTGAATCCATTGCCCCGTGTCCGCTTCTCTGGAGCAGCAGAAAACAACCTTTCTTCCTCCTCTATATGACATCCTTTTTATATATTTGAACATGGCTATCATATCACCCCTTACCTTCTCTTCTCCAGGCTAAACATACCCAGCTCCCTAAGCCATTCCTCATAAGGCATCGTTTCCAGGCCTTTGACCATTTTGGTTGCCCTCTTCTGGACACGTTTCTCTTTGAATGGTTTTGTACTCTGGTTTATCTGCATTATGTGAAGAAACTCAGGCCCACTTTTGGCGCTAATGGCTCTGGAGTTTTCCTACTTCAGCCTTGAACCTTTCAGTTGGAAGAAACAGATATAAATAATATGTTCAATGTATTTTTCCCCCCACAACACTCCCTAAACCCATTGCAGTCAGGGTGAATCAGGGTGGCTTTGCCTCCATCCCCTTGCTATGGTGGGTCCTTATGCCCCCTGCCAATAGGGAGGCATTGAGGTAGTGCTGACTTACGGCTCTTGAACCTCCGTTCAGTGTCAGGCCAAGGTAAAGAAGCAAAACTTCAGTAGTGTGGGATTAGTTGGTCACTGCTAAGAGCTGAGTAGAATGTTATTATTAATAATAATACCTTCCTCATCGTTCTGGTACTATTTCTGCAGTGTTTCCTAAGATGGACGGTGTTGTGCAGTGTTGGTTTCTAAATAGTACCGATATATGGGCAATATTCCTTGATCAAAGGAAGAAATGTTGAGTTCAGTGAATAAGTTTTGTTTACAAATAAAATAATCAACTATGGCAGTATTCTTAATGATTCAAAGCAGAACATTTTAATGCTATTTACTGAGGTGGTTGTGGCCTTCATGGAGCTATTGAACAGGCTACTGGTGGAAACAGGATTCTGGATTAGATTAAGCCTCTTTCTCATCCAGCAGGACTCTTCTTCTTTTGATCTGCACAAAGACCACATGGTGTCAGCACATCAACTAAGGAAAAACCACCTCAGGAAAGACAGGAACAGTTCAATGAAATGTAACTGGGGCTTTACTGACCGTTCACTGACAAACATTCTCTCTATGAGCATTGCACGGGGCAGGGAGCTGAAACAGTTTCCCCTCAAGTCCTCATTTTTGTATATACTTTCCCAGCACTGTTTGCAGTCATTGTTTCCTTAGTCTGCTGCTCCTTGTACCATTGCTTCCCCACTTTTACTTCTTGGAGTGATCTGGCCAATCCCCATTTCCCCCTTTGACCTCACTTGGACGGGACAAGATTATTTTACTCTGTCACAATTTCAAGTTACCCCAGTTATCTAAATATGTGTTAATCTGTACCAGTAGATGGTCAATTTTAATCCAAGCAATTGACTAAAACCTGCACCAATTCTAATCTCCATTTATGCGACAGAACTATTATTCCACTTCAAATGCCTCTGATTTAAACATGTTCGGGTGGCATCAAGGTATCAAAGGCAATTCTTTTACAATAGGACACATGCAGAGATAAAGTTAGAGGGATTCTGTATTGATACAGAAATATGATCAGCATATACAGAAAGCTTTCTAACAAGTATTCCATCTCCCTCTTCAAATTGACAATTGTTCCCAATAGTATATTTAAAAGTGGAGCAGAAGAAGGCAAGCAATGGATGAAATTCACAATAGAAAGCTTTCTAGTAAATGCAGTTTGTACCCAGAGGATATTAACAGCCCAGTGAGTGAAATGCTTGATTTAACCATGGCCAAATAACACAAAGCCCTGTAACTCCAAGCAAGTTAGTTATATTAGACTTATCCAAGAGGGAATTATTTCAGTGAGATAGATCCCTGTAAGACTTCAGAGCAAGTTCTTTGCTATGCTGTATGTATGCTGCTGCTGGCATCCGTCTTGGGAGACAATTGAGTAGTGTGTCTTGGGGATGAAGACAAAGTGCTGGAAGGTTACAGTACCAGCTGAGGCTGTGGAGACTGATGTGAGAGAACATGTTCTGTTGCAGCTGGGGCAGATGAACGTGTCTGGTTTTGCTACTGCGCTCCTTCCAGCGGTTATTTCTTCTCTGGTCACTGCTGTGGATACACGAGTTGATTGCCTGTCTTCACTGAGGTTGTGTGCAAGGGATTTCCACATGGCAGAGTTAATGTTCCAGCCTTCATGTCATGTTTGCAGACATCTTTGTAACAGAGTTGGTCTGCCAACAGGCCTGGTGCCGGAAACCAGTTCCCCCACAGAGGACATTCTTTGGGAACTTGCCATCTTCCATTCTGTGGACATGACCAAGCCAGTGTAGACATCACTGAGACAGGACAGCAAACATGCTGGGAATGCGGGCTTGGTGTTTATAAAGAGGCAGCATTGTTCAGTGGGTAGAGTGGCAAACATGAATGTAGGTCTAAATACTTCGGTTAAATCCAAGCTTAGTTTTGAATTCACTGGGAAATGGGCAATTTGTTGCCTCAGTCCTTCCTTCAGTAAAATCAAAGGATAACATTTAAGGCCGACCTAATGTTACATGGGTTTTTCTGAACATTTTCAGCAATGTTGAAAATTGCCTCTCTTTTCTCCCTTATTTTGGCACAATTAATTTGTATAGCCCTCTCTTTCTTTTATTCTTGGCTAACACTAGTAATAGGCTATAGGCAGATGCAATGTAGTAATTACATGTGGCCACTCGTAATGTAGCCAGATCTAACTGGCTATGCTGCATAGTGACATCATCTCATTACATGATTTCTGATTGAATGGGATCTCTTGTGTGACTAATTCAGAAAGGACAAAACTCTAAAGATTTAGTGTCAGGATATACTGTAGTCCTGGACACAGCAGAGTTAACCGCAGGTTTTCTGGAAGCTTCTGGCTGTTGAGCATTAACTGGGCAGCACAATGCAGGAACTCAGCAAACTCACTTGGATAACTATATACAGTATTATTGAAGCAACTAGTATCCATAAGTTACTATGTACAGACTTTACAAATAAAAGAAACAAAACATAAAATCTCTCTTCTCTGTCTCTCTCTCTCTCTCTCAACCTCCAGTACACCACTAACAACCAACCACCAACCAACACCCAGCTCTCACACAGAGCTCATTCTTTAGGACCTCATTGACCAATCACAGGTCGTTGCTAAGGGTCTGGAGAGAGAGCAGATCTTGGCTTTCTGCCAACTGGTAATTGCTACAGATGATAAGCTGACTTTCTGCACGTAGGCACTTTGAAATCTCTAACAAAAACAACAACCAGAGGAAAAAAACATGGCACTTCAGTAGTTGTAGCCAGGGGTCACAATAGCAATGAAAACTCACAAAGTGCTTTGTGTGGGTGGGGGCATTTCTACCCTACTGAAATCAGTCTGTTCAGACCAGAACTGAAAAATTGAAGAATATTAGGCACAGCCATGGTAATAGCAAAAAGTGTGCTTCAGAGAGTGTCCCAGATCCCCACCCAGTTGTTTGTCATTGCTTGATGCGAGTTACCTTAGGTTCAGTTGCTTACATCATGCAGGGAAGAGCTGGAAGATGACCGTACAGGAAGCAGGTACAGAAATCACATGTGGTATGGGAGGGGAAAGGGCTTTTTGAGGTGAAGGGTCATAGCTCAGTGGTTAGAACACCTGCTTTGCTTGTATCCTAAGCATCCTCAGCATATGATAGGGCTGGGAGAGACCATTGCCTGAAATTCTGGAGGGCCACTGTCCAGGCAGTGTTCTAAGTTCCTTTGGAGTCCTGTGGCCCATTTAGTCTAGCATCCTGTTCTGGAGGTAGCCAGCCAACTCTGGAACCCTCTGCACTTGCGATCCCCAGCAACTAGTATTTTGAAGCAGTATGTGTGATCACATTTAGACTGAACTGTGCCCTAATAGCAGACAAATCTGAATCCAGCACTACAATATTTGTCATATTTGAGGCTTGGGTTTGTTTTTTAAAAAATGTGGGAGCTTGAGCTGATTCTAAAGAGTTGGTTTAATGGGAAGTTACGGTGCTGTGTGCATAATCTGTAGGAAAATCAATTTGCCTGAAGTACTGAAATATTACACAGCGTGCATTCAGACTAATAGGATTACTGGTATATTAATTAGTTAGATTGTTAAAACTAAAATAGGATACTATAAAGAAAGATAAAGCATTTTTCTGTACCCTTACTTTTGTTAATCAAGGTAAACATATCATATTAAGAGAAACAATAAGGGCTTTAATGCTAGTCATCCATCCAAGATAGAAAATGAATGGGAAATTGTTTGGGAAAACATTGATGACCAGCTGAGGAAAATTCCTTGTTTTCTATGAGGGTAGGGCCTGATTCAAATCTTATGCATCACTGAATTGGGGAAGGGCTGCATTGAATAGAGTTGGAAACAGGTTAAAGTCAATTTAACCCCCCCACCCCGGTGGGGGGGGGACTCAAAGAAAATGGCATATATCAATGGTAATGGTAGGGCTGCCATTGACGTCCAAGAGGAATTTCCAAAACGCAGCACTTTGTCCTGGATCTTAGGCAAGTCATTCAAAAAACTCTGTTTCCTAAAAAGCTCAACAACTTTCAGGGTGTGCTGGAGTGTCATTTCATAAGTGGGATACCAGATTCAACACTCAACATGATTCAATAAACACATACTTTAAAGGATTCAGTTCATTTTCAGTCCCTTCCACTCATAAAAGTTACCAGTAGCATGGATTTGCCTACCTTAAATTGATATTATATGTTTGTCAAAGCACTCAGTCTTATGCATGCATCCATTCTTTATCACCTCATGTTTCGGTGCAGAAATAGTCTATATCCTACATACTAACTGTTCTATAAAAATAAAGGTAAAGGACCCCTGGGCGGTTAAGTCTAGTCAAAGGCGACTATGGGGTGAGGTGCTCATCTCTCTAATATATGAGACACGGGTGGCGCTGTGGTCTAAACCACTGAGCCTCTTGAGCTTGCCAGTCAGAAGGTTGGCAGTTCGAATCTGCACGACGGGTTGTTCTGTCCCAGCGTATGCCAACCTAGCAGTTTGAAAGCACATTAGTGCAAGTAGATAAATAGGTACTGCAGTGGAAAGGTAAATGGCATTTCCATGCCCTCTGGCTTCCGTCACGGTGTTCCATTGCGCTGGAAGCGGTTTGGTCATGTTGGCCACATGACCTGGAAAGCTGTCTGTGGACAAACACCGGCTCCCTTGACCTGAAGTGAGATGAGCGCCGCACCCCATAGTTGCCTTTGACTGGACTTAACTGTCCAGGGATCCTTTACCGCTATAAAAATGGGGAAATCCTTTAATTTTGTTTTCTTACATTGCAAAGCTAAGTAGCAGGTGTTAGCACTGAAATGAACTGCATCTTGTGCTTAGTGGTGTGAGATGATAAATAGATTGTGATATTCATTTCCAATTAAAATTCTTACACAAGATCAACGAAGCAGAGTCTTCTAAATTGAATCACAATGAACTAATAAACAAAAATTCTCCCAGCCTCTTGATGGCAAATTATTATTTCCTTAGCATGTTAGATAACATCCTGGTATCAATAACAAAAGCTTCTTTCTCAAGCTCTGGGAGGAAGACCTTTCATCGCCTACAGACAGCCACCCAATCTTAAACAACTCCTCACCCACAATAATACAACAACAGGACTCAACATGGACACTGGTACCAGAGCCTGCAATAAACCCAGATGCCAACTTTGCTGCCACATAAACCCGGACAACACCATTACTGGCCCCAACAACATCAAACATACCATCTCAGGACTATTTAATTGCTCATCTTCTAACATTGTGTATGCCATCAAATGCCAACAGTGCCCTTCAGCTCTCTATATTGGACAAACAGGCCAAACCCTACGCCAAAGGATAAAGGTAAAGGGACCCCTGACCATCAGGTCCAGTCGTGTCCGACTCTGGGGTTGCGGCGCTCATCTCGCTATATAGGCCAAGGGAGCCGGCGTTTGTCTGCAGACAGCTTCCGGGTCATGTGGCCAGCATGACAAAGCCGCTTCTGGCGAACCAGAGCAGCGCACGGAAACGCCATTTATGTTCCCGCTGGAGCGGTCCCTATTTATTTGCACTTTGACGTGCTTTCGAACTGCTAGGTGAGCAGGAGCAGGGACCGAGCAACGGGAGCTCACCCTGTGGCAGGGATTCGAACCGCCAACCTTCTGATCAGCAAGCCCTAGGCTCTGTGGTTTAACCTATGCCACCTGGGTCCCTGGGTACCAAAGGATAAATGGACATAAATCTGATATCAGGAATCACAAGACAGAGAAACCAGCAGGAGAAAACTTAAATCTCCCAGGACATTCTATACAAGATCTCAAAGTAGCTGTCTTAATATAAAGGAATTTCAGAAATAGACTGAAAGAGAAGTTGCTGAATTGCAACTCATTACCAAACTCAAAACCACGGAGAGGCCTGGTCTGAACAAAGACATTGAATTCTTATCTCATTATACATGACAAAGCTATCTTTAGCCATCTCACTCCTTGCTTTTTCCTTTAGGACTAATTGCAGTCGTTAACAGTCATCAACAGGTTTTCCACACCCATCAGCCAATCACCCATTCCCACCACCCTTCTGAGTAATACCCCTCCTCACTCTCTTTCTATATATAAGGGTCTGGTGACTTCTATTTCAGTGTATCTGAAGAAGTGTGCATGCAAACGAAAGCTCATACCAAGAACAAACTTAGTTGGTCTCTAAGGTGCTACAGGAAGGATTATTTTATTTTTTATTTTTTATTTTGTTTTGACTATGGCAGACCAACACGGCTACCTACCTGTAAAAGATTCTTGGTTTTCTTCTTAAACTTTGTTCCAGCTCAGTATATACCAGGCTTCCCCCACCAACCTGCTGTCCTCCAGATGGCTTGGACTACAACTCCCACAATCCTTTTCCATTGACTATGTTGGCTGGAGCTGCTGGATTTGCTATACAGAACATCTGGAGGGCAATGGGCTGGGGAAGTCTGCAGAATGCAGAATGTCAGGAGCACACCGGACAGGAGCAAAAGCAGTTTCATGAGAAGGTCATTAATTCTATTCTCCTTTCTCTGAGCCACAAACTTTTAAAAATTAAAACACAGAACAGTTTGGTGACGGAAGGAAGCCTTCCATCATATAAAGTAACCTTTACACTCAATTAGTACACAAGGCTTTCGCATTGGGGTTTATAGATAATTATAGGGAAGGCTTATTTCTGTATCCTTAGACACTCTTCCGCAGTTTGTTGATAAAAATTAAAATGTTAATTTAGTCATCTAAAATGTCACCAGCATATTTTCAATATATGGCAATTTCATGAATCTTTGTTGTTGGAAATCCAGCCATTGTTATGTATTTACTAATCCAGCAGGATTATTGGGACCTCCCCCCTCTACTGAAAGTCTAGTGTTCTGTCTTGCTCTGCCCTTCCTTCTTTATCCTCTTCCTCTTCCTCATTAGCATCACTGATTGATTGAATAATTGCCTTCTAAACAACTGTCTCGCATAACACAAAGCAGCAAATGCATTTAAAGCTGTATTCCCTTATTGTATCCAGTTGTTTCACTTTAATTGTTGGTAAGCGCATTTTGGTAAGAAAAACTGTGCAAAGCTACCCACACAGGCTGAGGTTGAATTCCTGAAAACACCAGCACCTTTTTTCATTCTTTAAAAAGAAAATGAGAAATTAAGGGAGAAAAATGAAGAGACAGTGAGCTGGCTTCTGCACTAGCAGTTTCATCTAGCATCACCAACCTTTATTTTCACATAATAAGATGAGTCCTCATGACATCATTGCTGAATCATCGCATCCCTCTCTATCGCCCTCTCATGTTATTTTCAAATCTGTTTTGTTACCAGTTTTTTTTTTAGATGTAAGTGCTGCTCAGTGCCTTTGAAATATTTAAGAACCATTATGCATTTAAGTGAAAGCTTCCTGTTTGCCAATTAAGCCTGCTTAATTGTTTCCTATTCAGTGGCTAGTAAGTTTATTGATGAATTGCCCTTAATTAATCAGATTTTGTTCCTTGTGGGGTGTGTGTGTTAAATTACTGATTTCCTTCCAAATTTTGTTTTATAGCAAAGGAGGGATATAGCAAAAGAGAGAAAGCAGTAACCGCCCCCACCTCTCATGGGGAACAAAAGATGACTAACTGCGGGACAATTCATCTCTAATCCCTCAGTCATGCTTTTTAAAAAAAGCCAGATAAGTAAACAGACTGAACCTACAAGGATAAAATGTTTAGTGAACTTGCTAGGAAGCTTTGCTGCACTGGACTTACTTATGAGTGAATATTACAGAACAGTTTTGAAAGGCCACGGCTTTAGTGTAGCATTATCGTAAATTCAGTGTGGAACCTTCATTTTAATTCCACTTCCAGTGAATAGCAGAACAGCAATGCCAAAAGTGTGAAAGCAACCGAGGAATGGCAGGTGCAGGAGAAGGAAAAATTAAAGAAGGAGAAACTCGTGTGTGTGTGTGTGTGTGAGAGAGAGAGAGAGAGAGAGAGAGAGAGAGAGAGAGAGAGAGAGAGAGAGAGAGATTAAGTGTAGGTACCAAGTTGCAGGTTGAAGTTAAAGGAGGTGCCTCAATCTAGTAAGGTTAACAACCAATATTTTATGATAAAGGCATTAAGATCACATGGAAGTTACCGTTTCATGGCCTATATTTCACTGGATACTTAGCCCTCTGCTATATATTGTTACAAAAGTCCAGTGCCTGCCCCTCTCTCTGCCAAGCGGTGGCAAGAGCCCATGGGGTCCTAGGCCTCATGGATACAGGATCTGTGCTCCTTTAGAGAATGGGAGATGCAGCAGAGACTGTTGTGGCTTTAAGAAATAAGATTTATTCACCTGTTTACACCCTTAGTCTGCATGGAGGGAGTCCAGATCTCACTGCATGGTTATTTCAAGAGGCTGCAAAACAAGCTGCTTGCAGCCAGCCTACCCAAGATGGATCTCTGCTCTTCCTTCTGCTTCTGCTTCTCCTTCCCAGCAACGCTTGATCAAAAACTCAATTTTCTTGTCCCCTCAAACACACACCCCATCCCCTTAGTAACATCTCACTCACCAAGCTACCTCCCCCAATTGCCCATCAAGACCTTTCCTCATTTTAACAGGTTTGCTCTTTGCTAAGCCAGCCAGGCTGGTTTGCATAAGTCAGCCCAGGAATTCCCTGTCTGGCACTTCTCTGCTGCTTGTACTTTAATCCATATCCCAATTAATCAAAATCATGGGGTTTAGTTGGGTCCCCCCCCCCAATTAATATAACAATACAATACTATTATGGCAGTCACTCAGTTCCATTAACTGAGTCACTCAGTTCCATTAACTGAGTCACTCAGTTCCATTAACTGAGTGACCTTATCATTACGATGCTCCATTGTGTTTCCTTCAGTATGAAAACTTGTAAATTGGTATTTTTGCAAAATTGGTGTGTACAACTAGTGCTCATTTAAGCCACTTTGAAATGTTTGTGCTTCTATTTTTGTTTTTGTTTTCTTAGCTAGGCATGAACGATGCTCATTTGCATTACTTTACAACCTCTTGAAGTTTGAAGGCCATGGGCATTTTTTGTTTTCCTTATTGACGTTTCTTTTATAAGCTTACTGCAGCTGGATTTTCTCTCCTCCTGTAACATTTCACACTTTACGGTTCAATTATGACTAGGTCAGGCTGACCTTCTTTCAGCCAATAAACAAGGTTTGTTTTGTGGATTTCTTTTGCAACCTGCTCACATTGTCATCTCTTATTTATATCTTTAAAATCCACACAGAGTGAAAGAAAGCTAGGTCAGGCGCAGCGATTTGAAATCACACAATTAATATGTTTATTCAAAAACCAGGTATATTAGGTATTCCACTACATATGAATTATGACTGAAGGAAGAGCTTGCTCCTTTTCTTTCCTGGTATGTATAATGTATAAACTAACTACATTTATATTTTGATGAAGCATATTTTGCAAGTGTATGCATGTAGAATGTATGGCTCTAGATATGCTCACTTATGTGCATGCATTAAACACACTTACACGGTTTCCGCATCTCAATTTTTGATACTTTGATGTCTTGTCTATGCTATACTCCATCAAAAAGCTGTAGCTGGCATTAAATATCTTATTCCATGTCAGATATATATCCTTATCTAAGATATGCACGATACAGCATCCACGAACCTCTGATTTGTCATCTAAGCTTTGTATCAAAATGAAGAAGAAGAAGAGTTTGGATTTGATATCCCGCTTTATCACTACCCGAAGGAGCCTCAAAGCGGCTCACATTCTCCTTTCCCTTTCTCCCCCACAACAAACACTCTGTGAGGTGAGTGGGGCTGAGAGACTTCAGAGAAGTGTGACTAGCCCAAGGTCACCCAGCAGCTGCATGTGGAGGAGCGGGGAATCGAACTCGGTTCACCAGATTACGAGTCCACTGCTCTTAACCACTACACCATGCTGGCTATGTGTGAAATGAAAGCTGTAATTCAAACAAGCTTTGTACATGCACAGGGAAGAGCCACACTTATATGGCAAACAATTTATACAAAAGTCTGGCTGCATGCAAAGTTCTCTAAAATGACTGCACATTCAATTTCTTTAGATTTCCAAATTAATGTTTATGAGACTGTTAAAGCAAATTGAAACAGTCTGAAGATTTCAGTGAATATAGTTGACTATCTTCGGCAGTTTGATTGATTACAAAACGATTTTAGGAAACTGTGATTTGATTAACAGAGAGTTACATGACTGATAAGTAAGTTGTGGGAATTGACTTCCAGACTTCTGAAAAAGAGGTCATGGCTGATACTGGCTTGAACCATGAGCCTGGAACACAAGTGGCCCATGGCCATTCTCAGTGCAGCTCCCCAAGCCACACACACACACACACACACACACACACATACACACTTTTACCCAGTGCCCAGCTGATCAGCTGGATGAAAGGGCAGATCACTGTTCCCACATGGCTAAGCCGCACAAAGACAGTGGCATTAGCTGTAACAGGATCACTGAGGAGTGCAGGTTAAGCATACCTGAAGAGGAAGTTAAAATGTGCATGTGTCTGTGAAAAAGCAAGGGGAAGTGTGAGTGCCTGAGAGATTGTGGCGGGGGGGGGGGAGGTTGTACTTCAGTGTGTGGGGTGTGTGTGTGGATGAGGGAAGCATGACATGGAGGGGACACCAGTCCTGGCCCTGCCCTTGGTAACAAACTCCTGGCTTAGTCCCTTAAAATATATACACCAATCAATTTAATTAAAGTTTCCAATGAGTAAATTATTTCAATTGATAATTTTGTTAGTGAACCTGAGTAAAAAAGCTCAATGGAAACTCTTCATGAAACCATGAATGGCATACATGGCAGTGCGGCTTTCTGTTGAACATAAAGTAAAGGTGTTGACTTTTAAAAGCCTTGGCGGGGGGGGGGGGAACAAATTCTGAGCCAGTACCTTGTATCTCCATTCTGAGTCTCTCTATCAAGATGTCTGGAGGTCAAAAGAGAGGGAGGAAGATCACTCCTAATTACATGCTCATCTTGATACACAATGTCATACACACAGTGCCTTTTTTAAAAGCCAGTAGCAAAGCTAGAAAGCCTTTATCCATAAATCAGGGGCCATACTTTATCCTAGTTATCCACTAGGGATGTCAAGGGTGCTCAGAGGTATTGGAACAAAAAGGATTTACCATACTGCCACATAAAATATTGAAGGGAAGTTTAGTTTTGTTCTTAAACTCTGGACAATACACTGATAATCTTTTTTAAAAGACAGGCATAGGATTGAGCTAGATATTAACACGTCTGTTTTGTAATATCTATTTGCCTGGTTCCTTTCAAAAGGAACTGTTGCCCCATTTCAAAGATTTTCAGAAAAAAATACATTTCCGGACCAAACACACACACACACCAAACACAACAAATAGGAGGCAAGGAATGTCTACATTGAGGATGATGAGAGGTCATCTACCTAATGTGGAATGTGACATTTCCTTCCCACTTACACACATCCAGTCATTCATTATATATCAATATACAGTCATACCTCATTGAATAAATGTCCTTTTGTAAATTGCCTGTTTTTATTTTTGAAACACTCTCTCTGCATTTGTGCATCTCTGACTTCCGGTGGGGTTCCACCAACTGTGATGTCTGTGCACCTCTGCATGAGATGTGGAGCTATTTCTTGATGTGGATTGTACCTGGCTTTTTATCCGCAGCTTAATAAAAGTTTGAACTGTTTTTTAAGATGAAGCAATTCCCTTAGCACTAGATTAGCGTTCAGGAAAACCAGCGTCTTAGCTCCTGAGGACAAAACTTTAAACTATCTGTAGTCTGTTCCATTATTGTGTTTCCTTTGCCTAATAAGCAAAATACTGTAGAGGCTTTCAGCATCATGAATTAAATAGAGAATTCCTTGTTTTCCCACAGAGAGCCTTGGAACTTATATTGTACATATGCACCAAGTATTTCTAAATTGCTGCACATGCTTTAAAAAAGACAACAGAAATTGGATTTTAGAGCTTATATTTTATATATGTAGAGTTGTACACACATAAATTGTATTTTAATAGTTACGAGGTTGTACTTCAAAATCTTTATCTTGAGCCACAGCCAGTGATTTCAAAGGAAAGAGGGATATTTATCAATAACAGTCCCATCAGGGATTTTGTGTCTTGTCTCAGGCAGGTAGCAAATACATGATGTCCTGAAGCAGAAAGGCTGGTGGCTGGGTATTTTGAGCATCACTGACATAACTGCTGGTGATATTCATATTTCTTCCCTTCCCTCTTTTCTTTTAAGAAGGTCCCTCCGGTGTTCCCTATTTTCACATCATTTCACTCCTTATGACTTTCTTATGCTACACGCCTGCCAATTGGTTGCATCTTGGTATCTGAGGTTATAGTGATTTAATAGCTATCCAAAAGTGGTTTCCTTACTTGAAACTTTCCCCCAAATGCTTTTGATGGATTGACAAGCCTCTCAGGGGCCAAAACTGAAAGACAGCCTCATTTATCCCTGTGTCTGTAGATCCTGTTAGCGAGGATCTTGGCAGCAAGAGCAGTTTGTAAGTATAAATCAGTTGGTGCTCACAGTTCTTTCACCAGCTCCACAGTTTCTGATGAGTAAACACCCTCCTTGGGAAGGGAAGGCTGCAAGGGGAAAGATTTTATTTCCCAAGACCCCACAACCCCCTTTCCTCCTGCAATGCAAGGGCCATTGAAATAATTTCTGAAAAGCTCTTTTTGGAAAGGCTGCTAAAGATTCAAAGGCGTCATCTAAGAGATGAGGAGCCACGTCTTGCTCGCTAGCAGAAAAACTCTGAAAAATCTAGGCCAGTTCCCAAATACCAACTGGTGTGCTTCGTCAAGAAAGAGCTACTGTGATGTGAGGTTTGATTAAAATCCAATCTGGAGGTAATAGGAACAAGCAGGCCACTTAGGTTTGTTCGTGTAAATTCCCCATTTGTGTATCAAGCAGGGGGTGGGAGAGGGGTCTAACTTTTGCAGCAAAAGATAATCATGGGAGAGGAATCTAATTCTCCCCTTCACTACCTTACTCTCTTCAGGCATTTTCCTCCCAGCCCAGGTCGTATCTGATATTGTAATGAGGCTGGGAAGAAAAGCAGTTTGGATGACATGACTGTGTGTAGGGCAGATAAGGTCAGAACTCACCCCTATCTGCACATCCCTTTGATGTAAAATTAGACTGCTTTTAGGACAATGAAGTGACCAAGAGACAGGGCTGCTCCTCTAGCTTGACCCCAAATGACCTCCTGAGAGAATCTTGTGGGTACTTTTGTGCCATCCAGAGTTGCTTTATTTATTTTTCTTTAACAGGATTTGTATACCACTTAATCATCAAACCCTCTAAGCCGTTTACATAAAATATTCATTAAAATTACTGATAAAATCAGAAACTAAAAACAAGTTAACCTAAAACACTTCATATATATATATATACTATAAAATAAAATTACATATTAAAATACAAAACAAAATAACAAAATTCCTTCCAGTAGCGCCGTATATTAAAATACGTAATTTAAATTCCCATGACTGGGAAGATGTGCTTAAACTAAAAAGCTTTTAGAAGGCACATGCCTAATATCAATGAGCAGAGAGTTCCAAGGTTGCTGCTGCACTGAAGGATAGATGCCTTGCAAATGCAGAATGAACACAATGTGGCACTTATAAAAGTGCCGCTTCTGCATACTGAAACACTTGAAATGTCAAACAATCCTTTAAGTAAACTGGTCACAAGCTGTTACAGGCTTCTTATGCTAATAGGAACACCTTGAATTTTGCCTGGTAACAAATGAGCAGCCAGTACGATCTCTGAGCAGTCGTGCACCTGCTTCAGCTTGCTGCGTTTCCTACAGTTTCACACAGAGCACATTGCAGCAATCAGTTCTTGAAGTTACCAGTGCCTGGACCACTGTGGTCAAGCTGTCCCAGGCCAGGAATGAGCACAGCTGTCGGCCAAAGATGGCAAAAGGTGATCCCTGCCACCAAGGCCATGTAGACCTCCTGTGACCGAGGTGGACCTGCAGGCCTCCCCAGACTGAATAGCTGCTACTTCAGGTTGGGGTGCAACTCTAACCGTTTCCTTTTTGGACACGGAAACCACTCACTCACATCATCTCCATCATGTTAGGATCCAGGCTCAGTTTATTTTCCTGCATCCAGGCACCAATCAAGGGTCCATATGGCCTTTCATGATTCGGAACATTCCAAAATCTAATCACATCTGTAAGTCTTGGGATGAGCTATTCCAGGAACACAGGAAGATGTCTTATGTCAACAGCGACTATCCCTGGCTCTCCGGGATTTGGAGCAGGAGTTTTTCCAGTGCTGGGGATTGAAAATGGAACCCTTTTCACGCAAAGCAGATGCTCTACCATTGAGCTATAGACCTTCTCATACAGTTATTCCCCTCTAGCTGAAATGGTAGGGTAGCAAAATCCATCTGTTTGGTGCTCTATATTATGCTCAGTATGATCTGAGCATTACAGTGATCTAACATCAGATACACCAGCTACCAGATTAACAGAATTTGCCAGGCAAGCCACTACCTTTCAGCCTTATCCACCTCATCTGTGTTATGAAGTTAATGCTGATGTAACGTACAGAGTGGTGACTGTGAGGATTACAAAGATAATGTATGTGAGTTCCTTTGAACACACAAAAGTGACATAAAATCTATTAATACTGATAATCGTACAGTATTTGCAAATTGTGCATGTGTATCAATATATAAAGGTAATATAATATATTTGGGTGTGTAGGGTATTAGGGTAGGGATAGTACTGTACCTCTCATGGGGACACGTCGTGCTCATTCTGGGGTAGTTTGTCCACCTTTGGTCCCCACCCTCCACTCAGCTCTCACCTGTGGCTCATGGAAGTTGTCAGCCTGCGATAGTGGCCACATGCCAGGAAACAGCTTTGACTGACTGGCTAAACCAGATGAGGGTAGCTGATGGGTCTCACACTCTCACTGAGTTAGATGTTTCTCGTACATGTGAAGAAAGGCTCTGGTTCATCAACCTTGGAAGGTAGTCCATCTAGCAGAAGAAAAATTCTGATCCTAAGTCTCTGATGCCCTTGGGACATATTTGGATGAAGAAAGGGCTAAGGAGTAAATCCTACCCAAATCCAGAGTGGAGTCCCTAAAATGGTTGCTAGCACCTTGTACACCTCCTTCTGTCCACTACTACAGCCACATCAACAAGGCCGAGAGGATGGTCATCAACTGGGCAGCTCAGGATCTCCAGACACGCTGCCCAAGCTAGCGCCCCAGATAAATCACTTTGGTGCTGCTAACACAGTGGTCTGACTTCATGCCCAGAGGCACACTCTATTGTCTCTTGAGACAGGCAGATGCCAACAACAATTATATAGTTGCACTCAAAGATTTAAAAAGCAGTCGAGGATTAGAAGTGCCTCTTTATCTTTACATGTAGAAAGTATGGCTAAGACTTTTAGCAGGAAGACAGAATGAGCATCTATGGTCTGCTCCTAGTTACATGCACAAGTGGATTTTAGTGGGCTTATGCATGCATAAATGCACTTAGGATTGTATTAATTTTCTTAGTGTATTGTTTCGGCTTTCATTTCAGTCTCCCTTTCTCCCACTTTGTTTGTTTCTCAGTAGCTACTTAGACTTTTAAAACAGAACCATGAAAATTCAGCAGACATCTGGCATAACTTGTTTACAGTAACTTTTACAGCTGGCCATTAATTTTCATGCTAACTACAACATTATTTACCTCCAAAGGGGGGAAAAAAATCAAGTTCAGCCTCTCTCATTTAAATGCAACCTCTTTAATTTTATCCGCCAATACATCTGCATAAAGTATTCCCTTCATTTCCAGAGATTCCATATAATTGCCAGATACCTTTCTTTTAACTCACTTCTTGACATCCCATTTGCTCATGGGTTCATTTGTTTTAGCATTGTGCACATATCTCTGTTGAACATTGCTGCTGGAATGAAATTCCATACACATGTTCAGAATAGATTTCTCCATTCCAAATTCAAATCCCAAATAGACCTCTTTGTCTATTTTCAAATAAATATGAAAAACAGATTGTAGTGTAATACCCAAAGGAAGACCTATTGAACACTGTGCAGTACTAGTTTGGTGATTGTGCGAGCAATCCTATAACAAGGTCCACTGAGATGAGCAGGGTTAGGATCCTGTGGGTTTTTGGCTGTGCCAGGAGGTTCCCAACACAGTTGGGCCATGCCAGTATAACATTCCATGCTTGGCTCAGCTGGAGGTATACCTGTGTATCTCCCCCATGGCATGGGCAGGCCAGCTTGGGCTGGATCCTAAGCCCATTCAGCTCAGTCATGTGACCTGACAATGCAGCACATGTTAAGCTGGCAAAAAGAGTAGTGTAACTCAAACATTATTTTAAAGGCTTGTTTCCCCCCTGCTAGATTTAGGCTGGCTAAGCCAGCAGTAGCCCCACTGCTGAATGGATGTGGGGTAACTTTTTGCCAGCTTAACTTATTCGACTTGCTTTACTCCAGCTTCTTGTGTATTGGACTGCTCCCTGCATATATTGTGAGAGTCACCATGGGCCTGCAGTGTTATATGAATGCCTTGAGGAATCTGGAAGGCTGACCAACGTGCTATCCCTTATGTTTGAGATACAGGCATTCCCTCCCCCTTATGTGGGGGTTGTGTTCTGGGGCCCCACGTGCATAAGCTTCTAAATGCAAAAATTTTTCTTGCTCTCCAGCTCTCCACACAACTCTCTCTTCAACTAGAGCTGAAGTTCTGGGGCTGGCTGGAGGATGTGCAGAAAAACGGCTGCTGCTGCTGTGCTACCACACACACCAGCTGCTAGGTGGGGAGGCTGAGCAGCCTAAACACTATGCTTGTGGTCTCTTTGGGGCTTCCGCCACCCTCACTGGAGTCCTCTTCAGGCTCTGGCAAAGGTTCCTCACGAGAACTCTCCAACTCTCTCCCGCCATTTCGTGTTTTATTATTATTTATTACCTGGTGCCGTGCATATATGCGGTCACATGCAAGTCGATTTCACATAATTGGGGGATGTGTGTATTGTTGGTTTTAATTGTTGAACATCAATTTGGCCACATTAGCTAAAATGAGAAGTCTTGCCTTGGTGATTTTCAGGAGTGAAGTCAGGAGGACTACAGAGTCAGCTCCTGATGCCTATAGAATATATTCTATCTTCTATAGATGCAATATGGAAGACTGAAGAGCACAAAACGTCCTAAATGTCAAAGTCTGCCTGTGCCTTTCTTGTTAAGCGAAGCAGTCCTTAATTGGCAACAAAAACTGCCAAAGCACTGATAAAACACAAACATCTTCTGGTGTCTCCCCCAAAGCTTGCATTATGTATGGCATCTGCCATCTTGACTGATCTGTTGTACAGCTGCCTAAGTGGTTTTGTTTTTAAGAAAACCTTTGCCAGAGGTACAAATGACACAATTAAGAGAGGTCCTTGGAATGTCTAGTAACAATAATAATAATAATAATAATAATAATAATAATAATAATAATCATGCCTCAGTAGCAAATGCTTCTGGGGGTGGTGGTTAAATTTTTACAACATAATTTTCCTTCCCCAGCCCCAAATAAAAACAGTCAAGTTTATTAAAGAGATTAGCATTATATAATTTTCATGCTTTCATTTTAGAAAATTGTCCAAGTGATTGGCATGTGTTATCCTGTACTTTACATTTTTTTAAAAAAAAAATGTATTCATTTTCCCTGCTGGGGAAGAAAGTCATTCAAAAAGAGGGAGAGAGTGGAGGCTGACATCCTTATTATGCTGTCATTAGAAAGACTACTACTTTTCAAGGTCTGTGTCTCTAAAGTGACAGACTAATACATTCTCTTCTTAAATTCTAAATCTCCTTGAGTGCACCCACACAATTTATCTTTAAAAATAAAATTCTGTTGGTGCATCGATGCTGAAAGCCTGTAGAAGATAGTGAGTGGAATTGATTTTCCCCCATATCAATTGAAAATATAGATACAATTTTTGGCAAATATAAAGTTATCTGCATACTATGAATATAATACCTATCCTAAACATTTGTTCAAATACCATTTTCATATGACTAGAACCTTGCACCCAAAGAAAGCAATATATGAAATTAAATTCTTCCCTTCCTCACTGCAAGATAATGAAGGATTGCAGTAGAAGCTACAACTGGCAAAATTGCCTCTTAGGGCCTAGATTCTTGGCCTTGCAGCCTGTATCTATGTAGCTTCCTAGCCCCCTGTTCCCAGGCCCATACCACCCTTGCCAGGATGCCAGCACTTCACAACCCATCTTGCATCAACACCCTGTGAATAGTTCTGCTCCAGTTCTTGGCTCTTACTTAGTGCTGTGCTTTCTGAGGAGCTTCCTCTTGCCTTAATCCCTTGGCTCTGACCTTTGTTCAGTCGTTCAGTCGTGTCCGACTCTTCGTGACCCCATGGACCAGAGCACGCCAGGCACGCCTATCCTTCACTGCCTCCCGCAGTTTGGCCAAACTCATGCCAGTTGCTTCGAGAACACTGTCCAACCATCTCATCCTCTGTCGTCCCCTCCTCCTTGTGCCCTCCATCTTTCCCAACATCAGGGTCTTTTCCAGGGAGTCTTCTCTTCTCATGAGGTGGCCAAAGTACTGGAGCCTCAACTTCAGGATCTGTCCTTCTAGTGAGCACTCAGGGCCGATTTCCTTGAGAATGGATAGGTTTGATCTTCTTGCAGTCCATGGGACTCTCAAGAGTCTCCTCCAGCACCATAATTCAAAAGCATCAATTCTTCGGCGATCAGCCTTCTTGATGGTCCAGCTCTCACTTCTATACATTACTACTGGGAAAACCATAGCTTTAACTATACGGACCTTTGTCGGCAAGGTGATGTCTTTGCTTTTTAAGATGCTGTCTAGGTTTGTCATTGCTTTTCTCCCAAGAAGCAGGCGTCTTCTAATTTCGTGACTGCTGCAGTGATCATGGAACCCAAGAAAGTGAAATCTCTCACTGCCTCCATTTCTTCCCCTTCTATTTGCCAGGAGGTGATGGGACCAGTGGCCATGATCTTAGTTTTTTTGATGTTGAGCTTCAGACCATATTTTGCGCTTTCCTCTTTCACCATCATTAAAAGGTTCTTCAATTCCTCCTCACTTTCTGCCATCAAGGTTGTATCATCAGCATATCTGAGGTTGTTGATATTTTTTCCGGCAATCTTAATTCCGGTTTGGGATTCATCTCTGACCTTTACTTCAAGCCTAATCCTCTAGCTGTGCTTCTCTTAGATTCCTCTTTCTCAGAGCAATGTTTGCTTTGCATCCGTATTTATGTCAGTCTCATTGCTTCTGGGATCCTCTTCCTGTGGTTTCCCTACATACTGGAAACCCTTTCCACTTGTGAGTCTGCCGCTGTGTAAGACTTTAATTTCCCATCTCTGACAGAAGCTGTACTAATTCCCCAAGCAACCGAACTTTCAGTGCAACTACAGCAGTGCTTGCTTTCTGGGGATACTCAATGGTATGCAGTACCGGCACTAGTTTTCTTCAAATGCTAAAAGTGTGGCACTTACTGTACCAACTTCGTGGTGAGTGCTGGCACCAAATTTTCTTCAAAACAAAACAAAACACCATCTCCACTGATCAGTACTGGATTGGCTTCAATCCACCGGAACAATACTGTATAGATTCCTAGGTGCCAACAGTTTAATATTTCCAGTGAAGAGCACAGCTCCTGTTCATCTGAGCTCTATGTCATCTAATGCAGGGTAAAAGCAATCATTGCTCATTGTTTTCTTTTGTTTTATCTCCATGTTGATTTATGCACATGACAATAAAGATTCAGCAATAGTGGTTTCCCTGTTTTTTTATACATAATGTTGCACTATGCTTTAAACTCAGCAATGAATTTCTGTCCATTTAGCAAGAAAATGAATCAGTTGAGTAGTCACATTTTTTTAAGCAGGAATGAGAAACCAGTAAGAAAAGATGTCTCCCAGACATTCTGCTACTGACACCAAAAGACCTCAAATGGAAGTTCCAGCATGAAATTCCTGCGCTATAATTTATCAGTGAATTTGATTCTATTCATATCTGATTTAATCATTGCAATGGGTTTCTTTTCCACTATAGATGTTTAAATAGTGCAGTATATAACTGCTCCACTCTTTTCTTCATTTAGGCTTTGCTGCAAATGTATCAGACTTCCTGTACAGCTTATATTTTAGAGCATTTTGGCTCACTACTGCTTACCATTTTATGTTTCTAAGTGTGGGTGGCGGTTCTCTATAAGTAAATATTTCATTGGCCAACTGATTACCTTTCCTGAAGTGGGGTGTAATCCACAATAGTTTATACTGCAAAAAATAAATAAATCTGTTAGTCTTTAGCATGTCACAAGGCATACTGCTATTTATCCGCATTCATTAGACAATATCCCAAATAGGAGGAATGGCTATAGAGAAGGAATGATAGTGACTTACATAAACAGAGACACAGTCTTAGTTTGAAGCTACAGTGTTCTTCTTTCATGTATTCTCATGTTTTCAGTCTGAGTATCATACTATATGAGAGTGTTTGGTCATAGAATCATAGAATTGTAGAGTTGGAAGTTGGCACCAAGGGTCATCTAGTCTAATTGCTGCAATGCAGGAATCTCAGCTAAAGCATCCATGACAGATGGTCATGCAACCTATGCTTAAAAACCTCCAAGGAAGGAGGTTCAGAATCTTCCAAGGGAGTCTGTTCCACTGTTGAAGGACTCTTACCATCAGAAAGTTCTTCCTGATGTTGAGTCAGAATCTGAAGCCTACGCTCCAGAGCAGGAGAAAACAAGTTTGCTCCATCTTCCATGTGACAGCCCTTTAGATACTTGAAGTTTACTTGGTTTTAGATATTTGAAGATGACTTGGCAAACCAAATCTGTTAGACTATGCCAAAATGGCAAAGCTGACCAGAAAGCTCAAAAAACAAGAAGACAAAAACTTTAAGAAAGAATGAAGAAAAATTATAATTTATTTAGGAGACCACTGTAAGCAGATGAAAACATTAGCAGGCTTTTAACCTCACTTGTAATGTAACAAATACCATGGACAATATGGAGAGATACAAAACATAGACTACAAAATAATATGGAGTTGAAAATGTTGACAATAGGACCCATTGAGGGGATGGGGGAAAATGAGAAATCTCATTTTATGGATATGTCTTGGTTTTGTGATTAACTTATACTTGTAAAATCAAATAAAAGTGATCCAAATAAATAAATAAATAAATAAACAACAACAACAACAACAACAACAACAACAACAACAACAACAGATATTTGAAGATGACTATCATATCTCCTCTCCTCTTTTCTAGGCTAAACATACCCAGCTCCTTCAAGCGCTCCTCATAAGGCTTGGTTTCCAGACCCTTGATCATCTAGGTTGCCCTCCTCTGCACACATTCCAGCTTGAGAGCCAGTGTGGTGTAGTGGTTAAGAGTGGTAGACACGTAATCTGGGGAACCGGGTTCGTGTCTCCTCCACATGCAGCTGCTGGGTGACCTTGGGCTAGTCACACTTCTCTGAAGTCTCTCAGCCCCACTCACCTCACAGAGTGTTTGTTGTGGGGGAGGAAAGGAAAGGAGAATGTTAGCCACTTTGAGACTCCTTCGGGTAGTGAAAAGCGGGATATCAAATCCAAACTCTTCTTGTTGTTGTTGTTAAGTTCAACAAATTATTACCCAATTTCTTCTGTTATATTGTGCTTCCCTTATATTTGCTCTGTTCATTAATGATTTGTCCGTACCTGCACCAAGTAGAGGTGGATTTAGCTTCCTCCTCCTCTCCCCCCCCCCACTGCATACCCACTTACATCCCAAAGCAGTGGGAGCTTTTAAATGAAAATATTTTTTCATGCTTTCCATGTTTCTGATCACAATACATTTCTTGAAACCTTTCAGGGTAACTTAACTTTTCCAAGTAAGTGACAGGCCTTAGTTCTTTTCTAAAAAATAAAAGAGAGCTGCTCTGAATTCAACTATTAATAGTAACTCATTTGGAAAATAAGCTAAATGTAGTTCATCTGAAAACCAAGTTTGTGCAATCATTGTTCTATGTTTAAAGTCCCAATCCGTTTAATCATGGTGCCACACAGTGCTGAAATGGAAAGAATTGAGGTCGTCTTCTCCATTTACATAACAGACCAAACTTGAAAAAGGAAAATTGAGTCTGTAGTTATAACAACAATATATGCAATGAGCAGAGAGAGTATATGGGGAGGGGGGTGGTGTGGGGTAAAACAAGCAGAGACAGCTTTAGCATTTGTAAGAGTTGCGATAACACAAGCGATGTCACAGACACACAATTTGACTTCACCTAGGCACTTTGGGACATTAAATCCTGGGATAAGTATGTTCAAGGAAGAACTGCAGGATTCCCCCCCTGCCTCCCCCCACATTGATACCGGTATTAGAAAGGAGGCTTGAAAGAAGCATTCTACAATAGCATTGCCTGCGCTGTTTTTGTGGTGTCCACAACAGTTTGTCTAGTTTGCAAATGTTTTCATGTGCCTCCAAATATCAGTGACTCATACCCTAAATGAAATGCCTGAAAGAAGCTGTTTTACTTGTAGTGCTTGACAATTGCAGGTTTTTGCAGTCATGGGTGAATGACAAAAACAGCAGTTGGGTAAGAGCTGCCTCTGACTTCACGGGTCATAAATTGTGCAGGCCTACAGTGATAAGCTGAAGTGCATACCATCTATCGGTAAGCAGAGTTGCAAAGTGTTGCTTTCTTCAGTTAATTGATGAGTGTAAAAATCCAAGCTGAACTGGCCATCTTTCGTGTAGGGCATGGGTCAGCAAACTAAGGTCCATGGGCCGGATCAGGCCCAATTGCCTTCTGGATCTGGCCTGTGGACGGTCCGGGAATCACCACGTGGATCGCCAGCACACACATTCTTTACCTCTCCCTCCCTCTCCCTCACACGGCGGCCGCGCCTCCTACCTCCCTCCTTCTGGCTTCTCCCTGCCCTGCCTAGAGGAGGAAGGGGGCTGGGCAGTGTTGTTGGTGCCAGCGGCAGCAGCAGCACTCAAGCAGCCGCCATTTTAAGCAGCCCCTCTCTGGAGCCCTTTTGCACACCGCTCGTTGTCCCTCCGCCGCTGCCGCCAGCCCCTGCCGCTCACAAGACACAGGTAAGCAGCCACTGGGGCTCGTGGTGCTCTTGCATCATTTTTTAAAAATCAAAATATAGTCCGGCCCCCCACAAGGTCTGAGGGATAGTGGACCGGCCCCCTGCTGAGAAAGTTTGCTAACCCCTGGCATAGGGTAACAGAAATTCCCTACTTTGAACAGTTCACTTCAACAAAGCTTTTGATGGAAATGGCCAGGCTAGGCCAGTACCTGGAGCTGCTGGGACATAATGAAGAAAGAAAGGAATCCTACCATCCAGGTATTTGAGCAGAGTGTAGGGGTTGAGTCAATCCACACTGACCCATTTCCCCTTCTTTGCCAAACAGTGGATTCCAGCTGCTTCTACCAAGGAATATGAATGTATTTTGCACAACCCTGTTCAGATGCAGCCACACACACTTTTCGTCAAAATAACTCATTGTTATCACGTCACTTTTAACTTTTTTCTTGTTCATATCTGTATTCTGAAGTTAAATTCAAGGGCTGTGAATTATTAAACAGGTTAACTGGTTTTTCCTTGCTAATTTTTGAATTTGCAGGCATTTCAGTAAAGTCTGAATCCTGACAAATTTCTGGTGTGCTATTTTGGTCTAATTGCTTTTTAATAGAGGGGAATAGATTGGGGCTCTGCAGTGGGGGCTGCATGTTACATCAGCACCAGAAGCTTTGCACATTTTATCAAAACTGTAACTTGTAGCCACCTTTTGGGTTATAGTTTTATCTTAGGTGGCAATGAGGGTTTGATCTGTAATCCAGCAACTGTTTATCCTGTGGCAGACAGCAACCTGCAGAGAACAAATCCATTAGTCAATAGAAGAGAAAACACATTGATTCTTACTCACTAGCAAATATCAAGTCAAAATAAATGGTTGTCTGCTGTCATAGTTTTGCAGTGCTATTTTGGTTCTTGAGAGGTTTGGTGGCAGATGTGCAAAAGTAGGGTCCTGTCATAAAATGAATTAAATGGCATGGATTCAGAAGCAAAGCAACTTAGCTCTTGAATATATTGTGCTTCAGCAGTGCAGGAAAAAGTAGAATCCTAAGGCATGTTCAGCTGCCTGAAGATTCTATATGGATGATGGACATTGGCTTTGGATGCCTGATGTTAGCAGTTGTAGGGGTGGGACAAACATACATACATACATACATACATACATACATACATACATGTGTCTGTCTGATACCCCTACAATCCATCCAGCCCATACAGTATTTGCAGGTTGACATAGGCATAATCAGCAGTGAGAATTTCTTCTTTGAAGAATAAGTTGCCGTATCTCAAATTGCTTTTGAAAGCAAACCCTCAAATTTGAAAGTGGTTTTCATTAGGTGTGCAAAACCTTCCCCTTCTTACTATAGAGTTTTTGTCTGTGATCTTGCATTGTGACATCTAGCCAGGAATTTTATGGAGTTTTTTCCCTATATAAACTGATGAGTAGGTGAAGGGCTGGGATGGCCATACTCCAATTTTCCTCTAAGATTATGATTCCACCTTGTACCATCTGGTGGGTCGATTCTGCACATCAGGCAACAAAAGTATGTATATAACATTACAAGAACATTTTAAAGGATACCTACTTCTTTCCATTATTAGAATCTAAACTCCAGTTCAGTTTCTGCATAGCAGCTAAACAATTCAGAATGTGACATACGGTACCTTAAATAATGATTTCAAGGAAAGCTAAACTCTTAGGGGGTATTAAATTATACATCATGCTTCCTCTTTTACTTTCACTTTGCTAGTCCAGCATAAAATGTACAAGAAGCTAGGAAGAAACTGAGGCTCAAATTATGTTACACGGAGTTCTGTATTTCTTTCCACTATATATATATTTAAAAACCAAAGCAACTTAGGTAGGCTGCAAGTCAGAGCAGAAGGAAAATCCATGAAGAAAGGTTAGTACCACCCTCTCCTCTCCCAGCCCAAAATCATCATTTTTTATCTTTGTAGCAAAGTTACTGGGTTTCCAGTTTACCCTTCATAGATGAAAAAGCAACTGGAGAAGGATGGCTTGGGTTTGAAAAATGATCAGAGGAATAGTTTGGCATCCTCCTCGCCTGCTATTCCACATCTCATATACACCCTGTCCAAGGCTGCATTGATTTTAAAAATGCAGAGGGGGGAAGCATACAACTCTGTGTAATACATTGTCTGAGCCTCAGAGCCTGCAAACATAAAATACGAGATATTGAGAATACCTAGCATTAGACAGGATGGTGTAGTGAAGATCAGGAGAGGCCAAAGTTGATAGAAACCTTTTACTGAAGTATTGTATATCTGGATTACACTGTCCTTGCAAACAACTGTGCCTTCTTTTAATGTTTTTAAATAAAATCCTATGGCTTAACAGAGATCTGAAAAGCAATTTGTTTCTCCATAACTCTGGATATTTCCCGGCCTGCCTTAGTAAGATTAGATTTGGCAACAAAAATAAAAAGCAAGTAACCTGTAGATCTATCAAACATCACCTCTGATATTCACTACAGTAGAAAAGTGCATTGAAAAATCCTTCAGATTTACTCGTATTTTCTGTGCTCAACCAGCCAGAATTCCCAAAAAATGCATTGCTAGTGGACAAGTATATGTCAGCAACTATACCTGGAGTTTCTTCAATTATCTGAGATTCAGAGTTCACCCATTTCCTTCCATGGTTATAATTTTTTTTTTTTTTTTGGCATATCATAAATAATGGTTCAGATCTTCTGTATTGTTCACCATCTTGGTAGGATGGATTCTGCTATCTCCTCCTTAGCGGACTACTGATTTCATTTTTTAGGGATGGGGGACATACAGGTGAAACTCGAAAAATTAGAATATCGTGGGAAAGTCCATTTATGTAAGCAATTGTTTTCATTAGCTACTGGAGTTTAATATATGAGATAGACTCATGACATGCAAAACGAGATATGTCAAGCCTTTGCTTGTTATAATTGTGACGATTATGGCGTACAGTTGATGAAAACCCCAAAGTTGAAATTGTTAATTTGGGGTTCTCATCAGCTGGACGCCATAATCATCACAATTATAACAAACAAAGGCTGGACATATCTTGCTTTGCATGTCATGAGTCTATCTCTTATATTGGTTTCACCTTTTAAGTTGAATTACTGAAAGAAATGAATCTTTCCACGATATTCTAATTTTTCGAGTTTCACCTGTAGAGAAGGGTGTCAGTTGACAAGCATAGGGTCCACGTTGGTTCCTATGGGGATAGGCGATACTTAAGGTATTGAGGTCCTGAGCCATGTAAGTCTTTATTTGGGCCAGGAAACTTATTGGCAGCCAGTGCAGTCAGGCCAAGATTGGTGTTATATGCTCAAACTGTCTTGTTCTGGTGAACAATCTGAAGTTTCTGAGCCATCTTCAGAGGCAGCCCCATGTATAACACATTGCAGTAATTCAACCTAGGGTTACCAGAGCATTGCTCACAGAAGTTAGGCTAAACAAAATCAAAAATTCTTTCCAGTAGCACCTTAGAGACCAACTGAGTTTGTTCTTGGTATGAGCTTTCGTGTGCATGCACACTTCCTGGTCCAGATAAGGGCGCAGCTGGGCCACCAGCCGAAGCTGGTAGAAGATACACCGCACTACTGAGGCCACCTGGGCCTCAAGTGACAGTAATGGATGCAGAAGCACCCCAAGCTACATAACTGCTCCTTAAGAAGAAGTGCAACCTCCTCAAGAACAAGCCACCTCCCATCCATCCAGTCTAACAGTGTCTCTGTCTTATGTGTATTGAGCTTCAGTTTATTGGCTCTCACCCAGTCCATTACTGAGGCAAGACACAGGTCTAGCACATCCACTGCCATGCTAGTAGATGTAAAGGAGAAGTAGAGCTGTGTGGCATCAGCACTGCTGACAACATAATGAGGATCAGGATGATTATATTTCAGCCCCACCTTCACTCTGAAGTGGTACAGCCCAAATACAGGTTTGTAAGCTCAGTGAGCTAGATGAGATGGCAGGAGATCATTGATAATATCTCAATGTTGTCATGTTTTTAAAGTTAAAAGCAGCTAGATGGGTGCCTACATTGTGCCAAGGATGTGGTGATGGAGGAGACTTAGCTGCCTTTCCCCCATGCCATTTATGCAGTCTAAATTGCCACTCTCCAGTAAAGTAGTAGTTGTCCTGTGGGAGGAACCATACAGGTCCCTGTATGTTTCCTCTCAGGCAAAGTGCAGTAATTTGGGAGGAAGCAATTTAGATGGGGAAACTGGCACAGGAAAGTTAACTCATCGCCCTTGGTGAAATGGCTCAGTACCAGAGATCTGGTCTCAGGTGTCCCCACTGATTCATCCCCTTTGATCCTAAGAACTAGGTCTCTATATCCAATACCAATATCAAACATAGCAAAAAGTACAAATTTGGCTTATTAAGTACTTTCAGTTTGTTGTTGTTGTTCAGTCGTTCAGTCGTGTCCGACTCTTCGTGACCCCATGGACCAGAGCACGCCAGGCACGCCTATCCTTCACTGCCTCCTGCAGTTTGGCCAAACTCATGCCAGTCACTTCCAGAACACTGTCCAACCATCTCATCCTCTGTCATCCCCTTCTTCTTGTGCCCTCCATCTTTCCCAACATCAGGGTCTTTTACAGGGAGTCTTCTCTTCTCATGAGGTGGCCAAAGTACTGGAGCCTCAACTTCAGGATCTGTCCTTCTAGTGAGCACTCAGGGCCGATTTCCTTGAGAATGGATAGGTTTGATCTTCTTGCAGTCCATGGGACTCTCAAGAGTCTCCTCCAGCACCATAATTCAAAAGCATCAATTCTTCGGCGATCAGCCTTCTTGATGGTCCAGCTCTCACTTCCGTACATTACTACTGGGAAAACCATAGCTTTAACTATACGGACCTTTGTCGGCAAGGTGATGTCTTTGCTTTTTAAGATGCTGTCTAGGTTTGTCATTGCTTTTCTCCCAAGAAGCAGGCGTCTTCTAATTCGTGACTGCTGTCACCATCTGCAGTGATCATGGAACCCAAGAAAGTGAAATCTCTCACTGCCTCCATTTCTTCCCCTTCTATTTGCCAGGAGGTGATGGGACCAGTGGCCATGATCTTAGTTTTTTTGATGTTGAGCTTCAGACCATATTTTGCGCTTTCCTCTTTCACCCTCATTAAAAGGTTCTTCAATTCCTCCTCACTTTCTGCCATCAAGGTTGTATCATCAGCATATCTGAGGTTGTTGATATTTTTTCCGGTAATCTTAATTCCGGTTTGGGATTCATTTCGTGACTGCTGTCACCATCTGCAGTGATCATGGAACCCAAGAAAGTGAAATCTCTCACTGCCTCCATTTCTTCCCCTTCTATTTGCCAGGAGGTGATGGGACCAGTGGCCATGATCTTAGTTTTTTGATGTTGAGCATCAGACCATATTTTGCGCTCTCCTCTTTCACCCTCATTAAAAGGTTCTTCAATTCCTCCTCACTTTCTGCCATCAAGGTTGTATCATCAGCATATCTGAGGTTGTTGATATTTTTCCAGCAATCTTAATTCCGGTTTGGGATTCATCCAGTCCAGCCATTCGCATGATGAATTCTGCATATAAGTTAAATAAGCAGGGAGACAATATACAGCCTTGTCGTAATTTTCAGTTACAGCACCTTCATTAGCAATTTTAGGAACACATACCAGAGTGGACCTGATACTGAGTCTACCATTGGTCGATCTAGCTCAATACTTTTTACACTAACTGGTTGTGGCTCTTTGGATTTCAAACAAGGGTCTCTGCCAGCTCTATCATAGATGTCTGGGACAGAAATTAGGATATTCTGCCCCTTCACTGTAGCTGCCTTAATCTCTAGTCCTTATTCTGATATAGCAATGAAAAGGTACATCTCATTACTTACTGTAGAACTTGGAACACAAAGGGATAAGGTATGGAAGTAATATTAAGTGATTCCCAAGGGAGAAAAAGAATAATAATCCCTAAAACGTAAAGTGAAAGGAAACCAGGAAAGAAAATCCGGAGAAACAATGTCTTCCTTGTAAAACACAATGCGTTATTTTGGTGAATATAACTTTTGGAGTGATTGAACTAGTTAACTTGTGTGGTAGATTGATGCCAGCAGCATTTAGTGCATAAAAGCTCTTAAGGGTGTAAAATTCAGAATTGCACTCCAGTATGGGGCTAATGGGGGAGGTATGCCTGTTGGGTAGTCACAGCAACAGTGGCAAGCAAGCCAGCCCCTGGCTCCCTCTTAGGTGTTCTGACAGGCTGATATTAAAGAGCAGGAAATGTCAGGTGATGTAGGGAAGCAACTGGCCTCTCTGACAGGTTCTACAGGGCTGTGTTTGTGCTGTCAAAGCAGTGAATATGACAACCCTGAGAAGTGACAGTAATAGGAATGTTTCGCTAAGAGAACAAGCCTAATAGAGATGCGGTTGCTGACAATTACATGCTTATGTTAAAGGCATCCTCTTCTCTTTCAACCTTTCCTGAGGCTGGAGAGAGAGAGAGAGAGAGAGAGAGAGAGAGAGAGAGAGATTACTCATCCCATTTTCTAAATCTCTGATTTTTGCTGCTATGGCAAACCACGCTTTACTTGTTTTCAGGGCAGAAAATGTATCTGCCAGTCTGACTCTACAAGCCTGCATTTCCGGAAGCATCTGAAGCCAGTTATTATTTACTGGGATTATTTATAGCATCGTTGCACCTGATGACCCTCTCTGAGGTCAAGGCACTATTGTGTTCAGTACTTTATGAATATAAAAAGGTCGCCATTCCTACGTGGCACAACTGACAATTTAAATAGATAAGGCAGACTTAAAATGGGAGGGAGGGGAGTGTTGTTGTTAATGCCATCCTACAGTTGAGGATTCAGCCAATGCAGAAACAAAAACAAATATTCTCTTTAAAAAATAATGATGCCCGGGTTCAATTGCATATCATAGATAGGAGGCATTTGGGGCACAAGCATTTTATTTAAAAGAACGAGGGAGGTGCTCATGGTGAGTTCCAGCACGTCTTTTTCTCGAAAAATAGCACTAGCTATATTTGATGTAAGACACTAATGTTATAAACAGTATAATTTTGGGGGAGAAGAGAGCTGGGGAAAGAGAGAGAAGGTGGGGTAGTAAATTCTTTTACATACTCAGTAGGGTTGCCATGTGTCCTCTTTTTCCAGGACACGCCCTCTTTTCAGGGGTAAAATTGCTGTCCAGGTCGATTTTTTAAATTTCCCAAATGTCTTTGGCTCTACTTTCTGGATGAGACACAGACATGCCTGGTGGCTGAAGACTTGCTTTCCTCTTCTCTTCTCCTGCCCCCCCCCCCAGCAATACATCACAGCTTCTATAGCCTACATATAGTAGGGGTATTTAAAATGAGAGTCGCCATAGCGTCTTCTTTTCTGCTCTTCAAAATATGGCAACCCTAATAGTGTATGTGGAAGGTTTTTGTGTCAGTGTCATGTGGATAGGTTCTCTTTCTATTCATTTATTAGTTTTCAGTGGCAGTAAGAGAAGGGGGGGCAGCAAGTTTGTTTGCGTGTGTGAGGGGTGAAGGCTCGTTGGGTCAAGGCAGACATATCAGTTTTATGCTGTCAGTGGGTTATATTGTTGTTGCCTTTGGGGGCTGTGTACAGAAGTTGAGGCTCCAGTACTTTGGCCACCTCATGAGAAGAGAAGACTCCCTGGAAAAGACCCTGATGCTGGGAAAGATGGAGGGCACAAGGAGAAGGGGATGACAGAGGATGAGATGGTTGGACAGTGTTCTCGAAGCTTCTGGCATGAGTTTGGCCAAACTGCGGGAAGCAGTGGAGGATAGGGGTGCCTGGCGTGCTCTGGTCCATGGGGTCATGAAGAGTCGGACACAACTGAACGACTGAACAACAACAACAACAACAACACAGTATGTGCTAAAGGGGAGCCACGCTGGGGTGAAGGCGTCCTCCTTTATTTGTCCCTCTGTCCCTTTCAGCCTGTTGGTTAGCTTCTCTAGTAGAGCTGTTTGCCATACGGATCGGTACCAGTGGTCCATGTTCACTCCTGGCAGGTCTCTCCAGTGTTTAGCTATGATGTTCCTGGCTGCTGAGAGTAGGTGGCTTATAAGTTCTTTGTAGTGTGAGTGTGTGTTATTGTCTTGGAAAATATTCAATAGGGCCAATGCTGGGGTGGCTTCTACTACAGTGGTACCTCGGGTTAAGAACTTAATTCGTTCTGGAGGTCCGTTCTTAACCTGAAACTGTTCTTAACCTGAAGCACCACTTTAGCTAATGGGGCCTCCCGCTGCTGCTTTGCCGCCAGAGCACAATTTCTGTTCTTATCCTGAAGCAAAGTTCTTAACCTGAAGCGTTATTTCTGGGTTAGCGGAGTATAATAATAATAATAATAATAATAATAATAATAATAATAATAATTATTATTATTATTATTATTATTATTATTTATTTGGAGTATGTAACGTGAAGCGTGGTGCTGGAGGAGACTCTTGAGAGTCCCATGGACTGCAAGAAGATCAAACTTATCCATCCTTAAAGAAATCAGGCCTGAGTGCTCACTGGAAGGACAGATCCTGAAGTTGAGGCTCCAGTACTTTGGCCACCTCATGAGAAGAGAAGACTCCCTAGAAAAGACCCTGATGTTGGGAAAGATGGAGGGCACAAGGCGAAGGGGAGGACAGAGGATGAGATGGTTGGACAGTGTTCTCGAAGCGACTAGCATGAGTTTGGCCAGACTGCGGGAGTCAGTGGAGGATAGGGGTGCCTGGCGTGCTCTGGTCCACGAGGTCATGAAGAGTCGGACACGACTGAATGACTGAACAACAACAAACCTGAAGCGTATGAAACCTGAGGTACCACTGTTCCATGTTTACTGTGATCATCATCTGAGGCCCCGCTGTTGAGGCCCTCCATGAGAAGTTTGTAGGTTGCCAACACAAGAATGGATCTTTTCTGCAGTGGCTTCCTGCTTCTGGAGTGTTTCTTTATAACCAGGCCTTTGGCTTTCAACTATCTCTGGGCTTTAGGAGTGAGTGGGATATTTTTCACACACACACCCTTGCTTTTATGTTATCTGTGGGGGGTTGTTCATTTGTTGTTTGGCTGTAAGGTTTGGGTTGCTTTGGGAAAGATAAAGAGACTAACAAATTTAAAACACTAACAGCAGCAACAACTTTTTCTGATTTATATGAAGCAGCAATATAAGCTGCAATTATTTATGTGTAACATCATGAAAGTTTTGCATGTTAGAATATTAGCAGTATCAGGAAATATTTAGAAGATAGATTAAAAAGTTAATAATTAATAATAGAACAGAATAATTTATTATCCTAATGATGTATTGTGATAAACGGGCATGATTGAATAAAAACGAAAAAGCACCCCTAGTTTAATTGTAATTTATTGTTTTACACAAACTGCCTAATGGATTGGATCCTCTTGGGACAAGAGGTGGGGCGATGTATAAAGTGTGATGCATTATGATTCATCTGTTTTCAAGACAGCTTGTGTGGCGCTTGAAAATGCACTGTGATGTTGTGCCTGCTGTCCTGTTTCATGGTCTCAAGCCGTGTAAGGCTAGGCCACACAGCAGCACTGTGGCTTCAGCTTGGAAGCTGATCAGCAGCCAGTGTTGCAGCCACACACTCTGGGTGCTACATCTGTGTCCTAGGAAAAGGTAAGGGACCCCTGTCCATTAGGTCGAGTCGTGGACAACTCTGGGGTTGCGGCACTCGTCTCGTTCTATAGGCCGAGGGAGCCGGCATTTGTCCATAGACAGCTTCTGGGTCATGTGGCCAGCATGACAAAGCCGCTTCTGGCGAACCAAAGCAGCGCACGGAAACGCCGTTTACCTTCCCGCCGGAGTGGTACCTATTTATCTATTTGCACTTTGATGTACTTTCAAACTGCTAAGTTGGCAGGAACAGGAACAGGAACCGAATAACGGGAGCTCACCCCGTCACGGGGATTCGAACTGCCGCCAACCTTCTGATCGGCAAGCCCTAGGCTCTGTGGTTTAGCCCACAGCGCCACCCGCGTCCTGTGTCCTAGGGGCTGCCTTTTTATGGGTTCTTCCTATGGTCCTGCTGTAACATTTAAAGGATATGAAAAAAGGCAACACGTGGACCAAATAATGTAGGGCAAAATGTTTCTATATATTGTCAAATAATATTCAGCGAAATTGTTTTATATAATATCAACTAATATGCAGCGAAGATAGCATTCTGGATAAGTACACTGTTTCGGTATATATTCTTCAGTTGACAATATATAGAAACATTTTGCCCTACATTATTTGGTCCACGTGTTGCCTTTTTTCATATTCTGCTTGCAGTTTGCAACACAGGGGTTCTTTTTTGCATTTACATGTAACATTTAAAGGGCCAGCAGTCTCACTGATGGAGCTAATCAAATGGGTTTTTCTTTACCACGAAATAAGCACCCGGCTCTGACCATGTGCTTGCTAGCCTTTAAAAGATACAGCGGCAACATGGATGAACAATGGGTAGTGGTTCCCACAGGCCTTCTCTGTCAAGGACGCCACCATTCCAGCCTCCCCACCCCAGCAAGGAGCAGCATTCTGCATAGAAACTCATTGAAACTTCTGAGCCATTTTCAAGGGCAGCCCCCTGCCGCCGCTACTTTCTGAAAGTTTCTCAGTGATCTGTCTTTCAACTCAGAATCTCATAAAGGTAATTTATGGTGATTAATTCATTTAGGAAGCTCAGTCAGCAGATTATGCTGCACTTTATTCTCATTCTCAGTCACCTTCCACTCAGGCAGCATTTTAACATTTGACATTTTTCTGTCATCGCTTTGCCCCCAGTGGCAGGGACTCCTCCTGCAAACACCGTTGCAGGCAGCACATTTGCAGCTGTAACTCAGGCAACAGCTATTGACCAAGCCTTTGTGTGGACATGCCTGCATAGCATTTTCCACTGATAAAAAATTAAGCATGTCAACTCCAACTTTACTTGGAGTCAGCCCATACAGCTCGCCACTTGGGTGGTGAAGATGCTTCACAGATGGATGCTCTTAACAACTACTTCCCAATTAAGCAACAGCTAAGTGGCTGGTAATTCTGACCTTTTGTTTTAGCACTAGCAGCCACAGAAGGAGCTCCCTGCTTGTGACAGCAATTTACACATTTGTGAAATGGCTGTATTGCTCCCCTATGAACTCTCTCCTGCCTCAGCCATTCTCAACACATTTGACCCCAGATAAGGAAGACACACATCTGATAGTTAACTTTTATTGGCAAGAGAAACATTTAAAACAGCTTCCATGGTGCTCCCAAAGATATCCCAGAAAGGGAAAGAGTGTAAAATGAGTCGGAGGCAGGGGAAGCTTCAGAGCTGGAGGGTGGAGCCAGGATGGGTTCATAAGAAGAGGAGGAAGAGTCAGGTCAGGTCAGGCATGTGAAGGGGTGGGTTCTTCCCCACCCTCTCCTGCACCAGAGGCAGCGTCCACGCAGCAAAGAGTTAACTGTCTTCATTCCTTGACTGTGCTCATTCCTTTGGCTGTGGAGTGCCCTCCACACATACAACAAACTGAAGCAGGAAAACCTTTGCCAAAATGGAAGGATCCTCACTTTTGGCCATGGAAGAGTTGTGAAAACGTTGAGTGTCTCTCCAAGAATCTGGCAGTGATCTCTGATTGGTTAGAATTGCTTCTTTAAGCTCTTTCATGGTTTTCCTTGCGCCCTCTACAATTTTTTCATCTTTCAGGAGGGATTCGTTTAGTTTTCCACCTCCAAATCCCTGTTGTCCATTCTGGTTTTATTTTCAACAGAACCGGATTATGATCGGAGATTGTTTGGGCAGAATTTTTAACCTCTTCAATCCTTCGTAACATTTCTTTTGAAATCCAGATGGCATCGATCCTGCTAGCTGATTTATTTGGTTCAGAGAAGTAGGTATATTCTCTCTCCATTTTGTGTTTATATCTCCAGGTGTCTATTAATTCCATATTCTCCCCCATTTTAGAAAAGGTCGTCGGCAATTTCCCTTGGTTCTTTTTCCATCCCGATCTATCTAAATGTGGGTCTGGTACCCCGTTTAGATCTCCCATTAGTATTATTTTGTATTCTAATACTCCATCAGCATCATTTCTATTTTCTTGTAAAATGCAGCTTTTCTTTTGTTAGGTGCATATATTCCTACTATTACATTTTTTTCTCCTTGATTTGTGATTTTATTATCACTATTCTTCCTTTGGGGTCTGAAAATAATAAATCTGGTTCTAAATTAGATCTAACATACATCACTTCCTCTTCTTCCACTTTTGGCCATGGAAGAGTTGTGAAAACGTTGAGTGTCTCTCTAAGAATCTGGCAGTGATCTCTGATTGGTTAGAATTGCTTCTTTAAGCAGTAGTGTAAATGTTCCGTCACTAAAAGACTAAGTAATTTCCCCTTAGTAATATGAGCACATAGTCACATTGCTGATTGGTTTACTGTTTGACTCGTTGTTTGGGTACAATTGCATGAGGAAAAATGAAACAGGATAAAATGGCCACCAAATAAGAGCATCTCCCCTTTAGTCCAGCATGCTGTTCTCACCGTGGCTAACCA
This sequence comes from Lacerta agilis, assembly GCF_009819535.1. Lineage (NCBI taxonomy): Eukaryota > Metazoa > Chordata > Lepidosauria > Squamata > Lacertidae > Lacerta > Lacerta agilis. The sequence goes on from NC_046312.1 coordinate 129,627,213, forward strand.
GATGCCTATGGAATGCCAACAAGCAGGATCCTGCAGTTTCCAACAACTGGTATGCTGAAGCATTATGTCTCTGACTACGGAGGCAATCCATAACCGTCATGGCTAGTAGCCACTGATAGCCTTATCCTCCATGAATTTTCTAATCCTCTTTAAAAGCCATCCAACTGGGTGACCACCGCTGCTTCCTGTGGGTTCCATAGATCAACCTGCATCGCAGGGGGTTGGACTAGATGACCCTCCTTGGGCTAGTCACACTTCACTGAAGTCTCTCAGCCCCACTCACCTCACGAGTGATTGTTGTGGGGGAGGAAGGGAAAGGAGAATGTTAGCCGCTTTGAGACTCCCTAGGGTAGTGAAAAGCGGGATATCAAATCCAAACTCTTCTCCTTCTTCTTCTTCTTCTTCTTCTTCTTCTTCTCTTGGTCCCTTCCAACTCTACATTCTGTGATTCTAACTGCTGGGTGAATAAGTACTTTATTTTATCTACAGGTAGGTATCCGTGTTGGTCTGCCATAGTCAAAACAAAATAAAATAAAAAATTCCTTCCAGTAGCACCTGAAGAAGTGTGCATGCACACGAAGCTCATACAAGAACAAACTTAGTTGGTCTCTAAGGTGCTACTGGAAGGAATTTTTTATTTTATTTTGTTTTTATTTATCTGTCCTGAAATCTCCCAGCATTCAACCTTATGGGGGGTTCACAAGTACTAATGCTGGGAGAGAGGGAGAAAAGCTTTTTCTACCTGCTTTTCCCATACCATGCATATTGCATAATGTTATAAACTTTGATCATGTCACCTCTTGCTCACCTTTTCTCTCAACTTGAAAAGTCCCCCCCCAACTGCAGCCATTCTTCATAGGGAGCTGCTTCATCCCCAAGCATCCAGGTGTGGAGAGATTGTGGGGGAAGTTTTTTTGCTGGAGTTTCTGCTCTGTGGCTGCTTTCCCCCCTGTGGCATGTCCTGTCTCAGAAGGGACTTATGCCCAAATGTGTTCAAACTACACTTCGACAGGAAGAACCAGATGCACAAATATTAGACCGGGGACATCTGGCTTACTAGCAGTACATGCAAAAAGGATCTAGTGATCTTAGTAGTTTAACATGAGTCAACAGTGTGATGACTCATCAACAGAAATATAGTGCCCAGATCAAGGGAAGTAATAGTACCACTCTATTCTGCCTTGGTCAGACCACACATGTGCCACAATTTAAGAAGGATATTGACAAGCTGGAACGTGTGCAGAGGAGGATAACCAGGATGATCAAGGGTCCTGGAAACCTCATAAGGAACAGTTGAAGGAGCTGGGTATGTTTAGCCTGGAAAAGAGGAGAGGTGAGAGGAGATATGATAGTCATCTTCAAATATCTAAACGGCTTTCACAAGGAGGAGGAGGAGGAGGAGGAGGGAGAAGAAGAAGAAGAAGAAGAAGAAGAAGAAGAAGAGAAAGAAGAAGAAGAAGAAGAAGAAGAGGTGTTTGGATTTGATATCCCGCTTTAACTCTACCCAAAGGAGTCTCAATGCGGCTCACATTCTCCTTTCCCTTCCTCCCCCCACAACAAACACTCTGTGAGGTGAGTGGGCTGAGAGACTTCATAGAAGTGTGACTAGCCCAAGGTCACCCAGCAGCTGCATGTGGAGGAGCGGAGACGCGAACCTGGTTCCCCAGATTACGAGTCTACCGCTCTTAACCACTACACCACACTGAAGAAGGAGCGTGCTTGTTTTCTCCTGCTCTGGAGGATAGGACTTGTACCTTGAATCAAGAAAGGACATTTCAGCTAATCAGGAAGAACTTTCTGTCAGTAAGAGCTGTTTGTCAGTGAAACTGACTCCTTCGGGAGGTTGTGAAATCTCTTTCCTTGGAGGTTTTTAAGCAGAGGTTGGATGGCCATCTGTCATAGATCATAGAATTGTAGAACTGGAAAGGGCACGAGGGTCATCTAGTCCAACCCCTGCTTTAGTTAGGATTCCTGCAATACAGGGATTGGACTAGATGACCCTCGTGCCCTTTCCAATTCTACAATTCTATGATCTATGACAGATGGCCATCCAACTGAAAAAATTCAGATGGACTGGGAAAGAATATGATTAATGAGCATTAAGACTGGGATGTTAATCATGTAAAATCCAAGGACTGATTAAATTAATTTTCTTGACTTTTTTCTAATAATTGAAATTTTTTTCTCTTCATAGATTTTGTAATTGCTTTGAGAGTATTACTTGTTTGCTGTATGTACTCTAGTATTTCCTGTTTTCCCAAGAGTTGCAGATGTGTAAATACCTGCTCAAGAACATTTTGATTATTAAAACAAAAAAAACCAAGCAAAGCCACTCTAAATCGGTAGTAGGGGAAAATGTGTTTTCATTGGCAAGAATATAAAAGATTTATTCACAGTCTAGATTTTAGGAATTATAGCACTGTTGCAAAAGTGCATTCCTTGGCAAAACATGGTGCACATTACATAGACAAGAAATAATTACTGTATTTGTTGAGAGCTGTTTATAGAACAAAAATATATAAAACATATTTTGCAGGGTGAAAATCAGTTGCTTGGTAAATAGCACCCTGCATGGTGTGACAGTAATGAGGAATTTTATCTACATCTACTAAAATCACAGTTTGCAACAGCTGTTTCATGTTTTATCTACTCTTTTCCGAGGCAAGGATGCTAATATTGATATTACAGTGTTTAAAATCAAAGTTCTGTGCTTGATCTTCAGCTGATGTAAACCAGCAAACTAGATCATATCAGCTGATGATTGTGGCTCAAGCACAGCACACCTGAGTGGAACACCTGTCCCCTTTGAGGTTCTTCAGCCCGTTGCTGAATCTTGACTGTATGTTGCACTCATCATTTTCCTTTTTGTAAATCTCTTTGAGGTTTTTTTTTAAACCTTAGTGTGCGGGCTGAATGATGTGCCTGGAGATGCTCCTTCAGGTATGCAGGTCCAAATCCATTTAAGACTTTAAAGGTCAACACCAACATTTTTGATTTGTGTTCGTAAATGTACTGGGAGCCAGTGAACATCCTTTAGGACCAGTGTTATATGGTTCCAGCTGCCACTCCCAGTCACCAATCTGCATTCTGGGTTAGTTGTAGTTTCCAAGTCACCTTCAAAGGTAGCCCCAAGTAGAACGCATTGCAGTATTCCAAGCGGGAGATAACCAGCGCATGCACCACTCTGGCAAGACAGTCCTGCGGGCAAGTAGGGTCTCAGCTGGCGTACCAGATGGAGCTGGTAGACAGCTGCCCTGGACACTTTCTGCATTCCATGTTTTTATCTTTCCTCAGCAGCTAGTTGTCATCCTGCTTATTCCCCTCCCAGCTCCCAAGGAAAAGGAGCTGCTTAAGGAGAGATAAGATAAGCACAAAGGATAAAAAAAAGCTGATCAGCAGCTCTAGTATTTGCTGCACCTTTCTCAGGCTGCCTCTTGAAGAACCTTGGCTGAGATGTGGTGGCAAGAGTGCCGCCGGGATGCATCTGTGCACAGTGTCACTCAGACACTATTATTTACAAATCTAACAAGCAACACATCTAGGAAGTAAACAGGCATCTTCAGTGGGCAACACAACACTTATCCCTACTTCAGATTCTGAGTGAAAGCAACTGCAGCCTGAGGTTGCTCCATCCAACACACAGCTCATGGTGGACACATTTCGCAATGGGGATTCCCTTCCTGGCCCCCATGTGTATAAGCATGTAATAAGCGTACCCCGCCCTGTTACGGCCCATTATGCCCCACCCACATTATGCCCCTGAAAGGACCCACATTTCGGCGATTGTGCGCCAATTGGATGCGCATAAAATGGTCACCACTTGTACAGTCAAACCTTGAAAGTCGAACCGAATCCGTTCCAGATGTCGGTTCGACTTCCAAAACGTTTGAAAACTAAAGCACAGCTTCTTATTTGCTGCAGGAAGCTCCTGCAGCCAATCAGAAGCCACGGAAGCCCAGTCGGACGTTCGGCTTCCAAAAAATAGTTTGCAAACCGGAACAGTCACTTCCGGGTTTGCGGCGTTCAGGAGCCAAAACATGTGGGAACTAAGCTGTTCGACTTCCTTTTTTTTTTTTTTTTTGACCAAGAATTTTTATTTAGTTTTTAAAACAAAACAAACACCAACCTTCAAACACTACAAACAATAACAAAAAAATACAAAAACACAATACGAAAAAACAGAGAAAAAAATACAAAAATGATATTAAACATCAAATTTCCTTAACAATATTTGTTGACTTCCTCACATCCTCACCTTCTGTGTTCACTGAATATCATCCTTAGTAAGTTCTTAACATTTTAAAATCATCTTCACTAACTAATCTATATCTAACTCTATTTTCCTTATCACAACTTCTATCTGCTTCTATTATATTAATTTCAAACCTGTAGCCTATCTAGTCCTGCCTGCTGTCTTCTTAAATGCTGGTCTTAACATGAATTTTTAAATATTCTTTAAATTTCTTCCAGTCTTTCTCCACCGCATCATCCCTCTGGTCTCAGAGCTTCCCGGTCAGTTCTGCGAGCTCCATATAGTCCAGCATTTTCATCTGCCATTCTTCTACTGTCGGTATCACTTCAGTTTTCCAGTTCTTGCTAATAAAATCCTTGCAGCTGTTGTGGCATACATAAAGATTATCCTGTCCTTTAAAGGGATTTCATGATTTATAATGCCCAGTAAGAAGGCCTCTGGTTTCTTAGTAAAATAAGCTGTTTGACTTCCAAGGTACAATTGTATATGGTAGTAACAGTCATTTATGAACAGACTTCCCAAACATTTTTCTTATAGTGTATTGGCTAACAAGTTACTGTCCCTTTCCTCTAGTTGGGCTGAAAAGTTCTGAATAATGGTACGGGTTGAACTATTAATAATAGATCCTTAAAATTCAAGCACTTCCTTGGTACTTTTCCTTTGCTGCATCTTTCTGTAGAAACAACAGATTCCTCTCCACATGCATAGCAGAAAATCAATGCAGATTATCAATATCCCCCTCTGCAGGTAATAAAATGCCAAGCAGTCTTTCTGTCTATCTATAGTGATCCTCCAGAATTGCTTTAAATTGGTTCTGATGCGTATAAAAATCATTTCCTTAATGATCAAAGCTTTTCTTTCTCCCCATGACATGTTATTTCATATCCACTAGACATAATAGATGCTGGCTTCCTTCTCTGTCCAGCTATGGTATACTAGGCAACTAAAATTCATGTAGGAGAGCAGGAATTAGAAGAAATGGCTGTTTTGGGCCTTTTAAAGACTGTTTTGCTTATGCATTTGAGCAAAATCTGAAAAAACCATTCTTTGATTTATTTCCAAATGACATTTTAATGGCTTTTATTACTTTCTTCCTTTTAGTGGGGAAAAGCTCCCACTCTGGTTTCTATTCTCATATACTGTTCCATTCCTGATACCAGCATGGGGGTAAGTGCTGCAGAACCAGGAAATCTGCAGTGTTTAGGTTAAAGAGGCTTTACTTCTGTTATAATTCCATTATGTAAATAACAGACTTAAATATAAGAAACAGTACTAATTACATCCATGTTTATCCACATTAATGCATCAGTCTAATATGCTATGTTAAATTGTCAATTTCTTGTGCACTCATTAGAACATTTTCTCTCTCTTTTTAGCAATTACACTATGAAAGTACTGTGGCATCCATTGAAACATACTGCTTAAAAAAAATCTGTAAAATTTATACGTGAATCTGCCCTCAGGAAAAGGTGTTGCAACATCATTATTATTGTAGGGGAAAATCCTATGGTTGGAATTTGCCCTGATAGTCCACATGTGTGGTGTAGTGGTTAAGAGCAATAGACTCGTAATCTGGGGAACCGGGTTCGTGTCTCCACTCCTCCACATGCAGCTGCTGGGTGACCTTGGGCTAGGTCACATTTCTCTGAAGTCTCTCAGCCCCACTCACCTCACAGAGTGTTCGTTGTGGGGAGGAAGGGAAAGGAGAATGTTAGCCGCTTTGAGACTCCTTTGGATAGTGATAAGGCGGGATATCAAATCCAAACTCCACTTCTTCTTCTTCTTCTTCTTCTCTTCTTCTTCTTCTTCTTCTTCTTCTTCTTCTTCTTCTTCTTCTGTCTGAAGAGTCCCAAACTCAGCTCTTAAACATATCTTGACTTATGTGCTGATGGTCCACCCTATTCCATTTTACTTGGGGGAAAACACTGTTTACAGCTAAATCAGAACAAACGTCCAGCGGTGTAGGAAGCCCCACCAGCTCCCGGGGCGTGCACACCGTGCCATGGGGGTTGGGCACGCCGTGGAGTGGGTCACAGGCCAGAGCGATTGTTTCGCAGGCACCCGGCACATGGGAGGGAGGCAGCTGGTAGAGTGCCTGCGCTGCTTTGTTGGGCAGCGCTGGGCCCAAAAGGGACATGATGCCCACGAAGGACGTGGCAGCTTGGGTGCCCTCCGGACTAGTGCTACCCAGGGCAATCCGCCCCTCCTGCATCCCCATAGCTCTGCCACTGCAAACGTCAATCAGGTTTTCTGCAGACTGACATTTGTTCCAATTCAGCAGTAAACAGCAGGCTATGTCCAGGGGAAACGGTGAGACAAAAAACCTTCTCTTGGACCCATGACTTTAAATCAGGGAACAAACAAAAGTGTGGATGGGCCCTATGAGCCTGCTGGATCGGATGAAGAGTCCATGCAGTTCTGGATCGGATGAAGAGTCCATGCAGTTCTGGATCGGATGAAGAGTCCATGCAGTTCTGGATCGGATGAAGAGTCCATGCAGTTCTGGATCGGATGAAGAGTCCATGCAGTTCTGGATCGGATGAAGAGTCCATGCAGTTCTGCCAAAGGCTTCTGAGAAGCACTCAAGCAGGGCCCCCACTTTGAACATGCATGCACCAGCCGGCATTCAGAGGCACCCTGCCTTGCTGCATGAAGGTTTTATGCAGTTGTCCCTGGCATGTTTACTGACACCTACATGCTTTTGCAAGTTGAACTGGGGAGGGGGTGATTTCAACTAGCAGAAGGCACAGGGTCTCCATGTCACGAAATGTGCCTTGAAGGCCCTTTGAAACCAGGGGTTTGGAGGAACTGCACCTGACATGCACTTCAGCTGTGATTTGGTCATGTGGTACTGATGTAAGCACCAAACGCACTAAGGATTTGCTAAGAACAACTGAACTACTAAATGTTAGTTGCCTGGAAGATGTCAACTGAGAACTAATACAGTAAAAACTAATTTGTATCCTATCTGTGAAGATCTCGTGGTATGAGATGCGGGAGGAAGGTGGCAGGATCATGAGACAAATACAGCCTTGTTTCTTCCGCCATCTGTAATTTGGCTTTAACAACCCAGCAAATTAATCTGTCTAGTTTTGCATTCTCAAGGAATCTACCATGCAGTAACAAATTAAATTAAACAGCTTCAATGTACCAGCATGATTTTTGTTTTAGAAAACAGTTCTCGTGAGGAGAAGGATTGCATATTGTATATAACGGAAGTGGTTCTATTATTTTTTACTTATTTGGCACCAGTTGAGCATGAAAGGTGAGCATGGAAAACATGTTCATCCTTCATTCCACGTTGATGATGATGGAAGAACAAGATGCATGTTTGCATAAGCAAATGGATTTATGCCTCCAGAGTGCATGGAACTGAAAGAAAGGGAAAGTATGGGAGAAAATAGTTCCCCAATGGGAGCATATTTATTATTTATTGAATTTATATAGCTCCCTACACCCGGAGGTCACAGAACAAAATCAAAATATAAAACCACAATATATATAATCATATGAGAATGTGTTAGGTATTTCTGGGTCCAATGGCTTATTTAAATTGGGCTGCATTACCCCTAAGCAAAATCAGTTCCTCATCTCAGTTTAGGCTTACAAGTAACATCTAAATTAAGAATATTTACTTTTGTTCAAGGGGAAGATTCAGGACATGAGAAGTTACCAAAGAAGTGACAAGTTAGCATACAGGAATTATCAGTTTTGCGAAGTTCATATGTTCCTTTCGCTTACACAATATGATAGAAAGCAGGCATTTAGTCTTTCAAAGGAAAGATGAAATGAAGAGAGAATGAAAATGAAGACTGATGGGGCTACATACTTTCTAAAACATACAGCTCTTGGGCACTCTCTATATAGCCTGACAATTTCTGGAGAACCCTGATCTAGCCACGGTTCTTGTCTCTTAACTTGCTAAGAGCAGCTCAGTAACCATTTGGACAGCAACAGCCCGGAGGGTGGGGTGGTTAAAGCCTGATACAGCAACAGTCACTATCTCTACTGCTATGGCACCAGGAAGATAACCATCTTTTGTACCCCAGGAGCCCTGGGGAGATTTGATCTGCCACCTTCTCCCAAGACTCTCAATTTAGCATTCTCCCTCTTCCTCCAGAGTGTGTGTGTGTGTGTGTGTGTGTGTGTGTGTGAGAGAGAGAGAGAGAGAGAGAGAGAGAGAGAGAGAGAGCCCACCCTCACTGCTAGCCACCCGCACTGGTATGCACACCTGAAGGGGCCACCCACCTTTACAACCATCCCTTGGCAGCAAAAAAAAAGGTTGCTCATTCTCACTCCTGCTCTGAAGGTCTGCTTCATACATGCAACTGGATTGCTTGATTTCCATACACTTTATACAGTAGCTGAATGTGCAAACTGGCTATATTGAAAAGCTTTTAGCTACAGGCACCTGAGAAAGTTGTGAAAATTCTGTCTTGGCTATTTGATCTGTGATGACTTTTCATACATGCAAGTTCCTCTTTCACATCCTGCTGAGCCTGCTCATAAGGATCTCAATCATGTACAAACATAAGTTGTGTTGCCTTCAGTACAAGATAAAGTAATTGAAAACTTACAGCAGTTTAGTGATGCAGAAGGCTTCACAACATAGGACAGGTTCTTAGAAAGACTCCTGTTGAGTCCTAGGGTGATTGCAGTTTATGCCTATAGTGCAGTGGTTTTCAACCAGTGTGCCATGGCACCCTTGGGTGCGGGCAACACTGGTCTCTGTCCCTCTTTCCTTTTCTTCCTCCTCTGAAGCCATCTTGCGTTTCTGCCTCCCAAAGGCTTGCATAGCTGTTTGTTGCAGCAGCCCTGGCTACAAGCTCCCCAGGTAAATGGTGCCTCTGGGTGCTGGTTACCAGGAGCTGAAGCGGCCTTGGAGTAAGCAAGCAAGCAGGCAAGGGAGCCCAGCTAGCTAGTCTACCAGTCCTTGCTGTTGGGAATGGACAGACAAGTGCCAGGCCCCCGTGGAGACGTGTGAGGAGGCACATTTCTTTGGGGCAGGGGGGCAGGGGCAGCAGCTGTCCAGAGGAATCCAGAGGAGGCCGAGGGCACACTCCGCAAGGGAGGGTGTTCGAAAAAGGGTGAGGGGCTGCCAACTCTGCAGGCAAGGGGTGACGTAACTGGGCTCCTGAGCCCCACAGGGGGTGCCACAGAAAGAATGTGGTTGGTCAAGGGAGCCGTGGACTCAAAAAGGTTGAAAACCTCTGGTATAGTGAATCAGCCCAATATACATGCAAGTTATAGATCCTTTACCCTTCTCTATGTATTTTACTTACACACACACACACACACACACGAGCATATTTTAGACTAGACTCTTACATTATAATTTCACAGGACATTTTGGAGCTGTTAATTTGAAAACGTTTTTAATCAGCAGTGAAATCCCAATTTGTTCTCACTCCCCTCAACAAGAAAATCTCTTTTTGGAGGAAAGGATGGAGTGAATTTACATTATAATGAGCAAATTCTTCAGAGCAAGTAGATCAGTGTTGACATAAAGGGTAATGGAAAAGAGACGTTCCCATTTTGAGGTCCTTTCATTTCCATTCTCTGTCTTACATATTCGCTTTCCTGCTCCTGAGGAAATACGTTACTTGCTTTATTCAGTCAACAATTGCAAAGCATTTGGTATCTGAAGGTATCTGAAGAAGTGTGCATGCACACGAAAGCTCATACCAGGAACAAACTCAGTTGGTCTCTAAGGTGCTACTAGAAAGAATTTTCGATTTTGTTAAAGCATTGTAAGTTGGCTAGAACTGAGTGCGTGTGAGGAGAGAGCTGTTCCCTATCAGTGCAGACAGACACACACAGGAAGGCAACAAATCTTTCACTGAATGTCCTTGCTGCTACTTAGCTCCTAATTTCTTATAGTACAGCTACAGTACCATTTCACCATCTAGCTATGCCTCTGCTTCTGTGATTTGCTTTAACCGAGGAATGTTGTGTCATGTAGAAGGGGGCAACCTGCAGGATTAGAGGGCTAGAGCACCTTTCCAGGAAATGCTGAAATGTTTGGGATTTTTTAGCACAGAAGCAAATGATTAATTGGCAACCTGATTGAGGTTTATGAAATCATAAACGGTATACAGCGGCCTTGTCCAACCTGGTGCCCAGCAGATGCTTTGGGATACAACTCCCATAAACTGCAGCCTGAATGGCCAAAGGACAGGGATTATGGGAGTTTGGTTCAGATTATTGGAGGAGGGGTGTCACCCAGTTGCAGAAGGCTGGTATAGAGATAGTGACTAGAAAGAAGGGTTGAAGGGAAGAAATTGATGAGCAGTAGATTATAGAAAGAAAGAAAGAAAGTACTTCTTCACACGTTGTATAATTAACACAGAGATGTGACAATGACTGCTGTCTTGGAAAATATTAGACAAAATCATGGATGTTTGTTTTTTTCATTGGGTGTTAGCCACATAGCTAAAAAGCAAAAGCTCCATGTTCAGGGGGCAAACCTGCTGATTTCATACCTGCTTATGAGGATTGTGGAAGCATCTCGGTGATGACGGTTGGAAATGGGTTGCTGGACAAGACAGACACTTGGTCAGAACCAACAGTTGCCTTTTGACATTTATTAAGTGTAATTAATAAATTGCCGCATGATAATGCTACTCACACCTGTAAAACTCCCCTTCTTATTTATTTATTTATCTATTTCTCTCCCCCCCCTTCCAAAAATGAAATTCAAAGCAGCTTTCAAATATTGTATGCCAAGGATACTGAATATTGAAATATCAAATTCTTCAAAGTTAATTTGAAGTGTGGGATATGTGAGATATGACCCAGTACACTTAATATTTCTTATAGTTACAATTCTCAGCTTTCTCGCTCATTTCAATTAAAGGAACCAATCCAGGTGTGCCTTCATTTCTGAGCACAGATTGTCTATCTACAAAACCAAGTTATACATTATGAGGTCCCATCTATTTCAGAGGGCTTCATGCCTTCCAGTGAAATTGGTTGAACTGACAGGTGTTTAACTTTGGATGAATTGTTCCCATTGTCCTTTAAAAACATTGAGATTCCAACTGCAGAGCAATCCACATTCTAAACCAATAACTTCATGCAGTAGGAAATGTAGAGCTTAGTCTGTTGCTGTATAAGAATATATTCCTAATCCTCTAGAAGGCAATTGAAGTTTTAATTAATATGTAGTGTTTCAAAAATATCCATTTTTGTTTGTTGTTGTTTCTCAAGGTACAATGCAGCTTCCAACAGCCTACTAAGAAAAATAAAATAATATATATACCTTTTACTGGTTTCAAAAGCTAAAAGGGTATTAGCTCTCTACCAGACATAGTATTTTTAGGACACACACAAGGGGTGTGTGCGTTTTTTTTTGCCTCTCAGTGATTGCCCATGGAGCCTGGCTGCAAGTGAAATCCATATGTAATACTTCTGTCAGGAAAGCCTTACTAGAAAAGAGCTTATAATAGATATTCACATCTGCTGTTTTGGACACCCTAATCCATCCTAGAGATCTTTGCTGTGTCAGGCTTTGTTTTAGATGAAGTAGCCCAGTAGTTATAAATGTGTGCAAATTAGGGCATATTTATCATGCTTAGGCTGGCTTCTCTTGTACTTGTATTAGTGTCCCTCCTCTAAGTGTGGAGTGTGCAGAAATGTGCTGAAATAACTTGTAAAGTTAAGCCTGCTCTTTCTCCTCTAGCAAATTCAAAATCTGAAGCAAATTTCCCTCAGCCCCTCCATGCTTTGCTTGTTTACCCCCATTCTAATCCTCATTCTGTTTACTTGTTTAATTCCTTTCTCCCATTCTCAGAGTTGTGTAACTAGAATTTAGTACAGCGCATCCTATAGCAGAATTAATTATTCTGTTTTCTGCTTCATTTTGCAAATTCTGTATACCATCACTAATAGAATTCCAAGCAGAGGAAAACGGGATACATCTCAAGAAAGAGAACAGACATTGGATTGGATCAAGATTAAGTTAGTTGAGTTTAGGTTCCATTGAACTCAGTGGGTCATGATCTAAGTCCCACGCATTTCAATGGGACTTAAGTGCAATTAGGATGCAGTCTAAACCCTGCCCAGTGCCTGAGATGGTTTAACACAGTAGTTGTGCTATTGCCTTACCCATAGCCATGCTGCTCATGTTGGCCACGATGGAAATGAGGCAAGGCTGTATCTGGTGCTCAGTACCCTGTGCTAGTTTGGACCCAGTGACATCACATGACTGTACAGAGGGCCATCTCAGCCCCTCTCCACCTCTGGAGTGCACCATTTTGGGATTTCCACTAGTCACCACCAGACAGGGATCTTGCCTGTCTGCACATTCAGTGGGTGGAAGGGGAGCTCCATGCCAGCAGGTTGGTGCTGGCCACCCCACAGGGGGAGACTGGCAAGGTTGGGTGAAGGAGAACTTCTGCCCAATCCAGCACCCACCCACCAACCTGGTGCAAAGGGGGTTGGGCCTGCACCCTAAGCTAGATTAGATCTAGTTCATTGTCAATTGAAACTTCTGTCTAAAATTCACATGAAAGTCTTGGATCAATGTAATAATTCATAACTTCAAATTCTTCTACTGATGTTAGCCATGGCAAAGTCTCATTGAAAGCAATAGAGGTTACAGTAGAACCTATTGAAAGTGGTGGGTAGCCTTTGTCAATTTCCCTATTAGTACCCAACTTCACAGAGCTGTTGCATAGATGCAAGAAATAAGAAAAGGTTAAAAAGGTAAGTTGGTCATTAGAAGCACTGCTGGACACCCATTTAGTATTAAGAAGTCATGCAGGAAGGCCCATTCTGAAATGTGAAAATGCATCCCAAGGCATGGGGGGATAGAGTAGGTTTTAAAAGAAGTATAAGGTAAAATGTATTGGCACAGTGAGTCCTATTGAAACTATGAAGTGAGGTAGTTGCAGTGTTAAACCCCACTGCTTCAATCTGATCAACTTTTATTATATGTGCATGTGCGCCTATCCTCAGAATGGCAAGTTACTATTGGCTTCTAGGACTATTTATAAATTAAGGAGAAGGGTAACAGCAGCGCCATCAGCAATAACAACGGCAACAATAATTTATTATGGAGGGAATTCCAAAGGGAGGGCACCACCACCAAGAAGGCCCTCTGCCTTGTTCCCTGTAACTTCACCTTCACACAGGTGAGGGAACCACCAGAAGGCCCTCAGAACTGGATCTCAGTGTCCAGGCTGAATGATGGGGGTGGAGTTGTTCCTTCAGGTCAGCCTTTGAACTGGAAAAAAAATAATTCTCATCTTTGGGTAATTTTTAAACCATATACCAGAACACACCAAAGGGCTTTTAATCACCCTGAGTGTATTTTGAACTTTCTGCCTTACTCCAAAAATGCTGTAATCATTACTTGAATTGCAGTGATGTCTTTCTTGAAAGGACCACATCTGCTTTGAAATGAATTTATTGATTTTTGATTGTACGTGAAGCTCATGATTATTACATTTAATTTATGAGGAGTTTCTCAGGTAAGTTTAGAGAGTAATTCAAATATATAACATACCAGATCCTGGCTTAACTTTAGCTGTTAAGCGATCTCTCTACAATAGCATATTGGGGTAGAATCATAGAATCACAGAATTGTAGAGTTGGAAGGGAACCCAAGGGTCATTTAGTCCAACCCCCTGCAATGCAGGAATCTCAAATAAAGCATCCATGACAGATGGACCTTCCAACCTCTGCTTACAAACCTCCAATGAAGAAGACTCCACTACCTCCAAGGCAGTCTGTTCCACTGTCAAACAGCTCTTCTGTCAGAAAGGTTTTCCTGATGTTTAGTAAGCTTTTCCTCTTCCTCCTCCCTCCTTTTAAAAAAAACCAGTTTCCTGTTTGTGATTCTGGTATAGCACTAGCAATTTGGATTCTAATATCCTTGGACAGTGTCACAATGTCCTAACAGATCCCCTCCTATTAGTGGGAGCCTATACTTCATGGTAGAGGGCAGTGATATGACATAGAGAAGAGGGAACATTTGCAATCCCACTTCTAAGTTCCTCATGGAGCCTAGCCAGGTGAGTAAGGAACATGGGATGATAGTGCTACATTGCCAAAGCTTTAGAAAACAGCACTGGACAAGCTACAGTACCCTTCTCAGTAGCTCCAAGTAACTTTAGCAAGTAGAAAGACCCTCAGGGAGCTGAAGGCATATTGGAAGAGTTCTTCAGATTCATTATAATATTGATAACAATTTATTAAACTTCTATACTGCCCTTCACCTGAAGATCCTTGGGAGGTTTACAATACAAAAACTAAAATACATACTATAGTAACAAACAATAACACACACACACACACAGTTTAAAATGTCATAGATGGTTCAATTACCCAAAGGCCTAGGAGAAGAGGAATGTTTTTACTTGATGCCTAAAAATATGTAGTGAAGGCGCTAGGCAAGGCTCCCTGGGGAGAGCATCTCGCAAGCAGGGAGCCACTGGAGCAAAGGCCTGTCCTTGTGTTGCCATCCTCTGGACTTCTCACAAAGAAGGGCCTCAGATGATGATTACAGGGTCCGGGACATTTCATATGGGAAGAAGTGGTCCTTGAGGTATTGCAGTCCTGAGCTGTTTTAGGCTTTGTAGCCTAAAACCAGCACTTTAAATTGGGCCTAGAAACTATTTGTAAGCCAGTGCCAGGCCAGGATTGGCATATGTTTTGCCCCAGTGAGCATCCTGGCCACTGAATTCTGCACCAGCTGAGGTTTCCAAACCATCTTCAGAGGCAGCCTAAATCACAGTAGAAAGGGACTGCAGTCAATATTCAGATCACCCTCTTCCTGCCTAGCTGAGAAAACAAGGTCCAAGGTGTAGGCTGTCACATACGTTGGGTTGATGACATGTTGGGGCAGCCCCACAGTCATCATGGCAGCCATGAAGTCCTGTTCTGGGCCTCTTCATGGTCTCTTTCCATGGATTCCATCATGTGTCCAGGGTCAAAGGGATTTGAGTTATTCCTCCCAACTCTTGACCTTCACCTGTCACAGGTTCCTGCCGTGGGAACCTCTGCTTTTGGCTGAAGGAATGCTACCAATAAAACATGTACTTCCATTTAGCCACCCAAATTTTCATGCTGGAATTCTGAGTTACTGGCAATAGAGGGCAGTGTGTATGTACAGCCTTAATCAGGCTTTTATGTTTGTAATGAAGTTGGATGGAGTTGGAAGTTCCAGCCTTTGCCAGTTTTTGGAAAATGTAGATCTCTGCTGCTTCTAGATATCCTCCCCAGCCCTCCTTGACACCCTTTTCTGTCCTCCACATTCTCATTCTCTCTCTCTCTCTCTCTCTCTCTCTCTCTCTCTCTCTCTCTCTCTCTCTGGGTTACAAATAAATGATTCTTGCTCAGCATCTGATATAATTTATATTTTCAATAGCTTGTTGCATTTTAGAGCCATTGAAATACCTATTCTTTCTGGTCCATATTTTCACCTAAATTACAGAGTAAGCATTCAAGAGGGCTCCCCCACTTCCTTCAAATCAAGTTGGAAGCTCTAAGTTTTCAACTCCATTGCAAGGAGGGGCATTGCAGGAAATGGACCTCTTTGTGTACGTACTGGACACCCTCTGCTTCCAAGGGTTTGCTGGATAAGTAGCTGTCTTCAGTTTGGGGGCAGTATTTGACTTCAATGCATAGCAAAAATTCATGCTCTCATGGCTAAACATTTATGGCCCCTTGTAATCTAAATTTTATTTATACATATACCTATGGTAAAAATATTATGCAAGAAACTTAAGGTTTATTTTTAAAAATCATTTTATTGATTTGCATATTTAATTTACAGATTTATTTCAAGTTTTAATTCATAATTTTGCTTCCTCATTACAGAATATGAATGACTGGACTAAAGGCATTTCAGCCTTATATTAAACTGGTCCCCACAGGTTTTTTTTACTTGAATGGCAGTGTGAAATCCTCAGGTTTTTTTAATCACTCTCAGATCTAATCTCTTTTAAACATTGATTTTATGTACTTTTGTGCTAGAAGTGCTTGCTTATCTGAGTCTCGGTTATGTGCAGAAAATGGATAAATTGAATGTGAGAGTCTACAGCCTCAGGCACAGAGCTGCCAAAGTTGCTTCTGTACTCTTGTCTTCTGGACCTCTGATCTCCTTGCTCTATGTTATAGGTTGCATTGTAGCTCTTGCAAGCAACGATGGAACTGTTAAGACCTTAGAACTCAAATCGGGTCATCTGTCCAGCTTGTTGGGCCATGAAGATGAAGTTCAGAGCATCGTTTTTGATCACAAGGCAGAGCATCTGGTCTCGGGTGGCTCGGATGGTACCGTTCGCATTTGGAACTGAGACACTTGTCCACTATTTTATTAAACCTCGCAGTCATTTTCCTGCACCCTCCTAGCAGTGCCGGTGGCTTAAAATGTATTTCCATTATCTGAAATAAAGCAAAGTTTTCATATCTTAGTTTAATTTTATTTATATATATGTACACACACTATCTTTTTGCAATCATTCCTGTTTATTTGGCAATAAAGAATGCATCAAAGGAAGCTATCATTTGGCATTTTCCTCGAGAAATAGCTTTACAATGACGCCTAATGACAGAGGAGATGAATTGCAGGGGAAATTATCCCCACCACCACTGCCAAGGTAGGCTACTACAGCACAAGGCAGAAGAGAAAATATACTTTTCTGGCAGTGGTGCTATATTTAACTTGTTCTAACCTCTAAATTCATCTACACTTTAGAGTTCAATGCATATCTACACACACACACACAGTGTATTTTTTAAAGTAGTAATTCTGACTGACAGCAAAACAAGAATGTTTAAGTTTCAGACCAATGCCTTGACAGTTACCCTTGCCTCATCATTCAGTAACTGCAGAGAGTCTCAATCTACCGACAGCCACTTCCTGGAACGTAGCCCTGCAGTCTCGTCTGATTCTACTGTTTTGAAATCGGCAGGGTTTCTGCTTTGTTTCTTTGGAAGGGAGTTGTCAAATGCAAAAGTATATTTATGGGTAATTTAGAAAATACCTTCCGTCTAGGGGAAGCTCCCCAGAGTGAACGTGGACCCACTGAGTAGAAGCATACGATTTGTTTTCTTCGCCCGGAGGAGCGGCACGTTCCGCCGCCTGCATGATGCAAAATGCGAATCGCCGGTTGCTGTCCGTGGTGCTGAAGGATCCCAGAATCGGCTTGACAGAATGTGCTCCGAAGGTGTGCTGCTATTCAAGTGCTGAATCTTGCCAAAAGTTGCTGCTGTGCTTGAAACCCACACGTCCCCTATCATTTGTTTTGGGGAGAGCCTCTGGAAAGCCACACTGACACGATGGTGCTGCTGACTGCATTTCCGTCTGGATTGGCTCTAAGCTCCAGCATGCTGTTGCTGTTGCTGTTTCTGGAATTGGAAGCGTAGCACATTCTCCACCCTTGCGTGCTTTTTTGCAGATATACAGAGCGGAGTGATCTGGTGGGGGGGGTCTTTTTTGGTGGGGGGTGGAACTGAAGATTGCAACCAAGGATATAAGGAGATAAAAGAACAATCTAGCAACAATGATCATATTTTTGGAGTCTAGCTTTTTACCAAGCAGCCTCACCTCTGGACCCCCTTATGGTTGTTGATTTGAATTCTGGACACAGGGTTAAAGCTTCAGTCTCTTGGTGTATCTGCTGGGTTTTCTGTGTGAAATGGGAGGCATTGGGGAAAGGGATTTTCCATGATTCTTTCTTGGAGGTGTAATTAAGAGGACTTGCTGAAATTTTAATCTATGGTGGCCTGTAACCCTTTCCAGCTTTCACTTGGAATAGGTAAGTATACATTTTACAATGAGATAAAATGTAGACTTCTCAAGAATTTAAAATCCCCTAAAATCAGATATAACAAAAGAGAATAAATTTGTACAGTGATAGCTTTGCAGAGCTTATTTACATGTTGAATGTTTAAACAACAGAATAGATTTTCATTCTATTCCATCTATCCTCTTTCTATAAAAACATAGGCTAATGAAGTTATAACAAAAAACCCAGAATGGTCAAATGCTGTAGGAAAGTATTGTTAACAATGTTAATCCTTTGTGAAATTTGTTTTCTTTTTATTCATAATGCTTGATTTTATTCAATGGGTTATTCTCTGTTGTCCCCACTATAAATCACTTTTTTTTGCAATTTGCTTGTTTTCTAAAGTTTCCACAGCTTTAAGCATGGGCTCACTGGAGCCTACCTGTAGCATGCAAGTGACTCTCTGATTGAATCCGAAAGGCAGGCTAAACAGTTCTGCAACACAAATAAAACAGAGCCGAATGCTCTTGCCACTGCTGTAGGGTGTACCCTTGTGGTAAAAGCATATCTTGAACTTCAAGTAACGAAACATTCTGAGCAGACATGTGAAACACCCAATCCCCTTCTTTGCTTTCTCTCAGCACTGAATAAACTGCTTTGTCAACAGGATCATCTAGTTTGTTCTGCAAGATGCAAGGCTTGCTTTTTCCCTGAGTCATTCTTGCTTGGCAGCATTTTATTCTTAAAACAACTTGAAGTATATAGATACATATACAGATTTGCATATAAACGATACACATTCATTGTGTACATGTTGATATAAAAATTACATATCCTATCAATATTAGCATGTCTGTATCAGTTTGATATAGACCACTGTTAAGTTGGTCCCAGACAGCAAGAGATTCAAAAGAGGTAAGAAGATTGTTTTGATTTTAACTCTATGCCACACATCCAGTTAATTGAAATAACTCTTGCCATAGAAGATTTTGATTATAAATTTAGAATTTATAGAATTTCTGTTTTCTCTCCAATTTCGTCAAAACCCTCCTTCCCACCTTCTTCTTCTCTTGCTCTTGGGCAAGAAGAGTGTTACAGGAGTAAGTCTGTCAGAGTGAGCACAGCCAATAGTAAAGCAGCAAAATAGAAGTAGAGTATGAGGGAAAGGCAGGACTCCCCTTCATTTTGAAACCAGGCAATCTGTGTACATGCCTTCCTTTCTGAATTCTGTGGATTATCTGTGTGTATATGGTGGTGTATGAGATACTAAGTTGACATGGCCTATTGAAATATTTTAGTGTGCCTAGTAGGTTTCTCCTTGTACATGCTGATTGTGACTCAGTATTTACATATTTTGAGATAGATGCCCTAAGACTATATGATAAGGCAAGGGGAAATGTAAAATAAGAAAAATAATCAGTTAGCAAATCCAAGTATGAACACATCCACTCAGGATCCACCAGTACTCATACATATGAGTGCTACAGTGATGTTGAGCCCCTGTAAAGCACACTGGAGGCCACTGGCTAAGAAAAAGAAGCCATTATGAATCAGTTCATATAGAAAAGACTATAATACACATTTTTATTTCTGCCAGATAAGTACCACAGCCAAACGTTTTTCATTATACTCAGTAGTAGAATTGGTACACCATTTTCTTGTCATTCGAAATGTAATTACATTTCGGAACCATTCTCTCTTTTACCTCTTGCTTCCCATGAAAACACCTGGCATATTTACATCTTAGTTTTAATTAACCAATTGAGGTGGGTTGAAAGCAGTGCTGAGTTGTGATCCCAGTAGTAAGATAGAAACAATTATGGTCTCTAGACTGAATTCCATTAAAGTCTCATTCACCTGTAATTCATCCTCTTAGCAATTTTTTTAAAAAAAAAATCTGCACAAGTGAGTAAACAAATGTGCATGCCACCTAGATGTAAACAATAAATTGCTTGTATTTATGCAAACACCATGGGAAATATTCAACATGTGACGAATGTGTTTGTCACATAGAAGTCTGACTAACGTCAAGAAGTATCAATTCTTATCTTGCTTGGCTGATAGGCATATCGTCCAATACAGTTTGGATTCGCATTGCCTTTAAGTTTTCTAGTTAGAATGATGGATGCGTTATCGGCAGACAAGTTGAAGGCATATAGCTCATCATCCATTGAAATTTAGCAATACACTGCTTTATACAATTTCATTCTGTTGTGTGAATGTTGTTTAATTTGACCAGGAGAATGTTTATATTGAGGTACATATTGTGCATGCTATCCAGATGAAGTTAGATGAACAACCAATCCCTGGCATTAGACAGATCCAATATAGCTTGAGGATTATCCAAATTATGTACACATATTTCCAGTTGATTATGCCAGTATTACATACATGAGCTAATGATCTGACCCCATTGTTCTTAAAAAGACAGGATTTCTAATCGGTTAATGTTTGTCAGCTGCTATATAGCTATATATGTTTCAAATTGTACCTATTTAAAATATTTGTTTTCAGCCCACCACTCTGGCCTCTCCATGGAAGCATCTGTGTATATCTGATATTAGACCATATTACAGAAGTTGAGGAGGGGGATGGCTCTTCATATTCATGAAGCCTGCATATTTCTGTTGCTAATTCCTAGTTTGGTCACTCCGCTGCCTTCAACCATGAAGACTACCCTGCTGACGAAGGTGATCAAATCTCAAAGAATGATAATAATCTGATATTTGATGACTATCGAGGGAAAGGTTGGTGTGGATGACAGTGGTTTGTATACAAACTGGGAGAGCGGTTTTTTCCAGGGCATTCCAACTGTCCATGTGTCTGTACTGAGGAGGACCTGTTTGTGACCAACCAGAATGCCCCAAAATCAACCCAAAGTGTACTAAAGTAGAACACAATGGATGCTGTCCAGAATGCAAAGAAGTGAGGAACTTTTGTGAATACCATGGGAAAGCTACAAAATCTTGGAAGAATTTAAGGTAAGACCAACACATATTAATCCATTGATTCCTTATTTCATTGTGTATGTACATCTAGAGCTAGAAATACATACAGTACCGGTACTTTTAAAATCATGCATTAATTTGATGTCTAATTGATATGGGGGAAAGATGTGGCATGCTAGTCAATAAATATCCAATTTCTGTGTTATTGTTGACAGGTGGGTGAATAGGAGGGTGCATAAGAGATAATTGGAACTAGCATGTTACCTTCAGTGTCAGATTCTAACTTGTCTTGGTTCCAGAATATGAGACTCCTTAGAGATATGTACAAGTCCAACTACCTCCTTTGGAAAATGTGTTGTAGCTTTCATGCAGCAAAGGAGTATAACCAGCAATTAAGCGCTTTGACTGACCTGTATTAATGAAGAACACCAGAAAAGAAACAATCAATTTTGCAGGTTAACCTAGAATGATTGTGCCAATGGAGAAGTGCCAGTGGAAGTGGAGCTGACCTCAAATGACTTTCCCACACCTCCCTTCTCCTGGCAGCCCCCCCCCCCCCCCCGAGGGTTGGAGGATTCTTATAAATGAGTGGGCTATGTTGCTGTGGGGAAAGGATAGATGGGCAAAAAAATCAGGCAGGGCACCTTTTCTGAGTAGAGTTCCTGCTCATGGAAGGTGTTTCCACCGAACTTCAGTGTCTCCCCCTTCCACCTCAGCCCCTCACACACAACACACCTCATTCAAGAGGTTCCCCAAGTGCTCAAGTGGAGCTTTTGAGGTTCTGAAAAGTCACTCTAGGCCATCCTCATTCCACTTGTGTTTCTCTGGATCAAGGCCACAGTATTTCCATTTTTCATCGAGGATGGGTAACCATATGAGAAGATCCACAATAGATGGTGGACTGAAGAACTCCAAGCCTATGGAAACAAGCAAAACTGATAAGAGGTGATTATATTCTATAATTATGCAGGAAAGGCTGAACCCATTGTTATTCCACATGTTTACAGAGCAATCCAAAGGCGCAGGTAAAGGACAACCGAAAGTTGAAGAACAATATTTTCCAATGCACTAATGGCATTTTGTTCTCCCTCCTAAGTTTTTTGTTAAGGTGCCCCCCCATAGGAAACACTCCAGCTCCAGGACTGGCATAGTTTGCTCCCACCCCACTTGAGCTTGTTGAGAGAACAGGAAGGCAAACACCCCTCCAGAATGTCTTCTTTTCACTATCTTTGATATTAGAGCTCTGACACTGAAGCAGGATCCAACATGAGATCTCTGAGAGTAGAGAAAAGGAGATCTAATAGATCCAGTGGCCTCTAAAATGCCTTCTCAGGGACCATAGGATTGTATTCTAAATGGCTTGAAGTACAGTATATATTTCTAGTGCAGGAATTAGTTTTGACTGCTTTGAATGCCGAGGTTTACCGGTACTTCTGTGACTGAAATCACCCTGCCTTTTCTAACAGTCTGAAGATCTAGTTCTCTTCAACTGGAGCACTCTTGAGTAGTTAGGGCTCCAATTATCGCGAAGCAAATCTTTTCATACATGTAACCTTAGGCATGAAACAGCCTCAGTAAGTCTGGAAATGAGTACCTACAAAGTGGAAAAAAGGAATTGCCCTGTTCAGATTAGATCAATGGTCCATCTAGCTCAAGGGATTTTTCCTCAACCCTGTCCACAGTTTTTTCTGGACCTTAGATAGAGGTTCTTCAGCCTGTTGAACTGGCATTATCAGTGCAAAGATGATCAAACCCATATAAAGCCCAGAAAAAACAATAGCCATAGGGCCTCACCTTTCTTACTGTCTTACTATCTTTCTAAAGATGGGGTTGTATATCCAATGCAGGTGTCCGCTAATGGAACAGGAAGGGAGGCATTACTTCCAATTCCACCTTCCACCGTGTCCCCTGAAATCTGCTCTGGGTGGTTGGGGCCCACCAGAACAGAGTGTGTGTTGAGGTGGGGTGAGGGACTGCAGGGAGGAGGACAAACTTGTAAAAATTGCCACCCCCTCCTCTTCTGTTAACAGATGCCCCTGCTGGAGCAAAAGAGCAATGTGTACCACTCAGATTTATTGACTGTGTTTCATAATTATTTTTTCTAAAACTTGTTATAACAGATGTGAGATCCCTTCATAGTGAGATCTGTTCACACCACATATAGTTGCCTCCCACACTGTGGTATACATTCACATGGACCATTAAAAAAACACACACCCTTGAACATGATGACTGCAAGTAAGACTTAAGGCCAACTAACAACAATCGGTTAGAAGAATGAAATTTCATTTGGAGTATTCTCCCATTAGAATAAGCAGGATTTAAAGACACTCAACTTTGCTAGACTGAACCTTATGTTTCTCCATGTGATTTGCATACTATGGTCAGGACTGCTCACATGTCTGGAGGAATGCTATATGTGTATCCACTTTTGGGATATTGCTAGGTTCACCAATAGGCCCACTCTCTGATAATTGATTATCTGAGCCATAATCCAGGAAATAGAATGGCTGGGTGGAGCTTATCCCATCTTATCCATAGATACTTCAGTCAAAGTAAGTGGCATCAGTTAAATTGTTAGCAACATTGCTGGAAAAGCTTGAATGTCCAAATTCACATGTGTTTATTAGCAGCATAATAGTCCCATGAAAGCACAGCTGCATGAAGATGGCAACTTGTTCATGTCAAATGATTCTCTACATTGCTCCAGAAATTGTCACCATCCCATCAAAACCCCTCTGTTGTGCAGTTTGGGATAGCACTGTGCTGATTGCCACATCTGTGTGGGAAGTCACCTATGGTTGCATTTTTGAAAGACTATCAGGGTGTCAGGGTGATGGTAGGGTGTCAGGAACTGGCGGGATGCGGATGAGTGTGCACTGGGGGAAGGAGGACTGGAGTCTTACTCAGGAGAGAAGACCAGTGATTTGTAGGGAACTGTACCAGCCATGAGGCAAGAGTCACAATAGCCAAGAGATTGAACTGCAACTGATGAACTTCCTGCTTTAAATCCTGTGTCAGTCAGCCAGCAACTGAAAAGGTGCCCTTTGACAAGCCTCTCCCTTTTAGCCCTCTGCAAGGTGAGGATTATAACAACATTGACCTATCACAGTGCAGGTGAAGGTGCCAAAGTAATAATTGCAGCTTATCATTAAACAGTCGCAAAGAAACCATTCTGGAAATGTATAAAAACTGGTCAAAAATAGAGGAAGGCTTTTACTGTTCACCCTACCTATTCCTAAATTATTTGTATCTTACTGCAATGTTAAGACAGTGTGAGCTAAACTCATTCCTTGTTCTAGTTTGTTGTCTTTAGTGGACTGGTGTTCTTCATCTGGGTGAGGTGAATAGTGCTGACAATTGGTGGAATTACTTAGCCACTAAAATATGTTTCACATATAAACATAATTTGAAGCGGTGGAAAGGGAGAGGTGATTAACAGCACTCTGTTAAATTTTGAATAATTTTTTCTAGCACGACCTACTATTTGTCCTTACATTTGTAGTCCTCAACTATACAATTCAGTGATTCTATGATCCTCCCAACTCAGAACTAGATTCTGCAGTGTTTGAATGCCAGTTCTTTTGTTCCTGTCTGTGGACCACAGAGCTGGACAAAACTGAAGAGTTATTTTGGCCCAGTTCAGTCTGAATCAAGATAGAGATGGCTTGCCCATTGCTACTAATGTATAAAGAACTCGTTACTTTATATTATTCCAGCTAGGAAGAGCTGTTGGGAATACAGGTGCCACAGAAGTTAATCTATATTAAAGAAAAAATATCAATGTGATTTTGGAGAATCCTGCTTGTGTACAGAGCAATCCAAAGAATTTTTTGGAATGGTGGCCATATTTATACATCTAATGAAATATTCACATTGACACCAAATTGCAGCTAAAGTGAAGTTTTGAGGCAAATTTTGAGGTTCCTCATAGAGTCTTCTAGTCCAAACCCCTGCAATGCAGGGATCTCAACTAAAAGTATATTGAAATGCTAATTGAAATGGAGTGTTGCTGTTTTTCACATAGCCCTGCTTCCTTCAGCTAGTTCTCATGTCTCAGTGGCCTTAATTGTTCATGTGATATACGCTCAAAACCCCAGTTCTTGTGACCTCAACCTATGAAAACCTATGAGTTCAGTGCAGGATTCCTGTTTTTGGGAATGCTTCCCCATGGAGATTCACCTGATGCCTACATTACATAAACTTTTCTCTTCAACCGGGTTTGTCGGATTAACATTCTATGGCTTTTAAAATGTGCTTGTAGGAGGGGGGTTATTGGTTTGTTTTTCTTTTATTATTATTATTATTATTATTATCAATCAATAACAATTTATTCGACCGTCAGTCAGAACACAATCATCCATACAAATTTTAAAAACCTGAGACAACTCAGAGGGGTTTACACTAAAACATACAGTAAAAGTAAATTATACATAAAAACCCATATCGATACCATCGATTTTGACCTTACGCTGTTTAAGGGCCAAAAAAGAAATTTGGCCACCTCAAAAGTTGTGGTGCCAGTAAAATTATTCAGCAAAAACGAAACCTGACATTCTCCATCTACCAGGCTAAGGTGGCCTAAGAGTGGAGCTATCAGTTTCTGTCTAAGAGCAACATAAATGGCAGGTCAGGAGAATGTGTTCGGTTGATTCAACCTTTCCCGAGGCACAGGGACAGACCCTCAGAGCATATGGGACTCCCTTATATCTTCCCACAGGACCTCTGTTTCCAGGACGTTTAACCTTGCTGCTGTGAGGAGTCTGCGATATTCTACATATTGGATTTCCACCAGGTAAGGGGCTGGTGAATTCCGGAAGATCTGCTCCCCCAAAAACATCCCTGGTTTCACACAAGCAATGTCCTCTTGTCTTGCAATGTCCCTCAGTCTTTGAGAGATCACAGCTTTGGCATGAGAGAATGTCATGGACTCCAGAAAGAGCTGTGACAGTCCGCAAGTCTGCACTTCGTTTAAAATCTCTTTTTCCCACATAGATTGGAAATCATCCCTTAGTATCAGGGGTGCCATGCCTACCGGGTTAAAACAAAGTTTAAGCCATAACCAAAGCTTGGTCTTTAGGGCCACATATCGAAAGGCTTGCCAACCCACTTCTAATCTCATGACTGCACCCGCTACAGACGGGGGAATCCTGAGAATAGCTCTGAGAAATCGAGTTTGGACAGCTTCCAATCTAAGAAAGTCCCTGCGTGTTCCCAAAGATATGCCCGCCAACATAAGAGGGAGAACTTTCATTTGAAAGAGCCTCAAGGCAACTTTCACAGATTGGGCCTGGTTCTTAGCATATAAAGATCTGATCATCATGGCTGCTTTAGAGGCATTAGCAAATATATACTCTTTATGAGCTACAAAGGACCTATTTGATCGGATCACTTGGCCCAAATATTTAAAGCTGTTAACCTGTTCTAGTGTAACACCATTCATCGACCACGAGAGCAATTTTGGTCGAGCAGAGCAAACCATAACCTTAGTCTTAGCATAATTTAGTTGCAGCTCATGTTGTACACAGTATTCATGAAGTGCTACTAACATTCTCCTCAACCCAATCGGGGATCTAGCCAAAAGTGCGGCATCATCTGCGTACAGGAGGACATTTAGAGGCCGGCCAGCTAATTTGGGAGGATGGTAAGCATTGTTGGCCATATGGGCCACCAATGAATTAAGATAAAAGTTGAACAGAGCAGGGGCCAAAAGGCAGCCCTGTCTTACTCCCCTGGAGGTGGCAATAGGGTTAGAAACTAAACCCTTGTTATCTATCCTGACTCTCAGGAAGGTGTTCGAGTGGAGATTAATTATCAGAAGGAGAAGACGACGATCAATTGTTGTAGCAGCCAGTTTTGTCCATAGCTTTTTCCTGGAAATCCGATCAAAGGCCTGTTTAAAGTCAATAAAGGCCACATGCAGGGTTTTAGGAGTTTTGTCTGCGTACTTTTCAGCTAGGTGGTTCAATATTAATATCTGGTCAGTTGTGGATCTTCCAGGGCGAAAACCTGCCTGTTCATCAGCAATAATATTGTTACTCTCCATCCAGTTTAAAAGCTTGGTTAGCAGGTATCTAGCATAGATCTTCCCGATGACATTTAACAGGCTAATCGGTCTAAAATTGCTTGGCTCTGTACGTGGTCCTTTCTTATGGATTAATACAATCAAGGCAGAGTTCCAGCTTGGAGGGAATTTTGTTGTGGTGTTTATATATGTAAAGAGGGCCGCTAAGGGTGGAATCCACCAATCTTTGTTAGCTTTAATGGCATCGATAGATATAAGATCGTCTCCAGGAGCCTTGCCCGTTTTAAATTGATCTATGAGGGTTTCAACTTCGGGGCAGGTGACTGGCTCCCAGTCAGGCAAAGGTTCCTGATTCACCATTTCATCACCTTCAGTATGGTCTGCGTATAGATCAAAGAAGTATTTTTCCCAGGTATCTGCAGGGATTTGTGGTTCAATCCTGGCTAATGGCCTGCCCAGGTAACCAGCAATTAGGTGCCAAAAAGCAGATTGGTTTTTATTTTCCGCTGCTACCAACAGTTTACTCCAATTATTCCTTTCAGCTGCGTGTTTCTTTTCTTTTAATAGGTTTTTATATTTCTTCCTAAGGATCAGGAGGTGGTTGCTAGGTACAGGGTCGTTTGATGCTCTATAAGCCAGGTATTCACTGTACAGGTATCTCTTGAGGTTCTTACATTCCTCATCGAACCATTTTCTGTGGTAAAGCTTGCTATTCCTTGTAGGGGTCCGCGCCAGTATTGGTTTTAACGTTTCAAGTAAATTATCATACATTGGTAGCGGATCTTCTGCCATGATAAGGGAATCTCTTGTCCTTTTCAGCTGGTCGGACCAAAGAAGCACATTCAAATGCTGTGCCACATTGTCGGTCCATTTTAGTGCTGTGGGTCTTATCTGTAGATGATCGTTTGTTAAGTGCACGGAAGCGTATCTGTCCAATTCATCTGCCAGAGTCAAAGAAAGTTCTATCGGGAAATGATCACTCTCTACCCTCGTTGCCACCTTGAAGCTGGATATCTTTGGAATCAGCTCTGGGGAGATCCAAATAAAGTCAATAGTGGAGGCCCGTAGCCCAGTCCAGTAAGTAAATTCAGCTGGGTAGTCAGACTTAACTGCCCCATTTAGAAGGAATAGGTGAAGAGCCGACAAGGTTTGCCTGCATTTAAAACCAGCGTATGTAGCAACGCTATCTTTAAAATTTCTAGGTAGAAGCTCAGTAGTTATCAGAGATGTTGAGGGGTAATTGTTGAATTTATTAAAAAGGATTTGATCAGTATGTGCAAGGCGACCATTAAAGTCTCCCGCCATCACAAAGGTGGCTTCAGAGTATTGTTCAATAAGCATTTCAAGTGTCCTTTGAATTTCATTCCATCTCTGGTCGATCAGGTTTTTCTGATAAATTGGGCGTAAATATACGTTAATCACCACTATTGTTTCCTCTGTTGTATGTAACTTTATAGCTAGCATGAGTGCAGACTGAATATCTATTTTTTCGGCCTGTAGGTTAAAGGCCAGAGAAACAAAGGTGGCCAAGCCACCTTGCGGTCTACCAGGTGATAAGGGATTCCGTATTGCACTCAGGTAAAAGCCTTTGTATCCTGATAGGTAGATGTCCTCATCGGCCCATGACTCTTGGAATAGCAAAATCTGGCTGCCTTTTACGTAGTCAACGAAAGACGGGTCCATAAGCTTAGATTTAATACCGGCTACATTCCATGATACAAAGGAGAGTGTCCTCTTTGCAAGCTAGTTGACTGTCATTTAGGGGGAGAGGTAGTGTCCTTAGGAGGCTGAGAGGACCCCGCGAAGAAATCAGTTATTTTACTTTGTAGGAGTGGCTCAAGTGGGGGCCGCACTGGCATAGAGTTCAAGGAGGGATGGACAGGCTGACGCAGCTGGACATTCCCTCTATTGGGTGGAGTTTCTAATACAGACAGGTCACACGCCTCCATGGTGTTAGGGGACGATGTGTGGAGGGCCTCCAAGTAGAGCCGTCGGTCTTTAAGGGATTGTGTATCAGTTCTCACAGGGACGGCAGAGACAGGCCCCCTAGTAGGCCAACCAGATGAGGTTGAGATGATCTGGTTTATATGTCCTGCAGGATCTTCAATCAGCACGGTGTTAACTCTCAGCTCTGGGACCGCATCCTCCTGTGTTTGTCTCGGTATCAGAGGAGACTGTAGATCTGGAACTGCCTCTGGGGCTAAGCAAGGAGAATTCACTAATGCATCCGCTCTTTGTATGTCGGTAGAGTAGGAGGACTCCAGTTCCGGCATAGAGGAGTAGGATGGCAATGATTTATTAGGAGAGGTAGGATTTTGAGCATCCTTCTTCGGCTCGTTATCCAAAAGGGGTGAACGTAGATCTATTAATGGTGGAGATAGATGTCCAACTTGAGGTATGGAGCAAGGATCTGTTTCCTGGAGAGAGGCCCTGGCACCCAGCAAGGGTGTCGCACACTTTGGCATAGGGCTTTGAGGGATTAACTCCTCCATTTCCATAGAGCACGGTTCTGCTGAATTGGGGTGATTGATGTTCATGAACGATTTAGTATGGAGGATGTGCAAGAGCTGTTGTTTAAGTGAGTCCAGCCTACAGATTATTCCCTGTTGTTCAGTTGTTGGTAGCTCACCAAAAGAGGCGATAAGACATCTTTCCTCCGGGGGTGTCCAGTGGTTGTCCTCACAGCTATGATCCTTTGCTACTACGGTGGAAGCATGGGACATGGATTGTTGCGGGACATACGTGTCTAAGGTAGTGGCTCAGGGTCCCGGATTGTATCTGGGATAATAGGTGAGGGTGTCTTATCGGGTGATCTATCGATTAGGAGTGGTTTGTCTTGTAATCGGTGAAAACTCTTGTTGGTATAATGCCGCAACTTGCCAGGAATGCTTTCCGCCTGATGGAGATAGAGGGAATCCTTGAGGAATAAAAAGCGAGCATTACTTTCTGGTGCCTGCACTGATAATTCAGTGGTAGCACTGCAATAAGGTCGACTTGTGATGACACAATGTTTAGAAGTTTGCTTAGATGCTCTTTAACACCACGCAAGGTACCCCACCGCGGAGACCCATCCCAGATAGTGAGGCATAATTTCCTTGGTTGCAGAATCAGCGATTGGTGGGACAATAGAGGATTAAGTTGAAACTTAAAGTTATCCAGTTCTTTGTTACTCGAAGGGAGGTAACGCTGTCTGCCTGAATCACCTATTGCCACAGGTTGGGCTGCCTTCGGCGGAGGGAGAACAATTTTTTGTTGAAGTTTGCAGAATTGTGAGGATAGTCCATCGAGTCTTTCAAAAATACAGTGAAGAGTTCTGATTATTAAATGGAGCTGTTCCCAACTAGTACAATCCCCCCGTTCAATTTCTGGACCTGACGCCAGGGGGGGTCCATCCCCTGTATCTTTTCCATTTACATTTATAGTCTGTGGAGTATTCAAATCCTCCTCTGGAGTAGCCACCTTGTTATCGCAGACATCTTTAAGGGGAGAAAATTTGTTTTTTATTGGCACCATGAAGGTCAGTTTACTAAAAGAGTCCTCCAATTTAGCTTGTTTAGGAGCTGGTGCTGAGACTGCTTCCTCTGGGTCTCTGCTGCGTTTACTAGTAGGCGTCATAATAAAGTGGGAGGAAAGCCAGAAGGACAAGAAAGCCAGAAGGACAAGAAAGACGAGAAAAGAGATAAAAGCCCAACTTCATAATACCGAAAACAGGGTGTGGAGATGCTGCAGAGGGGTTTTCATCAAGGCAATTTCCCTTACCCCCGATTAGCCTTTTCAGCTGGGAGTCTCAGTCGCAGTAAAACTTTGTCCAACGCCAGCAGACGAAGTGTAGCTCTTACTAATTCACTTCTTGCCCTCTGCCACGACCGTCACCAGCCTCAAGCTTGGCAGGCTGAATACAGTCAAGGCTTAAAATCAGCGTTGCAACTCCCAACATAAATTATTATTATTATTATTATTATTATTTATTTTGTGTTCTCATTTTGTATTTTTATGTTGTGAGCCACCCTGTGATCTTCAAATGAACAGAAATATGCAAAATTTAGTAAAAAGTAATAATGATGATGATGATGATACAGTTGTACCTTGGAAGTTGAATGGAATCCATTCCAGAAGTCCGTTCAACTTCCAAAATGTTCAGAAATGAAAGTGTGACCTCTGATTGGCTGCAGGAAGCCCCTGCAGCCAATTGGAAGTCACACCGGACATTTGGCTTCCAAAAATCATTCAAAAATCGGAACAATCACTTCCAAGGCGTTCGGCAGCCAAGCTACGACTGTAATAATGATGCCATGAACTGAATTCAAATTAAGCAGAGACAGAACAGCAACAACAAAAACCCACCCCTCTTTTGTTACCTGATCCAAAGTTATTGCCTTCTATGCTCTCATTTTAAATTCCATTCAGTCTCAAGTGTTTGAAGTTTGCATTGGAAGATAATGAATGAATAGCTTCATCCAGTTTCATGGGGGGAGTTTGTGGCAGCATTTTCTTTTGCTTTTATCCAGTTCAGTGGAGGATTTCAGCTAATTTATTATATTGGATTTGTTTTGTATGATTCATCTTCATGATGGTGAAAAACATTCCCTGAACTCAGCTTTTGTTTGGAAACAGGAGGCCCCTTTCAGTTATGCATTTCTTCCCTGCTCCGTGGGGTTTTGTTTTCTTCCCTGGGAAACCAGCATGAAGTTCTAAGTTTCCAAGGGAGAAAACTCAGCCAAATCTCCCCAAATAAATATCTACATATCATAAAGATGGGGGAAAGGACCATGGTGTTAAAATGCTTGCCCGTTATAGACTAAATTAGAAAGGGAAACCCCAGTTCTAAATATTAGACAGAAAGAGGGGGGGGGGGGCTATCAGGGAAGCGGTTTCTGTCAACATGTGCAGATTGAACCAGCTAGTCAGGGAACCCACTCCATGAGCTAGAAGGAGCCCCAGCTGACAAAGTGACTTGGCCCTGGCTGCTTATCAAGGTGAGTTAAACAGACATGTGAGATCCGCAACAGGATGAGGAGGCCAAGGCAGCCCACTCTGCCCAAAGTAATCCCTAACTCTTAGTTAGGTAACAGGAACAATGAAACAAACCACAGCAACCAGGCAAGTAGAAAGCCAGCAGGGGCATGAGGGCTTTCCAGTGTTTTGCACCCGTTGCCATTTGTTGTTGTTGTTCAGTCGTTCAGTCGTGTCCGACTCTTCGTGACCCCATGGACCAGAGCACGCCAGGCACGCCTATCATTCACTGCCTCCCGCAGTTTGGCCAAACTCATGTTAGTAGCTTCGAGAATACTGTCCAACCATCTCATCCTTTGTCGTCCCCTTCTCCTTGTGCCCTCCATCTTTCCCAACATCAGGGTCTTTTCCAGGGAGTCTTCTCTTCTCATGAGGTGGCCAAAGTACTGGAGCCTCAACTTCAGGATCTGTCCTTCTAGTGAGCACTCAGGGCTGATTTCCTTGAGAATGGATAGGTTTGATCTTCTTGCAGTCCATGGGACTCTCAAGAGTCTCCTCCAGCACCATAATTCAAAAGCATCAATTCTTCGGCGATCAGCCTTCTTGATGGTCCAGCTCTCACTTCCGTACATTACTACTGGGAAAACCATAGCTTTAACTATACGGACCTTTGTCGGCAAGGTGATGTCTTTGCTTTTTAGGATGCTGTCTAGGTTTGTCATTGCTTTTCTCCCAAGAAGCAGGCGTCTTCTAATTTCGTGACTGCTGTCACCATCTGCAGTGATCATGGAACCCAAGAAAGTGAAATCTCTCACTGCCTCCATTTCTTCCCCTTCTATTTGCCAGGAGGTGATGGGACCAGTGGCCATGATCTTAGTTTTTTTGATGTTGAGCTTCAGACCATATTTTGCGCTTTCCTCTTTCACCCTCATTAAAAGGTTCTTCAATTCCTCCTCACTTTCTGCCATCAAGGTTGTATCATCAGCATATGTATAATTACCTCTCCATGCAGCAGAAGTCATGGGTATGTCAGAGGTGCAATGAGCTCCTGGCTCTCTGGGAGCATCTTTGTTCCCTTGAGGCCAAGGTGGCAGAGCTGGAAAGTGCAAAAGAGGCAGAGAGGGAGTAGAGGAGGCAGCTCCCCTCCTGTCAGGGAGAATAAAGGTCTCAAGGAAAGAGAACATCACCTTGAAGAAGAGGGAAGCATTCCTTTAGAAGGGACCAGTTCTTTGGGAGATGATAATGTATTTTCTCATGCCGAGGATACCT
Organism: Lacerta agilis; assembly: GCF_009819535.1. Classification (NCBI taxonomy): domain Eukaryota; kingdom Metazoa; phylum Chordata; class Lepidosauria; order Squamata; family Lacertidae; genus Lacerta; species Lacerta agilis. Next base: position 129,660,393 of record NC_046312.1, read on the forward strand.
GTCCAGTGGGTGAAGTGATTGTGGTATTGGGTGATTCAGTCATTAGGAATATAGGTAGGTGTGTGGTGGACATACAGACTGCAGTGTGAATTGCCTCTCTGGCACAAATGATGTGGATGTTGCTCATCATCTCAATAGCCTGGTAGATAGTGCTGGAGTCAAAGGAGTTGTAAAGGAAGATAAATAGATTGTGGAGAAGGTAAATGATTTCTTCACATCTGTCTTCACAATGAAGGATATAGGGCAGACTCCAGTGCAAGAGGAGAGACTGAAGGACTAGGACAGATAGTGGTGATGAGGGATGATGTTCTAGGCATAATAGACAAAATACAAACCGACAAATTGCTGGGTCTGAGTGACACCCACCAGAGAGTTCTCAAAGAACTCGAATGTGAAATTGCTGGTCTTCTAACAACTACATGTAACTTATCACTAGGTTCAGCCTCCATATTGGGGACTGGAAAGTCGCCAATGCAATGCCAATTTTTAAAAAAGGGAGCTGGGGGGATCCAGGAAATTTTAGTCCGGTTAGCTTAATTCTGTCCCTGGGAAACTGGTGGAAAGTATGTTAAAGATAAATAACCAAACACATAGAAGAACAAGGCTTACTGAAGCAGAGCCAACATGGCTTCTGCAAGGGAACGTTCTGTCTCACAAACTCTCTTGAGAGTTTAAACAAGCATATGGATAGAGGTGATCCAGTTGACATAGTGTATTTGGACTTTCAAAAAGCTTTTGACAAAGTACCTCACCAAAGACTCCTGAGTATGCTTAGCAGTTAATGAGTAAGAGAAGAGGTCCTGTTATGGATGAGGTATTGGTTAAGTTGCAGGAAGCAAAGAGTAGGAATAAATGAACAGTTCTCCGAATGGAGAGAAGCAGAAAGTGGAGTCACTCAAGGATTGGTATTGGGACTTGATCTAGTTAGGAGTGAGCAGTGAGGTGAGCAAGTTTGCTAAGGGCACCAAATTGTTTGGTGTTGTTAAAACAAAAAGAGATTGCAAAGAGCTCCAAAAGAACTTCTCCAAACTGAGTGAATGGATGGTAAAATGGCAAATGCAATTCAATGAAAACAAGTGTAAAGCGATGCATGTTGGAGCAAAAACCCTGGATTTCACGTACAGGTATATGCTTATGCAGTTTGCACTGGATGTGATGGACCAGGAATGACCATAGACAGCTCAGTGAAGATGTTGACCAAGTGTGCAGCAGCTGTGAAAAAGGGAAACTGCATGATAGGAATTGTTAGGAAAGGGATTGAAAACAAAACTGCCAATATCATAATGTCATTATACAAATCTATGGTGCGACTGCATTTGGAATACTGTGTACAGTTCTGCTTGCTTCACCTCAAAATGATCAAAGGGATGGAGTGGCGCCCCTATGCAGAAAGGTTGCAGCAAAGGGGATTTCTAGTTTAGAGAAAAGGCAAGTAAGAGGCGACATGATAAAAGTTTATAAAATATTGGAAGATTGGCTCTCAATTCTGTAGAAACCTGCATCAAAATCCCATTGGATCTTAGTGATGACAAGCCAAGCATCGCCGCAGTTTTAAAATAGGGGGTCCGTGTTTGCAGAGCCATTGTTGCCAGGTGAGTATAAAAAAGTCTCAGACCAGGTTTGACTATTGCGTATGGTCTTATAATCCAATTTATAGATGTCTTAATAACCTTGTCAAGCACTGATGATCAATTAATTATAGGAACATTTGTTTTGGGAATACTAGACATCTGCTCCTTTGTTAATTCTCCTTAAACAGGTTTCAATCAATGCAATTATATTAAAGAAGCTTTGCGTTATATATGTGTTGCTTTCTACTTGTGCATTATTGCATTTCAGCAGCGCCTAAAATATCTAAGGCCAGTGATCTCTTCCCTCCCTCCCCGCTTCCGATGCAGATTGAAAGCACATGGTGCTTTACTTGCAAATATCCATTCTGTCTTCAAGACTGAAATGTTGTTGTTTTTAAGGTCTGCAGTAAGCCAGAATCTATCATTTCAGGTGGGAAGGAAGTATAAGGGGCAGGAGCAAAAGCACGCCCCTTCCACAATGCACAACAATCATATGAAATCCAGTCTACACAGTGCTTCCAAAATGACTTCAAAGTTACATGTTGGAAAATACCAGTCAGCACACTGGATAAGAGGAGAATGTTTTGCTTCTTTTATAAAATAGTCAGGCAGTGCTCAAAACAAAACAAGGCTCCTTTTAGAGCCCGAGAGAAGAATATTAATGTAAATTAATATAACCATTTATTTCAGGGGAAGGCTGTAGCCCAGCGGTTGGGCACATGCTTTGCATGCAAAGGATCCCAAATTCAGTTCCTAGCATCTCCAGGCTTGGCTAGGAAAGAGTTAACGCCCTGGAGAATTGCTACCAGTCAGTGTAAATGATGCTGAGCTAGATGGACCAATGATCTGACTCAGTACAATATGGTTACAGAACTAAGAATCCCCATCTAGAAATGAAAACTCAGCATATCTCCACATCAAATGGTCTTCACAACACAGAACAGCAATTAAATTTACATCCTTCTGTATCCTAATTTCTCAACAGCAAACAGGGTAGTCGAGTAACACGGTATCTGAATCAGATATCAGAAAACATATCTTTTGGATGTATGTGAGCTATATCAATCCCCTATTTTCCTCAAATTGATATCTACATAATTGTCCAATTTAAGTTGCTAGAGGTCCTTTATTTTCTAACAATAGATTTAAAAAAAACAACAACCAAAAAAACCTTGCAACTAGAAATCTTTAAGCATATTGGCAATTCTTTGATCTCTCTCCAAACACATCCTTCCTTCCCCAGTTTGCCTACTGAGTGGCAGAAATGCTCAAATCAGTTCTGTGCTGAGATCTGGAAAGCATTCAGCTCAAAGTAAGTTAATAAAGGCTTAAGCAAACATTAGGAAAACCTCTCAGCTCTAGGTAGACTGACCAGTGGTGCACATCACAAGGAATGTTAAGCTGTTCACAATTTAGAAAAAATGATGACTAATAAAGTCACCCAAGGGTGGGGACATGATGAACCCCCCCCCCCTGCAACCAGGATCAATGATGCCTTTTCATTATGTGTTCTATAATTTCATGTACTGCTTGAAAATCTTTGCACACAAAAGCATTTTCAATAATGTGCCGTATCCTTTAATAAGAGAAATGATGAACAATGCCAGATAGAACTCAGCTGCTGAAACCAGACAAAAGAAACAGAACATCAGTCAAATGGAAAAGTGCGATTTATTATCTCCCTCCTGGCAAAATTACAGTGACGCTACAGTGTCTGGAATTACTGACTTACTATATTTCTGTCATGGCTGATAAAAGCAATACATATTCAAGTAGAAGGGCATGTCAGACAATAACTAGAATAATACCTATATAAAAAGTAATCCATTTATTTAGAAAGTGTTGTTATAGTAGTCAAGTATCTGTCTAGGCATTGGTTCTATACCACAAAGAAATCCAGCATTTTAATCATGCTTAGCAGTGGTCTGGTGATGGAAAAGCAGCCTAGGGGACATATAAGGAATAGAGTGTGCATCCTTCAAACAGTGACACATTTCAATGCATTAACTGAAACTTTTGTGCCTTCACTTTTCCTAGCCAGCACTGCTGAGGTCTTCTTGTGGGCCACAGTACTCATTATGGATATATAAAATCTATCCCTATATATAGCTTTAGCATCCTGGCCCATGGTCTTCGAAAGCCTCATAGTGTCTCAGTCTTGCATTTAGGAGCTGACGGCATTAATATGTTCAACGGTTGTCCTTTGGTCACATTGGAATGCACATTCAGATGGACATTTGGATGCATATTTGAATTTCTAAACCCCACCTCATTTGTGCATCCAGCCCTAACACACACACACACACGCACACTGGACAGTAACTCAGAATAGGACAAAAAGAAGGTTTAGAATAATTTATACAGCAGCTGAACTACAATAATTGCTTCAGACTCTTCATGACCCCATGGACCAGAGCACACCAGGCACTCCTGTCTTCCACTGCCTCCCGCAGTTTGGCCAAACTCATGCCAGTCGCTTCGAGAACACTGTCCAACCATCTCATCCTCTGTCGTCCCCTTCTCCTTGTGCCCTCCATCTTTCCCAACATCAGGGTCTTTTCCAGGGAGTCTTCTCTTCTCATGAGGTGGCCAAAGTACTGGAGCCTCAACTTCAGGATCTGTCCTTCCAGTGAGCACTCAGGGCTGATTTCCTTAAGAATGGATAGGCTTGATCTTCTTGTAGTCCATGGGACTCTCAAGAGTCTCCTCCAGCACCATAATTCAAAAGCATCAATTCTTCGGCAATCAGCCTTCTTTATGGTCCAGCTGTCACTTCCATACATCACTACTGGGGAAACCATAGCCTTAACTATATGGACCTTTGTCGGCAAGGTGATTCTCTGCTTTTTAAGATGCTGTCTAGGTTTGTCATTGCTTTTCTCCCAAGAAGCAGGCGTCTTTTAATTTCGTGACTGCTGTCACCATCTGCAGTGATCATGGAACCCAAGAAAGTAAAATCTCTCACTGCCTCCATTTCTTCCCCTTCTGTTTGCCAGGAGGTGATGGGACCAGTGGCCATGATCTTAGTTTTTTTGATGTTGAGCTTCGGACCATATTTTGCACTCTCTTCTTTTACCCTCATTAAAAGGTTCTTTAATTCCTCCTCGCTTTCTGCCATCAAGGTTGTGTCATCAGCATATCTGAGGTTGTTGAGTTCTAATATATGGTAGCTAAACTGGATTGAAAATGGGCAGGCAGTTCAGTAAAAAAAGAACTGCCACATGTCCCACATTAAATGTTTCTCTAGTTATGTTGCTCTGTTCATCTGCACTTCTACACATAATCCAAGTGTGAATACATTCATTGTCCAAAACTGTGCACACAAAGCCCTGTTGAAGCAGCAGCCATTCCTCTGACTAGCTGTTCAGCAGGGCAAAAGGAACTAAATACAGCCATATAATCACAAGTACGATTATTGATTTTAAAAGAGGGTTTCTGAGCCACCTGCACTGGAGAGAGGACCCATCCATGGCAGAACCTACGTGCATATTGCCTCCAAGCTTGTTCTTTTCCCCTTTTTTCTTTTTTCTTTTTTGCAGTATTGCTTCCATTGAAATTAAGTAGACAGCTGGATTCGCAACACTGTTAAACCAATTCAATCACACTGCCATCCATGATGTCCGTTGTCTGGCTTAAGTCCAAATATAGAATAACTTGGTGTTACTTTGTGTCTGGAGATACTGATTACATGTTTGCCTGTGATGTTCTGCTGTTAAGCTACCCATGCTGCTCTTAGCCTGTGAACAAAATTCCTACATATTTTAAATGTAAGCAATTTTAATCTAAGCACTGATAAAAAGTGACAGGAAAGTGCTGATATCTAGGCTGGGGGAAGTGTCTGTGAATTAATTTCATGCAAAGTATATAATTATCCTGCTAATTGTTTAAAGGACTATGACATATTAAGCCACCCAATGACAGATTTTATATAATTAGCTAAAAATAACCATATTAGGCTCTAAAGCTATAGGAAAGGAGAGGGCATGCCTCAGAACTCACCAGCACAGCAATAAGCCACTCACAACTTAGTGTTACTACTAGGAATACAAGAGTTGAAGGTGAATAGCTGCCCTGAAATGAGAAACCAGATGGAAAGGAAAGGAAAGCATTTTGAGCCCCGCATTTCCATTTCTTTTGTTCTGCTCATGTAGTTTCTAAAACACTATTGTCACATGTTTTATCTATGGCAAAAGGATCATGTATCAATTCTGTCATTTGTATTGATGTGAACTTTGTATAGCTAAGTATTTATCTCTATCACCAGTATATTTTATCTTATTGCTATGGCTAGTGGCTGATGCAAATAAAGTTTCTGTCTGTCTATCTCCAAGCACTATATCCAATGACATCATGTGATTGGTAAATATAAACAAACCTATCAAGAGTTGACCAAACACATTCCTGTCAAACCCCTTCCTGAACTTCTCCTTGATCTCATTTGCATCTCCTGGAGCCCAGAGCTTCCATGGCCTTCTTGGCTGCCATGTCAGAGCCCTCCCAGTCGTACAGTAAAAGTAGAAGCAACGTAGAGGAGAAAAAACATGCTTCAAGACTAAACATTGTATTTCCTCCCTGCCAATACATTGATTAAGTTGACAATACAGCAACTTGACAATACGTTAATCAAGTGAATGCACATATTTAAAACATACACATATTTAAAAATGTAAAATTATAGCTACAGAGTGTTGGGGGGGGAGGGATACCACAGGAGCTGGAGAAGAAGTTTTTCACCCTTTAACCCTCCCTCACTATGGTTCTGACCAAGCACGTGCACACACACACACACACACACACACACACAAACTGCTGATTGCTTCCATCAAAATGCAAATAGCAGCGTCAGGGCAGGATTTTTCCACCAGAGTCATGGCAGAGACTTACTGTCCCCCTCTCCACCTCCTGTTCCACCCTGGCATGGTAGCTGCTATTTACGTTTTTAAGAGGAATATTGTATCATCTTCAATCTTGTGTTGTGAAAGTAGGCTTCTGTGGGACCCCCCCCCCCCCACACACACCTTGTATATAAAATACCATGTGTATCTAGTGGGCATACAGGTGAGTGTGTGTAGGTGCATATACATGTAAGCTCAGTTTTCCCTCAAAGAGGAAAATGAGGTCTTTTTACCTATGAAGCTCCCAACTCTTGCTTTGCTATATATGAAAAGTGTGCGGCAGGAGGAATTGTTGGTTTGTTTTTAATGCAGCCCCCCTACCTGCAGCTAAAGTGTTGTGGACTCTTGCTCTGCATCACCTCTTACTCTGTATAATGTTTATAAGGACACATAGCTTGCAGTATGCTCTCCCCCTGCTCTTTAATGCCATGACTTAATAATAGTGATCAGTGATTTCTCAGCCTATATTCCAGCAATTAATTTCCGGTACGATTTCTCTCAGGTCAGTATTATTTATATAGTGCCCTCAGCACTAAGCACAGTATGTGCAGTAAAATTACTCTGTATTTCCAGTGGTGTCAAAGCTTGGCCCCCAAACTTTACTTTCTGACTGTTAATCCTGCCCTCCAGTCCTTGCCATTCCCTATTTCTGCCATTTAATATATGCTCCAAAATTGCATTTGCCACTTACGTTGGTGCTTCCTGGGTAGGGACTTGAAAGCTACCAACCCTCATTTCTCACATGCCAGTATTTTTACATATCGCCCAAGGTTCTGAAAACCCCATTGTATTTCTCTTGCATTCTCTGTAGTGTCATTAACCTCAGCTGTCATTATGCCATTTCTCTATCTCTGGAGACGGTAGTTTAGCCCTTTGTCCAAATCACTTAGCTAAAAATTAAATGGGAGAGATCTCAAGACAAAACCATGTGGGGCACTTCGTAAAAGGTCATTGTAAAATCATTTGTAACTATTTAAGAGATCTTGGCTTCAATTTGCCTTTAATATATATACCGGGTAGTTTAGTTACACACCCACCTACAGGAGAAAAGCAAGAGACTTCCTTTGAATTATGAATTGCCTTCTTGTTGCTGTCACCAAAGAACATCTGTGCCATAATTCTTGTCCATAAGAGTCTAATGTGCAGTTCAGATTTTGGGCATTTGTTTTTGTTTTGTATGTTTTTAATTTCCAAGATTTTAACTGGCCAGTGTTGTGCATGTTAGTGGCCTCTTGTTTGAATCTCACCGTTGTGGTGATCTCACTGTGTGGCCTATGTCTGGCTGCCATTATCTTGTCCTCAGCTCCCAAATGCAAAGTAGGGAGGGATAATATTCACCTAACTTGCCAAAATGATGTAAGGGCAGCAACAAACAGTGGGCTCCTATGTGTATCATGTCATATGTAAGTACCGGTAAGTCTCATGGCTTACTTCCAGGCATGGTGATAAGTTTGCAGTCTAAGGCACTATATAAGCTATTGGGGAGTGTTTTGTAAAAGAAAAGCAAAAAATAGGAAAAGGAAATATTATTGTTTTTGTCTATCTTTCTTTATTGTCGTTTTCAAAGAGCTACTTGCTCTTCCAGTTCACATGGTGCACAAGAACTACACCATTTCCTAGCTAATAAAATATTGGCAACTGTTAAAAGTCTGCAGCATAATCCAAGCTACAGACTGAGATTGAAGACAAATGTTTTGAAGATAATTTCAAGGTATGAAAGAATGTGTGCCAGTCTCAAAAATCTAATTTCCAGATGCTGCCCCCACAAAAACTTGAAATTTAGATTTCGGGTATATCAATCTTGGCAAAAACAAAAATGCCAAGATTGTGAGGAAGGGTTAAAGAAGAGTAAAAATGGAAACAAAAAGCGAAACCTTCACAAAATGAAGTAGATGGTATTTAACTGAATAATAATTCAAAGGGACATATATATGTTTTGCTTGACGTCCAATGCTGGTTGTGGGCCACTTTTAATTCAAAAATCCTAAATTAGAGTAATTTATGTATTTATTTAAAGTATTTTTATACTGCTCTTCAACCGAAAAAATATTACAGATTATGATTCATTATAACAAATCTGCAGCTGCCTGCAGACTTATAGGACATAACACAAAAAGGGAAAAAAGGATTGAAGAGGGAAGAGGGGGAAGGAAACTCACACACAAATAGTGAACGTGTGTGAACAGAAGCAGTTTCTGCTAAGGCAAAGCAAGCATTGGATACATCTCTCTGTGTTCTTCTCTAGTTTTTGCACTCCACTGGAAGGTAGTAAGAGGCAACAGCGAGATAAGTTGTAAAAATGAAGAAGAGTCCTGAGCTGTTCTGACCCACAAGGGAACTATCAAAATCCTATAAAACCTTTTCCTCTCTTCAAAAGCACAGATCCACCTAGGGAGGGAGACAATGCAAATTTTGTGCATTTTTTTTAATTGCTTAAATGGGTCATCAGGTCAAGAATTTTTTCCCATGAAATTCAGAACCTTTGCACAGAATTATGTAAGGTTTGCTTATATAATGTTCTTCTGAACCAGATACTTCAGGCTCTGCAGAATTTGAAATGCTCACCAAGAAGTTGTGTTGCGCCTTGGGGAAAATTGATGAATAAATGAATACGGCTTGGGGGCCTTTTGAACACATTGGTTTACACATTATAAGGAGGAAACCTCAAAGCCTTATTTTGGGTGGGGTGGAGTGCAGAGGATGGAGATGTCCTAAGGAAAAGAAAAGCGGAAGAAGCAGACACCTGGGAAGGAAAGGAGCTAATGAAGAAGGAACTATAGGGAGAAAGGTGGGGACAGAGAGAGAATCAGTGCCTGGAGACAGAAAAGGCATTATAGAATCATAGAATCATAGAATCATAGAGTTGGAAGAGACCACAAGGGCCATCCAGTCCAACCCCCTGCCAAGCAGGAAACACCATCAAAGCATGCCTGACAGATGGCTGTCAAGCCTCTGCTTAAAGACCTCCAAAGAAGGAGACTCCACCACACTCCTGGGCAGCAAATTAAGCCTGCTGCTGGTGTGAGAGGAATATGCAGCAGTGAGAGAGGCTGAACACTCCAAAAAGCTGAAGGAAGCAGGGCAGATCAGAGAAAAGGGAGGGAGGCACATGACTCTATTATTAGCTTGTTAAATTTCTTTTGAATATCCATTACTGGGAAGCAGAAGAGAGGAGAGTACTATTCCACTGATGTCCTGCTTCTGGGCTTCCCATGGGCATCTGGCTAGTTACTGCAAGAGCAAGGCGCTGGATCATCTAGTCCAGGGGTCAGCAACCTTTTTCAGCCGTGGGCCGGTCCACCGTCCCTCAGACCATGTGGTGGGCCAGACTATATTTTTTTTGGGGGGGGGGGGAAATAATGAATGAATTCCTATGCCCCACAAATAACCCAGAGATGCATTTTAAATAAAAGGACACATTCTACTCATGTAAAAACATGCTGATTCCCAGACCATCTGCGGGCCGGATTGAGAAGGCGATTGGGCCACATCTGGCCCCCGCGCCTTAGGTTGCCTACCCCTGAGATAGGCCTTTGGTCTGATGCCGCAGGGCTCTTATTGTGTTCAATCCCTGGCATCTGCACTTGAAAGTACAGTACCTCTGAATTTGAGGCAGGAAACAATCCCTGCCAGAGACCTAGGAGAGTTACTGCCACTCTGTGTTAGATGGACCAGTGGTGTGACGTGGGGCTTGTCAACACTTCTGCTTGTCCCATGCCTAGAAAGCACAGGTCTAAGCAGCTTTCCCCTTGGCCCACTTCTTTCTCAGGGAAAACCTGCTCTTTAGCAATAAATTGGAACAAATGGCAATCTTTGGAAAACCTGAACTGTCACTTGCTGCAAATGAGCACTAAAGAGTGGATTTCTCTGGAGGGAAGCAGCAGAACAAGAGGAAGTGGGGATACGTCCATAGTGAAACAAGGGACTATTTCCTATTGTAGCCGCAAAGTTTTAGGCCGCAGCCATGCATTCCACTGAAGAGGTCTTCTGAATTCTAAGCCATATTTCCCAGACACCTGGCACCGTTCCAAGCTCCACTTGCAGGTTTATAAAGAAGTCCCAAATGATATCTCCCATCCACCCAAAAATGCTTTTAAATTCTTTGAAAGAAGAAATAGTTCTGGGCCAAACTAGAAGACACTTCCTCTTTCTCCTGAGGCTGGTTCTTGTGAGCAAGGTGCAGGAAGCTCCAGCTCAACTGGACGCATCATGTTCCTACATGTTATAGTAGTAGTAGTAATAATAATAATAATAATAATAATAATAATAATAATAATAATAATAATATATTTCTACCCCACTCATCTGACTGGGTTTCCCCAGCCACTCTGGGCAGCTTTCAACAGAACCTTAAAAACAGAATAAAACTTCAAACATTAAAAAACTTCCCTAAACAGGGCTGCCTTCAGTTGTCTTCTAAAAGTCAGATAGTTGTTTATTTCCTTGACATCTGATGGGAGGGCATTCCACAGGGCAGGCGCCACTACCAAGAAGGCCCTGGTTCCCTGTAGCCTCACTTCTCGCAGGGAGGGAACTGCCAGAAGGCCCTCGGTGCTGGACCTCAGTGACCGGGCTGAACAATGGGGGTGGAGACGCTCCTTCAGGTATACTGAGCAAAAATGAAAAGGACACCTGCTTAGCGTGGGAACTCTGCCTAAATTCATTCAAACAAGAGAAGGCTGTCTGTGGAAACACCCGTAAATGATATTTTGGCAACTATATTTAAACTGGCTCCATAAACCCAATCTTAAATGAACGGGCTGCCAACCATGAAGTATAAACCTATACTTTTTGCACATGTTACCCGATACACAATGGCTGCTGTTCTGAACACCATTTGCAATTTTTGTTCTTTATCTGTCTTCAGTTTTATTCAAGGAAGAGGTAATGGATAGACCTAAGCTCCTTAATCACTGTACATCTTTAGGGATAAATGTTTTTTATTTTATTTTAATAGCTTGGCCTCTTATATAGGACAGGCCGTCCAGCTACATAGATTTGGAGTTATCAAGGAACACAATATATGTTTCTGGGGGTCAGCCGCAACACACTCTGAGTCCAGGGAGCAGGGCAGACAATAGTATTAAAATAATAAGTAATGGCGATTCAAGTGTAGCGTAGTCAATTCAATAAGTGTAGCCAATAATTTTAGCCAATTCAAACAGCTAGTAATTTCTGTGAATCATGAAGATATGCTAGCAATTCAGCTAGCATTTATCAGCTAGTTTATAAACAAACGGCCCTTTCCCCCCTCTTATCATCGGTTCAACTTGCATGCCTGCTGTGAAGGTGAAACCAACTCATCTATTTTTGGATAGTTTTTAACACCTACTAAATCTCAAATTCTGGAGCACTAGATTCCCTTCAATCCCCAGCTATTCTACCCAAGATCAGAGGCAATCTAAAGCAGACATCAAAGCCTTCTTTTCTGCTCTTTAAATAAGTGCCGCCTTGTGTTAGATGGCTTTTTTTCCTGAACCATCTCTTCTAGTTTATCTCCTTCTGTCTTGGCTCTAATTTTAAAGCCCCCTTTGCCCTTGATTTGTCTCATTCATTTTTTTCCATTTTCAGACTCCGCTTGCTCACCACGCTTTCCCCACTATACATTCACCAGCTGGAATTACCATTACAATAAACACCCCCTTAAGAATTGCTATTGTCCTGAGCATCATTAATATTTACAGCTTTGCTCCGCAGGTATAAATGTACACTTTGATATGCTTCGTTTTTCCTCTTTCTGAATTTCTTGCTGATGCATCTGCATAAAATACAATTCCATCAAAGCTCGCAGGAGGAGGAAGAGGAGCATGAAAGGGTGTATTGTGTGATCAGCCCCCCAGTACACCATATACCAGATACTAAGTAGAGTGGCATTTAGCTCCTGCATATTAGTAGAGTGGCATTTAGCTCCTGCATATCAATCTCTTTCAACCACCTGAGTGTCTTTTTGCCATCAATTAGTATCACTGATAGACAGAGCTCTAGATCAGTTGTAGTTATTTTTAACGTTGCCACACCTGGAACCTCCAATATCTCAGGTGCACCAGGTGATTGGAAGGCGGCTACACTTTTGGTAGTGGGGGTTCCTCCTGATTGGCTATGGCGTGCCATGCTGTATCCTAAACTGTGTGTCGTCGTCCCCGGCTGGGGGTCCTCCTGCTGCAGCTGCCCCTCTGCTCTTCCTGTCCATGGCTGGGTCTGGAGGGTGGGAGGCGGTGGCTGAGCTGCTCTGGGGCACCTGCAAGGCAGGGCTGAGTCTGGGCAGTTCCTCCACCATGGCCTCCTTGCCTTGTGTTGTCTTGCTCCCCTCTCCCTCCCCTTGGAGGCTTGTAAAGGTAAAGGTAAAGGGACCGCTGGCCATCAGGTCCAGTCGTGTCCGACTCTGGGGTTGCGGCGCTCATCTCGCTCTATAGGCCGAGGGAGCCGGAATTTGTCCGCAGACAGCTTCCGGGTCATGTGGCCAGCATGACTAAGCCGCTTTTGGCGAACCAGAGCAGCACACGGAAACGCTGTTTACCTTCCCACTGGAGCAGTCCCTATTTATCTACTTGCACTTTGATGTCCTTTCGAACTGCTAGGTGGGCAGGAGCAGGGACCAAGCAACAGGAGCTCACCCCATGGCAGGGATTCGAACTGCCAACCTTCTGATCAGCAAGCCCTAGACTCTGTGGTTTAACCCACAGCGCCACCTGGAGGCTTGTACCTAGGCCCTATACCCGGTGCCGTGCCGTGCACTATTCTTCATCATCACAGGCTTTTGTTTATTTATTGGCTTCAAAAGAGGCTCGAATCGTTTAGACTAGAAGCCTTCTGAAATATTGTTGTTGTTGTTGTTGTTGTTGTTGTTGTTGTTGTTGTTGTTATTTTCATACCCCGCCTTTTTATTCTGACAAGGATTCAATTTCTGCAGGAAAGCACACATATCTATTTGTGTATTAAATTTCCATTTATAAATAAATATATGAAATCTATTAACTGTATATTTATTATAAATATTCTAATAAATATATTGGTTTAAATAATATTAATTTACAGTATGGACATTTTCATTCAGTCTGTGGCCTGCAGGTTCTGTGTCAAAGTACTCTTGTGGCCCATTTGTTCTGAGAGGTTGGACTGCCCTGCTGGAGGGGAATGTTCAGTTATTGTGAGAGAAGTATGCCAAGTCCTATGCTATAAGGGGAATGAAAGCTTGTTATTTAAAAGTAAAACTAGAAGTGCCCTTCTACTGACAAGCAAAATTTCCCTACTGTTTATTTCCTGGAAATAAGTTATGAATTCTTTTCACACTGTGAACTGTTGCTGTTGGCTGTAATTAGAGAGGGCTACCAGAGAATGTTGTCCTAATGCTCAAGCTGGTTTAATTACAGTGTAAGTCACATTAAAACAGGCATTAGCAGCTATATCATGCATGGCTTTTCAATTCTGAAGTTAGCTAATAGTGACCCCAGAACATTCACCATAAAAGTGTGAAACAATTAGGAATACAGAGCACAATTCGCCCCAAGTGAAGCATGCAAAATGCTCATTCATTTCTATAGGAGAGTGCTAAACGTGAGCTTCCTTCTACTGATATTAATAGAAGTAAAATGTGCTTTGAAATTCAGCCTGGTTCACACAGGAGACTTACATGTGGTCAGAGGCTTTTGATGGTGTGGCAGCTAGAGGGTTAACACATCATGTAGAAAGCCCTCTTCCACCTCTACCCATGGCAGTGTGCGCATGCACATGTGTCTTGTTGCAGCGCCAAAGGAGAGCAAAAAAGTTAGTGCACTTGTGCTTCCAGAACAATCTTTTCTAAGAGACCCTCGGCTTCAGGAAACTGTAGTACCTGCCGGAAACTAGAGGTACCAGACCCAACAGGAAGTGTCTGCCTTTGCAAATGCTTGTTCTTAGCTGCCCCACTGCACCCCGGCTGGCCCAGCAATAGGAACCAGATCTGCCCCTGGATTGCATCCACATTCCCTGTTCCCAGGGGCGTCGCTGGGGGGGGGGCGGTAGGGGCGGTACGCCCTGGGTGACAGGGGAGGGTAGGGGTGACAAGTGGCGGCCCCTCCCGCCACTCCCACGTGCCGCCGCTCGCTCTGTCACCCCAGGAGCAACAGTGCACGGCCGAGCAAGCACCCCGTCTGTGCAGCGCTGCTGCTCCCGGGGTGACTGGCAGTGTGTGGGGAGTGGCGGGAGGGGCCGCTGCTTGTCACCCCCACGCGCCGCCGCTCGCTCCATCGCCCCGGGAGCGGCAGTGCACGGTGTGTGCGGTGCTGCTGCTCCCGGGGCAACGGAGCGAACGGCGGCATGTGGGGGTGACAAGCGGCAGCCCCCTCCCGCCACTCCCATGCACCACTGCTCCCTCTGTCACCCCAGGAGCAGCAGCGCACGGCCCAAGGACGGAGTGCGCCTGCATGACATTTTGCACAGGTGCACTCCGTCGTCAGACCGCCGCTTCTGCGGCACCCTTTGGAGCCGCAGAGCGAAAAGGTGGCTCGTGGGGCTGTCATGCACGATCGGCAGCCCCACGAGCCGCCTTTTCACTCTGCGGCTTAAAAGGGGGATGCGGAAGCAGCAGCGGCCCACTGATCGTGACGTCACAATGTGTCGTCACGGCGCCCCACCCCCAGGGCATTTTCTTTAGCCGCCCCGGGTAACGCGGAGCCTTCCTCCGCCACTGCCTGTTCCTTGTCTGCTGTTTTCATTATTTTATGCAGGTTGTTTTTATAATATTGTACGGGGCTTTTTCATAAATATGTGGTTAATAGCATATGATTCAGCACATTATGGCACCCCTTGGAGTCCTTTTTTCAAAATCTCAAAAGTTTCTAATGGTTGATAAAGCCATTTCTTTCAACACCATCTCCCTTCACGGTGGCAGGTGGCAAGAATGTAGCTTAAAAGAATAAAAGCTCAGGGCAATATGATAAAAGAGAAAGCAATTGAAATAAAAAGCATAATCGCCAGTAAGGTGGAGCGAATAGAACCCATCACCCAGTTGTTCAGAATGAAGTAATTCTGCTTCAGTTGGTTCTCATCTGGAAAACTTTAATCCAGTTCTGGGCAACGTGGTTTAAGAAGGACACCAACAAAATGGAATACGTCAAGTGGAAGGTGGCAAAGATGGTGAAGGGCCTGGAGATCAAGTCCTATGAAGAAAAGTTGAATGAGTTGAGTATCTTTAATCTAAATAAGGGAAAGTGATATGGCCATCATCTTTAAATATTTGAAGGGCTGTCACACTGATGCATTCCCGGTTGCTCCAGAAGATATTTCTGGGTCTGGGTTTAACTTGCAAGAAACAGGGTCTCAACTAAACCTTAGGAATAACTTCCCGGAGGTGTGAGGTATCCAGCAGTGGAAAAGATCAGTCTTAGATTATCTTACTTGAATAGACTCTCCTCCTCTAGAGGTTTAAAAGCAAAGACCGGATGGCCACCTATCAGGGATACAATAGGAGTAGGTCTCCTGCACCGTCAGTGCACTGGGGGGGGGGGCTTTGAGTCTATGATTCTCCACTGGCAGTATAGAAACACTAGGCATTTGTTCTATGCCTGGATACATAATTAAAATGTGCACGATCTACAAAATAAAGTAAATGTTTTATATTTATTTGTCACCATAAAGTACATTCTCCAAATGAGAACTCAATACAAGAAATCAAAACAAATCAACATTAAAACCAAAATGCACCATAGAATCATAGAGCTGGAAGAGACCACAAGGGCCATCCAGTCCAACCCCCTGCCAAGCAGGAAACACCATCAAAGCATTCCTGACAGATGGTTGTCAAGCCTCTGCTTAAAGACCTCCAAAGAAGGAGACTCCACCACACTCCTTGGCAGCAAATTCCACTGTCAAACAGCTCTTACTGTCAGGAAGTTCTTCCTAATGTTTAGGTGGAATCTTCTTTCTTGTAGTTTGAATCCATTGCCCCGTGTCCGCTTCTCTGGAGCAGCAGAAAACAACCTTTCTCCCTCCTCTATATGACATCCTTTTATATATTTGAACATGGCTATCATATCACCCCTTAACCTTCTCTTCTCCAGGCTAAACATACCCAGCTCCCTAAGCCGTTCCTCATAAGGCATTGTTTCCAGGCCTTTGACCATTTTGGTTGCCCTCCTCTGGACACGTTCCAGCTTGTCAGTATCCTTCTTGAACTGTGGTGCCCAGAACTGGACACAGTATTCCAGGTGAGGTATACAGTGGTACTATTACTTCCCTCGATCTAGATGCTATACTCCTATTGATGCAGCCATAAAAGAATAGACAATTGTCATCCTCCAGCAAATTAATTGATTAGCATATAAAATGGCCAAAACCACCTAGGAGAGCTAAAACCAATGATACAGGAGACCTTAATATGAAATTATATAAATTGATGTTAAAAACCAGGGAGAATGTTTTAAAAAGAAAGGAAGTCTGAAGTGGGTGTCAGATATGCCTCTCCAGGGAGAGGAAACAGAGGGAGGATATTTCAGAAGAAGGATGGTGGAAGCTCAGTTAAAGCAGAGATCAGGCGACAGAAGAGGTGAGTCTATATTGGACACATTGCTGTTTGAAGAAGTACAAGAAGTCACACCATCTCCCTTCACAACCCTTCTATCCAGCAAGTATCCAGTTAACACGTTCATTGGTTTATTGGCGCATACTGTGAGAAGTCTCTGGGGGAGATCAATCCATAGTCACCTCAGCAAATGGAATCTGCTTTGTCAGCTCCTGTCTGCCGGCAGCCAGCTGAAGTGTGTCAAGTAGAATCTTGTGCGTTAAGACAACTTCGGCTGACTTGGGAAGAGATGCAGAAAGAATCAACAACCTGATAAAAACGAAAAACCATCCTCGAAATGGCTCAGATCGTATGCTCCCAATCAGCATGGCATGTGAAGGAAGGCAGAAGGAAGAGGAAGGAGACAAAATAACTGCTCCCAACAATAGTGCCACGCTTACGCTACAGACTCACACATCGGCTTTACATGAGTGTTCCACTAATGGTAAGTAAATGTATTAAATAAATATATTTCAAAATCACATGGACAAGAAAGCAATAACCCTGCAGTGGAAATCAATCAGGAGGAAGGACATGATCTTTTTAAAAATAATAATATAATAATCAGCTGCTTCACTCTTTTTTCTTGTTCTTGTTTTTAGGAACAGTTTATTAAGATTTTCCTTAGCAAAGAAAAACAAGCAAATAAACAAAAAATTGGAGCATATACTGGGGACCCATGCATTTTGCTTTCAGCAAAGAGAAGAGCAAAACAAGTAGAAAACAGGAAATCTCCCACAAATATGCAATCCGAAACACATGAACCACGTGCTTCACTTTTGAGTTATTGCACTTTCTCATAAAGACCACAAGAAGGAAACTAAAAGCCCTGGAAGTTCAGGTCAAACCTGAGACCAGACATAAAGCAGAATTTCAGCCGGAAACCCTCTTTCAGAATGGACCCAGCAGGATTCTGCATGGCAAAAGCATGGGGGGTCTTGCTAAAGATGTTCTCTGTGGATCCACTGTTGACAAATTCTGGAATAAACAAGTGACTGGGCACAACCAGGTGCAAGAGATACAGCTTTTCCTAGGCAAAACAAAATAAAAAATAAAAAAATCCTTCCAGTAGCACCTTAGAGACCAACTAAGTTTGTTCTTGGTATGAGCTTTTGTGTGCATGCACACTTCTTCAGATACTTCTGCATGCACACGAAAGCTCATACCAAGAACAAACTTAGTTGGTCTCTAAGGTGCTACTGGAAGCAATTTTTTATTTTTTATTTTGTTTTGACAGACCAACACAGCTACCTACCTGCAACTGGAGCTTTTCCTAGGGTTGTCATACCTTCCACAGCACGCACATACTGCAGACGTGCAAACCATACCCTCCAAGATTTCTCTGATGAAAACAGGGACATCCTATCCAATGATGATGATGATGATGATACCCCACCCATCTGAATCGGTTGCCCCAGCCACTCTGGGTGGCTTCCAACATATAGAAAAACATAATACAGTCAACCCTTGGCTGTCGAATGTAATCCGTTCTGGAAGACCGTTTGACTTCCAAAACGTTCAAACAACTGAGGCGCAGCTTCTGATTGATTGCAAGAGATTCTTGCACTCAAAAACATTTGAAAACCGGAGCATTTACTTCTGGGTTTTCAGCATTTGGGAGCCGAAACAGAGGCCAGCGTACAATAACAGACCAATTAAGAGATCCAGAAGGAAGTGCCTATAGTAGGAAATTTTCTTATTTCTTGGTGACTAGAGAAAGGTTGCATGTGGCTCCTTATCCATGGGCTGGAAAGGGAAGGGTAAAGGTGTGGAGACTATCACAGCCGTGCAGAACCTCAGGCCTGGGAGAGGAATGTGTCCCTCAAGGCTCTCTACCTGGTGCTGGGAAGAGTGCCAAGACACCCTTCTGTCACAGGACACACACTCTCTCTCTCACTCTCCTTGTTCCATGTCCTTCGGTGCTTTTGCTTGACTGGCTGGAATGTTCTTAAACTCTGGTAATGCCTCCTGCTTGCCTGGAGAGGCATGGGGTGGGTGTGTAGAAACCTCTGGCTTTGGAGTGGCATTCATGCAGGTGGCACTGTGGTCTAAAACACTGAGCCTAGGGCTTTCTGATCAGAAGGTCAGCAGTTCAAATCCCTGCCACGGGGTGAGCTCCCGTTACTCGGTCCCTGCTCCTGCCAACCTAGCAGTTTGAAAGTTCATCAAAGTGCAAGTAGATAAATAGGGACCGCTCCGGTGGGAAGGTAAACAGTGTTTCCGTGCACTGCTCTGGTTCACCAGAAGCAGCTTAGTCATGCTGGCCACATGACCCAGAAGCTGTACACCGGCTCCCTCGGCCAGTAAAGCGAGATGAGCGCCGCAACCCCAGAGTCATCCGCGACTAGACCTAACGGTCAGGGGTCTCAAACTCTTCCTGTGATTTAAAAACACCTTAGTGAATCACATATATACCTGAACATTAGTATTGTGTATAAGTGCCATTTATCACCTACAAATGGTACATATGAATGGCATCCTTCATAAATGGGATCCTTCATATTCCTATCAGAATATAACACAAGGTGTCAGAACATCTGTTTTGTAACCGAAGGAATAACATCAACGCTACATCAATGCTGTTGTTTGATACCTTGGGGAATTAAAAACCAACCATATTGAAAGAACACCCCTAATACTAACACAACACCTTTATTCATACACAATTTATGAAAAACACCTTTTCACCCTCACAGTGTGCACATACCCATGTGTGACATTTGCCTGGGAATGTTAAGGAAACAACCATGGCAGCTGGAGTTGAACTGTAGCTGAGGACGAGAAGCCCAAAGGGAATTAAAACAGATGGAGTTGACATGAAAATCAGGGGGGGGGGGTGAGAGAGAGAGAGAGAGAGAGAGAGAGAGAGCTGGAGAAAGAGCCCTCCCCGCCAGTTTCTGTGCCATTTCTCAGCTCTTTAACCAGTGACGTTCTCCTATTCATAGAAATGAAGGACTTATTGTTTGTTAAGCTACAATCCTGTACATACTTCCTTGGGAGTAAGCTCCACTGAACTTTATCTTCAAGATAAAGCATTTCTTTAGCCTATCTCTTAAAGCCCGTCTTCAGGAGAGATTTGTGAAACCTAATCCGGTGGTTACTAACAAAGTGATCTGCTGCCGATGTCCTGTCACATCAAACAACACAGATTTGAGCAGAAGGTTTAGGAAAGAGGAAGAACTGCAATATGCCGTGGCTGTCAAATGGCAGATGAAGTGTAATTAGGAAACAAATGCAACTGTACAATTAGTGCAATTAGGTCATAATATGGAAAATATCACGATACCATTAAGTATGTCACGAGTCCCTTTGACATACTGCATGCACTAGCCGTCCAACCTAAAAAGTGGTATAATTCAACTGGACATTTTTTCCTGGAATGAAAAATACAAATGAATAGGAATAGGGTATTCTCTCCTCATAGGCAGAGCCTAAAATATGATATCTCTTGGGATCAGAGAAGAAAAAGCTAAAGGCAAACATGATGGAAGTTTATGAAGATCAAAGTTCCCAGTTCACTCGCTGCTCTCCCAAAAGCTCAGGGTGGGAATATTCATTATCTTTGTATACCACAAGAAGTACAGAAAACTTTGTAGGATCTGCACCCAGCAAACTTAAATTATTATTTTTTTGGGGGGGGGGGGTAAAGATTTTGGTAGGAATGGTAGGAAACGCAGCTTGCATTTTGCAATGTTATGCATGTTACCGGCTATACTGCAAAGCCTCGTCTCCCATGCAGGACTGCTAACGTAACATAGACCTCAAATATCTGAAAGACCACCTCTTTTCATAGAGACCCTCTCTGTATGAATGCACAGGGCTTAAAAAAAACACAGCTTACCTTCCCACGGCTGCCGGGAAGAAGCTGCCGGAACTGCCAATCATTTCACTTACCACTTCTGCCTGTAGGGGTTGAAGAGCAGCGCTGTGGCTGCAGGGTAACATGGGGTCTGCAGGGGGGCTGGAGCCACTGTCCCTCCCAGAAAGCTCAACAACTTTGGGGAATGTCGGGTGTTGGTGAGACCTGCTTTGCTGCTGCCTGCGCGCGCACACACACATCCCATAGCCCAAGGTGCTGGTGCTTTGAATATTTACTAAAATATCAAAGTTCTTCTGTTTGATGTTTAAAATGTTGATTTCTTAATCTGGGGTTCAAAAAAATAGGGGTCATGGCATCTTATACACACATAAATACGGTATCTATAGCTAGAGGAAGGAACCTCGTAAGTTAGAAAGTAAGACCGTGTTGAGTTCCAGTCAGGAGTTAGAAATGATGAAAATGAAACTGGAGATGGCTAGAAGTCAAACAGATCAAGCAAAAATACGGGTGGAGGAAAGAGAGAAATCAGCTAGAATTCAGGTAGAAGAAAAGGAAAAAGAAAGGGAGCATGAAAAAGAAATGTTTAGCTTCAAAATGCAGGAGGTACAGCTTAGAGCAGAGTTGCTTGCACCACAGAGAAGTGGGGGAAATTCCCAGATACCAGAGGCCTAATTATTTAGAACCCTTTCTGATTAGTTTTGAAAGGACTTATTTTCTGAATTATGGTGCTGGAGGAGACTCTTGAGAGTCCCATGGACTGCAAGAAGATCAAACCTATCCATTCTTAAAGAAACAGGTGGGTAGCCGTGTTGGTCTGCCATAGTCAAAACAGAATCGAAAATTCTTTCTAGTAGCACCTTAGAGACCAACTGAGTTTGTTCCTGGTATGAGCTTTCGTGTGCATGCACACTTCTTCAGATACACTGAAACAGAAGTCACCAGATCCTTAAATATAGTGGGGGAGTGGGGAGGGGTATTACTCAGAAGGGTGGTGGGAATGGGTGATAGGCTGATAAGTGTGGAAAACCTGTTGCCGACTCTAAACGCCTGCAATTAGTCTTGCAGGGAAAGGCAAGGGGTGAGATGGCTAAAGATGGCTTTGTTATGTATAATGAGATAAGAATCCAATGTCTTTGTTCAAACCAGGTTTCTCCATGGTGTTAAGTTTGGTGATTAGTTGCAATTCAGCCACTTCTCTTTCCAGTCTATTTCTGAAATTTCTTTGTATTAAGACAGCTACTTTGAGATCTTTTATAGAATGTCCTGGGAGATTGAAGTGTTCTCCTACTGGTTTCTCTGTCTTGTGATTCCTGATATCAGATTTATGTCCATTTATCCTTTGGCGTAGGGTTTGGCCTGTTTGTCCAATATAGAGAGCTGAAGGGCACTGTTGGCATTTGATTGCATACACAATGTTGGAAGATGAGCAATTAAATAGTCCTGAGATGGTGTGTTTGATGTTGTTGGGACCAGTAATGGTGTTATCCGGGTTTATGTGGCAGCAAAGTTGGCATCTGGGTTTATTGCAGGCTCTGGTACCAGTGTCCATGTTGAGTCCTGTTTTTGTATTATTGTGGGTGAGGAGCTGTTTGAGATTGGGTGGCTGTTTGTATGCGATGAAGGGTCTTCCTCCCAGAGCTTGAGAAAGAGAACTGTCAGCTCCCAAGTTAAAACAGTACAACGCATCATCAGAGATCTACAACCTCTCCTAGACAATCAAAACCTGCCCACAGACCTTGATGAGAGCCAGCCTGAGAGACCAGTGAAGGTCTTGCAGGTCTGGGGAGCCCAAGAGGACACGGACAGGGGCTATATGGGGGCCTTGACAGTGAGTGGGGAAGGGTGCGATGGGATTAAGGGACACTGGTTCTGAGGTAACATTGATCCAAACTCACACCTCAGCCTAGCACAGAGAAAATGACGGCGAGGAATTGGTGCAAAGTATCCATGGGACGTGGGTGCCGCAACTGGACCTAATGGTCAGGGGTCCCTTTACCGTTACCTTCACCTATCCATGATACAGAGTTCTCAGCCAAGCAAAGGCAAGGGCTGGATCTGGACACACTGAAGAAGCGTTTTAGTTAAAACGTGTTGTAAACCTCATAAAGGGAAATCACATTGATGAAAGACAGGGCTCCACAGCACCACCTGGCGACACAGTGTTATAATGCATATAAAATAGGTTGTCGTTTTCTTACTAAAGTAACTGAGTCCAAGATGACTCTTTAAAGGAACTGTGGATTAACGCCGATAACTCCCCAAGGGAAGCTACAGTACAGTGAAGGGAGTTGCATATGGGACATGTCACACAATTTAGGTTCCTGAATCCTGACTGCAGCGGCACCATTCTGGGGTTGCCTCAAGTCTGTGGAGGAGACACTCCCACAGCCTAGCATTTTGTTCTGTGCGTGGCATCTGTTCAGGGCTGCCCCGAGTTGTTACTTACTGTAACAACTTCATGGTGTTACACCTATTTTTCTTGGGGGGAAAGCATCACCTCTCAGCCTTTTCCATCCAACTGGCATATATTAAGCCACTGTGACTACTTGTGAGTGAGACCCAGGTGTGCCCCATTAGGACCCTCATACCTAAGATATGTCCCAGGTAGGACCTTAAGGTCCTCAAATAGTAACTTTTTGGAGGTCCCGAGCCACAAGGATACTAGGTTGGCTTCAACTAGGGCCAGGGCCTTCTCAGTACTGCCCCCGACTTGGTGGAAAAGTCTGTCACAAGAGACCAGGGCCCTGCGGGATTTGGCATCTTTCCGCAGGGCCTGCAAGACGGAGCTGTTCCACCTGGCCTTTGGGTTGGTTTCAGTTTAACCCTGATGTTTCGTTCTTTTGGTGTGGTTGGTGGGCTACTTAAAAATGAGGCTGCAGTTCAGATTTAATTTTAAATTGTATTTTAATCTGTATTTTAATGAATTGTTTTATGTTTTTGTTGTGATTTTATTGGTGTTAGCCGCCCTGAGCCCAGTTTGGCGGGGAAGGGCGGGGTATAAATAAATAAAAATTTATTACTATTATTAAGTACATTTGGACAACTGTTATCTCTTATAAGGTGCTGAATGTCTTTAACTTCTGCCTAGGACCTATGAAAGCCTTTCTTTTTCTCGAGGCCTGGGAGTAGAGTGATATGGGCATCATGTATTGATTCTTGTGCAAAGGCTTCATAATTTTAAGCAATGATGTTGGAAATGGATGATGGAAAAATTTTCTAGAGTGAGAAAATAGTATGAGTTTGGAATGGGGCCGGGGGGGGAGAGATTTATTTGGTTGCACGGCACAAAAAACCAGCTCAAGATTTGATGGTGTGGAAAACAAATGGAGGGAAAAGGTCCAGAGCTGCTTCCAAAAATCCTCCTTCTCCAAAGATTTGAACATTTCTTTATGCCATACAGTGATGTGATTTTCTCTCATCCCGACATTTGCTTTCCGTGTCATACAATATCCTATTTCTCTCTGGTGTCATTTTCAGGTAACACTAACACCACAGAAGCAAAAAAAAGGATACATCTGTCACGTCTCATTTACTCAGAGCAAAGTCATTCGGGGGCATTTTCCACATCTGTTTGAGTCTCTTCCATCCCCAGAATATGCAGCTAGCTTGTAGCACCACTGGAAACTTGCAAGACATTTCTTGACATCTCTGAAACGAGTGTAATATTCTGGTGAAAAAAGAAATCCCACAGGATGTGCTAATGAAGGAAGGTCTCTGTTACACCACAGAAACTAGCCGAAAGCATCCCTGGGTCTTAGTCACTAAAGTGTGCGCATGTGCGTGTTTGTATGTGATAATTTTCTATGGAAAAAATCAAAGGGGACACGGAATCAGAATGATAATTAGACAGGGTGAGCCACCTCCCACAGATTCCTCCTTTTGCTTAAGGACCACTGATTTTGATCTAATTTGCCAAAGTCATAAGGAAGCAGAATAGTGATAAGGATTAGAAACTGAAGACTCTGAGACAAAGGAGATGAAGTTTTAATTAGCTCATTTCAGGGCAGACATGAATTTCTTAGGAACAGATTGTTTGATTCCAGACATATGGAGCATCTCCGAGGTGAACTGCAAAGAGCTTTATGTCTGCAAGACTTTAGCATTGTTTTGCAATTCATGTAGCAGAGAAAGTAACACCATTCAAAAACTGCAAAGCCATAATATTTATATTCACCCCTTCTTCATTTGTGTTCCAGTTTAATTTAAACTGCATTCATGGCACCAGTGTTTGTGTTTTGTTTTTTATAATATTTTTATTAGATTTTCAACAAAGATAACAAAAATAAAAACAACAACAAACACAACGACAACCACAAACAAAGGAAAAAAAATACATAAAAGCAATATCAAATCCATAAAGTGGGATTCTCCGAATCCCGTGACTTCCCTTCCCCTCTCCCCTGGTTCCTTAAATTTCCTTTTCAACTGCACATGATTTCTACTCCAAATTATTTTCCTACCTCAAATTTCCTACACTATTTCTAAAATTACAAATTAAAACCCTGCCAATGTATTAACCTGTTTACAATACTTTTGTAAGTAAGTGTTAAAGTGATTTTAAACATTGTTTTAGGTAGACATTGTTTTAGGTAGTGCATGTACACCCTTGGTCCAGATGCAAGAGTGCAGTCAGCTGCAAGAACAGGGTCATTTCCAGATTGACCTGTCCCAGTAAAAACTGCGCAATATTAGCTAGATCAGAGCACCTTGTGAGGTAGGTTAGACTGAGAGTTTAGTGTCCAGGTCACTCAAGGGATTTCATAGCGGAGTATGGATTTGAAGCATCCCCTCCCATACATATCACGCTATGCTAGAAAAATGCAAGTTTAAAAGAACAGTAGAGCTGTTACTTCTGTATAGTGCATCAGGCAGAGTGGGGTCCTTAGATAACTATCCTGAGGTAAAAACAAAATAAAATAAAAAAAAATCCTTCCAGTAGCACCTTACGAGGCCAACTAAGTTTGTTCTTGGTATGAGCTTTCGTGTGCATGCACACTTCTTCAGATACACTGAAACAGAAGTCACCGGACCCTTAAATATCGTGAGGGATATTACTCAGAAGGGTGGTGGTAATGGGTGATCAGCTGATAAGTGTGGAAAACCTGTAGACAACTGTTAACGACTGCAATTGGTCTTACAGGGAAAGGCAAGGGGTGAGATGGCTAAAGATAGCTTTGTCGTGTATAATGAGATAAGAAATTGGATTCTTATTAAATAACGTAAAACCATTTTTGCAGGGGGGGAATCAATGGGGGGTGACAAGAAATTTTCTGCACTGGGTACCAGCTGACCTTCCCATGCCTCTGCCGGGGGGGCCTAGGGTGGCAGCTGTCCCTACAAATCAATACAAATCAATAAAAATCTGAGGTTCTGCCACCCCTAACAAAAGCCTGGGAAAGATGGAGGGCACAAGGAGAAGGGGACGACAGAAGATGAGATGGTTGGACAGTGTTCTTGAAGCTACTAACATGAGTTTGGCCAAACTGCGAGAGGCAGTGAAGGATAGGCGTGCCTGGCGTGCTCTGGTCCATGGGGTCACGAAGAGTCGGACACCACTGAACGACTGAACAACAACAACAACAAAAGCCTGCTCCCCCCAACACAAATCCTGGCTATGCCCATGCCAAGTTCATTCAGAACTTGGATGAAAAATAGACTCTTAAGTGCATAGTCAGAACTCCATTGAAAACAGGGGCGCTTCTCTACAACAATGAAAATGAGAAAGGGAATTTTGTTTTAGCCAGGCCAGCTCCAGGTTTGAGGTGGCCCCAGGAAAAGAGCTACCCTGCTTTGTTACCTGACAACTTGTGCCCCACACCAAGGTCAGGGCCCATGCTCACTGGCAGTGGGTAGCAGCAGTGCACTGCACTCTGCAGCAGATCAAGACCATTGGACTGGCCACTTGGAATTTCCAGCAATGATCCAATATAGCATGGCTGTGTCCAGTGCACTGCAGGGAATTAAAAATGGCGGGCAGCTCTCAGCTGCCCTTTGCAAAGTAGAATTGGGCCACATTCACCAGACGGCAACAGCACTTGTGGCTCTTCTGCAATTTTAGCTCAGGTCTAAAATGCAGGTATGGAAACTATGGGAAATATACACTGGAAATTCTGCTGCAGCCTTTCCTCAATATTGGCTAGATCCACGCCATAGATTTAAAGCACTTCCCACACACATTTAAAGCACATGAATTCCCCCAAAGAAGCATTGAGCTGTGGTTTCTTAAGGGTGCTGGGAACTCTAGTTCGGGGGGGAGCTACAGTATCCAGGGTTATTGTGCGTTGGGTGCATGGCGTGGCTTTGCCCCGTGTTAATTTGTCCTCCCAGCCTCAGGGGAAGTTTGCTTTCGTGTCAAAGAACAATAGTGAAATCCTAACCCTTTATCTGGTCAGTATTGCAGTGGCAGGAGAAGAAAGGGGCATTTTTTCCCCACACACCCTTCCCTCCTATGGAACTTTTGTTGACTCCTTGGAAGCATGAACTATCAGAACTTTGTCAATAAAGTAAAGCTCATTTTTGTTACATTATGTGCATGAGCCATATTGTCAAATGAATAAGCTAAGTGGGTTTTGTGTCTTGAGATATAAATAATACTAACTGATGGAGCTACTAGAAGGGGGAAAAATGGGCTAATTTGAGCTTTGTTCCTAGCCCTCTCCATGTGAATGGTGTCGCTGTGAGCCCAGCAATGAAGTTCACTGTGTTGTAGCAGACTGTGCCGTTCCTGAATGTGTCAACCCAGTCTATGAACCAGAACAGTGTTGTCCAGTCTGCAAAAATGGTAAGCTTTCAATACATTAAAAAAATGTGCGTGTGTTCTTTTTTAAAACAAAAAACTTCTGTACACCACTTAGAAGCTTAATTTCATTAGGAGAAGCTGGGACTTGTAAGTGTAGCTTCACACAAACTTTGTGAATTAGTTTGTTCTAAGCTTGTGCTAAGAGCAGTACCGGAGTTACGTGTAAGCTAAACAAGCTATAGCTTAGGGCTCCACTCTCTTGGATGTACATTTCCAAGATATAAGATAAAAAACAAATAAAATAAAACCTACATGCAGCAACAGTGTTTTGTGTAGGCTCCTACGATGTAAGTAATGGGCCCCACCTGCTAGCCTTCTCCCTAAAATATCATCGGTTTGCTCATTTCTATATATAGGGTGCCTACATTCTGCATGGACTGGTTGCATGGGAACATGTGCAAATGGCTTTAGATACCTATTAGGTCCATAAATTACCATAAATATAGCATATATTCAACACAAAAACAGCGGCAATTTGCTGTTGACAAAGGACAGCTATATAAAGGGCCCCATTACCTTCAGTAGCTTAGGACCCCATCAAACCTAAATCCGGCCCTGACTAAGAGCAATCAGATTCATGGCTGCTGGGATAATAGATTCTGATGCCAATGTCAACACATGCTCTACTCTACAGCCATACAGAGGTCAAGCTGCCAGATGGCATTATGCTTTTACTTCTGCCCCAGTGCAGACAATGCATGGAAGAGTGGCAGGAGTAGGAGATAATGGGAAGCAGCAAGGAACTGGGTAGGGCAAGTAACGGCTAGACTCCTGGAATATGGTGTATGGATTGAAGGACAAAACTGGCAGCCATAACAGAGATAGGTATGAACACAAGATGCAGGTGATTAAACCCCAAACTGTAGCTGAGACAGCTTGAACGTTTTCTTGCATGCCTTAGCAAACATGAGGACCAGAAGCTTACTTTTACTGCTCTGTATGATTAGAACCAACCCTAACCCACCTGCCCATGACTCCCAAGCCTCCCCATATCTCCTGCCCCCTTCCTCCCCCCCCCTTTGCTTTGACTGATCAGGGGAGGCTCGGGAGTCATGGGCGGGCGGGCGGCCGTTGCCCAGTTTTTAAAAAGCTCTGTGCAGTTATGTTTCACAGGGTGCAAAAGAAGGGCGTTGCACCTTTATACAATATGCATGTGTGCTTGGGTCCAGGGTCTTTTGCCTCACCATCCCCACTACTGACTCCCTGTTGCTACTCAGCTTCAAAAATAACGGGGTGGGGGTGGGGTGGGGGGGGTGGTCCCTGGATTCATTGGGGGGGAAATCTGGTAACCATATGTTACATGCAGTCTTAAAGTGGAGCTACTATTCATGCTTTGAGACCTGGAAGGCAGAGTGCTGCCCTCCATCCTCAGGCACGACAGCAGACTTTCCCCTGTTCCATTCTTTTGGCTACGGCTCACCACAAAATCCCACTCCATCTGTGCTAAGTAAATATCCTATAATTGAGCTGTAAAACATCACATTAAAAACCCTGCTTCTGAACCCTGCTTATTCCTTTATTTCAATATGAATTACTTAGAAGTAAATGAACATTATTGGGATCTGTTGAGGATGATGTAACGCTGTATTTGAAGGCCTCTAATGAATCGAGGAACTTGCTATCCTCTACGTTATAATAATAATAATAATATAATAATAATAATAATAATAATAATAATAATAATTTATTATTTGTACCCCGCCCATCTGACTGGGTCTCCCCAGCCACTCTGGGCGGCTTCCACCAAACATTAAAATACATTTAAAATATCACAGTTTAAAAACTTCCCTAAACAGGGCTGCCTTCAGGTGTTTTCTGAATGTCAGGTAGTTGTTTATTCCCTTGACTTCTGATGGGAGGGCGTTCCATAGGGCGGGCGCCACTACCGAGAAGGCCCTCTGCCTGGTTCCCTGTAGCTTTGCTTCTCGCAGTGAGGGAACTGCCAGAAGACCCTCGGCGCTGGATCTCAGTGTCCGGGCTGAATGATGGGGGTGGAGACACTCCTTCAGGTATACAGGACCGAGGCCGTTTAGGGCTTTAAAGGTCAGCACCAACACTTCGAATTGTGCTCGGAAACGTACTGGGAGCCAATGTAGATCTCTCAGGACTGGTGTTATATGGTCTCGGCGGCCACTCCCAGTCACCAGTCTAGCTGCCGCATTCTGGATTAATTGCAGTTTCCGGGTCACCTTCAAAGGTAGCCCCACGTAGAGCGCATTGCAGTAGTCCAAGCGGGAGATAACCAGAATTATGTTATGGACTTGCAGAAGTGGAATGTCCCACCATAGATCGTAGAATTGTAGAGTTGGAAGGAAACACCAGAGTCACCTAGTCCAACCCCCTGCAATGCTGGTATCTTTTGCCCAGTGTGCATCCTCTCTACAGATTGTTTTGAATTTTGTCACAGAATATTCATCAGGTTCACATATCTGGAAGGAGCAGCTTCAACACTGTTCATATTGGGACACCTACAGACATATGTAGACAAAACAGGGCTTTTGCTCAATGTTATGGGACAGACAGGAGGGGATACAGGCTGCTTGTTGTCTTGTGGTGGCTGTCTGTGGCCTGGGCCTTAAGCCTGAGGAAAGGTGGGCTCTCGTGCCAGGAGGGTGGAGCAGGAGGGAATACTGTTTTTCCAGACAGTTCTCCCTTGCCCCCCCCCCCGCAATCCCAATGGGAGGGAAAATAAGTAGGCCAGCTTTTAATATCTATAATAATGAATATTAGTATATATATTTATATCCCAGCTATTTCTCAGCCTGGGGCTTGAGGCAGCTTACACAGATAAAAATAGAACAAACTGAAAACATTAAAAAGTCAGTAATTAAAATGTAATTAAACACGAATAGAATTAAAATATTATAAAAAGATCCTTTAGAAACAGACAATAACAATAAAATCATCACAGCACCAGCCTTTTCCTCAAAAACAATTTGTTCCCAAAGGCCTGTTGGAATACAAAGTTTTCCCTTCCTGCTGGTGGAAGGACAGCAAGGAGGGAGCCAGTCTCTATAAGGAAGTGTTCTAAAATCTGGGAGCAGCCGCTGAGAAGGCCCTGTTCTCTGTCCCCACCAAGCACACCTTGGGTGGAGGGTGGAGGGACCGAGAGAAGGGCCTTTCTCACAAGATCTCAGAGTCCAGGCAGGTTCTGATGAGGGAATATGGTCTTTCAGACAGCCTGGGCCCCAAACATATGTTCAGGTGGTTTTGTGCATTTCCTTCACTCATGTTCAGTTCTTGGATGTAAAATAGATGGAATTTCAAAGGACCAGTCAACAGTTGACTTACAAATTCATCTCAAAAATAGCGCACTTTCAAGCAAATCTTCAAAGACTGTTATGGCTGTGTTCCAGTTATTTCTGAAGAGCAGTCCTGACCTATGGCCATGATGGCTGGGGCTGATGGAGATTTGAGTTCTGCAGCATCTGGGATGCCACAGGTTAGCTGTTAATCTGGTGACCCAGTCAACACACCACCCCAAATCCTAGTCCATGTGTCAGTGCCTCTTGCTAAGGAGAGAGCTTTTGGCATCCCATACCTGCTGCCTGGAGCTCACAAGTCTGGGGCTCTGCTTATTTATCTCCAATATGTGTTTGCTGGCTGTTCAAAGGGGAGGAAAACACGCTCTGGATATGCTCAGAGACACTCTCTTTGTTATTATCTGCAGAGCTGAGGGTTGGCACAGATAATATATTAATGACAGGTCTGAGTTAATAATGTGGTTGTGACTGAGTCCGGACGATATCATTTTCATTCTCTATTATACAGTAGTATCAAAAAATATCCCAGGAGCAATGTTTGATGCAAATCCCCATTAGAAAGATTGTCCCTTACGAATCTAATGTTAACAACTGTCATTTTGTGGCCAGGAAACTGCCCTTCAGCGTTTTGCTGTGCTTTCTGCACTAAGCAGTTTCGCATGCCTGCTTGCAAAACTGTTGTGGCCGTTAAGTGGCCAATAATTTCCTCTCAATACACTGAGATTGATTTTTATGCCTTTCTTAATTATAAATGGCCAAGAGCAGAAAGCTGTGCAGCAGTAAGGTTAATGCAGAAAGCTGTTGAGTCTAGCATTCCTGACCTGAAGATTCACATTTTTAAAATGGGAAAGGAAAAAGCCAACATCTCCCCCCCCCCCTCCAGTCTTGCCATCTTTCTGGAGTTGGTACCTAATTTACACTCCATTTTTCTCATGTGACAACTGCAACAATCAAGTGATGGTGGAACTAAGCCAAAGAGATATCCATTTTACTAATGACACCATCTAAACCAGGATATGTGGGAAAGAATTGGTATTTGCCTTTGCAAAGGAAAACAAATGTCAAGTCATTCTTGCTTTCTCTTTTTGTAGCTGCCTCTTGTGTAGGGATTGGGGAGGAATTAGTTCAGTTTTCCATTTTAATGCAAACCCACCTAACTCGCACATTTACACTTCACACAGTTCCAAAGATAGAACACAGGCACACTCTCAACACACACACAAATTTTAACATAACCACACACATAACATAACACAACACACAATCACAACCACACCCATACAGAAAATTCAGCGTTGGGAACAAGCTGCCACCTCCTTTTCCCCTCTCCTCCTCCCCATTTGGGAAGCCACAACAGTAGATTGGGGCATGGGATAAAAATCTCTGGAGAGCCTCCTCCCACTTCCACTCACCAGGAAAGGGGAAACAGAGGCACTCATGAACAGCTGCCAGGAAAGCCACTGGATGTGGAGGCAGAGCTGCAGCCTCCCGGCAACTCTTACACAACTGGAGTGTTCAAGCTATGAAAGAGGCTCCTCCTCCTCCTCCTCCAGTTGCTTCCTGCAGATAGTAGCTGAAATTTGTTTTGTTGTTGTTGTTCAGTCGTGTCCGACTCTTCGTGACCCCATGGACCAGAGCACACCAGGCACGCCTATCCTTCACTGCCTCTCGCAGTTTGGCCAAACTCATGTTAGTAGCTTCGAGAACACTGTCCAACCATCTCATCCTCTGTCGTCCCCTTCTCCTTGTGCCCTCCATCTTTCCCAACACCAGGGTCTTTTCTAGGGAGTCTTCTCTTCTCATGAGGTGGCCAAAGTACTGTCCTTCTAGTGAGCACTCAGGGCTGATTTCTTTGAGAATGGATAGGTTTGATCTTCTTGCAGTCTATGGGACTCCTCCAGCACCATAATTGAAAAGCATCAATTCTTTGGCGATCAGTCTTCTTTATGGTCCAGCTCTCACTTCCATACATTACTACCGGGAAAACCATAGCTTTAACTATACGGACCTTTGTCAGCAAGGTGATGTCTTTGCTTTTTAAGATGCTGTCTAGGTTTGTCATTGCTTTTCTCCCAAGAAGCAGGCGTCTTCTGATTTCGTGACTGCTGTCACCATCTGCAGTGATCATGGAGCCCAAGAAAGTAAAATCTCTCACTGCCTCCATTTCTTCCCCTTCTATTTGCCAGGAGGTGATGGGACCAGTGGCCATGATCTTAGTTTTTTTATGTTGAGCTTCAGACCATATTTTGCGCTCTCCTCTTTCACCCTCATTAAAAGGTTCTTTAATTCCTCCTCACTTTCTGCTATCAAGGTTGTGTCATCAGCATATCTGAGGTTGTTGATATTTCTTCCGCCAATCTTAAACCTGAAATTTGCAGTGCATTCTGAAACCACAATAATAGTTCTGATTGCTCCAAAGAACCCAACAGTGCTGCTGTCAGAACTGCTTGTGCTTTAAGAGGGAAGACTTGCCAGAGCACCTCAGAAAAGAAAACATAAACTAGCAGTGTTGGAGCCCTGCCCTTTCCTGATAGCAAAAATCAGATGTCTTAGGCAGCTGCCTCACTTTGCCTAATGGTAGAACCATCCCTGACTGTCCTAGATGGGCTCTCATGCCAATTTGGGAGCCTTTTATGGGACATAAGCCTATCAGTTGAGATGTGTGTCACTCCCACATTCAAGTGGCTCTGTGAATTAGCCCCAGGATCTCTCAGGATTTCCCCCAAATGAAACTGAATGGCCATTTTGTGCTTTGCAGAATGTCAGTGGCACTTCTGCTTGCCACGCTGGCCTCACACAGCCACTTAATCGAGTTGTACATCTAGTAGGCAGACTCTGCGGAAAGGCTAAAATCTGAGAGCAGAGAGATATGCGCCTCCTTTCCAGTCTCATCGTCTAATTTGTCACTGCAAATGTTAAGGACGATGGCTCCAGGTGATGTGCAACATTTCTGTCTTAAGAGGAAAGGTCACTTAATTTCAAGTTTCCCGGCACTGATAGAATACAGAATCATTGCCCCAAGTTGTTATTCCTACTCATTGTGACTTTTTGAAACAAAAGTCTGTCAAGTGTTGTTAACTCCCTCCTTTACGTCGTCTAAAATTTGCCTCCTGCTGTTAAAATCAAGCTCACTACTGTCACAATCTGTGATGGCCCTGACTCCCAGAGGCTGCACTTAAGCTTAACAAAAAAGATCTCTCTCTGCACTGTGATGCAAGAGGAATGACCACCTGAAGAATCATCCCTTTCCCCCACTGCACTGCTGCGAGCAAGCCTGTAAGCTCTGGAGATCCAAAGATCAAACAGGAGGGGGACAAATCCAGTGCAACAAGACCTCATTCAGTGCTTATGGCCTGTAGAGTCATAGAATCGGCTAGAACCTGAATCCAAACAGCAGCAGCAAGCAGCACTGTTTTGCCAGTGTTTCCCTTCCAACATAAATCAGCAGTGCTATTGATTACCGTATATACAGGGCTGTGGGAGCACAGGAAAAGGGCAGAGTGTGCCACTGAGCTTGTGTTTCAACTTCCTTGAGAAGTTTTTTTTTTTTTTTTAAGTTCAAACAGCTGCAGATAAGCTCAGCCACATGGGCACTGCCTGCTGAAGTTCCCAAAGGCACTGACTGGGCTCTTCCCTGTAACGAGGAAGCACAGAATAAATCATGCCAAATTAAGAGTTCATGCAATTTGGATTACCTTGGCACGTTTTCATTTAATATAGGCCCTGCTTATTCATCACCAGCAAGAAAGAGGCACATCGCGAGGGTTATTTAGTAGTCAGGGAGAATCAGTGGTTCAATTCAGCATTGATATTATACAGCTGGGCTACAAAAATATATATATAAAATAAAATAACCCATTGCTTGGGTCTGCTTGTGTGGCTTCAGCAGATTTATGTGAACAGGACTGCTCACTGCATCTTCAGATCTTCATTTAATTTAATTTTGTTTGTAACTATGAAGTGGTGCCGTTAAAATGTCTCTTCCATTCCTAGAGTTAGGGGCACCTGGGAGGTCTCCTGTCCCTCATCCCTGGTCTCTTGTCCTATAATGTTAAGTGGGAACAGGGCAGGTGGCAGTAAGATTCCGAAAGAAACTTTGCCAGCTTGGTCCAATACTTATATTTCCCTGCCATGAGGAAATATTTCAAAAGCTTGCCTTAAGGTGAAGGGTCAGGGTGGAGGAGGTGAACACAAGCTGTGTTGAAGTTGCTAAAAATGTCCTCTTAACAGATGTAACCAGCTGAAAGGTTAGTCAATTTGCAGCTGTGTGATCAGCCAGAAGTTACCAGCACATGGAATTTGAAGCAGTTGTCAGATTATAGGAATGTACCACTGAGCTTGTGCCCAAGGATTACATACTCCCAGTGTCCATTCCACAGAGACAGCCCCTATCTTCTCCTAAGTCTCCCTCATAAATCTCTGGCCCCTTTTTGCTGCTGTTTTCATCTTTGTTTGAGATTGTGCGTGCGTGTGTGTGTGCCATTTCAGAAAGTCTGAACACGTGAAATAGTGCGCTCACTTCCATTGCACTCACCACCCCCATAATCTATAGTAAATGTTGCTGGATGTTTCAGATGAGCTATTCCATAAATCAAACCAAATCCATTTTGAGATTAAGCAATCCATTAAATATTCTATTATTTATAAGGAGCCTGATATTGGTGACTTTATTAACATGGTCTGCTACAGATGCTAGAGTAGTTTATTTACAGTACTATTACAGAGTAAATAAATACAGAAAAACCTTCAGGTTATTTATTCTGTTCTAAATTATACTGTTCTACGCGAGAGCCAATACTGGATTCTCATAATGGCTCACATTCAAATTTCAATGTGTAATAATGTGTGTGTGTGTAGAGAGACAGACAGACAGACAGAGGTAGATACTCTGTGGGGTTGTGAGAATGGCTTGAAATGCAGTGAACTCTAACTACATTTCTCCAGGCAATAACCTGCCAATCCTTGCCTGAGAAAAAAGCTTGCACACAGGGGAATCTGCACATAACAGAGTTGGCTGTTGCTCTTTGCATACCCTCCAACAGTTCTCAGATGAAAACAGGGAAGTCCCATTCCATAATGATAATTTTACTATTTATACCCCACACACCTTACTGGGTTGTCTCAGCTACTCTGGGCAGCTTCCAGCATATATAAAAACATAATAAAACATTAAACATTTTTTAGAAACTTCCCTATACAGGATTGCCTTCAGATGGAAGCCACCCAGAGTGGCTGGGGAAATGCAGCCAGATGGGCGGGGTACAAATAAATTATTATTATTATTATTATTATTATTATTATTATTATTATTATTATTGGCAGGGGGTTGGACTGGATGGCCCTTGTGGTCTCTTCCAACTCTATGATTCTATTATTATGGCTCAGGGGTCGGATAACTCCATATCCTCCAATGTTTCTCCGATGAAAATAGGGACATCCTAAGGAAAAGTGGGACATTCCGGGATCAAATCAGAAACCAGGACGGCTTCTCTAAATCAGGGACGTCATTGGAAAATAGGGACCCTTGGACATAGGGACTTGTAGGGCGGAAGTCAGGGAGCCCAACAGCAGGTGGCACCAGAGTAAATGACAGGCAGAGCCAACTGAGGGTAGGTCTGTTCCCACCCACCTCCGTGCTGAGTTGTACAACCGCAACACCGAGATGAGGGAAGAGGAAGCTGACAGGCAGTGCCACCCCCTGGACTGAAGTGGGGGCAAGTTG
Source organism: Lacerta agilis (assembly GCF_009819535.1). NCBI lineage: Eukaryota > Metazoa > Chordata > Lepidosauria > Squamata > Lacertidae > Lacerta > Lacerta agilis. The sequence continues at coordinate 129,697,000 of NC_046312.1, forward strand.
GGGGTGGTGGGTCAGTGCCCCATTCACCCTGAAGGGTTAGTCTCCACTGACACATAAGCCTGGAGGCACATGTAAGACTGTGAAGTCTCGATTACTCCTGGCCTCAGCAGACCAAAACACAGGGATCTCTTGCAGTGTTGTCTTGCAAAGCAACGCAATCCCTATTTTTATCACCCTTTGCATGGGGAAAACTCTGCACAAGCTCTGTCCTGTTCAACTGCATCATGGAGCTGAAGAAGTGTGCATGCACACAGGGGCGTTGTAGGGTGGGGGCGGTGGGGGCGGCCCGCCCCTCGTGCCGCCTCTAGGCGGGTGTGTGCGGTGCTGCTGCTCCCGGGGTGACGGTGCTGCTGCTCCTACGGCAGCGGCTTCGGGGCTCTTCGCAGCCCGCCGAGGCTCCCGAAGCCCCCGCCCGGGCGTGCATAATGACGTCATGACACACGCACGCGCCGCGATGCTCCCGCCCCGGGCAGCCAAGGGGCTAGCAATGCCCCTGCATGCACACGAAAGCTCATACCAAGAACAAACTTAGTTGGTCTCTAAGGTGCTACCATAGCTGTCAATTTCCCCCTTTTTTTGCAGGAAATTCCCTTATTCCAGCGCCGTTTCCCAATGCAAGAAAAAGGAAGGTTGACAGCTATGGGTGCCTCTGGAAGGAATTTTTTAAAAAATTTTATTTTGTTGCATCATGGAGCTGTAGTTTTATATCAGCGGAATGTATGTATTTTAGAAGTCTTTCTTTGGAATAATTGAGAGATTGGTCTTTACGATGCCTTTAATCCTCCTGAGTGCAGCAGTCTGGCACTGTGAGATTGTTCAATTTTTTCTCTTCCATTTTTCTTTGCCAAGCATAGGCTGCTTGGCAGCCAAAACACCACAGAGTTCACTGGGATTTATGTAACTCTGAGTTTATATATCACAGACCCTCCAAGTGTCCCTATTTTTCAGGGACTGTCCCGGATTTACAGAAGATATGATCCTGCAATGTCCTGCTTTTCCTTAGGATGTCCCTACTTTCATCAGAGAAATGTGGGACGTTATAGAGTTACCGTAATCTCCGAGCCAAGCACATAAGGAACTGTACGATATTTAGAGGACATCTGAAGGCAGCCCTGTATAGGGAAGTTTTTTAGTGTGTAATGTTTTATTGTGTTTATATATATGTTGGAAGACGTCCAGGGTGACTGGGACAACCCAGTAAGATGTGCGGGGTATAAATAAATTAATAATAATAGAATAGGGCTTGCTGATCAGAAGGTCGGCGGTTCGAATCCCTGCCACGGGGTGAGTTCCCGTTGCTCAGTCCCAGCTCCTGCCAACCTACCAGTTCGAAAGCACGTCAAAGTGCAAGTAGATAAATAGGTACCGTTCTAGCAGGAAGGTAAACAGTGTTTCCGTGCGCTGCTCTGGTTCACCAGAAGCGGCTTTGTCATGCTGGCCACATGACCCGGAAGCTGTCTGCGGACAAACGCCGGCTCCCTCGGCCTATAGAGCGAGATGAGCGCCACAACCCCAGAGTCGGACACGACTGGACCTGATGGTCAGGGGCCCCTTTACCTTTACCTTTATTTTCATCAGAGAAATGTTGGAGGGTATGATACCAGAGCTTATACACATGTATATGTACATGTAAACAGAGATAGTTGCAGATTATATATGTTTGTTTGTTTTTCTCTCCATGCTACTTAAATCAGCAGAGGGGAAATGTTTCAAAAGGAGCATTTTGCCATTAGATTTGAATGACAGAAAAGCTCGACCTCAGCAGAAATTCTGATCTTGTGGATTGGTTCTTTCTGCAGATCCCTGACTTAGTCATAGCAAGAACAGAAACGTGGTTTTTTTCAGGGGGGATAGACTGCTGTGAATAACGAGCACTGCCAAATTGGCTGCAACTATGCATTCAATTAGATTACTTAAATTCCAGTGAGATTAATGTGCAGGGTTCCAGGAGTTGGGCAGAACCCATCAAAAGTTACATCTAGTTCTTAATCAGGTGACAAATATGTGCAGATTTTCTTATTTAAAAAAAAAAACCCACCACCACAACAACAATCCTCCAGTGTGAATCAATAACTTGAGCTGGCAAATTAACTATTTCTGTTCTAAGTCATGTGTCCACTTATGTGTCAAATCAAACCCAGTCACACCCCCAAATGATATCATTAGGAATGCAATCTCTCCCCCCCCACCACAAGTAACCACCCAAACACTTCCCCTGCCCCCAAATCCCTGCTACTCACTAGTGTAACTGGCTGCTGCTCTGGCAGTGAGTGAGTTTCGTTTTTCCTTCCTCTCATTTTTCATTTTTACAAATTTTAATGAAGACAACCTCGAGAACATGCATAATATACTCATATATTACAGATAAATAAGTACATATCTGTAATCCTCAAAATATCCCTTGCTCTATCAATCATGACCGCTTATACAACTTGCCATCATTATTGTAATAGATCTCTATCCTATCATAGAATATTTCCAGGCTTTCTTCCTCTAGTTCAGTGTTTTTCAACCTTTTTTGGGCAAAGGCACACTTGTTTCATGAAAAAAATCACGAGGCACACCACCATTAGAAAATGTTTAAAAAATTAACTCTGTGCCTATATTGACTATATATAAAGTAATTCTCTTGAATTTTTCAATTTTTCCCACGGCACACCAGGCAACATCTCGCGGCACACTAGTGTGCCGCGGAACAGTGGTTGAAAAACACTGCTCTAGTTCCTGAAGCACAGCTATGATGTGTCAATTTTCCAAGAATTACCAATGTCCATAAGACATCCTGGTGGCATCAGTAGCTCTAGAATAGCTATGTTTTCTAGTCACTACATTAGTTACTGGTGTAGCAGGTCTTCAGGAGCCACATAAGAAATGGGTGTGGAGTGGAAAACGTTCCCCCCCTAACCTTTCTTTTCATTCCTTTACTCCCGCCAGAGTTTCTGAAGCAAGGTAGGTGGGTAGCAACAGGGAGAAGGTTAGGAGCTCGACTGGTGAGTGGGTTGGTTGAAATAAGGGTTCTTGAAGACTGGTGGGAGGGCAAGTGGAAGGTGTTCAAGCATTCTCTGGCTCTCCCACCCTCTATGTAGAAAACAAACATCGGGGCAATAAAAAGGCTAGCATCCTTCCCTTTGACATGCTATTTTCCATATGTAGCAGTTTTATCTGGTAAGGAGGACCAACGCATTGTGTGAGCCACCACCTAAAGTCTGGAGTGGTCAAGCCCAGGAAAAGGTTTACCACCTCACTGAGGCCTATGTTTTGACCTAGGTCCATTGTAACCAATGGGACATAAGTGAGTAAGCAGTGTACTATATAATAATAATAAGTTATTATTTATACCCCACCCATCTGGCTGAGTTTCCCCAGCCATTCTGGGCGGCTCCCAATCGAGTGTTCATTGTTTCCCCACTACCATAACAGACCCTCCAAGTGTCCATATTTCCCAGGGATATCCCAGGGATATCCCTGATCTAGAGAACCCGTCCCAGTTTCTGATTTAATCCCAAATGTCCCACTTTTCCTTAGGATGTCCCTGTTTTCATTGGAGAAGTGTTGGAGGAGGGGATGGAGTTATCCAACCCCAGAGCTGTCTGAAGGCAATCCTATATGGGGAAGATTTTTAATGTTTAATATTTTAATATGTTGGAAGCTGCCCAGAGTGTCTGAGGCAACCCAGTAAGATGTGTGGGGTATAAATAGTAAAATTATCATTATGGAATGGGACATCCCTATTTCATCAGAGAAATGTTGGAGGGTATGCCATAATCAACAACAAGTGGCTTTTGTTCTTGCTATTTCCCCCCTGCAGTGGGGACGGGGAGGAGGTAACATAAAACTGTCTCCTTCTCTCCCCCCTCCTGCTCCTGACCAACTATCAACATCACTTATCACCCTTTAGGCAGGTTGACTGGGTGTGTACCTGATTCTGCTACATCCCCAGTAACTTCAATGGGAGCCAGTGTGTTCGTGTGGAACGAGGGTGGGCTACCATTTGTGTCGTTTCAGTCTTAGGTCTTAGCAAATTTCAGCTTCTTCCCATCACGCTACAGTACTGATAAAACCAAAAAACACACTGACAGTGAAAAACCTCCTGGCCACTGCATTAATCACTTGATGCAAAGACTAGTGGAGAGAATCATGATGAAATATCAGACAGAAGAAAGATGTTCCATAGGCAATCTCTCATTGACTCTATAATTAAAGCTGTAAATTATCAAACTTGATACAGACTTTGAAAATACTGTTCTTGTATCTGCCTTCCAAGGCTCACTTGAGATTCTTGCAGATATCCGCCAGAGCATTGCTTGTGCAAGGAGCAAAAGGTCAGGTGTAGTTGTTATGTACATTTATTTTAATAGGCAACAAATATTTATATGGCATCTGTTTTGAGGGCATTGGCAGAAATAACAGTAAATAATCATATGTTTCCCATGCATGGCACTTCTATGCTTTACCAAAGCTTCTTTCTTCATTTACTTAAGAAATATAAACTTCCTGCTCATTACTGAATTAATTTAAAATCAACATCTAAGACACAAATGAGCTGCCCATATTTCATGCCCTGGCACAGAAATCCTAAGGATGTCAACAGAGTGACCTAAGTGCTATTAAAACATGATGACCTCCTCAGAGAGGTGGTGTGGCCTGATGTGGACAGGTGGATCACTCAAGTGACCTTCATTAGGGGTGTTGAAGCCATTGTGTGTTACAGAACTGGGCAAAGATAGTACATGTTGGGATAAGTGGGGGAGAGAAGTGATATATTGCTCACCTGACACTGAGTAGCCGTATTCTCCCATCTTTCTAATAATATGACTGTCTGGGGCTCATGCTGTTTCACCTATGAATATTATCTACGGCATCCCAAGGCAAGCTCTTGGGTGTTCCTCCTTCAGCTTGACAGAATGTGCCCCAAAATTAAATCAAGAAAGTTGTCTGGTGCTTAAGCACTGCCTTGAGGGAACTCCAAGGTTAAAAGATTTCACTTCACAATAATACCATGGAAGTGTCAAGTTCCAACTGGCCTCCAGTCCATTCATCCAGCTAATGGGTTGGCCATATACAGGTATCTACTTCCTAGGTCAGGCCAGCTGTCACTCTGTGGCATTCAAAGTTGGCAATTGACACTTGCATTGCAACTGCTGTATGTTCTGCTCTAAATAATTCACCTTGCTTGGCCCTGCTGCTTATCTCCTGCTGCATCTTCCTCTGGTTGCACACTTGTCCTGCTTCAGATGGATACTACTCCTGGCGTTTGCTTGCTCATTCAGATATCATGAATGGGATCCAACCCCCCACCCCCACCCCACCCCATCTAACCTGGGCCTATGTCTGTCTGCTGGCCAGGCTGTAAAAACTCATCCCAAGTTGAATTTTCCCAAACTGAAAGAAGATGGGAGATTCTGACTTGCCCCTTAATTGTGAGCACATCACCTTCTCATTATTTTACAGGAATATACTTGCAAAGGATCACAGATCCATGGGCCAATCTTTCTGTATCTTGGACATATCAATAGTATGTGTATTCATGGCTGGTCTTCTTCACCACAACCTCCCTTAAAGGATACTTTTACTCCTTGATTCTTTGTAAGAAGTTATATGACCTCTAGAAAGACCTTTCTGGAAAGTTCCAAGTGTGATTATGACATGCACATAGAGCCCACTCATGCACTGCAACTCCTCATTTCTCATTAGAGTGTCTATTTGTAGTTTAATGTGGGTTGGCTGCCTAATTGCTCTCTGTGTCTTTAATATTTTGCCTCAGGCTTTGTGAATGTTAGCATAATTGAGAGCGAGGAAGTAGAAGCATTGGGAGGACTCAGTACTCTCTGGTTATATGGCAAACAGCTTTGTGCAAGGGCAGGTATGACCACCTGGGCAGTCATTTCATGACAAAACAGCCGTTGCCATCCTAATTGTAAACTAATGTGGAGATTCCTCATGTTCTGTGGTAAGCCAATCCATAGACTCAACCAGAGACTTACCGTATTTTTTTGCTCCATAGGGCGCACCGGACCATAGGGCGCACCTTGTTTTTAGAGGAGGAAACAAGGAAAAAAATATTTTTCTGGTTTTATTCCTCTAAAAGCCCTGTTTTTTTTTTTTTTTTTTTGAGGATCAGCTAAAAGTTTTGCAGCTTTTTTTGCAAAGGGAAAAGCTCTGGTTTTTTTTTGAGGATCAGCTAAATGTTTTGCAGCTTTTTTGCAAAGGGAAAAGCCCTGTTTTTTTTGAGGATCAGCTAAAAGTTTTGCAGCTTTTTTGCAAAGGGAAAAGCCCTGGGTTTTTTTGAGGATCAGCTAAAAATTTTGCAGTTTTTTTGCAAAGGGAAAAGCCCTGGTTTTTTTTGAGGATCAGCTAAAAGTTTTGCAGCTTTTTTGCAAAGGGAAAAGCCCTGTTTTTTTTGAGGATCAGCTAAAAGTTTTGCAGCTTTTTTGCAAAGGGAAAAGCCCTGGGTTTTTTTGAGGATCAGCTAAAAATTTTGCAGCTTTTTTGCAAAGGGAAAAGCCCTGGTCTTTTTGAGGATCAGCTAAATGTTTTGCAGCTTTTTTGCAAAGGGAAAAGCCCTGTTTTGGGGGTTTTTTGAGGATCAGCTAAAAGTTTTGCAGCTTCTGAAGCAAAGGGAGAAAAGCAAAGCTCCTTTTGCAAAGGGGGTAAAGCAAAGAGGAAAAGCTCTGTTTTTATGGGGTTCAACTCACATTTCTGCAGCTTCTGAAGGAAAGGGAGCCATTTCTACAGTTTCCAGACAGATAATCTAATCAGCTAGTCACATGTCGCTGGGGAAACAAACAACCTCCCTCTGCAGCACATTCAACAATGGAGGGTGGGGCTGCAAGGGAGCTGGGACTCTTATCTCTCACCCGATCTCTTGCTGATCAGCTGCTGAGCGGGGTCCTTTCAACACCCCCTTTCTCTTTGTAAAATAAAAAGCACTATCTGCTTTTGGCCCCTGGGCAATTCAGCTCCAGGGACCACCATTCGTTCCATAAGACGCACAGATATTTCCCATTAATTTTTAGGAGGAAAAAAGTGCATCTTATGCAGCGAAAAATACGGTACTTCTGTATTTGGATTAAGTGATGTTTCATAAATGGAGCATCTCCCATCTCAGTCTCCCATCCAGCCGCTGCTGCTCCCTCTTTCTGGAGTGTGTGACCCAGCATTTGAAGGCACTCTCCATGCCCTAAGCTTCAGCAAACTTTATCAAAGTTTCCTCTCTAAACAGACTGAGTAGTAGCTAGACAGAATGTTTGGATGCCGTCAGCTAAGCAGTAACTTTAGCACTGTCTTCATGTAGCCCATTTGATACGCCTGCATCAGTCCTGCCAAGCAGTAAGGAGAATTTCCTCACCACCAATTGGTACAAATGTGTGGCAAATTAGTTGCTTCCACAGATTTGGTGTCATTTGCAAAGATCAAACCAGTTTCATCTGATCAAAGATTTCATCTCATTGGGAAATGCAATCTACAGCAATCTTTGGAAGGGTGGAAATTTCAAAAGTTGACTTGCTTCCACTTTCGAGTTTTTACTTGGTTATTCAGAGGCTACACCTTCAGTGTACCGACTGGCATTGTCTCCGTTCTAATAGTGATAACTTTAGGATGATAGCCAAAGTTATATTTGTTTAAAACTACCAAGTCTAACCTACTGGCAGAGAGTAGTAAAGCTACTAATGCCTATGGGGATGGAATATGAAAATATTTAGTTTCTCTCAAAGTGCAGTGTCCAGTCACCAGATTCAGGTAGGTAGCCGTGTTGGTCTGATGCAGTCGAAAATAAATTAAAAAATTGTCCAGTAGCACCTTAGAGACCAACTAAGTTTGTTCTTGGTATGAGCTTTTGTGTGCATGCAGTATCTGAAGAAGTGTGCATGCAGACGAAAGCTCATACCAAGAACAAACTTAGTTGGTCTCTAAGGTGCTACTGGACAATTTTTTAAATTTATTTCAGTCACCAGATGATACAGAGAGTCCCTTCCCTTTATATTCAGTATCAACAGCAGCAGCTTCATTAAGGCCCAGTTTGGCAAATATAGATTGTAAAGCAAGTGGGGAACCTTTGCTGGACTACAACTCCCATCATCACTGACTATTGGCCATGCTGGTTGGGTTTAATGGGAGTGAGAATCCAACAACATATGGAGGGCCACATATCCCACACTCCCATTGTAAGACATTTGGCTGCTTTCCCATTTTATTGTAAATGAGTACCTGATCCATCCAAGATGTGTACATCATTGGTCTATACAGGTATGGGAGTAACACCCTCAGGTATATAGGCTATAGGAAATGGTGCACCTTGTTAATTTATGTTGCAGGATGATTTACGGTGATATCCTGATCTAGCAAAGGAGATCTTAAGAATGGCCATCTATGGGATGAGGCTCATCCATGTACTGTTGAACTTAATGTGTGGTAGATGAACATCATTATCAGAGCGAAATAGTCACATGCAAGGCAGATCAACAGAGTAGGATTAGGATCTGAGTCCCTAGTGGAATTAGAGAGGAGATATTATACTTACTAGGGAGTAAGCCCCATTGAATACAATTGCACTTGTAAGTCTCCCAGGTCCCAATGTAATTCATTGTCTGCTGGACTAAACCCAACTCTTCATAGCTTTTTCACTTCCCTGGCAAAATTATTTCTGGGATGGTTCACAAGGTTCAAAAATATTTTGAAAATCTTTGAAGAATGAAAAGATGTTTCGGAGATGTTTTAGCTGCCATTTGATTATATACAACTGTTGCAGGATAAAGAAGACCCTGAAAATTTGGGAGGACAAGAGATGAGAGAAGACTTCATTCACTTCTCTGAAGAGTTGTTTGGATCCCTGGGAAAATCCCGCTAGAAACAAACAAACAAAAAAAGTCAGCAATTACTTTTTTAAAAAGGAAAAAGAAATGTGATGTGGATCAAATATTAAGCAACCAAATTTGGGGATTTCAATTCTCGCCCACCCCTGAAATGTATTACTCATTACTAGTGGCAAAACATGACTCTTGCGGTGCTTTATTTACAAAAACCTGTTTCATCTTATCAGAGATTTCATCCGATGTAGTTAACAGCATCCTTCTTTCATGATTGTAATCAAAGAAATGTAACCAACTGTTCATTTCTGATCTTATACTTTTCATGGTGCTACGATGAAATCTATAGCAGTCTTCTCTCAGTACTACTCCAGCAATTAGTACTCATTTTTAATCCCTACCTGATAATATACTGAATAAAGCTACTATCACCACTTTATTCCTACCCCATCCCATAACCATTATTCAGGTAATCCAAAGAGATGGAAAGATCACATTGAAATGCCAGCTGCTAGGATTAAATGTGGGAACTGGTGACCAGATGGCAAAGAGGACAGTGCTCCCGTACCTCTGCATGGCTGTTAAAGGTGCCCGGGCTCTTCCCCCTGTTCCCATTTGGCTGCCATAGTTAGATATTGATGAATCAAGGAAGTGATGCAGAATAATATGTGAAAAAATATCAGATGATTTTCCCCCCTCTCAAGTTGTTGTTGTGGTTGCAGTTAATACTACCCCATGTATATTGTGAACCTTTACAAGCACAATAAATTCATTATTATACCTACAATTGCCAGAAAATAGTTTCAGAAAATACAGTGGTACCTCGCTAGACGAATGCCTCGCTGGACGAAAAACCTTGCTAGACGAAAGGCATTCGCTAGCGAAAGGCTGTCTCGCAAGACGAATTTTCCTATGGGCTTGCCTCGCAAGATGAAAAATTTCCGCGATCCCCCCCCCCCCGGTCAAACTGCTATTCCCCCGTTGGTGCTTCGCAAGACGAAAAATTCGCTATGCGACAGCACTCGCAGAACGAATTAATTTCGTCTTGCGAGGCACCACTGTAGTGCATTCACTTTTCACACATACAGTTGTGAATGTTTATGTTTAGGTGACTGTCAAGTTTCACTGGAGTATGACTTGCGTTTGCAGGTGTACAAAAAGTCTGTTTGGGCTTATCAACTTTCAAATGTCAGTGTTGACATACGCCAAAGTTTGAGCTGTCACTGTTACATATATGTGGAATCAATGTTGAAGAGGATGGTCGTGTAGGGGCATCTTAGTCAAACGTGACTCAGGAAACAGATGGTGAAGTACATGTGCGTCCCTATCACATTTTTGCTTTCACTGAGACGACAAAGCAGTCTGAACTATATCACTTCAAGCTGCCAGATGGACTAAACATGCAGGAGGGTATTAGCTTACCTGGGAGTGAGTGCCATTGAACTCAATGGGACTTTCTTTTGTGGAAATAGGCAATGGATTGTGGTGTCAGATCGGAGTAATGGTAACTAGGAATCTTCAGGATTTGAAGCAATATCCCTCTAGATGCTCCTCAGTACCAAAAATAGTAAAAAAAAAACCACACACACACACACCAACATGTCAGGCGTGAAGGTTTTGGCCTAGCATCTTCCTGTGCTCTTTACTGGGCAAGGACTTCTTGTATATGGAGAAATGTTTGCTCATGTTGAGCCCCCACCTGAGTTTGACCAAAACAGGCTTCCTCAACCCCCAGCAATCCTCCAGATGTTTTGCATAGCAATGCCGATCAACACTGACCATCCCAGGACTTCGAAGGTACCAGGCTGGAGGTTGGCCCAGGCACAGACTGACCATCTCATTAAGAACTAGGCTGCAGATGTGTGGTCATAATGTGTGTTTCCTACCTGAAAGTGGATAAGGTAGGAAAGAAATCCACAAGCAGGGATTCCCCCCCCCTCCTTGACTTGTCTGGGGGCCCATGCTTTAAGTATAATAACTGGCTGGCATTGGAAGAGAGTAGTGGAGGGTGTCATTTGGGCTGACCAGATTCAAAAGAGGACAGGTCTCTGACACCTTAGGAAGAAGACGAGATTTCATGTTCAGCATACATACATGCATTCTTTTATTCGACCATCAGTCAGAAAAAATACATTTGTACAGAATTAAAAATCTCTGAAGGAACTTTGAAGGAAAAAAGGAAAACATAACCCTGAATGGAATGGAGCTAAACTGCGCAATATCGATACAATCAATTAAAATCTTACGGCGCTTAGAAGCTAAAAAAAAAAAAAAAAGGAAATTTAGCCACCCGGGAGGCTGTATTTCTAGTGACATTGTTCAGTAAGGATAAAACCTGTCTTTCTCTGGATAGAAAGCTAGATTGATGTAAAAGTGGAGCTATAAGGTTTTGCCTGAGTTCTACATAGAGAGGACAAGTCAGAAGAATATGTTCGTAGACTCAACAAGGCCCATAGTACAATGACAGGTTCTCTGGGTGTATGGAACTCCCTTGTACCTTCCCCACAATACCGCGGAATCAAGGGCGTTTAGTCTAGCCGCTATAAGGAGTCTGCGGTATTCCACGTAGTGGATTTCCACGAGATAAGGGGCTGGTGTCATTTGATATAAGAAGAAGAGATTTAAACTGGTGGAGTATGCATGGCTATAGGTACTCTTTTGAAACTATCTTAGAGTTATGGGAGCATGAATCTGCGTTCTCTTAGCCTTGTGAGGTATATCCATGCCAAACAATACAAGATTGGTGATACTTTTAGGAAGAGCCAGTGCCACTGGAAACAGACCAATGGCTCAGCTAGTCCAGCATCCATTTCCCCACAGTGGCTTCTTTATATATTGAAGCTAACCTTTGTAAATGGTCTAGAGAAGAAAGGAGCCATCCTTCATAAATGCTTAGATTCAGTTGTACATCTTAAGCCTTGAGGTGGGTATGGATGCTGGTTCATCAAGCATTTTGTTTAGGCAAAGCTGCAGAGCGTCGCTTTGTCTGCTTTTCATTTAGGACATATTTAATTCTCTCATTGGGTTCTCCAAAAGGGAAGAAAAGAGAACGTGTAAAAGGAATCCTAGTATGTAAAGTGCTGAATCTTTGATCTGGCCTTTTTATATTAAATTGAGACTTTGCTGAGTGAAGGGTGTAATAAAGCTATGAATTAAATATTACAGCTAAATGAGTTTGGCAAACTGAAGATTAAGAAGGCACTTAAAAGTTTTCTCTCTGTGTGTTTCCCACCCACTTCCAGCTTCTGTGTCTCTCCTATACTCATTAATTCTAAACCAGGGGTATTCTCCTCTCTCTCTCTCTCTCTCTTCCCCCTACACCCACACACCATTTAAAATGAGATCATTACTGCAATCTCATCCTGGACATTACCATATGTTTGAGTAGTGCTGAAGTGTCAAAGTCTCTCATCCATGACAGCCATAGACTAAGTATTTTCATATTATGAACCCTTGGATTAGATATGATGAGAAATTTCTTCCACCTTCCACTTCAAAGCAAATTAAGCTATCTTGATGCACTTGGAGGAAGGATCTGCACTCTTTTAGCAGCAACCCTACAAGGAACCTCATTGAATTCAATGAGACTTGCGTTTGAGCGGACATGTATAGGATTGCACTTTTAATTATGCAGACATCTTTCACTTTTCTTTCCCTTTAAAGCAGGGTTGTGAAGCCAGTGGGCCTCCATAGTTTCCTCAACCTCAGCTCCCATTAACCCCAGTCAACATGGCCAATGGTCAGGGATGAAAGGAACTGTAGCCCACTAACATTTGGAGGCCCCCAGGCTACCCAGCCCTGCTAAGCCCACTGGGTTACCCAATTTGGTGCCTTCTAAATGTTGATGAACTACAACACCCATCATTCCATGGGGCTGATGGAGGTCCAGCAACATTGGAAGGAGCACCAGGATAAGCTGCCCCTTATCCAATGGTAGAATCCATTGGCTTGCATCTAGGAAAGATGTCTTCCAATCCTACTTTTGCAACAGCTATGTTGATAGAAATAAAAAAATTAGGAAGTCACATTTTATACACGGCGGACTGAGGCTGATTAAGTGATTTCTTGTAGACTGTGTTTAATCCCCAGCACTTTCATAAAACTCACTGTGTAGGACTTTGGTCACTCACTTCACGAAGTGAGACACTGAGGAGCATGCATGATTGAAATGCTTCTTATTCATTTGCTGGCATCAAGGTAAGACTTAGTAAGTCTTCTGTGGACTTCTCTAACAGGTGAGATGCTCTCTGAAGCTACTCTGAATGATCTTGGGGGGTCAAAGTACTTGGAGGAAGCCTGATACAAGGGAGGAGGGGACGGCACTTTCAGGTGATGGACTGAGCCCAGCAAAACAGACACATTAAATTTTGGCATTTTGCACAGGATAACTAGGGCCTAATGGTCACAGAAACCACTTTCTTCTCACTGTTTCTGATAAGAATATGCTATCTTGATTATGAGTACAACCATTAGAGATATGTTTGTGTGTGCAGTGAGAACATGAACACAGTATAATTCAACCGAGCAGCAGAAAAGTTGCCTCGAGTCAGGAATTGTTGGCTGTGGACAAGGTTAACAAAATTTCAAACTGAGCGGGTCTCACTGAGGTCAAGATTGCTGGCAATTTCCCTTGGCCTCATCTCCTCACTTTAGCACAGTTCCTTTGGTGACAGAGAAACAATCGGGCTTGACAGAAATCAACATCAGAGCACCGGAGAACTAATTTGCCAGAGGCACCAACAATTTTCAATGATGCTTCCAGATGGAAGAATAAAGGAATGTCAGACACACTCTGGAGATGAATATGTTGTTTTATATTTCACCTGGACTCATGTTGAAGAAATGCAGTTGGTTTTGTAGTTCTGCTGCTTCTTTCTCTGTTATGTACATGTCACTGTTTCTCTGCCTTCCAACTCCACCTCTTCTCCCAAAAGGAATCCTGTGTGTGCTCTGTCACGTTTCTCCTGCATTCCCACATCCCTCCAACCACAAGCTGAACGTATCTACTCTTCCCACAATATATTTTCAGACACAGGAGTGATTTGTAGAAGCACTCCCATGTTGTTAATGTGTGACGTGGTCAATTTCTAGGGCTAATCACAGCCATTATTGTATTTTAACATTCTTTTGGAAGCCGCCCAGAGTGGCTGGGGAAACCCAGCCAGATGGGCGGGGTATAAATAATAAATTATTATTATTATTATTAGGGAGCAATGCCTGGGATGTTTTCTGGATGATTTTGTTTAGAGAAAAATCACCCTTAGGTGTTTTTCATGTCTGGCTACAGTTAGGAATATAAGAAGCCACCTCAGACCATAGCTGTCAATTTCCCCCCTTTTTTGTGGGAAATTCCCTTATTCCAGAGCCATTTCCCAATGCAAGAAAAAGGAAGGTTGACAGCTATGCTTCAGACCCATTGGTACATCTCACTCAGTCGTGTCCACCCTGATTGGCTGTGGCTCTCCAGGGCTTCAGATAAGTGGACATTTCCAGCCCTACCCGGAGATGCTGCATGTTGAACCTGGGACCTCCAGCTTGTGAATTGGGTGCTTTGCTGCTGAGCCTTTTGATTCTAACCAAAGAACAAAAGTATAAAAACTCGGCCGTGACAATCCCTGAAACGAGATGGAGATGTTGTGAAGATATAAACCAACATCTCCATCTCGTTTCAGAGATTGTCACGGCCGAGTTTTTATACTTTTGTTCTTTGGTTACTATATCCCGTGACTGTCTTTTTGTCTTTGAGCCTTTTGATTCCGGCATTGTCCCATGCACTAAAGTGCCTGTATGCTCATCATTTTTCCACACAGTGATTTACACATAAGGATGCAATCCTAAAGGGGGAGGAGGTAATCCAAAGGTGGCTCTACTGCCTTATCCAAAGTCCTTCTGGGCTTGAGCCTACACAGCAGAAGTGAGAGTGGAGGGAATGTTCTGCATTCTTCTGTCCATTTAAAAAAACTTATTGAAATGTTTCCCCCCCCCCAGCCATTTCCCAGCATGCCTCTTGGGTGCCCACTTTCTTGGGCCTTCAGAGTGCCGATGTGTTATTTATTTATTCAGAAGAATGTTTATATAGCACTACAGTGGCGCCTCTGGTTACGTACTTAATTCGTTCTGGAGGTCTGTTCTTAACCTGAAACTGTTCTTAACCTGAAGCACCACTTTTGCTAATGGGGCCTCCTGCTGCCGCTACGCCGCCAGAGCACAATGTCTGTTCTTATCCTGAAGCAAAGTTCTTAACCTGAAGCGTTATTTCTGGGTTAGCGGAGTCTGTAACCTGAAGCGTCTGTAACCTGAGGTACCACTGTATTTCATAAAATACATCAGTGGCTTAGAACCAATGTACATAAAACCATACAGTAAACAACCATATAAAAAAAAAATCAAAATATGTTGGCCCAGGGTGTTGGAGAAGCTGGCGCTATTCCAGAGGGATCAGATCCTTTCCAATATCCGTCTTTGACACCAGAAAGGTGGATCTGATTCAGCTGGTGGACTTTGGGGATAAACCTCCCAAGGACAATAGGAATGTAGCCCAATCCTAGTGGCTTTTCCTGTGATACTGCTCTTTTGTCAAAATCTATTACAGCTCCCACTAATGCAGTCAATCTCTGTGCAAGGGTTATATTGAAGATCCCATAATTCAGATATTGTCCATGTGAGAAGTCTTTAGACAGTCATCAGCCTCAGCCACCGTTGCCAACGATCAAGAAAGGTGGGAGTTGTAGTAGTCCAGCAACATTTGGGAATTCATACTGGCTACTCCTGCCAAAGTCCATTGCAGTGAAAATGAATAAACAAAATAAAACAAAAAATTCCTTCCGGTAGCACCTAAGAGACCAACTAAGTTTGTTCTTGGTATGAGCTTTCGTGTGCATGCACACTTCTTCAGATACACTGAAACAGAAGTCACCAGATCCTTAAATATAGTGAGGGAGTGGGGAGGGGTATTACTCAGAAGGGTGGTAGGAATGGGGGATTGGCTGATAGGTGTGGAAAACCTGTTGACGACTGTTAACGACTGCAATTGGTCTTACAGGAAAAAGCAAGGGGTGAGATGGCTAAAGATAGCTTTGTCATGTATAATGAGATAAGAAAATGAATGTGGAGGGTACTGGATTTTGTCATATAATTCCAGCCATTTTTGTCTGGAAGAATAAAAATACTTACACTGACAGAATCCCCCCCCCCCCAAAGCTTATATTTTACATTTGATGCTGGCTCCCTTGAATGCTTCCAGATAATATCAGGAACTAACTTAAGCATAATTCTGAAGTGCCCCTGAGAAGGGTGAACTGTATGAGGCAGGGCTTGGGGGCACTTCCAGTTACATAGTGTTCTGTAGGATAGCAATAATGTGCTAAATTGCCATTCATCTGTGTGTGTGCACATGTAGGGAGAAAGGGTTTTTTCCCCTTTTCATCCTGTCTTCCCACAGTGTCATCCTAATACCGAGAGAGAGAGAGAGAGAGAGAGAGAGAGAGAGTGAGTTTGTTTATTCCAGGCTTCCAGAATAAACAAAACACATGCACACCTTCCAGAGAGTAGAGAGAATGTTTCCTAATTAGAGTTGACGTATTTGGTTTAAAGAAGGTTTCTGAGTTTTATGTGCATGTAAAGCTCTGCTCAGGTTTTCGGTTGCCATCATTTCAGCCTTAGTTACACTCTCCTCCTCCTCTCAGTAAGCAGTGTGCCTTGTGATATGTATACCAGCAGCATTGCTTTTTTGACACTCTCCTTTTTCAGATCAATACACATCTCTGTGGAATGCAGCACTTTCTCATTTATGATCTAAGCAAAACCGTACACCTCCTTCCTTTCCTACATTTAGAAGCACCAGAAGAGTGAGAGAGCTCAGAACTCAGAGTAAGCCATCCTGCTGACTGATTATGGTCAGGGAGCGATGCCGCAGTCAGCCGTGTTTCCGTCTGGGAGGAACACAATGTATCTTTGAAATCAATGCATTTGCCTATCTGTTATCTCTAAAAGGAGCCCCGCAGGTGCTGGCCTGAGCATTCTCGCTGCGCACGTTTCCCTGGGTACAGTAGCCGCATGAGTAACTCTTGCCCACATGAGGAGCCCTCTGAAGTCAATTAGGCGTCTCACATGAGCGGTGGTTGCTTATTTGAGTAAGCTCTATGGGGTGCAGTTTAATGCCCAGGAAAGGAAGCAACAGAATGGAAGCTGCCACTGTAGCTCAGAACTGCATAGTAATTGCAGATGTCCTCCCAGGTTACAGACCAGGGCAGCAAACGCCAAATATTAATGAAAGAATTTAGTTTTCTTTTATTTGAGGCACTGCACTTCATTTGCATAAGACTCCTGTGCTGTGATAAAGCTGCAGGCAAAAAGGCTTGAGAGATAATTTTCGGTTACCTTTCAAGCAATGTCAATGCAAGCAAGAAATGCATTACAGGAAATACAGAACAGTAATTATTGGAGAACTGAAGGGGGAAATGTGATTAAAAACAGAGGCCTGCCTTTGGAACTAGGCTGGCGTTTTAGCATTTCAATTTTTTCAAAAGTTTTTTTTTTTTTTTAATTGGAGCTGCCTCTTCCACTAGAAGATTTTGATCAGGAATTTGAGCCACTGCCCCTTGACAATGGGAACCTGTGTTTCAAAGGGCTACTACTTTCATTTCTAAAAAGCCCTGTCAACATTCAGCAGGAAAACTCCCCCCCTTTGTAAAATGGAATGATATAGTACAGGGACACAGACACTTCTGAAGATAGACAGTGTCTCTTTGGAATGACAAAGTCATGATGAACCAATGTGATGCTGAAACCTTTTGTGGACCACAAACTTTATGGTTGGTGTGCTCAGTATTGCCCATTTGTGCTGTAGGAAGTTGATGTTCTGATGGTCTCATAAAGGAAAAAAACAAAGTTGGGGAGTATCTTTTCTTGAAGTTGGTTAATTCAGTGGGCTAATTCAGTTCTCTATTTGACCACAGTGCATCATGGGAGACCTTGGGCATGTCATTATCTCATGGCATGTCCTACCTCACAAGGTAACTGAGGGGAAGGATCAGAGATCTTAACTGCGAGGCACAGCGTACACTTTAAAAGGTGCTGTAGAAAAGTTGACTTAAGGTTGATTTCCCCTTTGTTCCCCTATAGAATTTGGCTGCAATGTCAAATTGCCAGCTAACACATGTTGTCATGGATCAGTAAAAGCTAAGATCATGATCCAGAAAGAATTAAGTCCCATTGATTTCAGTGAGAGAATCTCCAAAGTTGAAAGCAATGGATCTTTAATGTTCTTAAAGTTAACTAGGTTGTTCTCTAAGCTTCTAACCACAGGTGATGTAAATTATAATTATAGAAGCGGGGCATGATTGTTCTTTAGACCCGATTAGGATATAATATGTAAAGTCGTTCATCCCCCCCCCTCCAGTACCCCATCATCTGGACTAAGGATTAGGCTAGGCTAGTGGAGTGGTAGTAATGTATGGAAGTGAGAGCTGGACCATAAAGAAGATTGATCGCCGAAGAATTGATGCTTTTGAATTATGGTGCTGGAGGAGACTCTTGAGAGTCCCATGGACTGCAAAAAGATCAAACTTATCCATCCTTAAAGAAATCAGCCCTGAGTGCTCACTGGAAGGACAGATCCTGAAGTTAAGGCTCCAGTACTTTGGCCACCTCATGAGAAGAGAAGACTCCCTGGAAAAGACCCTGGTGTTGGGAAAGATGGAGGGCACAAGGAGAAGGGGACGACAGAGGATGAGATGGTTGGACAGTGTTCTCGAAGCTACTAACATGAGTTTGGCCAAACTGCGGGAGGCAGTGAAAGATAGGCGTGCCTGGCGTGCTCTGGTCCATGGGGTCACGAAGAGTCGGACACGACTGAACGACTAAACAACAAGTGGAGTGGCATATTGGCTTACACAGCTAAAGACCACAATAGTGGATTCATGATAGTGAATCTCACTGCTATTCCCCAGAGATGGACTTTTTATGCTCTACCTCAGGGGTCAGCAACCTTTTTCAGCCATGGGCTGGTCCACAATCCCTCAGACCATATGGTGAGCTGGACTATATTTTTTTGGGGGGGGGAGGAATGAATGAATTCCTATGCCCCACAAATAACCCAGAGATACATTTTAAATAAAAGCACACATTCTACTCATGTAAAAACACGCTGATTCCCGGACCGCCTGCAGGCCGGTTTGAGAAGACGATTGTGCCGCATCCAGCCCCCGGGCCTTAGGTTGCCTACCCCTGCTCCACCTGATAGACCCTCTGAAACTGGCAAAGAGCAGTCAGTGGTGAAGCATAAAGTGCACTGCCTGCTGCAGGTAAACAATGGGAAAGGCAAGTATGGGAATATCATGGCATCATAGGGAAATTAAATATAACCGTAAAGTTAAGAAAACCTCTTTCCCAAACAGCTATGAGAATATTCATGGGAGACATTCCATTTCCCATAAAAACTAACATGCAGATAGCTCCTTTGTCTCAATGCAAAGAGGATACGCTAAGAACCAATCCATTTGGCTGCAGTAGCTGATCATGAATTGCAGGGAGTTGGACAAGATGGCGCTTGGGATCCCTTCCAACTCTTCAGTTCTATGATTCTATCTGGATCTAGCCATTTCTGCCATGCCAACCCTTGGCATTTACTTCAAGGTGGCTTGTAGGAGTGTGGAGAAAATTGCTGTAACCTGCATGGCGGGCTATTGCACTTGGAGAAGCCACCACGCAGCGGTATTTTAAATGCTACTAGTTCTTAGCATTTGTGCAACTATAAAGGACTTTGCACACATTGCATTTCTGTGATCCTTACAACAACCCAGTAAAGTTTGGGGATTAAGGCAAGAGACTGAGGCGACAAAAGAATGGCTTACCTAAGGCCACCTTGGTGAGTGGAAGCAAGAATCAAACAGTTTTGGAGTTACTGTGCTATACCAGCTGGGCATCTAGTTCTGTGTGTGCATTCAGTGCATATCCTCCAACATTTCATAATCATAAAGCGGATTCTCCTTCATGGAGAGCACGTGTTGTGGTGGGGGCCAGCAAGTCACCCCTCTGTTGCTGGGCGGGATTGTATAGATGGCCACTGCTGTGATTGGGCTCTGGGTGTAGTTGGGGAGATTTCTATGATTGCAATTGTTGATGGACAGCCCAGCGACTATATATTGCGTGGCTCGCAGCGTGATATAGCTCTTTGCTGCGTGCATCGGGTCACCCGCCCTCCCTCCCTCCCTATTATTAGGCCTCTGCGTTGACCTTGCTATGCCTGTCATGGGGTCGTTTGCTTTTGAGACAGGGGCCTGGTAGGAATTTTTCCATTTGGCTGATTGGCTGGTGCCATTTGGTTTTCACCTACTGCGTAGCAATTAGTCACAACTTGTAAGGTTGGCGGTTAGGCATTGGTTATTAATTGGTTGGTGGAGGGGAAGTGGTTGGCTGTGGTTGCCCCTTCAATGCTGCTGCTGCAAGGGGAATTCCGTTAAAGGAATCCAGGGGCTCACCATGCTTGTCCGTATCCCCTGGTCGGGGGCCAGGGCCCATGCAAGAGCCCCTGGGAGCATTAGGCGAGAATGGGAGCACATTCTCTCCCCAAAGTGTTTTCCCCTTTACTGACTCCACAGGCAGGTGTATGTCAGTTCTGTCCCCAGCGGGACAGATAGTCTGAACCAATGCCTAAGCAACCACTCACATATTTTGTATTTTAATAACGTTTTGGCCAAAATTATGCCAAAAACCTTAAATTTAAATTTCTGTGTGAAGTGTGTTTCATTTGAGGGGTGATTTGGGGACCTCGATGCGCAATAGGAACCTGCTTATAGTGACCTTCATGGATCAGTGTTCTTGTCCTGCTTCAACCTCCTCTGGCTGCTTTGCACATGGCTGATGGCTCTTCCCTGCCTGCTGTATGCTGCATACAATTACTTCGCTATCACCTGCCTTAAGCCATTTTAAAAACCAAAAAAATGTGTTTGTTCTGCTGGTTAAAGATATGCTAGAGAAACATAATTGACTTACTATCAGATATCAACAGTTCAGAATGAGTTTCTCCGGAATTTGAAATTGCAAGCCATTCACGTCATGGTGTCTTTGTGTTCACATACTGCAAGATTCCTTCCTCCTGCCCCCAACTCAGTGATTTCGCTTTCAATATTAATCACAATTAATTGGAGGCCACGAAATTAGAAGACGCCTGCTTCTTGGGAGCAGTCACGAAATTAGAAGACGCCTGCTTCTTGGGAGAAAAGCAATGACAAACCTAGACAGCATCTTAAAAAGCAAAGACATCACCTTTCCGACAAAGGTCCGTATAGTTAAAGCTATGGTTTTCCCAGTAGTGATGTACGGAAGTGAGAGCTGTACCATAAAGAAGGCTGATCGCCAAAGAATTGATGCTTTTGAATTATGGTGCTGGAGGAGACTCTTGAGAGTCCCACAGACTGCAAGAAGATCAAACCTATCCATTCTTAAAGAAATCAGCCCTGAGTGCTCACTAGAAGGACAGATCCTGAAGTTGAGGCTCCAGTACTTTGGCCACCTCATGAGAAGGGAAGACTCCCTGGAAAAGACCCTGATGTTGGGAAAGATGGAGGGCACAAGGAAAAGGGGACGACAGAGGATGAGATGGTTGGACAGTGTTCTCGAAGCAACTAACATGAGTTTGGCCAAACTGCGAGAGGCAGTGGAGGATAGGGGTGCCTGGCGTGCTCTGGTCCATGGGGTCACGAAGAGTCGGACACGACTGAACGACTGAACAACAACAACAAATTGGAGGCCAGACCCATTTAACCCAATGGGACCTAGTGTGAGAAGGCACGTGTGGAGTTTTGGACTCCAGCTTCCATCTGCCCCAGCCAGCATAGTCAAGAATGATGGGCATTGTAGCTCAACTTGGAGGGTGCTAGATTGGGAAGGCTAATCTGCAGTATGGATCTGAAGCCAGAAAAATGGTAAACCTAGTGACCGAGGGCCAGACAAGGGCTGTATTCACTCACCCACTTTGTTGCTCTGCATCCAGTACACTCCTGCTGCTGGTTTGAGAAGCGATATACGCACAATGTTGGCCACAGTCCATATATATCCTGCCATTTATTTGGGAAATACTGTATTTTAGGAAATAGTGCATAGGAAATACTCCCCCTCTCAAAAAACAAACCATAAATTGAGAATAAGAGTGATCTGACAGCATTTTTAAGCCAATAATGTGTGCATAGCTTGTGTGGAATTAAATGTGTCACCTTGAACTTTATCAGCAGAGCTTTAAAAAAAATGAAATTAGCAGCTGGGGGAGAGCCATTTCTGCCTTGCTGTGGTCATGATGTAAACCATTCTTTGAGCCTTCTGTTTTGCATTGGGAGAAAAATCTCCCCATGGCTTCCATTAATTTTCAGGATCCAATATATGCATTTTTAAACATGTTGAGTGCAAAAACACATTTAATATCACATCTTATTCTGGCCCCTCACTAAACAAAATTTTGAATAGGGATCTTCAAAAACAAAATGGTGGCCGGATTATACCAGGGAGAGGTGATAAACAGGGACAGAATTGGAAAGTTGTTAAGCATTAGTCTCGCTGCCCGACAACACTTTGTGCTGAATTGGTTACAAGTGCTGCTTTGGGTCATGCATAACTGACACTCTGATAACCTGGTATTCATTAAGAAGTTGAATCAGTCTCCCCACCAGCAATAGTCAGCTGCCATCCAGTGAGACCTGACTTTGCCAGTAGCAAAGGGAGCTTTTTCTCACCCAGCTGTTTTTAATTGAGGCAGACGGCAGTGGCAGTCAAGAGAATACAATGCCAACGAGCAAGAGGCATGGGCATAGTAACTAATCATACAGAGAGACAGAACTGCAGCAAAGAAAGAGAGAAAGAAAGAAAAGCAGGATTTCATTGTAATTCTCTCTGCTGTCTGTCACAGTGCTCTGGAATTCAAAGCAACATTTCACCACCGAGGTGAGATGCTAGCTGGCTGCATTCATAAGGAGGATTAAAATCCCCTAAACTCCAATGACAGCATGAGTCTCAACTTTACATATCAATTCTGGGATTTCTGAATGGCAAACTATATCTCAACAAAGAGCAGCAGTGTGTGTATTTTTATTATTATTTTTAGCAGAGATGCGCAAGGCAGGGAGGTTTTCCATTATGCAGTCTGATCCGAAACATACTTATTGGAAATGCAGCCCAATTATGTTCAATGGGACATGCTCCCTGTGAGTGCAACAGTAGCTTTATGTGCTTGCTTGAAATTAAGTCCCACTGACTTCAACGGGGCTAGTCGGTTCTCCAGGTTTCAGGCAGGGTCTTTCCCTGCCCTGGAAACACCAGGCATGGGACCTGGGGATTTAAACAGACAAACCACGTGCCCCACTACTGCACCACAGCCCTTCCCTAATTGGGACACCTATGAACCTACACATAAATAACTGCTGGTATATGACTGTATGTTGATTAGTTACATACCTGTATAGATTCACAGGCAGGTAAAAGTTAAAGATCAAGATAAACTGCAGAAGAAAAGTTATGTGCCTAAAATAATAACATTCTGGCGAGGAACAGATGCAATCAATAGAACATGTTTTCACAACATGGAGACCATGTTGCATGAATCCAAAGATGCAAGCAATTCTCTTAGTTAAATCTCAATTTGTAACAAGCTCGATATATTTTAATGAGAGAAAGGTGAGGTGTATACCAGCCCCACACCTTTACAGGATTACAGTTGTACCAATGGAAAATAAACTCCTATAATACAAAAGGTAAAGGGACCCCTGACCATCAGGTCCAGTCGTGTCTGACTCTGGGGTTGCGGCGCTCATCTCGCTCTATAGGCCGCGGGAGCCGGCGTTTGTCCGCAGACAGCTTCCAGGTCATGTGGCCAGCATGACTAAGCCGCTTCTGGCGAACCAGAGCAGCGCACGGAAACGCTGTTTACCTTCCCGCTGGAGCAGTACCTATTTATCTACTTGCACTTTGACGTGCTTTCGAACTGCTAGGTGGGCAGGAGCTGGGACTGAACAACGGGAGCTCACCCCGTGGCAGGGATTCGAACCACCGACCTTCTGATCAGCAAGCCCTAGGCTCTATATACAAAGACATAATAATACAAAGACATTTGCAAATAGACTTGCGGTAGCTTTAAGAACTTAGTAAGAGTTATGATGTCATGTGAAAATCCCTAATCTGCATTGTCCAAGAAGACCCCAGGACTCCAACTGGGGAGGGCAGTAATTTAGCAGGAGGCTCCATCCATTCTGACATAGCAGATGTCAACTTTGCAGTTCAGTGGAGACACTTGGTTTAATAAACTCATACTTGGTTTAAGACACATTATTAATGTCTGGAATTCCATATATGAGTACAATGGTAGTTCACAACTCGAGAAGCCTGATTCTGTTCTAAAATTGTATCTGCCACCTGCTGCAATTGTAATACGTGCATCACCTGTTCTTCCTTTTATGCACTTAACTGTGAATCAATACATTCCAGGGGTGATTGCCTTGCTCTGCGTTCCTGCATTACTCAAGGCCCTCATTTTTGGTCCCCCTGCACAAACAAATCAACCAACAGCAGGGGGAATAGATGGGCAGGGGCATAGCAAGGGGGGACGTAGGGGGCGGGCCACCCCAGTTTCCATAATGGAAGGGGTAACAAATTATCAAGGAACAATTACTGCCCTACTAGGGCGGTTCATAAAAAAACTTTTTAAAAATGCCTGCTCCAAAGGTCTATACTAGGGATTATATAGCTATATATGAAATTTCATGCATATCGGTTAATATCTTGACCCTCCTCCACCAAAATAGCTGTTCACTTGGCTGTTTTCCTATGTCGTGAAGGCTGAAATTTCAGTTCAGTGGAGCACTTACTGTTCCCAACCCTAACCCTGTGGAAAGCCATCTAATTAGACTTTAATTTGATTTTGAGATGTTTTTAGCAGGTAATTTAATTATCGTTTGATTTTATACCAATGTTATGTATCTGATGTTAGCCACCCTGAGCCCGACTTTGGCCGGGGAGGGTGGGATATAAATAAAAGGTTTATTATTATTATTATTACTTGTTATTATTCCTTTGTAAGAAAATATGAAATAACGTAAAACCATTTTGGGGGGGGAGGAATCAATGGGGGAGGGGTTGACAAGAAATTTTCCGCACCAGGTACCACCTGACCTTCCTATGCCTCTGGGGGGGGGTGACAAAAATTTTTTTGCCCCCGGGTACCAATTTACCTTGCTACGCCCCTGTAGATGGGTTCATAAAGTGCTTTGTAAACTGCAGAAGATGACACCATCTGACCCCCCCCTGTGAACAATATTTAGTACTTGCTGTAAATGCTGCCTAAATCTGATCATAGTGAGAGCAGGGTGGAGTAAGGTTAAAGAGGAGAAATTAAGAAGCTGAACAAATCCAGTGACTTGTCTCACTGGCAAATATTCATGTTTCAAGGTCAGGGCTGATTTCATTTGGGAAAGGTTCCTCTCTTGCCTTTTTTGGCTACCACTGTAGCCTTAGCCATATGTACAACAGCCATCTGGAAATCTGTTCCTAACTTTAGTGAGCATTACATCAATTTGTCCCAAGGCTGTGTTTACTCATTTGCATCGTTGTTCATTTTAGTCACTGAATGCACCTCTTTCTTTATGTTCTGCTTAATAGCCAAAATAATTAGCACTACTGTAGCTAAGTCTCCACGGGAATGAGTGGCCATGCGGAGTATAGATTCCCCCCCCCCACACACACACACACTGCATTTTTTGGTGCATTCTGCTATAGTTTTTGTTTCATAAATAGCTACAGACTTGTCAAGTTCTGCTTTTGTTACATACATTGTAGGACTGGGTGCATTATTTTTTTTCTCCAAGATAAGGAAATGCTCAGAGGTCTAATCAGGTCCTTCCGCAGTACTTAATTAGCCATAATAAAAGGCATCTACACAAAGCATGGGCTTTTCAAAGCCTACTCTTGTGTTACACTGCTAATGAATTAAGTAATTAATTGGCACTGAAAAATACAATAGAAAAACATCAATCTTTTCAAGTGAAGCATTAAAAAAAACTGTTTTGGAAATAGATTTCATCAGGATTTAAATTATGGAAGATTTCTGTTTTATGCCAACATCAGCAGAGAAAGAAAAGGATTTCAAAAGAGAATGAGCAATAAGATTTGTAAGTCTGCATATAAGCATTTCTTTTTTTTTTTTTTTAAACCAAATCATGTTGGAGCATACCTTGACAAGGTATGGGGCAACATATGGCCACAGTGACCCCAGAATAGAGATGGTCGGCACCATTATGCAAACTTATCTAATTCATGCATCTCAAAGCAATAGAGTACCTGAAACGCAGCTGCTTCAAAGTTTGCACATCTCCATATATAATTAATTAACAAATAAACAAAACCTCAACCTCCCCCTAGTCCAAAAATAATTCACATTAAACCAAGCATTTCTCCCTTTTAACCTCCCCACCCCACCCAGAAGTCTGGTGTCAAGCCCAGCTGCTACAAATCGGTGGTGGGTGAGTCCACT
The DNA here is from genome assembly GCF_009819535.1 of Lacerta agilis. Lineage (NCBI taxonomy): Eukaryota > Metazoa > Chordata > Lepidosauria > Squamata > Lacertidae > Lacerta > Lacerta agilis. The sequence goes on from NC_046312.1 coordinate 129,723,319, forward strand.
GTCCTTCGGGGATGGTCAAGGGTCCCTCCTCTCCCTTTGGTGGGGAGCAGTAGCAAAACAAAGCAGAAAGATGGTAACAGAAGTTTTGCCTGCTTTGTAGTCGACCCAGCTACTGCTCCTCTCCTGCTGCTGGTTGAGGTGCAGAAATGGCAGGTCCAATTCAGATTGCATTAAAATGTGCACTAAATTTTTCTTTCATAATACCCTCAAGTGTATGTGGGAATCACTATATCTTTCTGTTGCCTCTGACTCCTATGAAACATAAAATGTGGGCTGGATGAGGTGACTATTTGGTGATTTGTAGCTGGTTGAGGAAAGCAATGACAAACCTAGCCAGCATCTTAAAAAGCAGAGACATCACCTTGCCGACAAAGGTCCGTATAGTTAAAGCTATGGTTTTGCCAGTAGTAATGTATGGAAGTGAGAGCTGCACCATAAAGAAGGCTGATCGCCGAAGAATGGATGCTTTTGAATTATGGTGCTTGAGAGTCCCATGGACTGCAAAAAGATCAAACTTATCCATCCTTAAAGAAATCAGCCCTGAGTGCTCGCTGGAAGGACAGATCCTGAAGTTGAGGCTCCAGTACTGTTAGCTCTTAATAATATCAGTATTTTGTACATTATTGAGGCTTATGCCCTATCACTTAATTTTGTGATCAGGCAGCACTAAGTTTGACTCTTCCCAGCTTGTTGGTCCTCAGGAAACATCTGGTCTCACTTTTCCTTCTCTCTTTTCACTCCTCTAGTTCAGCCAAAGCAACTTGCAATTCTGCATGTTTGCAACTTAAGCAGCTTGATTAGATATTTAATGTTTTCCTTTGCAAGCATTTAAAGCTGCAAGCACTCTAAAAAATCTTATAATAATCAGACAGCACACCTGAATAATTCATTGTTCATTGACCTTTGATCAAATTCCACATCTTTGTGATTCTTCCCAGGTGTGAAATACATAATGTTTCCCACACCTATGTGCGCTTATTATCTTATTTGTTATGCACAATATGTACACATCTCCCAAGTATGGTTCAAAACCCTCAATCTTCAAAATTTCAACACTAACAAGAGAGCCAGTGTGGTGTAGTGGTTAAGAGCGGTGGACTCGTAATCTGGGGAACCGGGTTCGCGTCTCCGCTCCTCCACATGCAGCTGCTGGGTAACCATGGGCTAGTCACACTTCTTTGAAGTCTCTCAGCCCCACTCACCTCACAGAGTGTTTGTTGTGGGGGAGGAAGGGAAAGGAGAATGTTAGCCGCTTTGAGACTCCTTCGGGTAGTGAAAAGCGGGATATCAAATCCAAACTCTTCTTCTTCTTCTTCTTCTTCAAGGTCTTATGCAGAAGTCAAGATGTTCCCCAACTTACCGGTAGTTGGTTTTTCCGTGTCAGACATGCATGCATTTTTGTCTCTTATGTGATTTTCCTTGTGGATGGTTTCTTATTCTCATACCTCTGCTGTAACCCTTTCCTTGATTTCAGAGGCAACATTAGGGATCAACTTTTCTTCGAGCAATATCCTGGTTACACAGATGGTTGCAGGGAATAGTCTTATAAGTGCTGATCACAACTGTTCCATGAGTCCCCTGCAGATCCCACTGAATTCCATGCTAAAACCGCCATTGATTTTAGCTAGGGTTAAGAAGGAGGATAACCCATCATCTATTACATGTAAAGGGGTCAAATAGTCCTACAATATATTCACTGGTGTAACTTAGTTTTGGCTAGTGCGCATCTCTTTTGTCTACACTGGTGCCACCAATGGTCAGCAAGGGCAGGAAACTTTGTCCTCATTCTTCCAAAAAGCATCATTTGAACAAATGCACATATTTCACCATCTGCTCACATCAAGCCATGACTACAGTGTTGCCCTGCTATACCATGGATATGGAGTTCCACTCTGCTTCTGGATCATAGGATCTGGCAAGTTTCAGTTGCTTCCTTATGTTGGACCATCCATGAATGAGGAACTGCTTCACATGAATGGACAGAGAGCTAAGAGATCCATGGCACCTTAAAGGCTAACCAATTGTTTGTGCCATAAGCCTTTATTGGCTAGAGCCCACTTTGTCAGGTGCTGATGGAAGAGAATCTCTTTGTTTTGATGCCCAGTCATTCTTGGATACTATAACTGCAAACGCTTCCATTCAGCAGGCTAGATTGATGAAGGACCATGGATCACATGACTCATTTGCCCAGCAAACAGTGCCAGAGAATATATTATACTGGCTGGAGGAAAGCCTACTCTCTTTCCATGGGATCTCAGAGTCTTTTTTGTAAAAAGCCTTCAAATGAGGAAAATGCAGACTGAAAATGTATTTTGGCTGCAAAGAAGTCATAATTAAGAATGTTTAATTCTCATTTATTTTAATACGAAACAAACACTTGTTTAAATACTTTCCACTGAAACACCAGTGGGATATTTCAACTTTTAATTGTTGGTGGATCATTCACATTTTCCTTTCTGGTGTTTCTAATCATCATGAGAGCCAGTGTGGTGTAGTGGTTAAGAGCGGTGGACTCGTAATCTGGGGAACTGGGTTCGCATCTCCGCTCCTCCACATGCAGCTGCTGGGTGACCTTGGGCTAGTCACACTTCTCTGAAGTCTCTCAGCCCCACTCACCTCACAGGGAGGAAGGGAAAGGAGAATGTGAGCCCCTTTGAGACTCCTTTGGGTAGTGATAAAGCGGGATATCAAATCCAAACTCTTCTTCATGAAAGAACTGTGTAATATTATGAATCGTATTGACAGAGATATATTTTTCTCCATCTTTTAGCACTTTGAGGGGTGTGTGACCCAGTGGAAAAAGAAAGCACTAGTTCACACAGCACATGCAGTGAGCACAACTCTGCCACAGGATGGAGTGGCAGCCACCTTCTCAGATAACTTTAAAAACAAAGTTTGACATGTTTTATTCTGTGAAATGCCCTGAGACCTCCGGGTATAGGGCGGTATATAAATTCAATAAATAAATGTTCGTGGAAGATAGGACTATCATTACTTGTGAGCCACAATAGGTCAACAGAACCTCCATGATCATGTGCACTGTATCCCTGAATGTCAATGGCTGGGTGACAAAGGGGGAGGGGTTGTTGCCTTCATTCCCTGCTGGTTGAGTTCCCTGGAAACATCTAGCTGGCCACCATGGAGGAAACAGGATGCTGCACTAGATTGACCTTTGGCCTTTCCTTACATTGCTATCATAAAATCTTGCTCATTGTTATGACACATTTACATATTGTATAATATTTGTGTTATAACAATGCTGTGCCTATGAATGATATCACTTTTATGTTGACATAAAATATGTCTGCATATTATTCTGCAACATCTAATCCATATACGCTAAGTAGCCTGCTGTGTCCCTTTATCAAATGGCATGCCCACGCTCATTTCTGATTTTGATGTGCAGTATCTTGTTTAGGTACCCAGGTGGCGCTGTGGGTTAAACCACAGAGTCTAGGGCTTGCTGATCAGAATGTCGGCGGTTCGAATCCCTGCCATGGGGTGAGCTCCCGTAGCTCGGTCCCAGCTCCTGCCCACCTAGCAGTTCGAAAGCACGTCAAAGTGCAAGTAGATAAATAGGGACCGCTCCAGCGGGAAGGTAAACGGTGTTTCCGTGCGCTGCTCTGGTTCGCCAGAAGCGGCTTTGTCATGCTGGCCACATGACCCGGAAGCTGTCTGCGGACAAACGCCGGCTCCCTCGGCCTATAGAGCGAGATGAGCGCCGCAACCCCAGAGTCGGACACGACTGGACCTGATGGTCAGGGGCCCCTTTACCTTTACCTTTACTATCTTGTTTATCGTGGTCTGGCAAGTGCTTGTGTGGGGCAGAGACCCACACTTGCTGCATCAGGAAAGAGCCTCGTTGTGCCTCATCACTTGAAGGCTGATGGAGGGGGTTGACCCCGCTACTTTGGTTCTCCTTGGTTCATCTGGAGACCCTGAGAAGGAAATGAAATCAGATCCCGAGACTGGAATCAGTCCTGGATTGAGGTGCCAAAATGGCCAAGGCCAGTTGGGTCACAACTTTTCCCATCCCAATATGGTTGTGCAAAATACAAGCAGTGATGGAACACCAGGCCCTTTGCAATTTAATGGAAACCCGGGAACTTTTAGCCCATGGATGCAACAGCAGCTTTCATCTAGTCATTTAATTAAAAGGGAACTACACGCTCACAAAAAGTGGCATATGCTCATTTCATTTTATTAGCAACCCGACTCTCTGCATAGCACTCCAATAAAGCCATAGATGAATGCCATGAATCTAATTAATTAAATGGCAAGGGCTCACAAAGGAAAAAGGCGTGTGAGTGGACCGAAGGGTTAAAGAAACTCTCCAACAGCCTGATTGGGTATTGGATATCGTTAACACCTTTGTTAACTCTGTTTGAAGGAGGTTTGGACAATGAAACCACTCACTAGCCTCCAGTCGGAAAGTCTTTCCATTAACTTTAATGCATCTTTGGAGCTTAGGCTATGGGGCACAATCCATCACTATGCTGTCTAAATGGATTTTGAAATAAAGAGTTTTTACTTGAGGTAACCAAGGCACAGAAATGCCTGCACCTCGGGATACAAGAGACCACTGTGGTTTCTGGGACATATATGTTTAGCCATTAATGTCTACATTTACATTTACTTCTGACAGCATTTCAGAGAACTACAGCAGACAATGGTTAAATAAATGAGAACACAAAATATACTGTGGCTGGATTCAGATAGCCAATTTTCCAAGCAATCATTTTTGCAAACATGGATAGTTCCCAGGAGGGCATGTTGACACAATCGATACATGCACAAATGTTTTGTCTGACTTTCAGCCCATTTTAGGCATCTTTAATTAGAAGTCTCACTGAATTCAGTAGGCCTTACAACTAAGTAATCCTGTGACCAAGGAGGCAGTGGAAGACAGGAGTGCCTGGCGTGCTCTGATCCATGGGGTTACAAAGAGTTGGACATGACTAAACAACTAAACAACAACAACAATCCTATAGAGGACCCCAGTCTTTCTCAACTAGCTCTGTAAGGTCCTCTGAGTTCCAAAAGCAGGGAAGAGAGTCCTAAGAACTTAAGATGAACCCTGCTGGATCAGGTCCAAGGTGGTCTAGTCCTGCATCCTGTTCTCAAAGTGGCCACCCAGATGCTGCTAGGAAGCCCAAACAAGACAGCCCAACAGCCATAGTTGTTCCCCAGTGACTTGTATTCAGAGGCCTGCTGCTTTTGAGAATGGAGATACTGGTACATAGCCATCATAACTAATAGCTATTGAGAGCCTTATCTTCCTTGAATTTGTCTTATCCCCTTTTAAAGTACTGTAATCTAAGTCCATCACCATCACCGCATGGTGTGGCAATGAAGTCCATAGTTTTTAACTATGCACAAGCTTTCATAAGTAATTTATGAGTGCATCTGACAAAGTAGGTTCTGAACCACAAACACTTTTTGCTAGTCTTTGAGATGCCACAGGACTCTGTTGTTTTTCTGCAGCACAGCTACCCATCTGGAATTTGTCACTATGGAAGGCACCTAAATAGTAACATGACTTGTAATGTTAGGCATTTTAAATAAGAACATTGTAATAAGAGTGAATAATGAGATGAGCTATATAATTATCCGAGCAGAGTTATTACAATAATTTATTTTAGGAAGCACTAGTTGCTGAAAGTAACAGCCTGGAAGTGAAATGTGACCAGAGTATATATTTTTGTTTATTTCGTTTCCTAGTGATTTGTACATCAAGTCGTTTCTAATGGGTCTCCAATTATTCTTGCAAATTTAAATATTCAGAACTTAAAATAAATTTAAGGCCCTCACTTTGACCAAATGACTGCAGCTGCATTCTTGGAGGCCTCCTGTGGGCATTGCAGTTCACTGACGCCTGCTCAGATGGAGCCAACCAGGTGGGGGCGCAGGTGTGCTAGTTGTGGGTGTGTAGCTTGAAGGTCTAAATGAAAGGATCCCCCAGGGATCTTCCTCTCTGAGGGTGGCAGGATCCACCATTGGAAAAGGAGAACTGGCCATTCAATGCTGCTAAACTGGAGCTATGGAATGGACTTCAGTCCATGCTTGCCAGAGAGGACAAAGAGGAGATATGCCAAGATTGGGTGTGGATCCATTGGATCCAGAGCTTTCCTATTCCCACAGCATACCTCTGAACCTATGCCAGCCTTGGAGCTTTGTAGAAAGACAGTCACAAAAGCAGTGGGAGAGGGAAGAGCCATCTTGGTATAAGCCAGCCTGTTGGCATCCATCTGTCGCAGGAGACTACGTCTTTGGGGGTAAAGTTAAACCATTGGAGAGTTACAGTGCCTGCCGTGGCTGTAGAGACCTACACAGGAGAGACATGTTTTGTTGCAGCTCCTCCCAGTGGCCATTCCTCTTCTGGTCACTGCTATGTGTGCTTGACCTGACTATCTGTCTCCAGGCACTGTGGTTGTCTGCAAGGGATTTCCACATGGCAGGGTTGATGTTGCCAGCCTTCATGTCTTGTTTGCAGACATCTTTGTAACAGAGAATTGGTCTGCCATCAGGCCTGGTGCCTGAAGCCAGCTCCCCATAGGTCATCCTTGAGGATCCTGCCATCTTCCATTCTGTGGACATGACCAAACCCATGAAAGGGTAGTTCATCCCCCTTGACTTCACCCTCTGCCCACTTTCCATAGTGGGGAAGGTGCTTCAGCCATTTTGTTACCCCTTACCTGTGACTCTAGGGCATGTTGCATATGTGGCTGGCACCCAAGACTTTCATGCCCCAGTTTCTCACACAGCCCAGGCTGTTCATATGTTTCATACTGGGCTGGTTACATAATTATAATTATAATTATAATTTATTTGTACCTCACCCATCCTGCTGGGTTTCCCCAGCCACTCTGAGCGGCTTCCAACAAAGATTAAAATATATTAAATGTCACACATTAAAAACTTCCCTAAACAGGGCTGCCTTCAGATGTTTTCTAAATGTTAGGTAGTTGTTTATCTCTTTAACATCTGATGGGAGGGTGTTCCACAGGGTGGGCGCCACTACTGAGTTCCCTGTAGCTTTGCTTCTCTCAGTGAGGGAACCACAAGAAGGCCCTCGGCGCTGGACCTCAGTGTCCGGGCAGAACAATGGGGGTGGAGACGCTCCTTCAGGTATACTGGGCCAAAGCAGTTTAGGGCTTTAAAGGTCAGCACCAATACTTTGAATTGTGCTCGGAAACGTACTGGGAGCCAATGTAGATCTCTCAGGACCGGTGTTATGTGGTCCTGGTGGCCACTCCCAGTCACCAGTCTAGCTGCCGCATTCTGGATTAGTTGTAGTTTCCGGGTCACCTTCAAAGGTAGTCCCACGTAGAGCACATTGCAGTAGTCCAAGTGGGAGATAACTAGAGCATGCACCACTCTGGCGAGACAGTCCGCAGGCAGGTAGGGTCTCAGCCTGTGTACCAGATGAAGCTGGGAGACAGCTGCCCTGGATACAGAACTGACCTGCACCTCCATGGACAGCTGTGAGTCCAAAATGACTCTCAGGCTGTGCACCTGGTCCTTCAGGGGCACAGTTACCCCATTCAGGACCAGGGAGTCCTCCACACCAGCCCACCCCCTGTCCCCCAAGACAGGATTCAACCTCAATCCATTAGCCGCCATCCATCCTCCAACCGCCTCCAGGCACTCACACAGGACCTTCACTGCCTTCACTGGTTCTGATTTAAAAGAGAGGTAGAACTGGGTATCATCCGCATATTGATGTACACCCAGCCCAAACCCCCTGATGCAGCACAGTCATGTGCTGTTTGATGTCAACTGGTAGGCTGAGTGGGGGAGGGAAAGAAGGCACTAGGATGGGAGCTCTGTCTTCCTGAAATTGGCATCATTACAGCTTCTGCCCTCTTTATGAGTGACATAAAATTAATGCATAAAATATCATGCACAGCTGTAGGTGGAAAAAAGCGGAGGGAAATGTTGGTTTTATGCTGACTTGACTCACAGCCAGCACCTCTGTGTATATATCACCCACTTAAAATATGAGGCATGCCATTAAATCCACACACACATATTAATGCAGACTGAATAAATAAAACAAAACAAAATAAACTATATTAATGTCATTTCGCCTTGTAAACTTAAAACTTGAGATAAATGTGAAAATTCTCAGCGTCTTGTTTCTCTGTTATGTTCCTGCTACAAAATGTAAGGGCAGGGACTGATTGTGGGGGGGGTTTGCACCAGGTTGGTGGAAAGATTTGTCCCACTCTCCAGATTCTTGCAATGTAGCAGCAGATTACACACACTTACACACACACCCCTTTCAGGTGGTCAGCACTGCCAGCTGTGGAAATGCTACTCAGCTGTATAGCAAGAGGATTTGAAGGTCCTGATATGCAGACCTCCTCCCTTTGCCCATCACAAGACACAGGTCAATCTACCGCCAACAACCCTCTATTTGGCTGGCTTGCTTGGAAATTCCACCAGCCTTCTGGCCCAAGATGCTGAATGAAGGAGTTTTAACCATGTGTAGCACTCTTGTGAGCATGTGCAAGCACCCTGCAACCAATAATGTGATCCACAGGCAGAAAGCTGCAACCTAATGCAAAGTTCCTTTGTGTCTTTGGGCGTTTCATTGTGAGTGGGAAACCTGATGGAAGATTATTGCCTAGCTAGGAGAAACTTGTGGAAAAGGAAACAACTGTTGTTAGACCTGTCAGCCCTAAAACTAGTATTTTACAGCCAGTGATCAAACACACCCGCATTTCATGAGCTCCATTTTAAATTATAACCAGACATATTCGTGGAACTCTTCACCAGGTGCTTGTTTTCATCAACGGACGCACTGCCCTTTAGCTCACTTCTTTCCTCAGTTTGTTTTCATGCTTTAGCGAAAGAGGTCGACTAATCAGAGGCTGAAGCAAATTCAAAGGGAAGAGATGGCCTGCATAATGGCTCTTTGCTTGCTTCTGTGAACACGTGAATACAAAAATAATAGCATGGTCATTGTGTAGTTAAGCAGATATAGGGAGGACAACCAATTACTGTATTCAGTGCAAGTGACAGACAATTTTTTTTGGGGGGGGGGGAATGCCATTTTCTGAGTAAGGTTTTGCAGCTAGGAGATTTTCCTGCATCCATGAGCATAGCAAGAATTTATTTTACGGTATGGGGCAGGCTTTATGTTAGGGAGAGCAGAACCGAGTTATCTGCAATGCAATTGGCCAGTTAGTTAAGTATTTGTATTTATTTACTGGATTGGGGGGGCAGCTATCCCCCCCGCCCCCAGGCTACGCCCATGCCTGCATACCAGAAAAGTGAGCCTAGTAGTCAGCAGTAATAAAAACAATAAAGAGCCCTTAATTCTGTACCTTAATTCTTTGCTTCTTTGTATTGTGAGAGGAACACTGTCTGTATGTTTACATTGCAATGTAGCCGAAACAAATTCCAAGTATGTTGGAAAATGTACTTGGCCAATAATAAATTATTCCTATTCCTATTCCTATTAAAGCACATTCAAAACAAAGAATTCTGGGCACTGTGGTTTGTTAAGGGTTGCTGGGAATTGCACTTCTCTGGGTGATAAACTACACTGCCCAAAATTCTTTGAGGGAAAGAAGGTGTTTTGAATGTGCTTTAAAGGTATAGTGTGCATGGGCGTACCCGGGGGGGGGCAGGGGGCAGATGCCCCCCCCCAAGCAAAAAAAAAAAAAATTAAATAGTTATCGGCAGCCTAAAAGGAAAAAAAAAAGCTCAAGACTGGTCTTTCTCCCCCTCCCAAAATCTCAATAACAATTGAGCTCTTCCGCTCTTCCAAGGCACAGTTGGCCACTGTGTGTGTGTGTGTGTGTGTGTGTGTGTGTGTGTGTGTGTTGCGCCGGCTGCCCCCCCCCCTCCCTCATGCCGACAAAGAGCTGGCGTGCCTATCAGAGACCGGATCCTAGCCTGCACCCTGCTTGGTCAAATGGGGACGCAGGCTGAGACTTGGGCAGTGTCAGGGGGCGAATCCGAGGGCTGACCATGGTCTTAGCCTGGGTTCTCATCCTTCCTCATCTGCCTGCTTTTTGCATCCATGCTACATCGTGCTGCCAAGAGAGGAACAGTTTCTGAATTTGCCAGGATTCATCGTTGCAAGGGAGCTTGGCAAACTGAGTTCCCTTGCATGGTGAGTAGTTCCTTTGCAAGGACTGAGAATCCTGGGAAACTGAGTTTTTCAGCCATTTGGGGCTTTCTGTTGGGGGGGGGGAGTTTTTCTGTTTTTTGAAGCTGTTTTTGTTTTTGAACCTGAACGACCATGGCTTGCCCCCCCCCCCGTAGTTTTGATCCTGGGTATGCCCCTGATAGTGTGTAAGAAAAGCACTGGGGCATGGACTTTCACGGGCTTCTCTCTGCATTGTCTGCATTGCCTTTTATGAAGAGGGAAAGCCACACTCATGAAACTTGTAGCACCAGTAGAACTCTGTGAGGATGCACGCTTGCTACTTGCTACACACAATTTAAACAAAAATCTGCCACCAGCCTTCCTGATACTATTGCAATGCCACCCCATCTCCAAGTGGTGTGAAATTCTAGGGTTCCAGGCACTTACCCAGGGTTTGGTGTCCTCAGAATGAGGGACAGTAGAGACTTTATGATATTTGAGGGAGCAGGTGGCGCTGTGGTCTAAACCACTGAGCCTCTTTGGCTTGCTGATCAGAAGGTCAGCAGTTCAAGTTGAAATGCGATGTTTAATTATGCTAAAAAACAGTGCCTCCACTTTTAACTCTCAAAGATCACTGATTAATCCTTGGCATGTGGTATAGCTCGTCTTCTTTCTGCTCGTGAATCTGCTGAACAAGTCAGTCTTCCGCAATTTTGACGCAGAAATAAGTCTCTCTGGGACTCGTGGGAGTTACTCCCACACAAGTATACAAAGAGATGCATGAAATCTCCTACATCAATTTAGAACAAAATGCCAGTGACTCAAGAGAAAGACCTCAGAGCCCATCTGAAACCGCAGCCCTGTCCAATGCTCCAATTTCACAGTTTTAAGGCTCCAGCTGAAGACGCAGCAGCATATGTGAAAATCATGATAATTACAGGAGTTGCAAAGGCAAACTGCACTGCAGCACTTCCCATCCTAAGTACAGAGCACCACAGTCAGCCTTGCAATCACAATGGAACAAAATATTAGGTTTTCCCGCCCCTGACCTGACATTTTGGAGATCCCCGTATCTTTTTCCATGCAGAGAGAAAACCAGCTTGTGCTGCGACAATTTTGAGCAGACAAATGACCAGCAGAAACAAGACTCAGCAGCCTCTCTATTCCACCTCGAACCCACCCACAGCGTTTGTACATTCTGCACCCAGTCAGCATTGTCTGCCAGAGGAAGCTGACAAAGTGCTTTTAAAAGGCAGCTGTGTGTCTTTTGTGCACCTGCATTTCTGCTCCAGTATCTGCTGGTGCCTCCAGTTATGCCTCCTCTTTGCACTGTGCAAGAATGCTAGCAATAAACAGGAGCAATTCATTCTGTTCCATCTGGATGCCTTCCCACCTTGGATTTGTTTGGGGACTGTTGCTCTTGATCAAGAATGATAACACACAAGTGTTTAATATTCCACTCTTGATGCAAAGCAGCTGAGGCACAATCAGTCTGTGTCACAGGGAGCCATATCACCGTTTAGGAAATGCAAACTTATTATGACTCAACTTATTAGTCCCAAATGGAGTTGACTTCTGAGGCTGTCTGAGAAAATCAGGTCTTGGTACTGCCTTCGGTTTACAGAGCTTCATCAAAACATATGTATGGGACTAATGGCTCCTGAGGAATATAATATGATAGGACAATCTTTTTCAAATATTCTGCCTTCATGCAGTCCTTTCTCTAGATCAAGCTGCCTGTCAAGGGAAACTTGATGACCGCCAAGCAACCTTGCAAAGAATTATGGGGATTGCTCTAAGGTGCACATTTGGTGCTCATGTGTGTGCCACTTCAGCCATGTGGACTGAGACTGATTCCATACAACATACCCAACATTCCCCTGCAGCCACACATTTATCCATAATGGGTGGCAGTGTGCAAAGTTGTATTTCAGGGAAGCTGGTCTATCATTACTGAGCTACACATAATTCAGGCTTCAGAGAAAAAACTGATCAGAACCCACGAGTAAAGGTGGAGGGGGGGAAAGGAGGGGGCTTTAATAGTTGTGTAGAAGAGAGGATTTCAGAAGAAGAGTTTGGATTTGATATCCCGCTTTATCACTACCCGAAGGAGTCTCAAAGCGGCCAACATTCTCCTTTTCCCTTCCTCCCCCACAACAAACAGGTGAGTGGGGCTGAGAGACTTCAGAGAAGTGTGTCTAGCCCAAGGTCACCCAGCAGCTGCATGGGGAGGAGAGGAGACGCGAACCCGGTTCCCCAGATTACGAGTCTACTGCTCTTAACCACTACACCACACTGGCTCTCATGTAAACTACCCCTGCTGAAATTCCCTCTCCTATGCAACTATTAAAGGTGGGGGGCCCTGTCTTCTATTGCTGGAACATCGTTTGCAGTAGGAGATATCAAGTGAGCTGCATGGTTGAGAGGAGATTTGAACTCCAGTCCCCTAGGTCTTAAGGGACACGGGTGGCGCTGTGGTCTAAACCACTGAGTCTAGGGCTTGCCGATCAGAAGGTTGGCGGTTTGAATCCCCGTGACGGGGTGAGCTCCCGTTGCTCGGTCCCAGCTCCTGCCCACCTAGCAGTTCGAAAGCACGTCAAAGTGCAAGTAGATAAATAGGTACCACTCTGGCGGGAAGGTAAACGGCGTTTCCGTGCACTGCTCTGGTTTGCCAGAAGCGGCTTTGTCATGCTGGCCACATGACCCGGAAGCTGTATGCCGGCTCCCTCGGCCAGTAAAGCGAGATGAGCGCCACAACCCCAGAGTCAGCCGCGACTGGACCTAACAGTCAGGGGTTCCTTTACCTTTACCTTTTACCCCTAGGTCTTAGTCCAACACTTTCATCACTATGCCACACACGTTGGGTATGCTTATATTTTTGCACTGGAAGTCATACTCCTTGCGGAACACCTAGTAACTATGGCATACATACTCCATAGCATAGCTGATACTTTTGCTTTTTATGGTTCTGGTGCAGTTTCAAAGAATGGGGTCAGTTTCTTTTAATTTTTTGTGTTACATTTTTATTATTTATTCATTCATTCATTCGTTTGTTTTTGTTTTTAAGGCCTGAATCATTGGCAGTGTACATACAAATAAACAATACAGAAAATAAAACAATAAAAAGTCTTAATATAAACTAGCACTACCTTAAAATGCCTGTTGGAACAAGAAAGTCTTTGGTATGTACCTGACGTTTAGCAACTTTTGTTCTCAATAACTGATCTCCCAAGTACACAATGCATGTGTGCATGTCAACATTTATAAGACTGGCATGTAAACTGCACAGCGGTTGATGCTCCTGTATATTTTGCAGACAAAATATGTAATTTGCATATGTGTGTGCCATTCATAAATCATGAAATATATTTTGTGCTCTGAAATAGTTCCCAAGTACAGCACATAATGTACTGGGGAACTAAGGGGCACTAAGTAATTCACTGGCAAGAGCTGCCTGGATTTTGATTAGATAAAGAAGATGCCACAGATAATTCTCTTATATAGAGTCTGTTATTCACTAATCTCACCACGTAATCTAGTTCCAGAAATTCTATTTAAAAAGTTTTGTTACAAGATGGGAGATAATTTAAGACAAGCTTGTGGAGAGAGTTATTTAGTTTCACAGTCGTCATTTTCCTCATTTGGATTCTCCCTAGGCTAGATGTGTCATAGGAATCTCCATTTGGCTACAAAAACTCAGCTGGGAGATGAAGACTGAAGCCCAGATCCAAAGTACTATGACAGTCACATGTAGAGGAGATTGTTACATACCCCCCTGTCCTCACCCCACCACCAACTTATCAGTTTAAATTCTAGGGGAGAGATTTGCAATTTCTGGTGCCCATCACCCAGTGAATGAGCACCATCTGGTTTGCCAGTCTCACAAGACTTCCTCCATCACCAACCCACATGCCATACCCAGCCACATGCTCCCTAGCCTGAATGGTGGGCAATGAGAAAGCTGAGACCAGCAATAGGGCAAGTCAGTGGAAGTAAAGGAGCTAAAGCATAGACAGTTTTAAGGACACACAGGGAATCATGAGTTGATGTGAGGTTTGGAGGCCATGATCCTTGATGCAGCCCTCCTGGAAATCTAGTTCCCAAACAGAATGATATTGCAAATCCAGTCCACTCACCATCTGGATCATTTATGCAAAGAATGATTTATTCCATGCTTTTCTGCCCTCAAATAGGTGGCTTACGCTAATAATGCATTAAAATAACAACAACAACAACAACAACAACAACAACAACAACAACAACACAAAGCAAACGAGAGCACTGAAGCAAAATTATTAAAACATTCTAGTAGCAGAGGTGATTGAAACATTCCAATAGCAGAATTGGATAAAGGGCCCCTCTAGAAGTCCTTTTTAAGGTGCCTTCATGATGATATGTGCTCAAGATACTATTGGGACAGTTATACGTGATCCCTTGGCACATCAGAGGTCCCAGGTCCAATTCAGGTCAAATTCTGGCATCTCCAGGTAGGGCTGGGGAAAAAATGCCTTGGGAGAGCTTCTGCCAATCAGTGTAGACACTACAGTACTGAGTGCAATGGACCTATTCTTTGGCTTGGTATATAAAGCTCCTTCCTTCCTTCCTTCCTTCCTTCCTTCCTTCCTTCCTTCCTTCCTTCCTTCCTTCCTTCCTAAAACAAAACAAAACAAAACTCCAAGTAGTGACTCTAGAGGGTAAGCTAAGAGGATTTATAACAATTTAATCCATGTTGTCAGAGATATGGAAATACTCTCTTGCTCGTGGGATGCTTGCCAGAACAGTTCAGCCTTGCTTGACTTCCCGTTTCTTATCCATGCTACTTGGTAGACAACGCGCTGTCGTTTTCTATGATCCCATATGGCTTGTCGGCATTTCTGACTGAGACAGCCATTGGCAAAAGGGAGATAGAATCGCAATCAAACGCGTCTACATTTCAGAGCAGAACAGACACGTTTACTGTTTGCTCTAGCCCCCGGAATGCATTGAAAATATTTACACACAACAGACAGAGCTTGCAAGTGGCAGTGTTTTGAGGATTAGCATTTGTGGTGGCAGATGGGATGGCAAGAAACTTGCCTATGGCTGTATGGATTTACACCTACCTTATCCCTCTCCTTCCGGCTGTAAGGATTTTTAATTGGAAGCATTAAAGATGATGCAGTTTGATAGATGTTAAGTCCCTGTGTACATTAGTATACATATGTAGGTTCCACAGAATACAAACTAATCTTGTTTTTAGATTTCGAAATTCTGAATGGCTTGGTATTACTTATGCGTTTAGAAAGCTGTATTTCTTCCATTTATAAATAAAAATCTGGACCTCTGGGTTTCTGTTCAGAGACTACTGTGTTTGCTTGTTGCAGTTTTCAAGGCACACTGTAATTTGTTGCAGTGCGTGTGTGTGTTTTCTTATAGGTTACCAGTTTGCACCAGTGCAAAAGCAGACTGATTAAATCACAGCACAGAAAAGAATCTTGATCACATAATCACATTGAGTCCATGCAGTGCAGCCAATGGGCACCTTCTATTCATGGGAGGGCTTTTAATCCCTGCAAATAATTCTCTCCTCCTATTAGCAGAGGCCTTGTTACATCAAAGACCCTTCTGCAAATGGAAGGACTCCTTCCATTCATGGAAGGGCACTGCTGGATACAATCACACTTAGCAACACAGCAGGTGTGGAGCAGCAAACCAGCTGGGTGATGACTTTGCAGTCCAATGTAGTGCCTTCCAGATGTTATTAAGTGTAACAACTCCCATCAGCCCTGGCCATTGGCCATGCTAGTTGGGATGGATGGGAGTTATAGTCCAACAACATCTGGAGAGCACCATGTTGGCTACCCTAATGTAATGTATTACATGTTTACAATGCCCTTTCTCCAAGAAGCCCAGGGCAGTGCGCATGGTCTCCCCTGCCCTCTTTAGCCTCATAATAACCCTGTGATAAAGGTTAGGTTAAGGGTTCATCTGGAATACTGTGCCCACAATTTAAGATGGATGTTGACAAGGCGGAACATGTGCAGAGGAGGGCAACCAAGATACCGGTAATTAAGGATCTGGATACTATGTTGAGGGAGCTGGGTATGTTTAGCCTGCTCTGGGCAGCTTCCAACACATATAAAAATAATAATAATGAAATATGAAACATTAATGGTAACAATCTGATCCAGTATGAAAAAGTCACAATAACATTAAAATAAACAACTTATATCAAATAAATAAAGCAATATTCAATAATCCATTAGAATCCAATAGTAAATAGTGTCCAGATCAAGAGAAGTAATAGTACCACTCTATTCTGCCTTGGTCAAACCACACCTGGATATAAACACATTTAAAACATTGTTTTTTGACTTACGTAGCTGAGTCCAGTGTCTGGGACAAGCAAGATCTCCAGATGTTTGCAAATGTGCAACTCTGCACCTGATCCATTTGGCAACTGCCAACATAAGCATACACCTCCATTTGGCTATTAATTATCTGTGACAGGACACAGCAGCTTCTGCAACCAGTGAAACTGACCATTGTTGAACCCCTCAAGGATTTGATTCTCCATCTCCATTTGTACACAGAACTCCATTATCACCTCACTACTTTGAACTCAGCATCCAAGCCAAGTACAGTTTGGACTTGGGAATCCTTGTCCTGATTGGCTCATTGCCTTCTAAGACCATCCTATCGCCCTGCAGCTGGAAACTTATAACATCATACCTCTGGCTACTGAGCATAACTAACTTAGCCTGAAACTCCCTCTCCCTCCTCTAGCCTAAGTAGCAATTCCTTTGATCTTTGTCTCAGGTAATCCCTCCCCTTAGGTTTTTCGGTTTGTCCCCATAGGACTAGTTGTTTAATCTGACAGGGATTCCTCTTGGACACTCGTGCACAGGGTGTTAAACAGAGCTGTTGTGGCATCATTTTCAGAATAAAAACTGGATGCATGAAGCAATCACGCAACCAAAGAGGAGGTTCCCCTAACACCCCACTCTCTTCTTCTCCAAAAACTGATGGAGAGGGCAGCAAATGAGGGAGGGGTCATGAGAGAGTTGAACAGGGCATTCTGGACCACTCTACACATGGAATTGAGGAGATCCCTTGAACCTACTTGAATCATTGGAGACATCCTAAACGAGGGCTCTTACCTTGTCTGGCTGGTAAAATTTGGCAATTTAGAAAATAGCCGAGTGAGCATATTTGGGAGGGGTTAGTGGATGTGACATAATGTAAGTTTTACAGACACTCCTTAGATGGGAAATAGCCACTTCTATGTTCCCCCCCACCACCACCATTTGAGTCCTCTGTACTATAGGTTTGCAAGAATATTGTGTGAAGTAGCTGAAAATAATTTGCTAATGGTATTTTTTTTCTCCTCCAGTAGTCTAAAAACAATTTTTCTTTCATGATTATCACAGGGAGACAGACACAAGATCCACTGCTTTTTAAGTGTTACATTAGTGAGAACTGGTTGGATCAAAATGGCATTATCTTTTAAAAAAAAAATAAAGAAAGAAGCTTTCAACATCTCAAGCCAAGAAAAACTTGGCTTTTCTCCCCACCCCCACCCTCCTACCCACCACAATTTTCAAGGCTCATAAATGGGAACAATACTAACACAGAGAGAGATCTATCTTCTCTACCCCCCCTCTCCCCCCCACACACACTTTTTTATCTTTGCAAATCCTTTTCAAATGTGTTGCCAGCTTCCGTGTTTTTTCCATAATCTCCAGTTAGTGGTGTACTGGGATACAGAAACCTGAGCATAGGTTTTTAATTAACACAATTTAATTTGCCATGAAATACCTTTTTGGGGGGGTGGTGGAGTAGTTACAGGAGCTACTAAGATTAACTGATGAAAACCTTTGGGTAAAGGACACAATGGAGTCTGTGCCAATCTCCATTCCCCGTCTGTTTGTTCAGAGCTGCGACTTGTACCCAGGAAATATATCTTCTATGCACATAAGGGGATCGGAATCTAGACCATTATAAAAAAGACAGGAAAGTAAGTGGGTCAGAGAATTTGAAATGGATATGAACAGAGCAAGTGAAATAGCTAGTCTGTGAGATTAGATAACACCTGCCTAGATGACAACAGAACTCCCAGAACGAATTGTTTGGCAGTTGAAACGGGGGTGGCGAGAGCACTCGGGAAATAGCTGTGCCGGATCTCTCCTGCCAAAAGCAAGTGTCACAAATAGAAGGGGGGAAAGAGAAGTGGGGGGGGGGAGAGAATGGAAACCCAGATGAGAATAAGCAGCTGACAGCCCGCTATGTTTCAGACTCTGTAATCTGATGTGCTTGAAACAGGCTGATCAGTATCAAAGTGATTGGGATGTATTTTATTTGCTGGTATTTATATATATATCCTTTGATGTGTGAAACAGGTTACATCTTAGACCTACTTATGGAGACAGGTGTGCCAACTTGAATTGGGGGGGGGGCAGGTAGAATCATAGAATCATAGAGTTGGAAGAGAACACAAGGGCCATCCAGTCCAACCCCCTGCCAAGCAGGAAACACCATCAAAACATTCCTGACAGATGGCTGTCAAGCCTCTGCTTAAAGACCTCCAAAGAAGGAGACTCCACCACACTCCTTGGTAGCAAATTCCACTGCCGAACAGCTCTCACTGTCAGGAAGTTCTTCCTAATGTTTAGGTGGAATCTTCTTTCTTGTAGTTTGAATCCATTGCCCCGTGTCCGCTTCTCTGGAGCAGCAGAAAACAACCTTTCTCCCTCCTCTAGATGACATCCTTTGATATATTTGAACATGGCTATCAGATCACCCCTTAACCTTCTCTTCTTCCGGCTAAACATACCCAGCTCCCTAGGCCATTCCTCATAAGGCATCGTTTCCAGGCCTTTGACCATTTTGTTTGCCCTCTTCTGGACACGTTCCAGCTTGTCAGTATAATTGATCACATGATGATCACACACACTATTTGAAGAACAGTGCCCATCCGTATTTTATTGGGGCAGCCAAAGACCCCTCAGCCCCTATAAGTTGGCTCATATGTGTGGAGAACTGTTTTCTTATGAGTTTGTGGGTGCCTTGACTCCCCTAAATTCCTGGATGCCAGTCCATCAGCTACAAATCCACCTAACAGATACCTTATTCAACCCACATTTTACCAGCTTTCTCACAAGAATATCATGGGGGACTTTGTCAAAAGCCTGACTGAAATCAAGATACACTATGTCCACAGCATTCCCCTTGTAACTCCATCAAAAAAAGTAGTAAGATTGTCTGGCATGACTTGTTTTTTTTCTTGTTTTCTTTTTTGAGAAATCCATGCTGGGTTTTAGTAACCACAGCATCCTTTTCTAAGTGCCCACAGACCGCCTGTTGACTTATCTGTTCTTGGACCTTCCCTGGTATCAATGTCAAACTCACCAGTCAGTAGTTACCTGGGTCTTCCTTTTTCCCCTTTGTGAAGAATGGGGGCAACATTTGCCCACAGGGAGGGATAATGGGATTGTTACAGCAGAATCATAGCACTGTATCAGGATAGTAGAATTGGAAGGGAGTCATCTAGTCCAACCCCTTGCAATGCAGGAATCCTGCCCACAGCTGCCCCTGGATGGACTCAAACCACCAACCTTCTGGCTAGCAGCCAGGCACACTAACCCATTGTTTTCCACTCCTATGATGGACATTGCCTTGCTGCTTTTATCCGAAATGTGATTGTTCAAATTCCTTGGATTTTTGTTTCTGTTTTGATTCTGTTTTATGTTTATGTGTATGTGTTAGCCACCCTTGGAATAGGATAAATAAATAAAATAAAAAATAATTGGGGGGGGGGGGTCATTTTCATCACCGTCACTATCATTAGATTTGTTACCTGTCCTTCAACAGCAGGTCCCAGAGTGAGTTGCAACAATTTTAAATTAAAAGCATTTAAAGCAGATTGCGATCACAGGAATACACGTCTGAAAGCACACATCTCACGTGTCAAAGGCCAGGGTCATGATCAGGGTCACCCCAAGGTATTGTTCTGCCTGCAGGGAAAGACAAGACTGTGCATCCCCCATTCCATATACAAAAACCAAGCCGAATGGGCAGTTGACTCTGACATCTGCACTTACTCTGACACACTTGAAGGCAGCAAGCTAGCCTAGATGTGGTACAAGGCAGGCCACATGGCTCACACAGTTGTTTGTTCTCTTTTTTTTAATAAGAATTTATTAAATTTTAACAATAAGAAAAACACACAAAATACAACAAACACTACAAAAAAGACTACAAAAAATACAAAAAACTTACAAACAAACACTTATTTAACTATCCTTATCCTATTTATAAACATTATTTTGGGACCTCCTCGCATCCTCTCTTCTGCGTTCATTTCTAATCTTCTTTAGTAACTTTATAACATTGTAAAATCTTCCTTCTCACCTAATCTTAATCATTATAAACATTAATCAACATTTAACTCTATTTTTAATCCTAGTAAAAATCAACATAACATAGTTCTAACTACTTCTTATATCCTATCTTAATCTAACTTCTGGCATTACTGTAGCCTTAAATGTCCTCTGATTTTAATTTCAAATGTCTATCTTCTCACGTCGTTTCAAACAGTCTTTAAATTTCTCCCAATCTTCCTGCACCGTTTCTTCCCTCTGGTCTCGGAGTTTCGCAGTCAGTTCTGAGAGTTCCATGTATTCAATCAACTTCATCTGCCAATCTTCCACTGTTGGTAATTCTTCAGTTTTCCAGTTTTTAGCTATCAAAATCCTAGCAGCTGTTGTGGCATACATAAAAAAATGTTCTGTCTTTGTTGGGGATTTCATAGTTGGTCATGCCCAGCAGAAAGGCCTCTGGTTTCTTAGTAAATGTGTTTTTCAACACTTTTTAAAGCTCATTATAAATCTTCTCCCAGAAGTCCTTTCCTTTGGGCACATCCACCACATATGATAGAAGGTACCTTCTACTTGTTTGCATTTCCAGCATTCATTACTCAAACCATGATACATTTTAGCTAACTTTACTGGAGTTAAATACCACACAGTTGTTTGTTCTCAACCCCTCACTATCTGCCCCCTGAGGCAACAGCTTCACTCTGCCTAACGGCAATAGGGCTGGCAAGATATTTAGCTGGCTGAAGCAGAGTCCAAATAACACCACTCTCATCCCAGCTAGGGCCGACCATTTCAAAAGTCATTCTGCCCCATCCCAATACTAGCTCCTGTCTTCATCTATATCCACATATCCT
This sequence comes from Lacerta agilis, assembly GCF_009819535.1. Taxonomy (NCBI): domain Eukaryota; kingdom Metazoa; phylum Chordata; class Lepidosauria; order Squamata; family Lacertidae; genus Lacerta; species Lacerta agilis. The sequence goes on from NC_046312.1 coordinate 129,744,630, forward strand.
CACAGACACTGTCTGCTTCAAGGCAGGCCTGATTCTGGGCATGATAGAACTTTTTTAAACAGACTGCGCCCCAAATGAAGTCAGCACGTTGTTTATGGTCCCCCACTTTTCTTTGCCTCCAGGCCTTGGCTGCAGTTTTGCTTGCCACCAATGAGGACACATTTGCAAATAACCTCGGTTGCCATGAGTAACGGTTGGCAAAGTAGATGGCTGTAGGCAGTGTGTGTTAAGTATAGTGATTTAATTTACTGAAATTGGGAATACTTAAATGCATTGCTGTGTGTTTAATTCTGGAATGTTCCCCAGTAACACTTGTGAGATTGGTTAATTTTGGTCACACGGGAGGTGTCTTAATTACATTTTGTTTTGTGTGTGTGTGACTGTATCACCATGAACACTGAAGAAGAGACAGTGTTAGAGAACTCTCAACACAATAGAGGAGAGCTGTGCAAATGTGTGTGACAGAAAGAAGTACGGAAGCTGGTGTTCTTCCAAAGAAGCAGCCAGGAGAAGTCTGGAAGGAGAAAGTGGAAACTTCTCAGAAGGAACTGCAAGGACCTCGCTGGGTAATGTCCAGAAGGCTGAGTGGAAGTACTGAAAGAGAGAAAGGCACAGTTTGTTTGAATGTTTCAGGAAGAAGCTGTAATCTAAGGAAAACTAAGCCCATGCTTGGATGTGAACGTAAACACTTTGCATACTTTCTTCTTTAGCTATATCAGTGGTGGCGAACCTTTTAGAGACCGAGTGCCCGAACTGCAATGCAAAACCCACTTATTTATTGCAAAGTGCCAACACCGCAATTTACTGTATTTTTCTGGGTATAACACACTTCCTGTTTGGGGGGACTCCTGATTAAGATAATGGGGGGGGGGGGAGATTGCCATGCACGTGCACAGAGAGTGGCTGACAGGCAGGCACACAGCAGCAGCGACAACACAATCATTTTAAGAAAGGGACTTATGAACTCCGGCACCCTCCTCCATACCGCCACTTTGAACACATGGGCTCGCACACTCCCTTCTTCCCTCTCACACGCACACATACAGAGAGCCACCCTCTCGCATTCCCTCATGTTATGCGCAGCGCAAAATCTCAACTGCCCGTCCTTGTCAGACGCTTCTCTTCCGGCTGACGGTCCCCTGCACACAAACACACACACACTTTTGCAGTGTGCACGGGTGCAAGCGCTCCTCCAGCAGCCTCCTACAGCTCCATTTCAAGATAGCGCAGGGGCTGGGATTGCCATTTCACTCAGTGCTGGGGCGACAGCACACATGCCCACAGAGAGGGGTCCGAGTGCCGCCTCTGACACGCGTGCCATAGGTTCGCCACCACTGAGCTATATGATCTGTGAAATATACTCGGAGTCAAGTGTGAATTTCATGCTCTTTATTCAGCTCATAGTAGTGAGGAATGCAGTTTCCCCAAAACGTTTGCTTTATATACACTATTTACACAATGGGCCCCATGTGATTGGCTTATTGCAGGATACTCCTGTATGCCAATCAGGTTGCGGATTCACTTCCACCTGGAGCTGGATTGGGTGGCTCCTGCGGACCAATCAGACTGCTGCAATCTCAATCCTATTGTTCTAGGACCAATCAGACTGCTGCAATCTCAATCCTATTGTTCTAGGACCAATCAGGCTGCTGCATTTTGGATCCTATTCAACTCAGTACATAACAATCTGCAAGTAAAAGCTTTTTGAATATTTTAACAAGGGTTTTTTACTTTGTTTTAATTTCAAGAAAAGAGTCAATGTTGTGCATGATTTGGCTTCCTAGCTGCAATTTAGCTATTCTGCCAACAGAGTGGCTGCGCTGTTCAGCTCTTAGGTACATTCTTTGGCTATTGTTTACTTTGCTGGGTATTCCAGTGGTGAGCATGCAATGCCTTTCTGGCTGGTGCATTGTATTATTCATGACTGAGTAAATTATACATGACTCCTCAACATATTATTAGCGATATGATGGACATGTCCAAAACACTGCATAATAAACCATGGGATTATCCGCTAGCTACCAAAGCAGGCTCAAAAATATTTGCATGATCAAATAACCTGGCTCTTTGCAAAACAGTAAGATGGATCACCTTCACACCCTGCTTCTGAGCCTCCAGAGGTTACCGCTGCTGCTGGAAACAGAATGCTGGAATAGATAGCCCTTTGGTCAGATCTACCTAGACTGCCTACATTTCTACATTACAATTTTATATATAGATGCACATCTCTTCCCAGGGCAGAACTTCAGAGAGTTTGCATGCTTCTGAATGTGCATACTTGTTCTTAGCCATACCGTAATACTGGAATTAGGGGTGGGGAAGGGGGAGATTTGCATATTTCAGGCCCATGTCAATTTCACATGTTCTCATTCATAAGTCTGTGCTGTTCCATGTCCACATTAAACAGCAATATTACTCATTAAAAATCTGCATTGAAGTGTTTAGTGTCTTGAGGAAGTATTCAGACAGGAGTTATCTGGGAGGCTGGGATTGAGAAGGAGAAACTGTGAGGATAAAGTCTCCTTTGGTCTCATGTCAGTCAGGAGGGGAGAGATCTTCTAGAAAGAGAAGACTCCCAGGCCAGTTAAGACGGGTGTGGGGATCCCCTGGATCCGCTCTACTGCTTGGAGCACCTCAAGAGTGTCATTGATAAAAGGTTGGGAAACGGACAGAAAGAAGCACCTTGTTTAAAAAACCAAAGTATTAAGCTGTAACACCTATGAAACAACTAAGTTAAGGAACTAAGAATTTACCATCTAGTCTATAAACCAGGGACCCAGGTGGAGCTGTGGGTTAAACCACAGAGTCTAGGGCTTGCTGATCAGAAGGTTGGTGAATCCCTGTGACGGGGTGAGCTCCCATTGCTCGGTCCCAGCTCCTGCCCACCTAGCAGTTCGAAAGCACGTCAAAGTGCAAGTAGATAAATACTGTACTCCAGCAGGAAGGTAAACGGTGATTCCGTGCGCTGCTCTGGTTCGCCAGAAGCGGTTTTGTCATGCTGGCCACATGACCCAGAAGCTGTGTGTGGACAAATGCCAGCTCCCTCGGCCTATAGAGCGAGATGAGCGCCGCAACCCCAGAGTCGGACACAACTGGACCTAATGGTCAGGGGTCCCTTTACCTTTACCTATAAACCTGTAATGTCAAACTGAGAAGTAATAACTGAATTAAGCAACTCACATTTATGGGGTGAGCTCCCGTTGCTCGGTCTCAGCTCCTGCCCACCTAGCAGTTTGAAAGCACGTCAAAGTGCAAGTAGATAAATAGGTGCCGCTCTGGCGGGAAGCTAAATGGCATTTCTGTGCGCTGCTCTGGTTCACCAGAAGCGGCTTAGTCGTGCTGGCCACATGACCCAGAAGCTGTACGGCGGTTCCCTTGGCCAGTAACACGAGATGAGTGCCGCAACCCCAGAGTCGGACACGACTGGACCTAATGGTTAGGGGTCCCTTTACCTTAACATCCACTAGATTTAGTATAATTATTAATAAGCAGGGCTTTGGGGTGAGTGGGTGCTCCCCCCCCAAAAAAGGGGAGTTCTGGTACCTCTTTTTCTAGAAAAAAAGCCCTATTAATTGTTTCCTGGAAGAACATTTTCTCCTGACACATCCTTTGTTTTCTTAGCTTTGTTCTTATTTGTTCAATTTCTGCCTGAGTCTCCAAGGATCTAAGTTTACCCTCACACAAAAACCAAAGGAGAACCCGGAGTGGTTATAGATAGAGTCTACATAGGTGGGATCTGCCACAGTTAGTAGCTAGAGAGGGGGATCCTCAAAATTTTGATAACACCAGGGATGGCCAGCTTCCAAGAGACTGCAGTCTACTCACAGAGTTAAAAACTGGCAGTGATCTACCCCCTTTTTTGGGGGGGTTCAGATTGAGATGTTGAGCTTTTTTTTTAGAAAGGAAAGCCATCCATGTTTTGGGGGGTTCGGGTCAAAGTTGAGCTTTTTATAGGAAGGAAAGCCCTGTTTGGGGGGGCTTCGGGGCAAAGATATAGAGCTTTTTTAGGGGAGCCGAAGTTGCTGAGCTTCTTGGGGGGGGAGCCAGTGATCTACCACATATGTCCAGTGATCTACCAGTAGATCACGATCTACCTGTTTGACATGCCTGTGCTACACCATCCTATCTCTTATAGTTATGTTTGAGGAACAAAGACACAAAACAGCTGAATACAAACAACTCAGCTGTGGGAAATCCTTTTGCTTCCAGGAATGGGGTCAAAGCCACATCAAGGCCCAGGCTGTGATGCTTTTACTAATGCTCAAAAGTGATTTATTCCATAAGAACCCCTGGGGCTAATTCTTAACTCTGCAAAGTACTATTCAATGCTGAGGGCATCACCTTGATTTTCCATTGTGTTTACTCTTTGATTTCCGTTATACCAGAATTCATTCCAACACCCAAGGTTGGGTCCTGTACTGGCGGAGCCCTCAGGCAAACACATTGATTTCTATAGGCTTTCCTGAGATCTATAAGAGTGGGGTGTTTAACCTGCCAATGCGTTTAGGATTTGGCATGGCATTTGGCATGCGACCGCTTAAGTGTGAGCAATGCCAGCGCAATGCCATATGCTCAGTGCTCTAAAGACAATTAAGCCGCATGCTTTTGCTTCCAGCTTGCTTTCACACATAGTCCTTCCAAGATGCCACAGCAATCTGACAATTTACTCTGCATCTCAATGAAACCCTAACAGGGATTGGGACTGACTCATATTTTACTTTGAAAGAAGCGTTAGTGTCAACAAAATAGGCTTGTTCTTCTAGCACAATTGCCCTCAATTATGGTGCTTGCTCTGGGCTCATGAAAGGAAATCAGAATACTTTAATTGTGGTATTTTAAAATGTTATTTTAGCAACGTGAGTGCCATGTGGCTTTGATTAGGTTGGCTTGCATACGCAATATTTTGATGGTCACAGAGACTGTTATTTGAAGCTCCAGACGTCAAAGTGGACATTAGCTGGACTATACCAGGTCTGCCCAGAGGTAGATTTCAACACACACACACACCCCAAATTGAATCCATTGCTTTTGGTCAAAAGTGTAAATCCACTTTAGCTCCCTTTACAGCTAAGCGAGTTGTATTTTAGTGCAGCGCACACCATGGAATCATTTTTCGCTTAAACTTTTCACAGAAATCCAGAGTCAACATAGATGATACATTTCACACACCTTGGTTTTTTTTTTTTAATGAAAAGCTGCCAATTTATCCCATACAGCATACATGCCACTGAATAAGAGCATAAAACTGAAACACGTGTTGCAGTTACAACTATTGGTCTTCATCATACATTGTGTGTTGGGGGATTTCATGTCGCCTGTTATAAGAAAAAACTGCTCCTTTTCCCTTATGGGGTACCCAAGAGTCCATATAGAGTCCTTTTTTAGGTTCTCTGTTGGTAGGAGAAAATAACAGAGGCAAACCAGAGAATATTGAGAAACAAAGCAGCTAGTAAGCCTGATCTTTATTAAAGCTGTTGCAACAGGGTGCTCCCCCCCCCCACATGCAGAGGCAGGAAGAGACCCCCGAACCATGCGCGCAAGCCTTTATATAGACTTTTGAACTGCCCACCCTGGAGCCCAAGACCACCCCTCCATACATCATATATAGGCTACATCACAGAAGGGGTGGACTACAACAGAAATCTGAGTACGTTGTTTTTATCCTGTCTGCCAGGTTACCTGATTGGATTACTTGGGCATCCTGGCCACTCTTTTGTTATGATAATTACTCAGTTCCTGAATCCAGGTCACAGGCTTGCCCTATTCCAGTGTTTTTCAACCACTGTTCCGTGGCACACTAGTGTGCCGCGAGATGTTGCCTGGTGTGCCGTGGGAAAAATTGAAAAATTACTTTATATATAGTCAATATAGGCACAGAGTTAAATTTTTTAACATTTTCTAATGGTGGTGTGCCTCGTGATTTTTTTCATGAAACAAGTGTGCCTTTGCCCAAAAAAGGTTGAAAAACACTGCCCTATTCATATCTTAAATGTGCCCTTAAGGCAGGATTTGTGAGCAAAGAGACAATGGGGAGGTTTTTCTCATTTCCTCCCTCCTTGCAGAGAAACATTTTAGGTCAGTTTTGTTGTTGTCCAGTCGTTCAGTCGTGTCCGACTCTTCGTGACCCCATGGACCAGAGCACGCCAGGCACGCCTATCTTTCACTGCCTCCCGCAGTTTGGCCAAACTCATGCCAGTCGCTTCGAGAACACTGTCCAACCATCTCATCCTCTGTCGTCCCCTTCTCCTTGTGCCCTCCATCTTTCCCAACATCAGGGTCTTTTCCAGGGAGTCTTCTCTTCTCATGAGGTGGCCAAAGTACTGGAGCCTCAACTTCAGGATCTGTCAGTTTAGGAGAGACAAAATGGTTTCAGGAATTTTTCCTGTACTGTTTTCGTGTGTGTGTGTGTGTGTGTGTGTGTGTGTGTGTGACCTTAAAGTTCTTACAACAGACATCACTTTACTGAATAACATACTGAAAAGGTGTTTTTTAAAAAACTTGTTTTCAGTTTTCTTTCTTTTTTAAATACATGCTTATATGCTCTCTGTATGATAATAAAGTATCTTGTACTGCATTCTTTTTCCTGACCTTCATATTACTTCCCAGTGTTCTTCATTCCCTGACCCCCCCCCCTTCCCCCTATTTTGGACAGTTCAAATTCCATGTATATTTTCAGGTTGAACCTAAAACCTGCTCTGGTAATTTTCTATTGCCAGCCCTGAGCTCTGATTATCCCAACTTCAATGCAAGGAAGATGCTCTCCTGCCTTGCTGTGAATGGCACTGTTTTCTTTCCCCCTCCCTCCCCTGTCCATGCTAATCCTCCACTAGATTGTATAGAAATCCAGGCAGGGCTTGCTCCCTGGTGTATTAAGAAAACAAGACCTGCAGTGGGTCTCTGTGGAAGCCTGTTTGTTTGTCTCAGTGGAATAATACACAAGCTTTTAATTCAATAAAATGTATTCAGTGGATGCAAACTACCCCATTGTGTTACCAACAGCTTCTTCTTTAATAATGCCATTATTTGAATGCACACTGATTATTGACAGAGCTAGAAATAGCATTGTGATGGTTTATTTGAGACTTTGCTGAGTAAAAAACACAGGAGCAAAAAAAAAGTAACAGGAAGGCTTTCTTTGACAGTACAAAATTAAAATAGATTATGGTTGTCTTTCTGTTTCCGTCTTAGGACAACTCTGACCCCTGCCTGTAAGATTAGGCCAGCTTTTTTAAAAAAAATTGTTTAGCTAGCATGCTCTCTCTCATCACCACCCCTCTCCCTACTCCCCTACTCCTTCTCTCAGTTTTCCTACACTCTGCTCTGTATTACTGTACATCCACTGTCAGAGGCAGTATGCTGGGAATCAAAAGTAGAGAGGCTGCTGTTGTATTCATATCCTCCTTGTGAATTTCCCATATGCAACTGGTGGACCAATGAGAGAAAGGAGATGAGCCTTTGACCTGATCCAGTTCTGAGCAGTGCTGTCAAGTATCCCGTTTTCCCCGGGAATCTCCCTTATTTCAAGCAGTTTCCCGCTGCTATCCCTTATTTTTTATATCCCTTTAATTTCCCGTTTTTTTCAAAGGAAGCAGCTCCTCTCCCTCCCCCTGCTGGCCAGGGACTGGGAAGACCTCGCCTCCTTGCAGCCGCAAAGCAAGCGGGAGCCATTTCCCGCGCTTACAGGCATCGTAGCCCACGGGCAGCGTTTCCAAAATACAGTAAGCCTACTGCGCGCGTTCACACCAGTGCCGCCCACTTTTGCTTCTGGCTCCGCCCACCACTGCCATGTGACTGTCCCCAGGATAGGTGAGGCTGCTGATCCCTTATTTTCAAATCTGAAACTTGACAGCTATGGTTCTGAGTCACAATCCACTAGCTGAGGACAATGGAGTCTCCCCAAAGCAGGAATTTAGATCCTACCATGCTAGTGGTTTCTTGGAGCAGATACCAATTTTTACTTAACACAGAGAATACAGTGGTGCCCCGCTAGATGAAAATAATTCATTCTACGAGTGTCTTCGTACAGCGAATTATTCGTCTAGCGAAGTGGCAATGGAGCGTGGAGGTTTTCGTGCAAAAAATAAATAAATTCCGTCTTGCAAGGCAGCCCCATTGACATTTTCGTCTTGCGGGGCAGCCTTTCGCTAGCGAATGCCTTTCGTCTAGCGAGTTTTTTGTCTAGCGAGGCATTCGTCTAGCGGGGCACCACTGTACTGGATTTTATACTTGGTGAAAGTCCCAGGAGACTTCTACCTATTCAACTGAAGCATAGCGGCAGTGACACGAGCCTTGCAGCTGGAATGTTTAGAAGGCCTTCGCTCCCTAAAGTGGTCAGGAATCAGCATCAGACTTGCCGGCCAAATTGGACAGGAAGGATGGTGTAACCACCCATCTATCAATCGTATGACATTATTATGGCATCATGCAATTGACAGGAGGGCAGCCCCCGCCCACCTAACAACCTATCACCCATTGCGGCTGCAGAAAAGTCAGAAAGAAGTTCTCTCTTGCGCTTTGTGCAGCGGCAGCAAATGCTTGGAAACCCCCTCTGGCTTCCTTCTCCCCCATTGTATTAGGGTGAAGCTTTTTTCTCCCCTTCAACCCTGACAAAGCAGAGGAAGGAAGCTTCCCCTGCATCCCTGTGGCAGAAGGGAAAGAAGGGGAGGCTTTTCCAAGTCCCCACCTCTTCCTCTATTAAATTCCCCAATATTGGGGGCTTGAAAAGGGAGAGACTTGGAAAAACCTTTGCAAGTCTCCTCACTTCCCATTTGAAACATCAGGGATTGGAAGGAGACTTGCAAAGAGTTTTCCAAATCCCCACCCCACTCCCGTGTCCCCAATGTCAGGAACTTAATGGGGAAGGTGGAGGATGTGAAAAGGGCTTTAAGGTGGTCTTTGAGCTATATTAAAGCCGGGGGGGCAGGGCAGGGACACAAAATTAAAACTCTCTTTGAATTGGCTCCCAAGTGAGTGGGTGCTTCAAAGAGTGCTTTTGCACAGGGCTTTAATCACCCCTCATCAAATGAGGGGGGATGAAATTCTGATGCCTTGGCTGTGTGATCTTGTTTCTGGCTGGGAACAATATCCAGCAGTCAATAGGGATCTCTTGCTGAAACTTTGCCATAAAGTGATTTGTGGCAAATGATGGAGTCATTCCAGTGCCCATAGCTGTGCCTAGTAGTTGCAGATAGTGTGCCTCCATTGAATGTAAAGTTATTACCAGTCAGGACTAGAGTAGATAAAGTAATGATAGCCTCTGCTGGAATATTTTTAGAACTTCTGCTGCAATTTTCAGTAACATGGCATAACTTATGAGCGAACTGTGTACAAAAGGCCAGAATGTGCAATCCAAAAAAATATGCATCGTGTTCAGGGAAATGTGCACGGCAGTGAAGAAAAGTCTGTGTTGAAATATCCATATAATTAACAATAATTGCTCCCATTAACTGGGGTTATTCTGTGAACCCTAATAAATTCACTGACATGAATAACAGACACCACTTGCCTGTTATTCCTCTTAGATCAACTGTTGCAGTTACATCCTCTTTGGCTCTAGAAATGACTGGTTTCTCAAGGTTGCTTCCTGAAAAGATTCATGGGGGACATAGTTCTTGCTATGATGGCCCCAAATAATATGATACTTGTTATCATGGCATAACTTATATCAGATAAATGTCTCCCAGAAATGGTTCATTCAAGCTTTAATATCTATATATTAGTAGTAAACCAAATCATTCCCAAATTACACATAGACTGCATCAGATCTGTGTGGTTCTGACAGCTGCAGAAACCTCTTGCAAGAGCAGAATCTGCCTTATTCATTACAGTGGTGGAGACCAGGGGCGTAGCAAGGGGGTGGGGTGGGGGTGGGCCGCCCCGGTTTCCATAATGAAGGGGGTGAAAAAGATTAAAGGAACAATTTGGGGGGGGTTGGGGGGGAAATTGAATTTTTTTTTTAAAATGCCGCCTCCAAAGGTCTTATCTTATTATACTAGGGATTATATAGCTATATGTGAAATTTCATGCATATTGGTTAATATCTTGACCCTCCTCCACCAAAATAGCTTTTTACTTGGCTGTTTTCCTATGTTGTGAAGGCTGAAATTTCAGTTCAGTGGAGCACTTGCTGTTCCCCACCCTAACCCTGTGGAAAGCCATCTACCGTATTTTTTGCTCCATAAGAGGCACTTTTTTCCTCCTAAAAAGTAAGGGGAAATGCCTGTGCATCTTATGGAGCGAATGGTGGTCCCTGGAGCTGAATTGCCCAGGGGCCAAAAGCAGATTGTGCTTTTTATTTTACAAAGAGAAAGGGGGGTGTTGAAAGGACCCCGCTCAGCAGCTGATCAGCAAGAGATCGGGAGAGAGATAAGAGTCCCAGCTCCCTTTCAGCCCCGCCCTCCTTTGTTGAATGTGCTGCAGAGGGAGGTTGTTTGTTTCCCTGGCGACATGTGACTGGCTGATTAGATTATCTGTCTGGAAACTGTAGAAATGGCTCCCTTTCCTTAAGATTTTTTCAGAAATGTGAGTTAAACCCCATAAAAATGGGGCTTTTCCTCTTTGCTTTTCCCCCTTTGCAAAAGGAGCTTTGCTTTTCCCCCTTTGCAAAAAAAGCTGCAAAACCTTTTGCTGATCCTCAAAAAACAAAAAAACCCAGGGCTTTTCCCTTTGCAAAAAAGCTGCAAAACCTTTAGCTGATCCTAAAAAAGGCTTTTGCCTTTGCAAAAACAGCTGCAAAACTTTTAGCTGATCCTTAAAAAAAACAAAAAAAAACACCCAGGGCTTTTAGAGGAGGAAAACCAGAAAAATATTTTTTCCCTTGTTTCCTCCTCTAAAAATGAGGTGCGCCCTATGGTCCGGTGCGTCCAATGGAGCGAAAAATACGGTAATTAGACTTTAATTTGATTTTGAGATGTTTTTAGGAGGTACCGGTAATTTAATTATTGTTTGATTTTTATACCAATGTTATGTATCTGATGTTAGCCACCCTGAGCCCAACTTCGGCTGGGGAGGGTGGGATATAAATAAAAGTTTTTTATTATTATTACTTGCTATTATTCCTTTGTAAGAAAATATGAAATAACGTAAAACCATTTTGGGGGGGGATCAGTGGGGGGGGGTTGACAAGAAATTTTCCTAACCGGGTACCACCTGACCTTCCCATGCCTCAGGGGGGTGGGTGGCAAAAAAATGTTTGCCCCCGGGTACCAATTTACCTTGCTACGCCCCTGGTGGAGACAGATCAGAGCACACAATGGTTAAGTCTTCCAAGTCAAAGTGAGTGCAGAAGCCCATGCACAACAGGAGCCTCTGGATCAGAGTGAAAATGTTAGAAGTTTAATACATTGTACATGGTAGTTTGTAACCTATTGGTGGATCGCTGAGTGATTTGCAGTGGATGAGCAAAGGTTTCTGACTCCTACATGTTTAATAATGGCAACAACAAAATGACTCTCCCTCACCTAATAAACAATGTCAATACATAACACAATGCCCGTGCAACACAAATGATTAAGATGATTGTGTAAGTACAATTCATAATAATGAGCAATGAATGGAAATAAATAATCCCTAACAGTACATAACGCATAATGAATACATGCTAAGCAGCAATGCCAAATTATACACAATATCACCCCAGCAATTAACTCTACAACCTCTGCAAAATGCAAAGTTTCACAACATACAGTACCGCCCACTTATCTTGGGTACAACTACAAAACATAATACACACCCAACAACAGCAGCCTCTCCTCCAAGGAATAGCACAATTCCACATTGAATCCCAACAAGCTACATTTTCCATTTCTGCTTCTGGATTGGCCTCTTCCTAGGTAGCTGGAAAGGGTTGCCAATAATTGGACGGCTGCAGGCGCTGAGAACTGCCAGTTCTTTGGGAACAAAGAAGTGAGGGAAATGGCTGTCATTTCCGGCTTAATCTTTCAGTGTTAGGTATATACATTTAGAGATGGGCATTGCTCATGGTTTTCATTTTATATATTCAGTGTTTGGATTCTTGCTGCCACTATTGACCCTGGCAGACCCTCCCCTGTCTTGCAGGTTTGGATACAGAGCAGTATTAGCAGCTAAATATAGAAATGTCCACTGGATGGTCAAGGCTGGCTTGGCAACCTGATAGACCTAGTGCTGATTGAATGGATACATTTTGGGAAGCTGAAAGCCTTTAAGGAGGTTTGATCTTTGATGATGATGATGATGATAATAATAATAATAATAATAATAATAATAATAATAATAATAATAATAATTTATTATTTATACCCCGCCCATCTGGCTGGGTCTCCCCGGCCACTCTGGGTAGCCTCCAACAAATATTAAAATACAATACAAAGTCACCGATTAAAAACTTCCCTAAACAGGGCTGCCTTCAGGTATTTTCTAAATGACAGGTACCGTATATTCCGGCGTATAAGACGACTGGGTGTATAAGACGACCCCCAACTTTTCCAGTTAAAATATAGAGTTTGAGGTATATTCGACTACAGATTCTTCACCCGGCGTATAAGACGACCCCCGACTTTTGAGAAGATTTTCCTGGATTAAAAAGTAGTCTTATACGCCAGAATATACGGTAGTTGTTTATCTCTCTGACCCCTGATGGGAGGGCGTTCCACACGGTGGGCGCCACTACCGAGAAGTCCCTCTGCCTGGTTCCCTGTAGCTTTGCTTCTCGCAGTGAGGGAACCGCCAGAAGGCCCTCGGTGCTGGATCTCAGTGTCCAGGCTGAACGATAGGGGTGGAGACACTCCTTCAGGTATACAGGACCGAGGCCGTTTAGGGCTTTAAAGGTCAACACCAACACTTTGAATTGTGCTCGGAAACGTACTGGGAGCCAATGCAGATCTCTCAGGACCGGTGTTATGTGGTCCCGGCGGCCACTCCCAGTCACCAGTCTAGCTACCGCATTCTGGATTAATTGCAGTTTCCGGGTCACCTTCAAAGGTAGCCCCACCTAGAGCGCATTGCAGTAGTCCAAGCGGGAGATAACCAGAGCATGCACCACTCTGGCAAGACAGTCTGCGGGCAGGTAGGGTCTCAGCCTGCGTACCAGATGGAGCTGGTAGACAGCCGCCCTGGACACAGAATTAACCTGCGCTTCCATGGACAGCTGTGAGTCCAAAATGACTCCCAGGCTGCGCACCTTTAAGTGAAACTTTAGCTCCATTGAGGGTGGTCCCCGGCTTCAAATCTCCTAGAACCCTTCCTTTTCCTCCTCAATCTAATTTATATATCCCATTGATTTTTTAAAATGTATTTATTGTTACCTTCATCTACCTTTAATTTAGGTCATGGCTTCATGGATGAGAGGGGAGGGGAAAGAAGTTGCATATCCCCACTTCTAGTGTGACATTCCTTAACTATTACAGCAAATTGACTAGGGGTGGCTAGTTCTGCATTACCAAAAAATAAGAACTACCTCACCCCCCCCCAAAAAAAGAGGAGTGCAATCTGCATATGATCATTTATACGCATAGGCACATATTTAGAACCAGCCAGGTAGCAGGTGTGCCTGTTCTGCCTGCTGACCAGGTGCTGGGCTAAGTGTTGGTGGCAATCTCAAAGTTTTTATAATCACAATAATTCATCATTTCAACACTTCTCCAAATATAAAACAATATGGACTTTCCCCGCCCTCCTGGATTCCAATCTCCCCCTGAAATTTCATGCATCTAATTGTATCTCCTATCTCATTATTTTCTCTAATTTATCTTAATTCCAATTAAATTGCATAAATGTTATATCAAACCTGCTAGCGTTTTAATGTATTTACAGTGGTCTTTCAAATAGTCTATAAATTCCTTCCATTCCAACTCGAACTTTTTCTCATCTTGATCTCTGATCTTCGAGGTCATCTTTGCCATTTCGGCATAGTCCATCATCTTAATTATCCATTCTTCTTTAGTTGGTATCTTCTCCTGTTTCCAGTTCTGGGCAAGCAATATTCTTGTGGTTGTTGTCGCATACATAAATAACCTTTTTAACTCCATTGGAATTCCCTCCCCTGTTATTCCGAGTAAAAAGGCTTCTGGTTTGTTTGTTTTTGCAAAGGTTATCCTAAACACCTTTTTCAATTCATTGTATATCATTTCCCAGAAGTCTTTTACTTTTCTACAGGACTACCACATGTGGTAGAAGGTACCTTCCTCTTCCTTACATTTCCAACAAATCTTTGATACATTTTTATATACATTTTTGCTAATTTTGTTGGACACAAAGACCATCGGTACATCATCTTCCTGTAATGTGTTGATGGCAATCTCAAGGCCCCTAAGCTCCCTTTTTTAGAATACCTCAACTTGAAGACAGACTTGGACCAGACAGCCCTCCAAAGAAGGGCTGCCTTCTGTGAAACAGGACACGTGGCCACTGTACGGTGGACAGTGCCATAGTGACGTAGTCGGGGGGCACAGGGGTGGTTGCCCCTGGTGCAAAACATCATCACCTGGAGCTGCCTCAATGCAGCTGCATGCTTCTGTCGCTGGGCTCCATTGAAAATAGCTTCTCTATGTGAAACAGGAAATGACCTCTCCAGACAATGGAACAACTCTTATTTTCTTATCTATGCAGCTGTGATCTCCTGGATGTTGTGGGTGCTGTTAGGCCATTGAATGTGCATGTGCACGCCATCCATTTCCCTCCCTCCCATCCACCCCCCACCCTTGTGGCCCTGGGTGCTGGCAACCCACTCTACACCACTGCAGGAGACACAACTACAGAAACAAGGGGTTGGGGGAGAGAGTTGATGGTAGAATAAAAGAAAACATTGGGACATGTGTCCGTTTTTCTGGCAGGGTTGGAGGCCCCAGACCTAGCCCTCTGCTCCTTTTTTGCATTCTGCTTAAGCTCTGGGCTCCAGTCCTTAAAATATATGCCTCAGGCAGTACGCCAATTGATCGCTATGTACCACCCTCCCTGATTCTGCTGTGTCAAATGTCCGTCTCCATCCAGATCGCGACAGAAGTTTGGCAGCATGGGCATACCCAGGGGGGGGGCAGGGGGGCAATTGCCCCTCCCCAGAAGCAAAAAAAATAAATAAAAATCAAATGGTTATCGGCAGCCTAAAAGGAAAAAAAAGCTCAAGACTGGTCTTTCTCCCCCTCCCAAAATCTCAATAACAATTGAGCTCTTCCGCTCTTGCCGAGGCAGTTGGCCACTCTGTGTGTGTGTGTGTGTGTGTGTGTGTGTGTGTGTTGCGCCGACTGTTTTCCCCCTCCCTCATGCCGACAAAGAGCTGGTGTGCCTATCAGAGACCGGATCCTAGCCTGCACCCTGCTTGGTCAAATGGGGTTGCAGGCTGAGACTTGGGCAGTGTCAGGGGGCGAATTCATCGTTGCCAGGATTCATCATTGCAAGGGAGCTTGGGAAACTGAGTTCCCTTGCATGGTGAGTAGTTCCTTTGCGAGGATCCTGGGAAACTGAGTTTTTCAGCCATTTGGGGCTTTCTGTTGGGGGGGGGGCGTTTTCTGTTTTTTGAAGCTGTTTTTGTTTGTTGAAGCTGTTTTTGTTTTTGAACCTGAACGACCATGGCTTGCCCCCCCCCCCCTAGTTTTGATCCTGGGTATGCCCCTGTTTGGCATGCCTGGAAAACTGTCTTATCTGGCCCCCACAACATTTGTTACCAGAGACATGGCCAAAGCCCTCCTCAGGTAGTGCAATGTTCCCCTCCCGGAGGCTTTGCTTTGGAGAGGAAGGCAACAGGTGCAAAGGTATGCTGTGCCAGTATATGCCCGGCAGAGGTTTCCCTCAGCCTCTTGTCACAGAATGGAAGGGGTGGGGAAGAGGAAAAAGATCCCAGCTTCCTCCCTTTATTCCTTTTGGCATAGTTAAATGGAGGCCAATGCAGCAAATCACAGTTTTAAGTGCCAGGAGAACTCTTCAACTGTGTGTGGGAGTCTGAGCAATATTGAATTTTCCAATAAAATAATTAACAGCCAGCCTGAGGGCAACCACAGAAAATACAGTCTCCTCCTCTTCTGTCCCCTATTTTCCGTCTCCGTGTGATCTCCAGAGGAATCTTTTTTGTTCTTAGATTTAATGAAAAGGATTTTTCTCGGTATCCCAGGGACGAGAGAGCTGGCTGAGTAGACCCCCACACATGACAGCTGGAACCTTACTACTACAGCCTCCTTTTGTTGGCAATCTGGCAAGCAATCAGGATGCCTCTCATTAAAGTGGCACAGGTAATTGGCTTGGCCGCTCACAGAGCAACTACAAACAGTTATTGCCTTTCCTAGATTATTTGGCCCAAGGCATTTAAAAGCGGGAGATGTGTCTGCCTAATCAGAGTGGCATCACAACACTGCAGCAAGGGCCCCTTTCTCACCGAGGTAGAAAATCTGTGCCTGAGCCTGCACCACTTCAGACTGCAGATGGGAACTCGCAGGACTGAAGGCTCCACCTTACAAAACACAAATCATATAGAAAACTAGTATGTCACAGGGAAGGTTTCTAGTTGAGTTTTCTCCTTGGCATACTAGTTTTCTAAGCAAAATAAAATAAAAAATTCCTTCCAGTAGCACCTTAGAGACCAACTAAGTTTGTTCTTGGTATGAGCTTTCGTGTGCATGCACACTTCTTCAGGTACACTGAAACGGAAGTCACCAGACCCTTAAATATAGTGAGGGAGTGGGGAGGGGTATTACTCAGAAGGGTGGTGGGAATGGGTGATCAGCTGATATATTTAAGGGTCTGGTGACTTCCGTTTCAGTGTATCTGAAGAAGTGTGCATGCACACGAAAGCTCATACCAAGAACAAACTTGGTTGGTCTCTAAGGTGCTACTGGAAGGAATTTTTTATTTTATTTTGTTTTGACTATGGCCGACCAACACGGCTACCTACCTGTAACTAGTTTTCTAAGGGCAGAGAATTGTGTACAGTCTGTGGTGGTTTATCGCCTCACCAACAATTAGCCCAGTATTCTGGGCCAAGCACAGAATTACAGTAGTAACTCTGGTTAAGAACATAATTCATTCAGGAGGTCTGTTCCTAACCTGAAACTGTTCTTAACCTGAGGTACCACTTTAGCTAATGGGGCCTCCCGCTGCCGCTGCGCCACCACACAATTTCTGTTGTCATCCTGAAGCAAAGTTCTTAACCCGAGGTACTATTTCTGGGTTAGTGGAGTCTGTAACCTGAAGCATCTGTAACCCGAGGTACCACTGTACAGGTCATTTTTAGCCTAGTCTGCTGGTGGAAGGGGGAGGGGAATTCTTTCCAGCCTGAGAGCTGCATTGCATCATTGCAACCCCGCTGGAGGCTGCATGCTGTTAGTGGCTGCAGAGAAAAAGTAATCACGGTCACTCCACACCCTCACATATGCATGTACGCACCAAGCACTCAACAGGGCGCATGTTCACACTCACAGAGGAGGATTTCCCCTCCCCCCCCCCCGTCTAGCATGCACTCAGGGGCATCATTGGAGTGAGAGCTGGACTGGTACTCTGCCCTTAGTGACCCCAATGTCAGGGTCAAGGAGGGCTACTTTTGGCTCAGTTCCATTTACTTTAGTCCTAAGAATGCATTATTCATACCCTTGACAACAAGTGTTTTTTAATAACCACACACTGAACACATTCGTCTCTCTTCAAAAAGGCCACCACACACCCTCTCTCTCATGCAGTTGGGATATTTGCTTGTGTGGGCGTAGCCCCAACATATGAGGAGGAACTTGTATGTTGACCTTTCAGGACAGACAGCCACACACTGTGTGGTTGATAAAAAGTTCTGACATCAGCGGCAGGGCTGAAAGTGCAGCCCTGCTCTGCTTTGTACTCTGCCCTACCCATAAGTAATGCTTCCCTGGGACTCCACTGAAGATTCAGCCAGTCCCTCTCGTTTATTACCAGATGCTTAACCTCAGCTTTTTCTTGATGTACCTCCATAGCAGCCCAAAGAGCCAGAGCCTTGTTTTGGCATACAGCAATGAGATTGTGTATATGGTTGCAGGGTGTTTGTTTGTTTGTTTGTTTGTTTGTTTGTTTGTTTCTGTTTTGTTTGCATTAAACTGCCCTGAAAATGCATCCTTTGCCTTAATTTCTTGAAATGAGGACATTTCATGGGCAAAATACTGGCTGAGGGAGCCGGCATACGGCTTCTGGGTCATGTGGGCAGCATGACTAAGCTGCTTCTGGCTAACTAGAGCAACGCATGGAAACACCTTTTACCTTCCCGCCTGCTTTCAAACTGCTAGGTTGGCAGGAGCAGGGACTGAGCAATGGGAGCTCACCCCATGGCAGGGATTCGAACCGCCGACCTTCTAATCAGCAAGCCCTAGACTCTGTGGTTTAACCCACAGCGCCACCTGGGTCCTTGTTGTTGTTGTTGTTTAGTTGTGACTCTTTGTGACCCCATGGACCAGAGCACACCTAGTGAAGAGCAAATCCATTAACATGACAAAACGTGTTGATGGGCCATCTGAGAGGAATTATTTGGCCTGGGGAGACAGATGTTGCCAATGTGATGGGGTGTGTGTTTGAGGTGACAGGATAATATTTTTTTAGCATGCTGTGCTGGGAAGAAGAAGAGGGGAGAAGAAAGACTGGGACCCATATTGGGAGGCTGGCTGAAGGCTGGCTTGCAGAGATATCTTGGACTCCAGGGCTGCCCTTCTGTGAGGGACAAGCCCCTCTTGAAATGACCATGTTGTAAGATCTTGACTCCCTCCATTGAGAATGAAGGTGTAAATAGGTGAATAAACCATATTTCTTAAAGCTACAACAGTCTCTGCTGTGTCTCAGTTCTCCAAAGGAATACAGACAGGGGTGTAGCAAAGGGGGGGGCACACCGGGTTCCATAATGGAGGGGGTGACAAATTATGAAGGAAAAAATGTTTTTTGGGAAAAAAATTGGGGGGAAAATTGAATTCTTTTTTTAAAAAAAATTTAAATGCCTGCTCCGAAGGTCTTATCTTACTATACTAGGGATTATATAGCTATATGTGAAATTTCATGCATATCGGTTAATATCTTGACCCTCCTCCACCAAAATAACTGTTCACTTGACTGTTTTCCTATGTCATAAAGGCTGAAATTTCAGTTCAGAGAACACTTACTGTTCCCAACCCTAACCCTGTGGAAAGGCATCTAATTAGACTTTAATTTGATTTTGAGATGTTTTTAGGAGGTAATTTAATTATTGTTTGATTTTATACCAATGTTATGTATCTGATGTTAGCCACCCTGAGCTCGACTTCGGCCGGGGAGGGCGGGATATAAATAAATGTTTATTATTATTATTACTTGTTATTATTCCTTTGTAAGAAAATATGAAATAATGTAAAACCATTTTTGCGCGGGGGGGGGGGTCAATTGGGGGGTTGCCAAGAAATTTTCTGCACCAGGTATCACCTGACCTTCCCATGCCTCAGGGGGGGGGGGTGTGACAAAAAAAAATCTTGCCCCCAGGTACCAATTTACCTTGCTACGCCCCTGAATACAGACCCTGGGTGAGTTCCTGGAACCCCATGGGCTCTTGCCACCGCTTGACAGAGAGAAGGGGAGGCACACAACATTTGTAACAATAGGCAGAAGACAGAGTGTTGAGCAATGTGGTTGCTGCCACTTGGACAGGAACTGATGGATATGTGCAAAGCAGCCCAGAAAGAAGGTTTGACAGTTACCCGGGGATGTCTTACTCACACAGTTTTATTGTGGGTGGGCTGTAAAAGCCAATACAAATGGGAACAAAATTTATTGTGCTGCTTATAAGCAAAGCAGAAGGCGTCGTTTTAATGTGAACAATATCTAGCAGCCATCCATTATCTTGGCTGACAGCAATCTAAATTGCATTGAGGTAGTTAAAACTGGCAACTTCAGACTTGGGGCCTGCTGTAGGGGTTTCTTTTTCTTTTTTTTAAAAAAAAACCTGGGCTCTTGTAGAAGTGTACTAATAAAGCCCTTGGTGATCATAAAGTTAATGAGATGAAAGAAATGGGTTTCCAATGCTATAAAATGTAAATGCATCTGGCGTGGAAAGCAGACCACGGTCAGCCCACCCCATTCACAAAAGTACATCGGAGAGGCCAGCGAGTATGACCAAGCTAAACACAGCTTTGGATCTGCTTCCCCATTAAACAGACTGGCACCTCTAATTTAGGCTCATCTACAATTTAGTCAGAGCAGATGGGAACTATTTGCCTGTAATAGTTTCCATTTACAGGTGAGCATTCTGAGCAGAAAATAGAGGGGGCTAAGTGTGGAATCCATCATCATTTCCTTTGCCTTTGGTCCAGAGAAGCAAGAAGAGAAATGTAAACAACTCTCCCGAGTGTAAATACATTTCCAAAATGTAAATGAGAAAGGAATTGGACTTCTGCAACTTCTGCTTCAGGGACAGGGCCTATCTTCTCAGAAAGCAGTCTCAAATGGGAACTGTTGTTTCCCCCCCCCCCAAACATATGGCTGTGGGGCAAACCTATGAGTCTCTATGTAATCACACTGCAGAAGACAGAACATGGCTTCTAACAATGAGTTTGTACTCCCAAAATATCAGCTTTTATTCGTTTCTTTGCCTTTGTGCCATATTAGATATGCCGAAACGACAGCACAATCGTCCAATATGGATACTCCTGGAGCAGCTGAAACATTACTTGCAGTGTCACTAAGTGTCTGGACCTTCAAGATGGTCTTCCACCTGCCTCCCAATGAGTCACCCTCTTGGTCCCTCCTGCTCACTATGCTTGGTGGGCACCAGCTAGGGCCACAGCTGCCACCCTCCAGCTGCTTACCCATCTCCAGTGGGAGATGAATGTCACCCACGATCTGGTTGGCACTTAGAATAGGCCAGGGGAAGAGGGAGTCAGTAGGGTGTAGATTTAAATGGCTTGAGAACAGCAGTTAAATGATCCGCCAGGTTTCGGTCTGTGCCCCTAGTCATGAATAAAATAACATTGCCCAAACTCCTACATTTGATTCACCTTGTATTTGTTGCGGCATTAACGGAGGCACAGTGCAATTATGTATACGCGAGTCTGAGATTAACATAGCATGCATGTATATAAACATCTGGGCCATTGTTTTTAGTAAGACTTTTATGAGCATGAGAGAAAAATTCCTGCTGACTTAGAAGTGGTTTGGTTTTTGATATTTTCTCATAAATAAATGGAGTCGGGGGAGTGAAAAGATAATAAGCAGATTAGAGAAATCTCTTTTATAAAATAAAAATCCATAATAAATCTTGTTTGGAGTATGAATAAATCATTTCTGCAATACATAATTCATTGTTCTCAAATACCAAGCACAGAACCCAAGGAAGGAAGGAGGCCCTTTCAGGGACTATATTTCCCCCCTTTGCTTGTAGCTCTAAAGAGTTTTCGGGAGAGCTGTGCCCTTTCCCATCAACAGAGAGTCTGACCCTTCCTCTCTCACTGTAGTAGGCATGCACGTCTATAGGATTGTAATCGCTGTAAATTGCCAGTATGTGTCATGTTCATTAGTAGATGTTCTCCTCCTAAAACCATTTGGAGAAAAGAAACATTATTCACATGATATACAGAGAGAATTTGGAGGAAGACCACACGAAGGGGAAGCTAGACTTCTCCTATACTGTGTAAATCATAATTCTGCAACTGAAAGCTGAGATTCTGCAACTAGAATGAATGGCAAAAGTAGGGTCTACTTCTTGCTCTCTTTTCCTCTCTCCTGCCAACTTAAGTGAAAATTAAAATCTACAGAATATATAGATTGCTGAGGCCTGGAAGAATGGATAGGAAGGCAGCGGAGGGCGCAAACAGAGAGTTTGACAGTCTGCAACTAGTACACAGAGAAAATGAGAAGGGGGGGGGGAGGTGCTAAAAGAAGCCCTACCTACCTTAAGCATTGGTCTTTGTGCTTTTCCATACGATTTTCCTCTGCTTGGTTTGTTTTCTACACAACGATAGGACCTAGAAATCTGTTTTTTATATATATTTTTTTAAAAATGGTAAGATGTCCCATGAATGCTGTGGACTGACTTCACATTCATGATCACCATGCAGCTCCTTCATTTCCACTCACACCAGCAATGCATTTAATAACTGGTCCAGGATCACAGTAAAGATGCTGGCCATAGACATTTGAAAGAAAAGTTCAGAAACGGCACCCCTCCAACACACATTGGGTCATACTCAACTAATTTGTTGTGCCAGCAGAAACCAGTACAATGAGTCTTGCTAGTGCAATAGCCTTCCCTCCATTACTCCTTGCTTGTGACCTCTGTACCCTTATTATTATTATTATTATTATTATTATTATTATTATTATTATTATTATTATTTCTTGAATTTGTATATCGTTCTTCATCCATAGCTCCCAGGGTGGTTCACAAACTAAAATTACAAAATAAAAACCACAAAATACATAGTGGGGAAAAACAGCAAACCAATACTCTCCCCCCCCCACACACACACAACAAACTTAAAAGGGCATTTGATGTTATTCAGCCAAAGGCCTGGTTGAAGAGGAACATTTTCACCAGGCACCTAAAGGTGTCTAATGAAGGCACCAGCCGTACCTCCCAAGGGAGAGCATTTCACAAATGGGGAGCCACTGCAGAAAAGGTCCGTTTAGGTGTTGCCACCCTCAAGACCTCTCATGGAGGAGGCAAACAAAGAAGGGACTCGGAGGATTATCTCCGGTTCCAGAGATTGTTCCATTTGGCCGGCTTGTGCTAGTGGAAAAATCACCTTAGCGTGACATCAAACACCACCATTTATCGATGACACAGTGATGGAGAATGTTGTGGCCTCTGCAATGTCCCACTTCCAGCTTGCCAGCATTTCATGATAGCCTAGTCCATAAGAAGAAACCAGGAACCCATAGTTCTAGACCTGCTCCTCTTCATTTTGTTTTCTGCTGCATCACTCTTTCGCCATACTCTGTATGCAGTCAAGGAAGGGGTACATCAGGGGTCCCCAAACTAAGGCCCGGGGGCTGGATGTGGCCCAATCGCCTTCTAAATCCGGCCCGTGGACAGTCCAGGAATCTGTGTGTTTTTACATGAGTAGAATGTGTCCTTTTATTTAACATGCATCTCTGGGTTATTTGTGGGGCCTGCTTGGTGTTTTTACATGAGTAGAATGTGTGCTTTTATTTAAAATGCATCTCTGGGTTATTTGTGGGGCATAGGAATTTGTTCATTCCCCCCCCCCAAAAAAAATATATAGTGCGGCCCCCCACAAGGTCTGAGGGACAGTGGACCGGCCCCCGCTGAAAAAGTTTGCTGACCCCTGGACATCATGGGTAGGCAAACTAAGGCCTGGCGGCTGAATCCAGCCTAATCGCCTTCTCAATCCGGCCCGCGGATGGTCCAGGAATCAGCGTGTTTTTATATTAGTAGAATGTGTCCTTTTATTTAAAATGCACCTCTGGGTTATTTATGGGGCCTGCCTGGTGTTTTTACATGAGTAGAATGTGTGCTTTTATTTAAAATGTATCTCTGGGTTATTTGTGGGGCATAGGGATTCGTTATTCCCCCCCCCCAAATATAGTCCAGCCCACCACATGGTCTGAGGGATGGTGGACCGGCCCCTGCTGAAAAAGTTTGCTGACCCCTGGAGCATAGCTGTCAACTTTTTCCTTTTTTAAAAAAGAAAATTCCTTTATTCCGAATAGGATTCCTTGCAAGAAAAGGGAAAAGTTGACAGCTATCCCCTGGAGTACGTGCTCCATTAGCAGCTATGGAAATATGGCTATGATGAAGCATCCTCTTTTCTCATTCCTGCATTTGGACCCCAATCGAAACCATATGGTCTGGGGTCTGCTTAGATGCCAGCTCAGCAGTCTTTTTTCTGATTTTCTACTGTTTGTCAACACAGTGTTTATATTTGTACATGGAACCTATCCACTGTTCACACTGGGTGTTGGATCTAGTCAAGTAGCTAGAGTATTAGGTTTCGAAGGAGATCCTTGCACTGTAATTATGACCAGTGCTTTTTTTCTAGAAAAATAAGTATGTGCCACACCGTTTAACAACAACAAAAAGAGGTGCCAGTACTGTGTGTCCTTGAGTATTCCCTGAAAAAAAGCCCTGATTACATAGCTGTCAACTTTTCCCTTTTCTTGCGAGGAATCCTATTCGGAATAAGGGAATTTCCCTTAAAAAAGGGAAAAAGTTGACAGCTATGCCAGATTATGACCTTCATCTTAGTAGATTGTGACCACATCACCCAACCCAAAGATTGGTTCACATTTAAGCTTTGCCCCTAAACAACACTCTGCTGCGAGAACAGTAGAGCTCAAGGCTGCCAGGCATTTAATGATCAGTTATTCTGCCTAGGACTGTTCATTAGGCGGAGCTGGCAGAGAGGTGTATGTCATGTGCCCCGTGTGCTAATTGCTGCTCTGCGGTGTGGTGGAGGACAGTTGTCCTAGCACTGGCATTTTAGTAAGGTTGTGCTGCCCGTCTGAATGTAAATGGGTGGGGGCATTTTGCCCTATTGCTACCCTGACAACAAGGCACAAACAAAGGGGCAGGGGGGTCCAATCCAGTAGTAATCACAGTGGGCTCAATACAGCCCAAGTAAGGCACTTCTAAATTTCACTGGTTTCAATGGAAGAGAATTAAGCATGGGCTTAACTATTGCGCTCTGTCATCAGCGGGGCTTAAAAGTGAACCACTTTTGGCTGAATTGTACCCAGCATATTCCCCAACCTGCTTCACTGTTTAATGCATTTATGTGTGTACATTTCCAGGTCCAAACTGCTTTGCAGGAACCACCATCATTCCGGCTGGCATCGAAGTGAAAGTGGATGAGTGCAACATCTGTCACTGCCACAACGGGGACTGGTGGAAGCCTGCTCAGTGTTCCAAACGTGAATGCCAAGGCAAGCTGACTGCGTAGGGCAAAATCCCAAGCAACAATGAGTGTGTGTCCAATGTAACAGCTTCTACAATGCACATGTTAAATCTGCCAGCTGCAACAGGGTCACCAGCAAAACCTTTAAGGGTTTAACAAAAGTGAATATTTTACTAATGGGCAAGTTTTCTCCCTATATAGATATTTAACCTACCACGGCAAGCAGCACAGATTGATGGCTAGCAAAAGGACATCCTACAGAGGTTCTTCCTCCTACCTGCCAACTGAGTTAGAGCTCATTTCAGCTCTTCACATCTGTGACATCAATATCATTCATGGTTTTGTGAGCTTCAACATCTTCTTTCTTTTCCTCGGAGCCAGGGTAGTTGGAACACACAAGTTAAATGAGGATGGTTCAGAAACGAAATGCACTTTTTAAAACCAGTGGGAGAGAGGATGCAGGAAGAAGGAGGACCTTCAAGAATATAATGGATGCACAGATATACAGCAACCAGGCACCCTAGGAGCCTTCTGTATATGTTACGCTTTCTCCACCACGTGGGGACAATTGAATCGGAGAAATGTATACACCATAATGACAAAGGATACAGGCTAAAGTGTCAGGCAACCAGTATATAGGTAGATAACCTTGAAATAGTTTATGTGACTCAAGAAAGCCAACACTTACTGACATCCCTCCATATACCTTAATGCCTCCCATTCCTGTTTCTTCCCACTCCACTTATTTTGTTGTAGGCTCTGTGAGGGAGGAAAGGGGAGAAGGAGCATTAGATTTCTACATTGCCAACTTGCTCCCAGCCTCTATTTAACTATTCATCAGAGAAGGGAAGAGGAAGCCCACTTGAGGCATGTAGCCAGACGCTACAGGTAGACTCCAGAAATCATGGCACCTTCTTTGCCCTCCCACAGATACCAAGTAACATGATATTGAATGTTGCAACCAACAGGTTTTAGGGATAATAACTGAAATGATGTTGGAACAGGAAAACATCAATGATAGGGTTTCCATCCACAACTAACCATTACATTCTTCACCAGTACTTCAAGGGGGAAATTATGGGAAATGATGATCTCACTGAATGCACCACGTCATCCTAAATTCCTGAAGCATGGGACTTCAACAGGCTCACATAAGGGATTGGTTTGACCATCTGTGATGTCTGAAACCAAAGTAAACAATCCCATGTAATACAATGTTGACTTCCTCCAGAGCTAAAATTCTATTTTCTCCGCAGTTTTCCTGAGTTATATCTGTGTTTACCTTGTTTCGCTATCATCTAGGTTTTGCCTCCAAAGACTGGTCCTCTGTGTGCCATTTCCAGCATTCACTGAAGGCAATGGCAGTATTTTGAACGAATTCAGTAGGACCAAGTTTTGGCACACTGCTCTTCCTCAAGAGCAGATTTGAATAGGAAACAGCTCTGCTCACTGGCATTTTCTTGTACGGCAGTAAAATATTTGATGGAGTAAACATGTTAGTGTCCAAAGCCTGTACAGTAATTGCCAAAGCCACTCTGGAAAGCCTAGTGGCAACAACTAGCTTGCAGCATTGGAACCAGGTCCTCAATTAACATGTCCCACAGTTTTTCTTAAGAGCTTGGTGAAGTATGCCTCATGTTCCACAGAGAGTCATTTGTGTTCCTGGGAATGTCCTTGGTCTTCTTCTTGTCTCAGAGTAGGGTCATCTTGCTAAGTGGGAAGGACAATTCTGCAACAGAAGGCAGGTATTTAGGGCCCAAGTTTGTGGAGGACTAGTAGCACGCCTGCAGCAAATGTTTGTAGAGATGGAGGAGATATTAGTTGTGTTTTCCTCAAAATCAATTGATTGTGGGCAGGATTGCTTTGTTGGGAACTAGAGCCAGCTTAAAATACAACCTTTACACCTTGCTTCAACAAACCACATTTCTCCAGTAGGCCATAGCTGCCATTGCCTTGCCTCCAACCCCATTAAGCCATGGTAAGGGATGGTGGATAAAGCCAATTCCATTTGAATTTAGAGAGGAACCTACTTAATTGGCACTTTCTGAAACTATTCAAAGGATGGTTACCCTTTGAAATCCACACACCTCCAAATTTTGCAGTGCAGTTTCTCCAGCTAAGGTAATGCATATGAAAACACATACATTAGTGAAAATAGCATACGTACATGAATCACATTATGAGAAATTTGCATTAACATGCTGGTGGATTTTCATGAAGACTTTAAAAAGATTCAGCAATTAATGTGGAAGTGTGGAGAATGGAAAAATGAGAGAATCCAAAACTGACAGATCCAACCATTCCTCACCATGACTACCAGACCATTCATGATTCCTCTCCCTCATCTGTCTCTCACACATACGCACACACCACCATGCAATAAGCACCTTGATTTCAGATCCTAGCCACGTGTTCTTTTCTTTCAATTGGGGCTACACCATTCCAATGTTAGTGTTGTTTTTAAGTTTTGAATGAGTCCAGTCCCACAGGCATTTCTCCCCTCCCCACAAGTCACAACCTTCTGTTTCTAACCAGGTCCATGGTCTGGCCTCAGAGTGCTCAGCCGGCCAGGGTGCCTCACTTGGACTTATGCTGTCATGCCAAGACAAGACTCCCACCCCAGACAAGCTCTGCAGGGACCTGTTTCTAACTCTACATTCATTGGTTGGTTGGTTGGTTGGTTGACAGACATTAGTTTGTGAAATATACTCGGAGGCAACTGTGAATTTCATGCTCTTTATTCAGCTCGTAGTAGCAAGGAATGAATCTTTCCCCAAAACACCTGCTATATATATATTATTTACAAAATGGGCCTCACATGATTGGCTGATTCCGGGCTGCTCCTGTAGGCTAATCAGGTTGTGGATTCACTTCCTCCAGAAGCCTGATTGTCTGCTCCTGCAGGCCAATCAGGTTGCTGATTCACTTCACCCAGGAGCCTGATTGGCTTCTCCTGCAGGCCAATCAGAAAACTAATTCACTTCAACCTGGAGCTGGATTGGGTGGCTCCTGCGGACCAATCAGACTGCTGCATTCTGGATCTTATTGTTCTAGGATTCAGCTCAGTACATAACAGTTTGTAAGATTTGACGTGCAGGTGAGGAGCATGTAGGCAGCTGCGCACACATAAGCAAGCAAATTTCCCCCCATTTTGGAGTGTGTGCCCTGCATCGCCCTGCAAGCAAGATTGCTATTTCTTCTTCAGAGCTCCCCCTCCTCCTTTCTAAGGGCATCCTCTTCTGAGTAATTTTTTCATTGATTTCAGCAGTCCCCCCCCTCCCAGGTTTATCAAGTCATGGAAGAAGGAGGCTTTTTGAACCTATGCGCTGTTAACTACAGCCATGTAATCATGGGTGCAGTAAAACAATCACCAAACCAAACCTTTAACCATGAAGTGGAGCCCTCTCTCTTCTAGCACATCAGTCCCTGCAGTGCAGGAGGTCAGGGAATGGGAGGTGCATCATAGCTAAGAACAGTGCAGATGTTTTGCATGCATGAGCTGATACTTCATTCAAAAGTATCTTGAGATGCAGAGTTGAGAAAGTCTTCTGCTTTATTATTATTATTATTATTATTATTATTATTATTATTATTATACTGCCCTATACCCTATATATCTCAGGGCAGTTCACAGAATAAAATCAAAATATAAAACCACAAAATAAAAGGGTGGACCAAGGATAGCCAACACGAGGCTTTCTAAACATTGGACTACAAATCCCATCAGACGTAACTGAGGGGCATCTGAGGGGAACCATGTTGGCCTCCCCTGGAGTAGACAGTTATGGGCTAGAAGGGTCGACAGTCCCATTTGGCATAAGGCAGTTTCATGTACTCATCATGTCACACCCAGTAGAGGGCGAAGTTGCCGAGTCTGAACAACAGAACAACGTTCTGGCAGGTAACCAGTATTTGGATCTCAAAAGCTAGCTCTTGCCAGGGTCCACCCTTGACCCAGCTGATTTGGTAACACCCACCAAATTCTGCCCTGCCTATTCTGCTCATAGGACAAATACATTTGAAATCATAAATGTATTTGGTAGCCCTAAATGTGTGTCTCACTGAGCAATGCTGGTGATTCAAGCAAGCTATGATATATCCTACAGGAGAAGGCAAAACATGGAGAGAGAGAGAGAGAGAGAGAGAAGAATCCCAGCAAACAAAGACAGGGTTGCTAGCAATACTGACTGCAACCAAATGAACCAGGACAGATTTTCTGCCAGAACCAGCACAAAAGTCAGCATAAGACAGTTGGCAGCATGGGATAGGGTCGCCCCAGTGCCCACCCAAGATATTTTGCTGCCTAAAGCAGTTTAAAGTCAACAGTTTAAAGAATCATGTTGAACACCAATTCCTGACTTCATATATTTCCTCCACTCTCTAGTGGTGTGCCAGAGACAGGTCGCTTCATCCTGCCAGGGCAGGCTCACTCATGAGGCAGGGTGAAGCAGCTGCCTTGGGTGGCAGCACCCCAGCAGATGCCCTGCTCCCCACTGCCGCCATTGCTAGCAGAGAAGTGGTGCCAGTTTCTGGTAAGAGCTCCCGAAATATCACTGAAATCTCGCAAGAATTCATGGGGCGCATGAGATCTTGCCAGAACCCCTGTTGTCATTGCTGCTTCACAACCTGGGTAAGGGAGGCAGTGGGACAGCAGTGGGGTATAAACCGAAATACAGCTCCCCTTTGGAATTTGGACTTCTCGGAAATCTGCAATACAGTTTCCGCAGCCAAAGAATGCATAACCAAAAAAAAAGTCTATTTTACTGAAAATAACCTGCAAAAATGCATTCTGTTAGGGGGAAATTACTTGCAAGATGCATTAAATGGCAATGCTAGTTACAAATATGCATACGATGGGAGACATGCATGTACATGTTTTTGGACAAGTGCCTACAGCAGGCTTCCTCAACCTCAGCCCTCCAGATGTTTTAGGCCTACTACAATGCCCATGATCCCTAGCTAGCAGGACCAGTGGCCAGGGATGATGGGAACTGTAGTCTCAAAACATCTGGAGGGCTCAGGTTGAGGAAGCCTGGCCTACACATTTCCATGTTGACTTAAAAACAAAAAGCAAATATGCACAGAAACAGGGCAAGCCAAAATGAGAAACAGAGAGAAACCGAAACTGATGAATTCACCCATCTCAACTTTTCGTATATTTCAGTAGCACTTACCTGGTGCTACTGGACCACGTGGCCAGGTGTCCTGCAGAACCTTTTCCCAGGGCAGAGAGCAAGGGGTTCTGGTGTGGGAAGGGCACTTCCCTGAGAGCACTGCTAGGCAGGCAGAGATGCAGACTTAAAGGTGCATTGAGGACAGCTTCCCTGGATGTTTGACAAGTTCATTTCCTCAGCTAGAGCCAGCATTGGCCCTCATCATCCTGCATCATATCAGGCAGCCCTTCTCTAATACACCAATTTGCAGCAAAGTTGGCACTTTGCTGTTGTGGCCATTAATTCACAAATGCGCATTTGTAAATCATTCATGAGCAGCTTCCCTCCCCCTCCCTCACCCCTCTTTGTGATTTATTCATGTCCACAAAGAGCAGAGAAGAAACATTTCCACGCTTGCCATTCACTGAGAAATGCCTTCTGTGGTTTGTTCATTCTCCCAACCCCAACCCCCCCCCCCTTCCACACACAAAGTGAGCGAAGAGCAGTGCAGGCCTGAGCATTCTCATTCCCTGGAATAAAAAATAGATGACGTACCTAGGCGTTTGAAACACTATGAAAACCTTAAGTGGAGCCATGAAGTATAGCAGCCCATCTATTATTAAGGAACTACCATGTCCTATTGGGGTTGTGGGGCGCGTGTGTGGGGGGGGGGGTAGAAAACTGAAAGGAAAAATGCAATTGGGTGGGATCCATCAAAGCACAGGCACACTAAGAGCTGTCCAAATAATTTACAGAGGCACAGAAGCTTGAACGCACCACAATGCAAGTTTCAGAAAGCAGCTAGAGAGTGTCAGTTGCTACGCAGGGCCACTGTGAGTAGCAGCAAAGAGCCTTTTCCTGGGATTTGACCACTTTTGGGGTCACTGCGAAACACTACTGTGTTTTCCTCCAAGGGAAAGAGCACCCTCCTCATAATTGAAAACGGACCTGAATGTTCTTGTATACCACATTTCCCCTGCTCTGTGCCTCTCCGAGGGCCGCTCTACACATTTAAGAAAAAGCACAAGATACACCAGTTTAGAGGGCCAGTACAGAAGCTTCCCTGCGCCAGCAGAAAGCTAGCATGTCAGGGAGATGGGTTCTGTCCCAGCCATCACACTTTAGACATGCAAGCAGGTTTTCGTATGTGGGAGGAAAACCTATGAAGCTGCCATCCATGGTTCAGCCTCAGAAAGATTGCACTAGGTTCTTTTTCTGAATGGGTGGGTGGGTTTCTGCAACCACAGGAGCCATCTTAGGGTCTGCAACTTGTCCACTTCCCTGATGAGACAATGTCTTTATATCCTGCACACCCTCTCTGAAGCATGATGATGATGATAAGAGAGGCAGAGAGGGAGATCATTAGTTTCCCCTCCTCATGGCTATCAAAATACATGGGTGGCTGGATAGCCAGGGCTCTTGCGCTGTGCGGTTAAGGACACACAGGCCATGTCCCATACGGTTTCTGGCTTCTGCACATGGGGAGGGCTGCCAGATTGAGTAAAGCTGTGGGGGAAGCACTTCATTTGTCACACCTCAAACGACAACCTAGCTACACTTATCCGCACAAATTCATACAGCTGCAAACATCTAGAAATCATGTAGACTGCCTCCCTGGCGCAGTGTGAACTTCAACCCACCAGAAACGGTGTTGCAGTTTGCAGGGGCCGGCCATGCTTACTAACCATTCCAACAAGTTAGGTTATTAATTTCATTTACATCCTGCCTTTCTCTAGTGGAAATCAAGGTGGTCTCAGGCATTCTTCCATCTAGGCACTAACCAGACCCAGACCTGCTTAGCTCCAGCAATGTGCCTTCAAACCATGCTCACAAGTCTGGCCACCCAGGGTGACTCAGGGGAGTTATTCCCTGTCTGAAAATCATACAACTGGCAGATCCTGACCTTGATCCCTCTGCACATACCGTATTTTTCGCTCCATAAGATGCACTTTTTTCCTCCTGAAAAGTAAGGGGAAATATCTGTGCGTCTTATGGAGCGAATGGTGGTCCCTGGAGCTGAATTGCCCAGGGGCCAAAAGAGGATCATGCTTTTTATTTAACAAAGAGAAAAGGGGGTGTTTAAAGGACCCCGCTCAGCAGCTGATCAGCAAGAGATCGGGAGAGAGATAAGAGTCCCTTTCAGCCCCGCCCTCCTTTGTTGAATGTGCTGCAGAGGGAGGTTGGTTGTTTCCCCAGCGACATGTGACTGGCTGATTAGATTATCTGTCTGGAAACTGTAGAAAATGCTCCCTTTCCTTTAGAAGCTGCAGAAATGTGAGTGGAACCCCATAAAAACAGAGCTTTTCCTCTTTGCTTTTCTCCCTTTGCAAAAAAGCTGCAAAACTTTTAGCTGATCCTCAAAAAAACAGGGCTTTTAGAGGAGGAAAACCAGAAAAATAAAATTTTTTCTTGTTTCCGCCTCTAAAAACGAGGTGCGCCCTATGGTGCGGTGCGCCCTATGGAGCAAAAAATACGGTACTCTTTCCACAAGTCAAACAATTGCAAAGGTTACGAGGCATGTGTGCCAGTGTGCAAATGAATACCATGATATGGGAGTGACCGTGGGTGCTCTGGAGGAAGGCAGCACAAGGCTTCTAATTCAGCCTTCACCAGCCTCATGGCCTCTAGGTATTTTGGACTACAACTCCCATCAGCCACTGTGCTGGGTGGGGCTGATGAGAATTGCAGTCCAAAAACATCTGGAGGGCATCAGGTGGGCGAAGAGTGCACACAAGCCAGACCATTAGGGCCAGATCATCAGCTAGGTGCCCCCAGCCTCAGCTATGCCAAATCCTACTTGCAGAGATCAACTTGTGTACTCAAAGAGTGGCTGAAACGCAGCGGGTTGTTTAGGACTTTTGTTAAGAGGGTGCCTGTCAGCAAGGAGCCAGATTTTTTTTTTTAAACCTTTAAACAATAGTGTGCCTGAAAACTAGTGAAAACAAAAACCAACACTCTACTGTAAAAAAAAAAATGGGATTCTAGAATACAATATTGAAAAAAATATATTATTAAAAAACTATTTTGTTAAATATAAAGTGTGTTATCCAGCAAACAATGTCTCTGGTGTCTTTCCTCATTCTCCACACCTACCGGCTGATGCTTCCAATTACTCACGATTTCCCGTGCCATTTTGTTTTAAAACAATCACAACCTAATTGGCCATGAAGAACTGGACTGGATGGAACAAAATAAAATAAAAAATTCCTTCCACTAGCACCTTAGAAACCAACTAAGTTTGTTCTTGGTATGAGCTTTCGTGTGCATGCACACTTCTTCAGATACACTGAAACGGAAGTCACCAGACCCTTAAATATATCATTGGCCATGAAGAACTGGACTGGATGGAACAAAATAAAATAAAAAATTCCTTCCAGTAGCACCTTAGAGACCAACTAAGTTTGTTCTTGGTATGAGCTTTCGTGTGCATGCACACTTCTTCAGATACACTGAAACGGAAGTCACCAGACCCTTAAATATATCAGCTGATCACCCATTCCCACCACCCTTCTGAGTAATACCCCTCCCCACTCCCTCACTATATTTAAGGGTCTGGTGACTTCCGTTTCAGTGTATCTGAAGAAGTGTGCATGCACACGAAAGCTCACACCAAGAACAAACTTAGTTGGTCTCTAAGGTGCTACTGGAAGGAATTTTTTTATTTTATTTTGTTTTGACTATGGCAGACCAACATGGCTACCTACCTGTAACTGGACTGGATGAAACAAGCTGAAACCTAAAACGAGTAAAATAAACTTAATCCATATATTATGGAAGTACTGTTGGTTCCTGGGAGGGATCAGTCTGGAAATTGGGGTTCTTCTTGTTTTGGACATTACCTCCACACACACACCATGAAGAGTTGAGTCTGCAGTCTGGGGCACACTTTGATCCAGTGCTGTTCAGGTGGCAAAGGGGATTCAGGGTGTCTTTTACCAGTTTTGGTTGCTGTGCCAACATTGGTCAAAGTAGTTCCCTAGTCCTTTCCAGGCTCAATTCTTACCTCTAAAGCTTGGGGTCTAGACATCTAAAACACTGCCTCCTGCTATATGTGACCCATATGCTGCATATGGAGGGCAACCAAAATGGTCAAAGGCCTGGAAACGATGCCTTATGAGGAACGGCTTAGGGAGCTGGGTATGTTTAGCCTGGAGAAGAGAAGGTTAAGGGGTGATATGATAGCCATGTTCAAATATATAAAAGGATGTCATATAGAGGAGGGTGAAAGGTTGTTTTCTGCTGCTCCAGAGGAGCGGACACGGGGCAATGGATTCAAACTACAAGAAGGAAGATTCCACCTAAACATTAGGAAGAACTTCCTGACAGTGAGAGCTGTTCGGCAGTGGAATTTGCTACCAAGGAGTGTGGTGGAGTCTCCTTCTTTGGAGGTCTTTTAGCGGAGGCTTGACAGCCATCTGTCAGGAATGCTTTGATGGTGTTTCCTGCTTGGCAGGGGGTTGGACTGGATGGCCCTTGTGGTCTCTTCCAACTCTATGATTCTATGATTCTACTTGCACTGACAGAAGTTCTGCTGGCAACTAGGGGAAGCAGGAGAGAATGCATATTTAGTTTTACAGTACAGCTCAAAATAAAAATGCAACAGGAAAACAAAGAAGCAAAATATCTCAGCATGAATATCCCTGACCGGTTTTGATCAAATCCACAAAACGTTATTTGCAATCCTCTTTCCATCTTTAAATTTGTTACTATGGCCAGGACAGTAACCAAATCTGGGCAGGGCAAGAATTCTATACCTTAATAGGGGACAATTTCAGCTAGTACACCTTTTTCTCATCCCTGCTCACTTGACAAAAGCTGTATCTGCCAAAATTCTTTCTACACAACAATTAAAGATACAAAAGCCTCATCTTCCTTGACGTCCTGGCCACTCTAGCAGCCTGTGTCCCACATGCTGGCGATACCAGGTACATATCTTGAATATTCAGAGGGGCTGCATCTGTCATCTCCTATTAAAGGTGCAAGAGAACTCTTTCACCTTTAATAGGAGAGTGAATTTCAGCAGCTTTAGCTTGTATGACAACACCCTAGGGGTTGCATAGCGGGATTATGATCATTTTGAAAATCAGTGACAAATTTATACTGTGAAGGAGAAGCCCAAGTATTTTTTCTCACTCTATAATGCTAGGTTTTCCCATCCTGGACCATATTTCTAACCTAAATGCAGCCTAATCAGAGTAATAATTTGCCTCCATGTTGCAGAATGCATTTGACACCTCTAGGGAGAGATGGGAAGTGCCATTAATCATTTAAACTAACTAATGGTTTGTTGAGTAATTAGTGCTATCACTGCTGTTTGTACAGTACTTTAAATATGTACAACTCTAAATATGATAAAAAATAACATTATTATTAGTCTTGGTTGATTTGGGGACATGTTAAAATAAATACATTAGACAAAAATCTATCAGTCTGACACACCTACTGTTATATTGTGTAGCAACACAGATGTTACAAATGCATAAAATATTGCATAAATTGCAAAGTTACCATCGTTGCAACTTTCCTTTTCATTGCATGCTTTGGTTTGGTAGTCTTCAAGCGATGGGGTAATGCAAAAGAGGACACAGTTTTTGTGTCCTTGCAACAGTTGTGTCGAAGCTGTGTACAAGCTAACATTCCTTATTCCAGATAACTGTTAAATGTGCAGGAGCCCTGCCCTCTTTTCCACCTGCCCACCCTAAGGCAGGACCCTCTACTGCATCCCTGTGGTCCACCATGTATTGTTGATCTACAACTCACATCGTGGTCATGCTGGCTAGGCCTGGTGGGAGCTGGAGTTCAGCAAGATCTTGAGGCCCACAGGTTAGTCACACCTGTTCTACAGGGTTGCAGCTTGACCTAAGGTGGCTTGAGGGAGCAGCACTACAAACTATACAAATAGATGCTAAAACGTGAGTCTTGAAGAACTGAAGGTGGGTCCGAAAAGGCTGAAGGTTGTTTAAGATGCTGATAAAGAGTGCTGGTGTCTACTTTCTCATTATGGTGGCTAACCTGTGGTTTTTGGACTGTATGGCTTCAGACTGGACGGTGGGAGGAACTCCAGTCAAAATTCTCTCTCCCTGCTCCCCAGAAAAGTAGGTGTCTAGCCTAACATTTCGGAATGTAATTAAAGGTGGTGTAAAAACACAAGTAATAAATTAATAGTGTTTTCAGTTTGTTTGCATGGAGACCCATACTGCCATGTAGCTTTGTCGTCTGAAGTGGTACAACAGCATCTCCAGTTTACCTCCTTGGTGAGAATCATGACAAGGCAAAGCGGGTTTGGTGTAATGGTGTGCATATGGAAATCCACCATAGGGGATACCGCTCATTTGTTTTGTGTTCCTTCATTTTCCTAGTATGGAGAGTTGCTTTGTACATAGCAACATGCTGCAGGAGCATAACTTTGTAGGTGCAGATGGCCATCTAGTCCATCCCAAAGGCATTTGTTATTCAAAATATTTGGGCAAAGGGAGACATCGTCTTGTACACAGTCATCTTCACTTACTTAAACCCCCCCCCCAAACAAAATAAAAAATTCCTTCCAGTAGCACCTTAGAGACCAACTAAGTTTGTTCTTGGTATGAGCTTTTGTGTGCATGCACACTTCTTCAGATACACATCTGTATCTTGTGGGAATGTTTAGGAGTATGGATGAGTATATATTATTTATATATCTCAATCCCAGCTTGTGTGAGCAAGCTCCAAACTTCGCAGAGTTACATTCCCTTTTAAACACAGCAGAAAACGATTGCATAGGCTTTCTAAAACCTCTGTAAAAGAAATATATATTCCTGGTATATTTCCCCTTGTTCCCTCTTAAAAGCAAAAGACACAATACAGCACTGATTATTAGATATAATAGAGTTTACTTACAGACATCCAAGAGTCACAGGCTCAAAGAGGCACATAAACTTAGATAAACATATTTACATGTGGTGAAGCTGATTCCATGAGGAAAGAAGCTTCACTTCTGCTTCTCTCAGCTGCAGGCTGAGAGAGCATCCTGCTTCTTCAGGAGATGAGGCAAAATGAACAGTCTTCTTTGGGATCTTCCTCCCAGGTAAGACCACACCTACTTCTGGTTCCTGTAACTCAGTCCAGGTAAACAGGAAGTTAAGCCTGGAGGACTGAGTTACCTTCATGTCCTCTCTAGGAGTGTTGTGTTTGGCTGCTCTGTGTTTACATCCCACATATCTGAAATCATTCAAATCATTCACTCCCCACATCTGTGTATCTGAAGAAGTGTGCATGCACACTTCTTCAGATACAAGAACAAACTTAGTTGGTCTCTAAGGTGCTACTGGAAGGAATTTTTTAATTTTTAATTTTGTTTTGACTATGGCAGACCAACATGACAACCTACCTATAACTTAAACCCACAAAGTCACTTCCACACATCTAGGTACAACTACTCTCCTTGGACCCAGTTCTCAACAGACTCACTGTAATTTATCTCCTGAATTGTGGCTTTCTTCCCACCTTTATGCCTGTGCCTTTTCACTTTCCCAGTTTCAATGTGACTTCTTTCCCTCCCTGATTTTTCTCAGATAAAACAATTGACCTCCCTGTTGTGAACTGCAGGGATCCCACTCCAGGGTTGGTTTCCCAGACAACAAAAAGTTCATCCCCAATCACAGACATTAACTGTAGAGGCTGCTCAGTTTCAAATGTAAAAGGTTTCTTTAGCCTACTGGGTATTAGGGAAACAGAAGAAAGCTTTCAAAGGCACTACCACAATCACAAAAGCTTCTAATCTACTCAGAAATCCTGAAGAAATACTTTACCCTGAAAACTGAAGACCCGCTAAAGTGCCTCTGAGGAATAACTCAGGAGACTTGTAAATCAGAGATGCCCCATTCGGATTGCACGCTACCTGGTATCAGTACCAACTAAGGGTGGACTATACATCTTTTAAATAATAGTAATAAACGCTGGAAATCCATATACATTTTCAACAACCTAATTCCAGAACAGGAAAATCATGTACCATGTCAACACCCCCCCCCATGAAAAGTGGCCTTAGAATGTGACTTGATAAGATACTAATATGTCTTTATGTTATTATGAAGGGATGTGGGTGGCGCTGTGGTCTAAACCACTAAGCCTCTTGGCCTTACTGATCAGAAGGTCAGCAGTTCGAATCCGTGTGATGGGGTGAGCTCCCGTTGCTCTATCCCAGCTTCTGCCAACCCAGCAGTTTGAAAGCACACCAGTGCAAATAGATAGATGCCACTGCGGCGTGAAGGTAAACGACATTTCCGTGCGCTCTGGCTTCCATCACGCTGTTCTGTTGCGCCAGAAGTAGTTTAGTCATACTGGGCACGCGACCTGGAAAGCTTTCTGTGGACAAATGCCGGCTCCCTCGGCCTGAAACGAGATGAGTGCCGCACCTTATAGTCACCTTTGACTGGACTTAACCATCCAGGGGTTAAGTCCAATTTAAAGGAATTTCTCACAGAACAATTCTCTCACAGAACAATTCTCATAACAATTTAAGGGAATATCTCAATATGCTTTCATGTTATTATTCCTTATACAACAGTGCCATTTGGTTTCTTGCTTCAATTGCATCATTTCTTGCTTTTGTCAGCTGAATGCAATAGGATTCTCTTGGGATTGTGACGCATAACAGACTTAGCATCCCTAGTCAAGATGGAGCTCCAAGCATATTATGTGCAGTAGTCTGATACACAGAGAGAGAGAGAGAGAGAGAGAGAGAGAGAGAGACAGAGACAGAGACAGAGACAGAGACAGACAGACAGAGAGAGAGAGACAGACACACACACACAGAGAGAGAGAGAGAGAGAGAGAGAGAGAGAGAGAGAGAGAGAGAGAGGTACCTCTGGTTAAGAACTTAATTCATTCTGCAGGTCTATTCTTAACCTGAAACTGTTCTTAACCTGAGGTACCACTTCAGCTAATGGGGCCTCTCGAAGCTGCCACACCACCACTGCGCAATTTCTGTTGAAGAAGAAGAAGAGTTTGGATTTGATATCCTGCTTTTCACTACCCGAAGGAGTCTCAAAGCGGCTAACATTCTCCTTTCTCATCCTGTTCTCATCCTGAAGCAAAGTTCTTAACCCGAGGTACTATTTCTGGGTTAGCGGAGTCTGTAACCTGAAGCATCTGTAACCCGAGGCACCACTGTATGCACTACTACTTTGCTACATAGAAGATACCTGTCAGTTTTGGTCAAGGCTGTGCTCACCCGTCAAGAGGTTCAGTTGGGCAGGATTCAGTTAATGAGTCCCAACAGTGGAAGCCCTGTGCAAAGACATCTGCTTGCACAATGGAGCTTCTTCCCCTGCTCACCTCCATTACGTGCCCCCTGAAATTGGTTCAGGGGAACCGCCGGAACAGCAAGTGCAATTCCATCTGGCAAGGCAAAATGATGCAGTAAACACCATAGTATGCTGTTGAATTCCTCCCCAGGGCTTTTTCCGTCTGGGTTGAAGGAACAGTTGAGCAAACACAAGCAAACGTTTATCATGAAAGCCCCAAACAAGCAGTATCCATACAACCTCTAGTCATGCTCCAAAAAGTTATGAAATGCTATGACAATAGTCTACACCGGGGTAGCTAACCTGTAGCCCCCCAAATGTTGCCATCATCCCATCATTGGCCATGCTGGCTGGAAAAGAGGAAAACCACAAGGTCATAGGGTGGCTCGGTGAGAAAGAGAACATTTAATCAAAGTGAATTAGAGGGGGTTCAGCTGGTGTAGCTTATCATGTAGGCTAGAAGTACTAGGATTTTCCTCTGTGCACAGGTATCAAAGGGGCAGCAGCCCTGTCCCCTTTTGCACCTGTCCACTCTACAAGGTCAGCAGCCTCATAGGGGCACTGCAGGCTGGTGTAGCTTGTTGTCTAAAAGGCTGGCTCTTCGGTTGTGAAGCCTCCATTGCCACTCTTTGCCTCTTCTGTCCCACCCACAACATGGGGATAACGATACAGATTGTATTTGCAGGGTTATTTATGTGCTTTGAATGCTCAAAAGCACTATATAAATGCTAAAGAGTCAAGCAATGCCTGCATATTTTACAAGACTTTGTTGGGGGGTTTTGTTTGTTTGTTTGTTTTGTTAAGACTCCGGTTTGATAAATGGCTTTTGCTGCTGTCTTGCTGTATTGTTATAGGAAAATGGAGGTTCTTGGAAGATTGCAGTGGATGAAAATGGAAGAACAATTTTGTGTAAGGTTGAGAAATGTCAAGCTCCACTAGAGCGTGTTTGAGTTATTCAAGCAGGTACCCTCAAACTTTACAAGAGCTGGTGAGCCTCTTTCAAGAACAAAACTGTTTCAAGCCTCCCAATGCATAACAGATGTTCGCTCACTCCTGGCAACCACAGAGCTGCTGGCTCCAAATCAAAATGGGGGAGGCAGGATCAGTGCCCATTGGATTGGTGTGTACATGCTGATCCTTGGATTCTGTATGTAAAGTCTCAAAGTTTTAAAAAAAGTGCTTGCAAAGCATTTCAGGATTTTGCAGATTCTGTTCACTTCCAGCCTCCCATTGCAGGAAGGGAGATTTCCATCTAGGCAGCAGGGAGGTTTTTAGTCTGCAGCTGATTTCAGAACCGGCACTTATGCATTTTATCTAAACCAATCCACTTGGCCTGAGAACCAGGATTAAAGGATGATGGCTGCGTAACACAAACATAAGGTTGAAAATCGATCCATCACATTCTGCAGCTCTTTCAAATTAGAATTTATAGCCTAGGTTTACTGTAGGGCACTTATATATGACAGTCCTCTATTTGAAAGAGCTGTGTGGTCCAAGTTGGTTTAAGGAGAGAGAACCCTAAGAAGGGAGAGCAACAGGGGAGACCTTGAAGTTGCACCAGGACAGCAGACTGAGAAGGCACTCTGGTCACCTTACCTCAAAAAGGAAATTGTACAGTCAGAAAAGGTACTATCAAAATGATTGAAGGGATACAGCGGCTCCCTATGAAGAAAGGTCGCCACATTTGGGACGTTTTAGTTTGGAGAAAAGGCAGGGAAGAGGTGACAATGGAAGTTTATAAAATTATGCTTGGCGCAGAGAAGGGGGATAGGAAAAAGCTTTCCTCCCTGTCTCAGAACACGAGAACTAGTGGACTAGTCAGTGGATGTTGGAACATTCAAAACAGATGAGGAAAAAGCACTTCTTCAGACAGTGCATAGCTAGACTATGGAATAGCTAGACTAGTAATGGCTTTAAAAGAGAATTAGATAAATTCATGGAGGTTAATCAAGGGACACTAGCAACATTGATTTGCTCTGCCTCCATGGCCAGAGAAGCTCCAGCAAGCTCCTCCAATGTTTTTCATACC
This sequence comes from Lacerta agilis, assembly GCF_009819535.1. NCBI lineage: Eukaryota > Metazoa > Chordata > Lepidosauria > Squamata > Lacertidae > Lacerta > Lacerta agilis. The sequence goes on from NC_046312.1 coordinate 129,785,887, forward strand.
CTCTGTCAGGGTACACCACAGTGCTGCTCATGAGTAATGACAGAGTCCTCTTACAGAGAAGCGGACACGGGGCAATGGATTCAAACTACAAGAAAGAAGATTCCACCTAAACATTAGGAAGAACTTCCTGACAGTGAGAGCTGTTTGACAGTGGAATTTGCTGCCAAGGAGTGTGGTGGAGTCTCCTTCTTTGGAGGTCTTTAAGCGGAGGCTTGACAGCCATCTGTCAGGAATGCTTTGATGGTGTTTCCTGCTTGGCAGGGGGTTGGACTGGATGGCCCTTGTGGTCTCTCCCAACTCTATGATTCTATGATTCTACACTAAAGATTACTTTATTGTGCATAACTATTTACAGTGCAGAGCTAGCTAAAAACATGACTGCTCAGTCACTTGCAGAACCCGGAAGTGCCCCTCTCCTGTTTCCCACCCAGCACCAAAGCTTCGGCAACCTGAAACGACGTCTTCTGTGTTCCCTGACCCCCCCCCCCCATGCTGCGCTGGCGCCAGAAGCTGCAACTCCCCCTCTGATCGCCTCTGGCTGGCGTTGCTGGGTCTCTGCCCAGCATCCCTGACCCTCAACTCCTCCTCCTCTTCCGCAGGAGAGAGCTCTGGCAATGGGCTCTGAGAGGAGTCAGATGACAGCAGTGGCTGGGGCTCCCTGTACCTGAGCAAGACCTCCTCTCGAGGAGGTTCCCTACCCTGATCCTTCCCACTAGCAGGATCACCTTACCCGCTCTCCCCACGAGGAGTACTCCTGCCCGGGCTCTCCTCACGAGTAGGACCTCCCCGCCCGGGCTCTCCTCGCGAGAAGGCAAATCCCTGACACCCTCCAACATTTCTCTGATGAAAATAGGGGCATCCTATTCAACAACAACAACAACAACAACAACAACAACAACAACTTTATCAATTATACCTTGCCCATCTGTCACTCTAGACGGCTTCCAACATATATAAAAACATAATAAAACATTTTTAAAACTTCCCTATACAGGGTTGCCTTCAGCTATCTTCTAAAGGTTGTATAGTTACTTATCTCCTTGGCTCGGGGGTCACATAATTATGCATTTCCTCTAAAGTTGAAAATACAGGCAACAACACAAACCCACACCCACCCAATAATATATATAACCAGGTCACTAATTAAAAGGAAATGGAAATTTACCTGTAATCATGACAGTCCTCGTCATATCTTGGGTAGGATTTTGGAACCAGTGGAGTTAAAGGCACCTAAGGGAAAGCCTCTAACTTGGGCAACATTCCTTTCTGTCCAAATACCCACCCCCATGTTTGTTACATTTCAAAAGTCTCTACTTGTCGCAAAACTCCCACTGAGAACCCCGAAGCAGTGGGGAGACAAGCAGCTTGATGGGGTCAAATTAGAGCAGAGTAGTTGCAGGCAGGAACCGGCTCCCCACTGCCTGCCCCTTCCAACTCACCCTTTCCTAAAATGGCTTTTCCCCAAAGAAGGAGAGGGTCGCTTGGGTTTGGCCATACACATTTGCCTGTAATATATGCAAGCTAGTCCTAAAGAGATGTAGGGAACCTTTTATCCTAAGCCACTTAGGTGTTTATCAGTCTTCTTTCCAATAAATTTATGAATGAAAGGTATGCCCATTTTCCTCTTCATAACTTCTCGGACCACTTACAATTAACTTGTAATTTACATTGCTTTGTGGGTGTGAGTTGTCTTAATTCTGGTACTTCCAAAGCTATCCACTCAGATCTCGATTTTTTTTTTAAATCTCTCTCTCTCTCTCTCTCTCTCTCTCTCTCTCTCTCTCTCTCTCTCCCTCTCTTTAGTAATGTTCTCATCCCTTTTAATTAATTACAGAACGGGGCCAGCCAGACCCATTAACTGCTTTTCTCATTTAGACCTTTCAGAGATGTGGTTGTAGATGCAATTTAATTTTTTTGACCCATGATCAATAGCAATTAATAGCACCTCTTTAATCTAGTTGAAAGGTTTGTCTTTGGCTTCCAAGAGCTGTCATCTCAAGAGACAAGGGACTGATACATATATTGCCAGATCTAAGAGCTCAGCAGTCTGGACAGCTGCATCATCATCATGTATTTATTATTATTATTATTATTATTATTATTATTATTATTATTATTATTATTATTATTATTCAGTAGAAGATTTAACAGTTATGGGAGAGACCAAAAGGCAAATGGTCTTCTCATGCCCCTGCTGCTTTCCCCACACCTGAAATCAGCTGTTCTCTCCCTGTCCATGGGAAGCCGAGACCCTCCCCCACCCCAAAAAATATTCAGGACTAAAATATATTATAAACTAAATCCAGTTTTAAACTGCTTTAACATTCCCCCAATGATGCTCCACAAACATACAAGTACACTGTTTGGGTGTGGGTGTGTTTCCGGACATACTGGTGCATCATTATTTCTAAGGAGCACTTATATTTCTGGCCAGCTCATGGGTTCTTATTGTTAAGTATTATTATTTTTAGTTAGTTTTCTTATCTGCCCTTCACCATATGTTCCCAGGACAGGTTACAGAACTTCTTCTTCTTCTTCTTCTTCTTCTTCTTCTTCTTCTTCTTCTTCTTCTTCTTCTTCTTCTTCTTCCCAGCATTCACCCTAAGGTCACAACAATTAAAGCACAATATTAAAAACAGAATAAAAACCCTTTAAATTACGCAAGTAAGGTGGGTTCTAAAAATATACATCTCAGGTGTCAAAGGCCACAGTAAAGCCGTGTGTCTTCAGCCTATGACAGAAACTGTATAATGAAGGTGCCAGGCACAACTCTGTGAGAACGGACTTCAGCAGCTTGTGAGCAGCTTCCCCTCCTGACATTTATGCACATCACACTGTCCACTACTGGGAGGGCCTGATTTCCAACAGAATACTGTATCCAGAGCATGTTTTGGACTGCTTTTTCTGTAAAACAAGAGTGGCAAACTTAAGCATGCTTGTTTAGACACATAACAGGGGTATTGTGAGGGCGGGGTGCTCGGGGGGGGGGGGCAGTGACTTTGAACACACAATTTTTGACGGGATGCGAACAAGAAGAAGAAGAAGAGTTTGGATTTGATATCCCACTTTTCACTACCCTAAGGAGTCTCAAAGCGGCTAACAATCTCCTTTTCCCTTCCTCCCCCACAACAAACACTCTGTGAGGTGAGTGGGGCTGAGAGACTTCAGAGAAGTGTGACTAGCCCAAGGTCACCCAGCAGCTGCATGTGGAGGAGAGGAGACGCGAACCCGGTTCCCCAGATTACGAGTCTACCGCTCTTAACCACTACACCAAACTGGCGCACCCACACAGGCAACCCCAGTGTGGCCCAGCCTGGTGCTCCTCTCCACTTGGCAAAGGCCACCTCGTGGGCAGGTAGGTGGCTCAGTGTGGCCCCACATTGCTCTGGTGGGGGTGGCATGGACTGGGCTGCCCCCCACCTGCTGGCCCACCCCAGGCACCCGCAAACTACATGCAGATTAGCCTGTAGGTCATTTGTGGGCAGTTAAATGGACTTCCTTTATAGACAAGGCTACATTCTTTCCCCCCCATAAACTGAATACGCATGTGGAGGGGACCGTGGGGCCATGTGAACTAGCACCCCACTCCCAACACCAATGGCTGCCATTGCCATTTTCCTCTGATGAATTATCTGCACACAACAGTTGGGCTGATAAAGTAAAATACAACAACCCTGCAGTGCAGTTCACCCTTATGCCCCTATTCCAGGTGGGACACAGTTGTACTGAGAAAGGGTAGCTTGCATCAACAACAGCAGTCTACAACTACTACTGCAGACCAGAGGTAAAGGTAAAGGGACTCTGGGGTTGCGGCGCTCATCTCGTGTTACTGGCCGAGGGAGCCGGCATACAGCTTCTGGGTCATGTGGGCAGCATGACTAAGCCGCTTCTGGCAAACCAGAGCAGTGCACGGAAACGCCGTTTACCTTCCCTCCAGAACAGTCCCTATTTATCTACTTGCACTTTGACGTGCTTTCGAACTGCTAGGTGGGCAGGATCTGGGACTGAGCAACAGGAGCTCACCCCGTTGCAGGGATTCAAACTGCCGACCTTCTGATCAGCAAGCCCTAGGCTCTGTGGTTTAACCCACAGCGCCACCTGGGTCCCAGACCAGAGGTAGGGCTCTTTAAATTGTTCTCCCAGGCCAAATCAAGCACTTAATTGCATGGAGAAGCACGCAGATTGTTGCCACTCTGTTTATTTGAGCCACGTTTAGCCTGCTTTTCATTAAAATCAATCCCAGAGTGGGTTATAAAAATAACCCCTTATAATAAAACAGTGATTGTTGTTGTTTTATAAATTTCCCACTTGAAGGAAGACCCAAATTAGAACTGGGACTCCTGTCCTGGATGATAACTTTTGTGTGTTTTCCCCACTCTCTCAGCAAATACACGCACGCCAGGGCTAGCCTGTTCTCAGGTCCTGCTCCTCATCTCTTTCATTTTCCTTGTTGCTCCTTGCAGCTGGAGCCCTGGCCCTATGCAGGTTGCTGACTCACAAAGTGCTCTGGCTCCATGGTCCTATCATGACACGCATTCTCTTTCATCTGGCCAGCCTGAGAATCAAGTCATTCTAGCTGTCAGCGGGAAGGTGAGAGCTGCTGCTGCTGCTGCTGCAAATGCAATTTGACAATGAACCGGGAAGTAGCAAAGTGCACCAGGTACTGAATTCTCGGCATGAATGCGCTTTTCATCCACGCTGCGTAGCGTTTTGGTGTTGTCTGCGTGCCGTCTTTGTGCAAGGGAGAGAAATAACAAGGATTCCCCATTCCCTTTTGATCCTCTTCGCTCCTCGCACCTCACTCCCAAAGCTCAGCCTCACTTTAAAACCATACATACAGCAGAGATTTTTAGGGCCTGACCAAACCTCCACCCTGCCAGGATTTCCTTTGGAAAAACCAAGACTCTGGTCAGATCAGCCGTTCTGGCACATTCAGAAGAGACCTGAAATGAGTTCAACCAGAGGCTTGGTATACCTTAGAGTGACCAATTTGTTATCCACCAACTACATAGAATTGTAGAGTTAGAAGGGACCCTGAGGGTCATCTAGTCCAGCCCCCTGCAATGAAGGAATCCTGCTCACAGCTGTCGCTGGGTGGGCTCAAACCACCAACCTTCTGGTTAACAACCAGATGCCACTAGTAGATTCACAATTATTTAGGCAGAGTGCTTTGAACATTCACAACATTTATATAAACGCTTGTTTATTACCATTATTAGTATTATCGTCGGATGATAGCGAACCAGAGCAGCGCACGGAAACGCCGTTTATCTTCCCACCGGAGCAGTACCTATTTATCTGTTTGCACTCTGACATGCTTTTGAACTGCTAGGTTGGCAGGAGCAGGGACCGAGCAACGGGAGCTCACCCCGTCGCAGGGATTTGAACCGCTGACCTTCCAATCGACAAGCCCTAGGCTCTGTGGTTTAAACCACAGCGCCACCCGCGTCCCATAACACCCTTACTTGACCTAAATGTATTTTGTTAAATGTTAAATACCTAAATGTTTAAAAATTTGGACATTTGTGACAAGGACAGGGTATTATTAAAAACCTGGGCATAATGTAATTCATCTGAAGGTTTTGACAAGATTGGAAATAAATATTATTGCCTCCATTTTACGGATGGAAAAATAATTACAACAATATATTCCATAAAGTAACTTGATGGATTTTAATACATCTAACTTCTCTGTAAGAACCTTTCTGAATTTTGTTCATCGCCACCAATATATATATACATTAAATGAAAGCGGGTGGAATCCTTAGAAATCCTTAAAAAGGCATTTCCACAGAGAAAGTGACAAGTTCATTGCGAACGAAAAAGCAAGCTTTTTTCCGAAATTAGGCCAGCCGTTATTGAAAGTTTTTCTTTTCTTTTTGCATGTTTCTGGGCAGAATATGTCTCAGGCACATGTATGAGATGAGATGATAATGTCACTAGCAGTAGTGATGGAAATGACAATGTGTGCATTATTCAGATCATTCTGAATATTCTGAGGCAGCTGACTAATCTAATGCCAAGTTGTTACTGAGATGCGTCAACCTGGGTCAGGGCAGTGGAAGCCCAAGTGACCAGATGCTCCTCTCCTTCCTTCAGGCTAAGGGTCGTGTGAGTGGAGAAGTTGATATGTGTAGCAACCAAGCCATTAGACACACCCAGCACTCCATATGGAGAATGTGCATATGATCTCTCTCTCAATTCTACACATTTCCTGATTGGCAGACCTTGATTCTCCAGCAGACCTTGAGGAATGTGCATATTTCAACAGCTATTGTACATTCATTTGCTCAGGTCCAGGCAGGGTGAAGACTCAGGTGGAAGGATCCACAGGGGCAGCAGATCCCAATGTTGATTTCTCATCCCCCATTGCTCTTGATGCAGATCTTTCTTGGTGGTGACTGAGGTGCCATCTTGGGGTCTGCCTCAGGTGCCAAGAAACATGCCATTTGTTTCTACTTCTAGTTCAGAAGTGAGCAATCCAGCCTCTGCAGGCCACAAACAGTCCGCTATCTACCGGTAATTTGATGTGATGTGGTAGCTCCTCCTGCCAATCACCTGAGCAGCTGAAAAAAGAGGAGATGTGTGAAACCTCCTCCCCCCCCCCCCGCCCCAATTGCTCAGCTATTCCTTGCCCACTAGCTAAGCAGCAGAAGACAGTGGACCATCAATTCACCAGCAGATTTATGGCTCAAGACATCAGCCAGAGGGCACAGCAGCTTCTCATAGTTAGAGGCTAGATATTGGGCATGTTCAGACAACCAACAGTAGACACTCCCAGAATCATAGAATCACAGAGTTGGAAGAGACCACAAGGGCCATCCAGTCCAACCCCCTGCCAAGCAGGAAACACCATCAAAGCATTCCTGACAGATGGCTGTCAAGCCTCCGCTTAAAGACCTCCAAAGAAGGAGACTCCACCACACTCCTTGGCAGCAAATTCCACTGTCCAACAGCTCTTACTGTCAGGAAGTTCTTCCTAATGTTTAGGTGGAATCTTCTTTCTTGTAGTTTGAATCCATTGCCCCGTGTCCGCTTCTCTGGAGCAGCAGAAAACAACCTTTCTCCCTCCTCTATATGACGTCCTTCTATATATTTGAACATGGCTATCATATCACCCCTTAACCTTCTCTTCTCCAGGCTAAACATACCCAGCTCCCTAAGCCGTTCCTCATAAGGCATTGTTTCCATGCCTTGGACCATTTTGGTTGCCCTCCTCTGGACACGTTCCAGCTTGTCAGTATCCTTCTTGAACTGTGGTGCCCAGAACTGGACACAGTACTCCAGGTGAGGTCTGACCAGAGCGGAAAGATTCACAGGCAGGAACATGGAGGTCCTTGTCTCCAAGAATCAACCCATCCAGTTAGGTGACAAAGGCTGAAGTGTCCAAGGAGGGGAAGAATTAATACATGGAGAGCACAAAGTAGAACAGTCATTGTTTTTCATTTTGCACTATTACTATTTATTATTTTTGTAGCAAATTTTGTAGATGATCCTGTCACCCAACCAGCACAAGGCTCCTCCTCCACCCTATGGGTGCTGCTCCATATGGGTGAAGTGTCCCCCTTCTGGCCCTCTCTTGCCTCTCACCAGCCTTCCTGTGTAGGGAAAGGGAAGGCTGCAGACTTCTAGGATTTGATTGAGCCCCTTAATTTTCAAAGTGATTATACTGTTCTTCTTCACAATAGCATATAAGGTAGGATATTTTTATCCCCATTTTACAGGTGTGGCACTGAGAGAGTGAAACCAAGCCCTCTCAATTAAAGCTCCATCTGCTATCAGCTGGACCACGCTGTTGGAAACATACAAAACCCAGAAGTTCAATTGATATTCAGTGGCCATTGATATTTAACTGCATAGTTTCTGAGTTATATGATCGTTATCTGATTAATATGTACATTGCAATGTTGCTCTGAAATAAAATAATAATAATAATAATAATAATAATAATAATAATAATAATAATAATAAATTATTTATACCCCGCCCTTCCCAGCTAAAAACCGGGCTCAGGGCAGCTAACACTAATTAAAATCACAGCAAAAACATAAACACAATCAATCAATTTAAATTAAAATAAAATATAAAATCAAAATAAAATAAACAGAAATGTGTGACTTAGTGTATACATATAGATAGCTATGAACACATACTTAGCACAGCAGCATGCACAGACACACACTCCACACTTGCACAAATGGTGTCACAATAATGCTACCTCTGTGTATTGAAATCTGCATGTTTTTTTCAAGCCATTCAGTTCAACCGGATGCATACAGAACATACCAGAATCAACAGGATCCAAACGTTTCACTTTTAATTTCACTCAGAAGAAAAATCTAATATGCTACTTGATAGTATCAGTACTTACGCCAGCAAGAGCAACAAGACCCGTAGGAAGCATAAGGCCAAGGTTAAAGCACTTTTAAGGCAATTTTAAGGCTAGATTCTACGATACCCAAAGAGCCAATTTTCTATTGTATTATGTGTCTTCTGCTATTTTATCGGCATGAGCTGAATCTGAGAGCAATAGGGTTGCACTGGGACCAATTTCAATTGCAGATGTATCAGTCCTGGCTTTCAATTTTCCCTCACTTTCACAAGACTCAAGGTTACTGTCGTGGATTATTAAAAGTCCCATAGATTCCAGCTAATTTTACACCTAGACAAGTAACAGGCATGAATTGATTCCCCCCCCCCCCCTTTGTAGACATTTAAGTCTGTAAAATGTTTTTGAAATGAAGCCTGTTTTGCTATCTGAAAACACACACACTCCATCCCTCAGCCACCACAGCCTCTCAAATCTATCGCCCGAACAGCTGCTTGCACAATGAAGTATTTAAGGCTCATTCTACTTAATGAGAAAATAGTATTGACAAAGGGATTTATAGTGCTGGTTTTAAAGTGCTAGCACTAACCTTTAAAAAGCTTAGGGCCAGGTTACCTGAAAGAACATTGTCTCCTGTATATGCCTACCTCAGCCATGGGGAACCGTCTGGTCAGCTGGCCAAATTCGGCCTGCAGTGTCATTCCCCCAGCCACAGCCACCTGCCCCACACTTGACTGCCTTTTGGGTAGATATGGAGTGGCTTCCACGGAGAGGCGCCCGTCAGACATCTTCTCTATTTTATTTTCTAACATTTATATCCCCTCATGGAGCACAAGGTGGCATCCATGTGAGTTCTAAAGAGTTCTGCCATCTGGACGCTGACCAGCCCCAGAGATGCTTAGTTCGATGCCTTCAGACTATACCCTGAGACCTCCGTGGTCTTTATGACATCAGGGAAAGACCTTTTTATTCACCAAGAACTTTTAATTCTGTTTTAAATCCAGGCTGTAAACTATTTTATGTTGTCTCTGTTATAAGGATTGGCAAGGTGTGGGGCTGTGTTTACTTATTCGTCATTGATTGTAAATTGAATTTTTAATACTGTTTTGTTTGCAGGCCACCCAGAGAATATTTATTGATGGGCAGCTTTACCCATCAGACAGACAGACAGACAGGCTTTGCTGAGAGTGCCATAAAAGGCAAAGGCTAAGCTCCTTTGACACACGGCACTGACCTAGAAATGCTGGAGGCCATAATTTCTTTTCGCTCTTAGTAAATCTATAAAATTTGAGAAGGCATCAGAGACACAGATTGTGTCCAACTGCCAGAGGACTGAGCAGGCTAATAAAAATCATTTTCACACAATCCTCTGTCATACAGGGGATTTTGCGCAAATCACTTTTGACTCTGCAGGCCAGAGCATAGCCTTGTGGGCCAAACCTGACAGGTGGGTGGAGCTGTCCAGCTGTCAATCCCCTGATTTCACAATGGTAACAAGTGACTGAAGTCAGGGGTGGGCAATTTTGGGCGTTAGCAAGTGGCCACTGAGACATAGGAAGCTGCCTTACACCAAAACAGGCCCTGGGTCCATCTACCTCAGCATTTTTGGCACTGACTAGTGGCCCACATTCCCAGCTCCACCTGAAGATGCAAGGATTAAACCACAGCATGTAATTATATTCTCTGCAGCCAAAGATGGAGAAGCTCTATACAGTGAGCAAAAACAAGACCTGGAGCTGACTGTGGCTCAGACCATCAGCTTCTTATAGCAAAATTCCAGCTTAAACTGAAGAAAGTAGGAAAAACCACTGGGCCAGTAAGATACAGTCTAAATCAAATCCCTTATGAATACACAGTGGAAGTGAGGAACAGGTTTAAGGATTTAGATTTGGTGGATAGAGTGCCTGAAGAACTATGGATGGAGTCTCGTAACATTATACAGGAGGCAGCAACGAAAACCATCCCAGTGAAAAAGAAATGCAAGAAAGCAAAGTGGCTGTCCAATGAGGCCTTACAAATAGCAGGGGAGAGAAGGCAAGCAAAATGCGAGGCAGATAGTGAAAGATACAGGAAACTGAATGCAGATTTCCAAAAAATAGCAAGGAGAGACAAGAGAGCCTTCTTAAATGCAAAGAAATAGAGGAAAACAACAGAATGGGAAAAACCAGAGATCTGTTCAAGAAAATTGGAGATATGAAAGGAACATTTCGTCCAAAGATTACCATAATAAAGGACAAAAGTGGGAAGGACCTAACAGAAGCAGAAGACATCAAGAAGAGGTGGCAAGAATACACAGAGGAATTATACCAGAAAGATATGGAGGTCTCATACACCCTAGGTAGTGTGGTTGCTGACCTTGAGCCAGACATCCTGGAGAGTGAAGTCAAATGGGCCTTAGAAAGCACTACTAATAACAAGGCCAGTGGAAGTGATGATATTCCAGCTGAATTATTTAAATTTTTTAAAGATGATGCTGTTAAGGTGCTACAATCAATATGCCAGCAAGTTTGGAAAACTCAGCAGTGGCCAGAGGACTTGAGAAGATCAGTGTACATCCCAATCCCAAAGAAGGGCAGTGCCAAAGAATGCTCCAACTACTGCACAATTGCACTCATTTCACACGCTAGCAAGGCTATGCTTAAAATTCTACAAGGCAGGCTTAAGCAGTATGTGGACCGAGAACTCCCAGAAGTGCAAGCTGGATTTTGAAGGGGCAGAGGAACCAGAGACCAAATTGTGAACATGCGCTGGATTATGGAAAAAGCTAGAGAGTTCCAGAAAAACATCTGCCTCTGCTTCATTAACTACGCAAAAGCATTTGACTGTGTCGACCACAGCAAACTATGGCAAGTTCTTAAAGAAATGGGAGTTCCGGATCACCTCATTTGTCTCCTGAGAAATCTCTATGTGGGACAAGAAGCTACAGTTAGAACTGGATATGGAACAACTGATTGGTTCAAAATTGGGAAAGGAGTATGACAAGGCTGTATATTGTCTCCCTGCTTAATTAACTTATATGCAGAATTCATCATGCGAAAGGCTGGACTGGATGAATCCCAAGCCGGAATTAAGATTGCCAGAAGTATCAACAACCTCAGATATGCTGATGACACAACCTTGATGGCAGAAAGTGAGGAGGAATTAAAGAACCTTTTAATGAGGGTGAAAGAGGAGAGCACAAAATATGGTCTGAAGCTCAACATCAAAAAAACTAAGATCATGGCCACTGGTCCCATCACCTCCTGGCAAATAGAAGGGGAAGAAATGGAGGCAGTGAGAGATTTTACTTTCTTGGGCTCCATGGTCACTGCAGATGGTGACAGCAGTCCCGAAATTAAGAGACGCCTGCTTCTTGGGAGAAAAGCAATGACAAACCTAGACAGCATCTTAAAAAGCAGAGACATCACCTTGTCGACAAAGGTCCGTATATGGTTTTCCCAGCAGTAATGTATGGAAGTGAGAGCTGGACCATAAAGAAGACTGATCGCCGAAGAATTGATGCTTTTGAATTATGGTGCTGGAGGAGACTCTTGAGAGTCCCATGGACTGCAAAAAGTTCAAACTTATCCTTCCTTAAAGAAATCAGCCCTGAGTGCTCACTGGAAGGACAGATCCTGAAGTTATGGTTTTGGCCACCTCATAAGAAGAGAAGACTCCATAGAAAAGACCCTGATGTTGGGAAAGATGGAGGGCACAAGGAGAAGGGGACGACAGAGGACGAGATGGTTGGACAGTGTTCTCAAAGCAACTAGCATGAGTTTGGCCATGGGGTCACAAAGAGTCGGAAACGACTGAACAACAACAACAAATGTAATGGTTGTTTCTGGGAGTGTCATATATCTCATTCAAAACCGGAGGATGCCATGATCATACAATGTTGCGTCATACATTGTTACGTAGCCGATCTTTCCATGTGGCCTTTTGCAGAATGATGGCATTCCTAATCCAGACTTGTTACAATTCAAGGGGCAGTCATGATGGATTGGTGACCAATATGGAGATTTGCCTGTCAGTTGCATGCCTTTTCCCTAGACATCAATTGCTAAGACGAAGCTTCTAACAAAGGTAGATTATTCCGTTTCATTAGTTGTTACATTTCCTTGTCATATGCTGGGATTGATGGGAATTGGTGTATGCAGCAAATTCATTCTTTGACTTTTCTTTTGTCACTTCATCACAGATTCATTTAAGGAGATTTCACCATGGAGCTGATTCCCTACGGTATAACGTGTCACGTTTCACGAGATGGAATGAAAACAAGCCTAGAAATATAATGCATTAGCAGAGATTTTCCATCTCTGTAAGGCACAAGGAACATCAAAAAGAGGAAATTACTTTCAATCTCAAGCCAATGCATATTGCGGGATCAATGGTCAGCAATTTGGGGGCCCTGCTATAGAGAAACCCAGAGTTATCACAGCCCTTCCGTTATCATTAAAAGCTATTAACAGCTCCTTGCAGAACACGCCAACTCCTGGGAGTTGTGTTCTGGAAAGGGAAAGAAATTGAACATTTTAGAAAACAAGAAGGTATTAAAATGTTCTTTCATATGGCTGCAGGGCCAAGGGAACTAACATAATGGCATGAAAGTAAATGAGGTTCCTACTTCAGAAAAGATGAGATTTTAAGGTTAGATTTTGCTCTTGCTGGAGTCAATAAGAAAACTCAGCAGGGGTTGAAACTGGGCGTGCAAGTTCGGGATAAGCAGTGATAAGAATATCCAAACTAAGCAAATGCTTTGGTAGCTCCTACTCAAATTCATTTTCTAAACTTTGCCATCTTCTCGACCTTGGGGAAGAGCAACAGCTTAGTGGTAGACTGTGTGCTTGGCAGGCAGGCAGCTCCAGCTCCTCTGGTGGTAAGAGCTGAAGCAGAGGTTGGATGGCCGTGTGTCATGGATGTTTTAGTTGAGATTCCTCCATGGGGTTGCACAGGGCTGGACTAGATGACTCTTGGGGTTCCCTTCCAACTATACAATTCTATTATCCTATCATTCTAAGGCAAGGAGGGGTGTAATAAGCATATACAGTATGCTCAAAGTTGGAGTTTATCGGTCACCTTTTGGAATACACAATTTAATAAAATTTAATAAAAATATTCCTTTGGTGTGGTGCTATTTTTTAATAGAAGGGTGATTATGGGAATGGCATTGTGAAGCTAAAAAATTATTAGGAAAAGTTGTGGTCTGACCAATGATTATAATTGGTCAATTATAAATAAAATCAATAAATAAAATTGGCAGCTTGCATGACCGCATAGAGAGAAGAGCAGTTGCA